>NC_068969.1:76529443-77167255 GCF_026419915.1 Harpia harpyja | reverse complement strand
CACTTTCAGCGTGACCCTGGCACACGCAGATTGCCATTCACAGAAATCCATTGTTGATCTGATCTCCACAACCTCATGGCAAAACAGGTCTCCACCTCTCTCTGGAAAGCAACTGGTTCAGAAACTCCTTATACTGCAAAGTTCGGCAAGCACTTTTTGGACCTTCAGGGTTCTCACTATTTTTTGCTGCTGACTCTAGTAAAAGGCTGTCGCTGCTCTTGTCTGCATCACTACTTTGGGGCAGGATGTTCACTTGCTCATGGGGGTACCCTGCAGATTCCAGATCAGCTATGTATTCTTCAGGAAGCCTCAGAAAAGAATTGTGAATCTGCAGTGAGTACGACCTGTTTTCTGCTCTACTCAATTAAGCACAACATTTTTTACATAATTTGAAAGTATCATCAAAACATTTCCTTCAGTATGTTTTACTGTGGAATTTTAGTTTCCAAAATACTTCCATTTAAATCCAAATATTTCCATGCATTAGAGCATTTATGGTTTTTTTTTTGCTGTCTTTTTTATAGAGGGAGGGAAGGAGGTAATGTTGTTCATGTTATAAGCCAGATTATCTTGAAAGGTGTTAAAGGAAAATAATTAAAATAGCTCTTTGATGCCTGATTTTTTTATTTTAGGACCAAGCTGTGAGGGTTAGAGAGGCTACATTAACAAGGATAAGCTAATTTCTAAAAGCCACAAAATTAATTTTTTCCTACCACAGAGAAAAAAAAATTTTTTTCATTTGCATTGATTAATGTGCTTTGAAAGGATGTGCATTTTGATTGGAATAACATTCCCTAAAAGCAGACATATTTTTAAATGTTTTGGGATGTTTTGTTCTTTTTCTTAACTTAGAATGAGAACTTGAAAGTAAAAGGTGCATGAATTCTTCCTGGGAAACAATTTTTAGAAGATACAGTAGTGCACAAGTACACATATTTTTCTGTACATAAATTGAAGAACTCACCTCATGAAATGGAAGTTCAGAACACCAACATAATTTTCAGCAGGGAGCCATTCTCAGTGAGACCTTGTCTTGCATGTAAGCTCAAAGTAATCACATAGAGAGCTCTTCATTTGCCATAGATTTGAGGTGTATCTGGGTCTATAACCACAATATTAGCTCTGCTTAATACAATGTGCTACAAACAAATGTTTTCAGTAAGTGATCATGTAGGTTATCATACACTTGTTAATTCTTGATTTAAAAAGTAATTCTTGATTATAAACAATACGTTAAATGGTGAATTACTGGATTTTGTTATGTTTGGGCAAGGCAGGGAAGAAGCAGGACATGAATGGAGGGGTTACATTAAACTGTATTAAGGAAAGACCTCATTTAGCAATCATAAAGAGCACACAGCATGAAGTGAGCAAAGGGCATGCAGTAGGAAGTGTGTCTTAAAAAATACCATTTGAAAAGTACTGTAAAGAGCTGTACGGCAATACAGGTGTGCCACTTAGATTAGTTGAGCCATTTAACCGTTGTTTAGAGACACTGGAAAACATTTCTCTGAATCTGTTTGGACCAGCTTTTCCAGTTAAAACAATATGATTCTTGCCAGGGGAACAGTGAATTGGATTGTACAGTGTTATTATGGTGAAGTAATGAAGTAATGTAAGTCTGCCCTGGGAAGATTTCTGTATGGTACACACCATATCCCAAAAACACTGGGTATGAAATTCTGATGCAAAACTCTTCTTGAAAACCATTTCAGAGCTTGTGAAGTAAACAAATTTTAAATCTTCTTTTAAAAATCAGAATTTTCTTTCTAGCAATATGGGAGCACCAGTCAGGGCCCCAAACAAGCCTCTCCTGGGGAAAAGGCAGCTGGATCTCTAGGCCATGGACCTCACCAAGCACCTCAATAGCAGCTGGTGAGAGCAGCAGAGATGGAGTGGCTGGGACAGACCTCACAAGAGGGCAAGGGTTGTCCCCTCCTGCCCTGGTTTTACAATGAACCTCTTGCTCTTGGCCCTGCCTAAGCTGCACTACAGTCCCCAGCCTCTCTGGTGCCCTGATAATCACATTTCTCCATGGTCTTACAGCATGTACAGACAGATTTCCCAGAGAAACGCTAGTCTTGGCAGCCAAATGATGTGATTTTAAAGTTTGCCTTCTTTATGTAAAATAAGTATAGTTATAATAACTGGGCTTGTCTTATTTAAAAGTTGACCCAAGTTCTGAATGATAACGCACAAGCTCAAATAGCTTAGATGGGCTTAGACAAGTACTTATCCTCCAAGCAAGATCAAAGATTTAGATTGAAGCAATTGCTGTTAGTGAGACACAGGGCTTTTGTGCTGCAGAGAAAGAAAATACAGAGATCTCTTATAATAGTTAATGCTACAATTTCCTTCATCACAATGTGACCTGCTCTGTGCAATTTTCCTCATTAAAATATGTGCACACTGACCAGGATTACTATTTATTTACTTATTTACTTATTTACTTATTTATTTATTATCAGATTGAAAATACATTAATTTTAGGCATCTGGTTATACATGGCAACATTGCCATTGTGTTTGTCTTTTTGCAGTCTATGAAGCACACTGATGAATTGAGATACATGGGACAAATATTTGTGAGGAAAAATCATGAAGCATCAGGATTATTCAGTGTCTGCTAGGTGAAGTGCAACAGCAATGTTTTTCAGAAGTGCAAAACAGTCCTGGTGCGACTGAGATAACAGTTCTTACACAGGTCTGTATCAAATATTGCTGTAGTGACTGTTACATGGTGGTTACAACACTTTTAGGATGGCAGTTTCCTTTGCATTACAAAACACTTGTGTTTGTTTTCACAACCAGACCAGGAGAGTTGGGGTATGTTTCAGTTTTTGTCAGGAGAAACTGAGTAACATAACCAGGAATCTTTATCAGGCAGAACAATACAAAATTTAGTAAAATAACTGAAAAAGATTAATTGCTAATCTTATGCAGGTTTCCCTGTGCAATGAAATCTGTTATTCCTAGAAATAGCCACTGAATCAAGAACAGTGGGCAACAATCATAAAAATAAGGTTCAGGGTGGTGCCTTTCAACAGCACACAAAGTAACTAGAGTCTGCTTGTGTTGTTGCACTTATAATATGTATTAGAAATATTGGGACTGCAAGATGTCATGCAAGATTTACTCACAGAACTGCTTCTTTCTTTGTTCATGTCATATGAGTGATGTTGAACCAGGCTTGTGTATTCCTTATTGTGCTCCTCATGCTTGTCATTCACATAGGGCATCCATGCTGTGAACACAGGATCAATAAGCAAATAATAAAATTATTTAATATTTAATCCTGACTTCCCATACTATTTAAAATAAGGAAATGCTGGGTAACAAGAAATCTTTAAAGCTTGGATTTTTCTTTATGGATTATCATTCTATGACCCTCCTCCATATGATTTGCTCAGAAAAGATATCTTTAGTATGCGCATCTTTGTATACAGTTAGGCAATGTGAAAAGCAGAAAGAACACCATTAAAAGAGAAGACAGAGTAAAAGAGAGGGAAGGGATAGATGCATGCAATGTAGGAATAAGTTTATTTTCTTCCTTTTCTCCACTAAAACATGAGATTATCTCAAGATAACAATTACATTCTACTCATTAAACTGCAGTTAGTTTGAGATCTTCTTAGACTATAAATATCAGGATAAAATTTCAATCTATGTAGGAAATGAATGCCATGAGAAGAATCCCAGCTGCCTTTGCAAACCGAGGCTGTGCCTAAATGGACAGCCCAAAGAGACTGCCAGGCTTCCAGGCTATGTGCCTTTGCCATGCCCTGGCTCCACAAGCAGGGTAAGATTACACATTTTGGTTTCAGAAGAAAAGAAAGTAGGGCACATGGGATGGAAAATAGCCATGTTGTTTGCCATTAGGTCACAGATACAGATAACTGAGTCACTGGTCCTCCGGGTATACTGCAGTGACAAGTCATTTTAAAAGTAGTTTGGGAGTTCAATTAAAAGCTGTATAATTACATTTCAAAAAAAGACTAGCATTTAATTTTTTGCACTAAAAAGTTACTGGTAGCAGTAGAGAAATAGTACCTACTTACATTGCTCCTCTCACTGAATATTGTCAACTGCTTCATCTGCCCTAAAACTATTAAGTGTTCTATAAACTTTCTACATTAAAACAGTTTACTTATGTCTGAAAAGGGTGTGTAAAGGAGTAAATTATTGTGAATGTAAACCTGAAAAGGAAAATTTTATTCAAGAACAGAAGGAAAAATATAGGTATAAGGCTTTATATTTTCAGCTCTGTGACTACTAAAGCAGAGACCAACTATCTTAAGGTGATTATCCCTTGGTATCTCAGTTATCACATCTAGCAGCCTGAATAGTTCTTCCATTATATTTAATAACATGTACTTGTAGTTGCCAGTTTGTTATTATTCAGAGATCCAAAGTTCATTCTGCTTGCCTACATCCCTGTAGAATATAAATGAGTATTAATATAGATGGTAAAAGAAATATTTCATACCAGTGCAGAACTCACTAAGAGTTAACCACTTCAGCCTGGAAGTGAGATAAGACAGTGAGATCAAAATCAGAATTTTGATCTGGAAATAATCTCTTGAGGTCTGACTAGACTGAGTTCATGCTTTCTTTACAAAAAAACACCAGAAATTGATTCTGGTGTTCCTCTTAAAATAACATGTAAACTATAATTGATATAAGGTTAACATGCTTTCATTTCTTTCCCAAGCATGGCAAAATCATAATTCTGTTCCACTTATGATAAAATTCCTACTTGAGCACCTACTTGTGATAGTGAAAGACCTTGCACTACTTTTGACTGTTTCAAAGGATGCCCCAGATCATGCAAAATTTCACACACATTCCTTTCTCCGTAATTCATTAACTATAATTCAAACAGTATGCAACCTGCAGAAATGGGAGAAAAATTAAAGTTTGTCAAAAAGATAATGTAAACTAGATTACTTAACGCAGTCATATTTTGTATTAATATCTTTGTATAAATTTATATAAATTACTGGAAAAGCCAGAAACTGTAGGAGAATGTCTAGATTCTTTTGTGTATCTAAATTCAGCCCACAAACTATTATTTTAAAATACGTGTTTGTCCAGATGTTTTCAGCAGACAGTTCTAGATGTACCAGGTGATACAGCAAATGTCAGTAGCAGCCATGATTTCTTGACAGATTCAGACAGATTTTGGTCACTTCCTTAATAGCACAAGGAGAGTAGATTTTGGAATTAGACCTAGCAAGATTAGATATGCCTCCCAAACCTAATCCTTATTCCAGCCTGGTTTAAGCCCAGCCAGCAACAAAGCACCACAAAGTCGCTTGCTCACTCTTTCCTGCCCCGGTGGGATGATGAGGAGAAAATACAAAGAAACGCTTATGGGTCGAGACAAGGACAGGGAGGGATCACTCCCCACTTATGGTCACAGGCAAAAATCAGACTCAACTTGGGGAAAAAACAAAATAAATTTAAATTACTACCAAGGATAATGAGAAGTAAAACCGAATCTTAGAACAGCTTCCCCCCACCCCTCCCTCCTTCCTGGCTCAACTCCACTCCCGGTTCTCTCTACCTCCTCCCCTGCAGCAGCACAGGGGGACGGGCAATGGGGGCTGGGGTCAGTGCCTCACATGTTGTGTCTGCTGGTCCTTATTCCTCAGGGGGAGGACTCCTCACTCTTCCCCTGCTCCAGCGTGGGGTCCCTCCCACGGGAGACGGTTCTCCACAAACTGCTCCAATGTGGGTCCTTCCCAGGGGCTGCAGTCCTTCACAAACTGCTCCAGCATGGGTCCCTTCCGCAGGCTGCAGTCCTTCAGGCACAGACTGCTCCAGCGTGGACTTTCTCACAGAGTCATGGCCATCTTTGGGGGCATCCCCCTGCTCTGGCGTGGGGTCCTCCCTGGGCTGCAGGTGGGCACCTGCTCCCCCGCTCCCCTCCATGGGCCAGGGGGGGACAGCCTGCCGTCCCACCACGGGCTGCAGGAGCATCCCCTCCGCTGGCGCTCCTCCTCCCCTCCTTCTGCACTGACCTCGGTGTCTGCAGAGGGGTTCCTCTCACATTCCGATCCCCCTACTCACTGCAGGTTCCCCGTCTTAAGTCTGTTCTCCCAGAGGTGCTACCACTGTCACTGATGGGCTTGGCCTTGATCAGAGGTGGGTCTGACTTGAAGCCAGGGAAGCTTCTAGCAGCTTCTCACAGGAACCACCCCTGCAGCCCCTCTCCCACTACCAAAACCCCACCACACAAACCCAAAAAACAGCCTATGCCTCTTTATGTCCAGAACAAAATCAAAGTTTATTCAGGTACTGTTTCGGGATGATTTCCAGACCTGTAGACTTTTCATACCAAACCAGTAGTGCACAGTGTTACTTCAAGACAAGCACAATGCAATTTTATGGTTTAGCACAATGTTAAATCTTATGATCCTTTATGAAATGTTTATGAACTCTTAGGAAATAGAAGATAAAAATACTGACATCTTATAAATTCTTTAGTACTGTGGGTTGTGTTACAATCATTCCTCTGCTATATCATATGGTATGTAATCACCATTTATTCAAACAAAAATTAGGAATAAAATACACTAAAACTTCTCTCAAATTTCCAGATCAGACATTTTTAGCACAACAAAAAAAAGAAAAAAATCCCAATGATAACTGGGAACATACAAGGACTGGAATATCAAAAAAGAGAAGTCTTCCTGAAATGCCAGAGAATATAACCTCAGCCCATTTTTAAAATAGTCCTTTATCAAAGAATTTTGCAAGCATGAGACGTTATCTTCAATTACGTACTCTTTTTAAAAATGAATAGTGTCTTTCATAGCTGCAAGCTGTGAAAGTTAATATAGTTCACATAAACACAAATCATGTGAAACCCATCATTATCAAAGAAGAGTTTATCATATGATTCAGTGGATTTTTAACAACAGCCAACCATTACCTATGAATTGTGTAGGAACATCTGTATTTTCCACCACACTGCTGAATTCTAAAGAGTGATCTTAAGAAATTAAGCAGTAAACAGAACTGAAGGACAGACAATTCTGTGAAATCTACATTATCAAAATTTCATAAGAACAGGTACTGATTTTTTTTTTTTTTTTGTTTCAGTACGTTCTCGTTGTTGGATCTACAAAAGATTCAGAAAGGCAATGGATCAATCCTCCTTTGGAATGCTTTTTTCCCTAAGGATATAGAGCTACTTGGCACTGGACCAACCTGTTGGTTCCTTTTTCCTTACTTCATAAACAGCAACTATTTTTCCAACCAAATTGCTTTTAGATGGTTATTACACTTTATCTTATGTCACATTAGCTCTGAAGACTCCCATAATTTGGGGGGAATCCTGAAAAGTTGCCACCTGTCCCAGAAGGAGAGGAAAAAATAGCAATACAACTGCCTCTTGTGGCTGGAAATACCTTGTAATAAGTAGATTTCAAGCAGGGTGACAATCTGACTAAGAAAAGGATTTAGAAACAAAAAAATGTCTGTATTACTCTATATAATACAGTGCAGTTCTGTAGTTTGGAGGAGTCAAACTTTTTAACTTCAAGGAGAAACTTTTTGTAATTGTTCAAAAATTTGAATTGCATTGATACTTGATGAAGATTAAGAGGTTTTTGCTATGATCAGAAAAAAGTTCCCTGAGAAAAATTACCATACTTTTATCTGATGGGTATTTTGCCATCATTATGAAAAGTAATAGTTCTCTGTCATCTGTAAAACTTTAACTTCTAATTTACAACAACAGTGAAAATTTAAAATACACTGCTTAATTTTTTAATGGTTTACCCTACGTCACAAGATGTAAGACTCTTCACTTTCCTACAGCTTATCTAAAAGACCAGTCTTTCACAGGAAGATTTTGGAGCAAGGCTAGGACAATGAAACTCAATTTCTTCTGTAGTAGAATAATTTTGTGAATATAATGAAACAGAAATAAAAAACTCAAAGGTCAGAGAACACAGGACATAAAGAACATAAATATTGGTGAACAGTAAACATGTCTCCATGTTTTGCAGGAAACATAAACGTGACACTGACATACTACATCAGACCAACTGTTCATCTAGCACGGTGGCTTTCCCTTTCTTATGGTAGAAAGTTAGAGAAAATACATATTAAATGTGCAGACAATAAAAATGATTCTTCCATATACACTCTTTCAGCTTCTATTAATCAATTTAAATACTTCACAGCAAGGGTTTGAATTCAGCTCATTGCATTGAAGAACAATCACTAGTTCTATCCCTTGTGATTTTATCTAAAGTCCCTTTGACTTGTTCATATCTTTGGAGTCCATAACACCCCAAGACTGTGCATTCTACAGTTTCATTACATACGGTATAAAAAAGGTGCTTCATTTTATTATTTTTAAATAAATTACCTGATAACTTTTTGGTAATTTTCTATTCACCTCTGTGACTCTGCAGACCTTCCCTCTACACTTGATGTCACCCTTCAGTCATCTCAAGCTGAAGAGTTTCTCTCTTCATATACAGATTGTTGCGTAATTCTGTTCTTGTGGGTGAGGAGTTCTTAAAAACCAAGGCACCCCTCTATAAGACAAGACATAACTGAGATTACTTTTTCTTTCTTTAAACATGTGAGTAACCCTTGTCACCTAATAAGACTATGGATATACTTAGTTACATGTGGACTAACTACTAATTACACTGGGAACAGAAGTAATGTTTTTAGTGGATATAATATATATATTGAGGACTAGAGTTTTATGGGAGTTTTTGAATTCTTTCATGACTGTTCCTTCGCATTTATGATTCTCTCCACTTTTTGACATTTTCATCTAGTATTCTCTGCTATGATTATTTCAGGACTAGGAGCTTGGGAACTAAGTAAATCTTAGTAAATCTAAGTTATCACTTAGATTCAGAAAACATTTCTCCAAATTTATCCTAAATTTTTGTAGATTTGTACTCTAAAAAATGGCCATTCTCAAAAAATTACTTTTTAGTATTCCATTAAACTATTTCTCCGTAGATCATTTATTTAATGTGCACAGTGAGGACTTACTAATATTTGTGAAGTTCTCTGATGGCTCTAGAACAAAGATGCTGGTATTATTAATTGTGCATTGAAACATCATTATTTGTATTACTTTAGGAAGGGATTATATGGGCATGAGATATAGTGACAGAATCTACTGAGAGTTATCTAGCTGAATTACCAGAAGACGTTCAAGTAATCAAAACTAAAAAGTAGATACCTATATTCTTTCATAATGACTAGACTCCTACAGAATACCTTTTTCATATATCCATCTAGCTATAAATAGCCATTAAAATTGCAAGTCAGTCTCCAAAATTCGAAATGATACATGAGTGTTGTCTTCTTTTTAATCTGCATTGTTGTTACACCCTGCCATGAACAAAGTGCAGAAATCTTTAACTACTGTTTGTTTGTCTCTCTCTAAAGTATAGCACCCTTGAAAGTACCAAAGGAAGCATATTCTACTTTTACATCTTTACAGTCTTTTGTGGATACACACATTATAAAGGTAAGTTTGGGACTGCCACTGAGTCCATAGAAAGTCTTGTAACTCTGATGATATATGCCACAGTTTTTCTGTATCACTGCTTCTTTTTGAGGTTCATTTTAGTAACATCACTGAAGTTTTCTTCTCTCTTTGGGAGCTAGAAAATATATGTGGTGAGACACATTTCAGTGTGATTCAGAGAAAATTAATTCCTAATCAACAGACACAGACATAGAGGGTCAAAATCAGAGGTCTACATAATCTTACTAAACATTTTATTTGACCAGTTAACCCTAAGAGAGAGACAACCTAGTACTACTGGAGCAGATAACTCCCTCCCTCCCCTCTAGATCTTTGACCGTTCTGTAACATTTATGATTCTGGAATTAATTTCTTGCTAACAGGAAAAAAATACTTGCTAGAATGACTGGAGTAAAGAAAGGGAATTTCTTGATAAACTGGAATTTCTTGATAAATAAATAACTGCTATGAAGAAAAGCTGAGAGAATGGAGTTGTTTAGCCTGCTGAAGAGAAGGCTCTAGGGATATGTTATTGCAACCTTTTGATATCAAATGGGGGCTTATAAGAAAGATGGAGAAAGACTTTTTACCAAGGTCTGTAGTGACAAAACAAGGGGAAACAGTTTTAAACTGAAAGAGAGTAGCTTTAGATTGGACATAAGGAAGAATTTATTTACGATGAGGGTGGTGACGCACTGGAACAGGTTGCCTAGAGAAACTGTGGATGACCCAACATTGGAAGTGTTCAAGGTCAGTTTGGATGGGGCTTTGAGCAACCTGATCTAGGGAAAGGTGTCCCTGCATGTGGCAGGTGGGTTGGACTGGATGATCTTCTTAGAAACTGTGAATACGTAGTAAAAGTCATGTGCCAGAACACCAATGAACACCTTCTTTCATACTCTACTGACAAATACAGATAGAGAACTTGATGCATGCTGTTGAAAACAGCTGGCTTGAAAAGGTAGAAATACAGCTTGGTTGCATTTGCACATGTCCTTTTAAGTGTTAACAGTAGTGATAAAATATGCCATTTATTTAGTCTTCTCTAAAAATGCTATTTTAGGATCCACGAGACCATGTCTAAATGAATACTAAGCAAAACCAAATTTCCTTTATCTCTTTGCTAAGGGGTGCGGTTTTTTACTTTTTTTCTTTTGTTTTATTTATTTATATTTTTGTTGTTATTTTGGGGGTTTTGATTGTAGTTTTGTTTTGATTGGGGGAGGAGGTTGGTGTGGGGGGGTTATTTGTTTTGGTGAAAATGAAGTCTTCACAAAGCATATTTTGCCAGACAACTTTATTTATCTAGATAAATCCTATTTCTTGGCATGCTTACAATTAATTGGAGAAACAGAAGAATGAGACAGGTTTCTGCTCTCTAGTGTAAGGATGAATATAGACACTGATCTATGGTATTCACCTGGGATGAACTGTAAGATACTTCTTCTAGAATGACAAATTATGTATCATCTGCACTGTCATTTATAACAGATCCAATTAATTCTTGCCTTTTCAGGGGTAGTAACAGTAGAAAAATATAGTTAGAATATACATGATATATTTGTGGCAGGTAAGACTAAATTGGACAGAGAACTCAGATGGAAGCAAAGAATTTAATCTTCCAAGGTGCAATAAAGGACTATGCAAGATAGAAATGGAACTAATACATTCAAAGTGATGACTTCTATGGTAAAACTGTTGAATCAGTTTTGATTAATTGCATTAAAGATTTTTGTCTAAAACTTGATAATGTAATTTTTTTTTTTAATTGATAAACATTTGGGGGGGGTAGGAAAATAAAAGAATTTCTCTCTATAACTCTTGCAGATATATAAGGAACATGTAAGGACAGAGCTGCCATGATAAAATGAAGCATAGCAATAATAGTCACAAATGATGGAAATTTTAGTATTCCTCTTCCTTTTAAAGCTTGCTGGCTGAAAAGTTGAAACTCTGCTAGGATTGGGATAGAAGACTTGGGGAAGTCATGCCTGGGAGAAAGCCAACGGGACATAGTAGTTTAAAGTTGTGAGGTATAGTCTTAAAAGATTACCTGTTTCAGTTTTTCATGAGGGTATCAGCAGACTTTCTGTCTCCGGTGAACTTCTTTTTGAAGTGGCTTGGCAAACTGTAGATTATCTGTGTACAGTAAATTGTGTAGCTTCTCCTGCACTGTAGTTTTTGATCCTTAATTAAATTCCAAACTTGCAGTTGTAAAAATTACAAAAATATATAAGTTATAAAAATGGATTCAAATTTAGCTTCAGGTCAGGCATAAACTATTCTATCCTTCTGATTTTTATTATTCTTTTTTTTTTTTTTATAACCTTATGGTCAGCTACTCCTAGCTGTACTAGCTGAAAACTGTTAAGCACAGCAACTGCTTCAGATCTAGTCACTGTGAAATATATTATTACTCTGAATGTCATCCTTTTCACAGGACTTAATAGTTTACAGATACAGAATGAAATACTGTTTCGACATTCTCTGGTCATCTTCCACATTTCCATAGTTTTGAGTCTGGTGGAGCTCTAAATTGCACCATTCTTCTCTTCTGGATTTTCTGGGGTTTGTTTCTGTGGTTTTACAGCTTTTATTTCATAACATCTATAGCAGATGACTAGGTTTGACATCATATTGAGCAATGACTCTGAGATCAGGTTTCTGTCAGTTGTCTGCTGTAGACAGATTCTGTGTTTCAAAGGCTTCACACCACCACCTTTTTACCTTGCCATCTGCAAGGAGAAGCGCATTTTCACAGGGCTGCAGTTCAATGTCCCCTCAACAACATTGGCTGCAAGGAAAGAATAATGATCTATCAGTCTTCTTTCTGGGACTCTTTAGCAGAGTGATAATGAAGCACCTCTCATTCAAGCCTAAACAGAAAGGCCTGATTTAGTCTCTAATCAGGTTCAAGTTCAAGATGTTATTTAGTTAAATTCACTCTGGAATATAGTCCAGGAATTCATTTAGACTTCTGAGAAGGAACTGAAGAGGCCTGTAATGCTCGATGTCTTGTGTTACAGACAAAACTTGACTGGTGAACAATTTTCTATCCAACTGCTAACAGCCGTATTATGCTTATCATTCAATGGTCAAAACAAAACCTCTTTCATTTACCAAATTCCAATGGGGACAGTTACCATTTCAAGAACTATTCAGGCTCACCAAGTACACAGTAAATCAAAGATCTTTGGTTTGTTCTTGATATTTCCATGTCTGGCTAAGGCTGCATTTATTACAATCAAACCTTCATTTGATTATGTTACTCTCTTGTATGATATGACCTTCCTGTAGGAGAAGGTTAATGTTGTGCTTCATCTTCATGGAAGAAAAAATTGTCCATACATTGCAGTAATATTTCATATTCCCTTTGCAGAAAGGTCGTGGATTTCCACTGCACTTCCATATAATAGGCATTGCCATCACACAGCAACACAATAGCTCTCCTCTGTGTAAATCACAGATGTTGTGCCGTACTATGTCTGGAGATGTGCAAGTTTTGAAAGCCTGTCCACTGACTGTATCCCAACAGTAAGGGAAAATTAACTGCTTCTAACAGATAACCTGAAATGTTAATTATGCCCAACATCATGGATTGGTGCTCAGTATCTGAGTTAATTACTTAATGAAGTCTGCCCGTCCCAGGTTTGTCAGCGAAAAGAATGTTTTAATGAGAATTTTACTGATCATGAAGGGTGACAGATTTACAGTGGAAGTGACTGAATTTAACTAATTATCCACAGCACAGGTACAGCATGGATAGCAGAGGTCTAAGTCTTTTCTCCATGCTGTCTACCGAGGTGGTTTATAATGCTCAAAGATGGACTCTCTGTAGAGAAATAGAGTGTTTTGGTCCAGGGTTATTCAGCTTTTGATTACCTAAAGTCAGTAAAACATAGGAAGAATCATAAGTAACCCCCTGTGAAGGAAACTGCTAATGACTTACAGAGGCAGGCAGCCAGCAGGTAGCAACTTTCCAGGCAGAAGCACTGAGTTGTTCCAAACCATCTTTCCCACACTATTGTTAAAGTGAGATTTCAAAACCAGACTTTGTAGCACATACTTAATAAAACTGATTGTGGTTCATGGGAGAAGCAGCCTTGTTTGCTTTTCCTTCACTTGGAGGGCTCCAGAGCACCAGGGACTCAAGCATAAGGCATTTGGAGAACTGTACACTGTACACTAGATTGAGGACATCCATTCACTTAGAATAATGAAGTGGAAGTGTCTGACACAAACGAGATCAAGTATTCACAAGTGAGAGGAAGATAAACACTGAATATAAGAAGAGTTCCTCAAGAGTAATCCAAGGAATAGAAAGAAAACTGTCTAGCAAGGAAGGGTAGTTGGTACAGACTGGTGTTTTTGATTGATCAGCTTCCCATCCTTGCTTCTTCCAACACCACAGCTCAGAAAATAATCTTTGACTAAAATTGCTTGTGTGAGATTAACAGTAGTCTCTGAAGCCATGAGAGAAAGAGAAGGGCTAAGAGAGAATCTGAGTTGAAAAACAAAAAAAACAAAAAATTGTCATGGTTTAACCCCAGCTGGCAACTAAGGACTACACATCCGCTTGCTCACTCCCCCCACATCGGGATGGGGGAGAGAATCAGAAGGATAAAACTGAGAAAACTCATGGGTTTAGATAAAGACAGTCTAATAGGTAAAGCAAAAGCCATGTGCACAAGCAAAGCAAAACAAGGAATTAATTCACTACTTCCCATCGGCAGGCAGGTGTTCAGCCATCTCCAGGAAAGCAGGGCTCCATCATGCATAATGGTAACTTGGAAAGACAAACGCCATCACTCTCAAAGTGCGCCCCTTCCTTCTTCTTCCCCCCCGCTTTATATACTGAGCATGATGTCATATGGTCTGGAATATCCCTTTGGTCAGTTGGGCTTAGCTCTCCCATCTGCGTCCCCTCCCAACTTCTTGTGGCCCCCCAGCCTCCTCACTGGTGGGGTGGGGTGAGAAGCAGAAAGGACCTTGACTCTGTGTAAGCACTGCTCAGCAATAATGAAAACATCTCGGCATTAACAGTACTGTTTCCAGCACAAATCCAAAACATAGCCTCATACTAGCCACTATGAAGAAAATTAGCTCTGCCCCAGTCAAAACCAGCACAAGTGTAAAAAAAGCAACAATTTGTACTAGTAAGATATGAAACATCAGTGAATAATTTGAGGATTTGATGTTTTGAAATGGAAAAAAAAATCCTTTAAAGTGAAAGAGGTGGTGGAGATATCTCTGTCAGCACAGACAAATAATGGCAAGTCATTAAAAGTGGCATCAAATAAGTCTTTCTGTCGGTGATTCAGTAGAAGATTTAAAAGTCATCAAAGGTATCTGTGTCCAGCTCATTATGAAGACAAGATGGGAGGAAATAGATCTATACTTTTTCTCATAGGTGAGGAAATGGAAGCAATGGCAAATGCAAAAGTCACAGACCAACAAAAATTATTAATGTGGGAAACAAGAGAGCATCACTTGTACATGTACAAAAATATGAACTGTACTTGATATTAAGAACTTTAACGCTTTTCCTGTTAGCAAGCAGTTTCTGAATTCTATTTGCTGTCCCCTGAATGCCTGAATATCAGTATAAATAAATCCCAGTCATCACTAGATTCAAAATACATTCTCCTTCACAGTATGCAGCTGGGTATGTTAGCACTTCAAATCAGACTAGAGGGAGCAATGTTTATGGCGTACACTGAAGAGGAGCAAATCATTTGTGCATTTGTTTATTTGGCTCACTTTTTTTTTTTTTGAGGATGAAAATAAACTCAACATGAAATGAATATATGTCATGGTTTAACCCCAGCCAGCAACTAAGCACCACGCAGCTGCTCACTCATTCCCCCCCACCCAGTGGGATGGGGGAGAAAATCGGGAAAAGCAGCAAAACCCGTGTGTTGAGATAAGAACGGTTTAATAGAACAGAAAAGAAGAAACTAATAATGATAATGATAAGACTAATAAAATGACAACAGTAATAATGAAAGGATTGGAATGTACAAATGATGCACAGTGCAATTGCTCACCACCCGCCGACCGACACCCAGCCAGTCCCCCGAGCCGCGATTCCCTGCCCCCACGTCCCAGTTCCTATACTGGATGGGACGTCACATGGTATGGAATACACCGTTGGCCAGTTTGGGTCAGGTGCCCTGGCTGTGTCCTGTGCCAACTTCTTGTGCCCCTCCAGCTTTCTCGCTGGCTGGGCATGAGAAGCTGAAAAATCCTTGACTTTAGTCTAAACACTACCGAGCAACAACTGAAAACATCAGTGTTACCAACATTCTTCACATACTGAACTCAAAATATAGCACTGTACCAGCTACTAGGAAGAGAGTTAACTCTATCCCAGCTGAAACCAGGACAATAAAAATAATTTTTTTTTAAAGAAAGATTTTGGTTTCTTTTTAACATTTGGAAGAAAACCTTCAGAAACATAAAATCCTTCATATTAGATTGAAAGTATGTTTATACATTATGGTCTTTTCAGGGCAAGATTTTTATAACCCTAATCTATCTATTTTTCTCCCTCTGGTTCTCCTTCATCTAGAAGCTGTTCATTCTTAGTCCTGTGAAACGAAAAGAGGAGAAATTTGTGGACAAAATTTATTTTATCAGTCTTATGTGGTCAAACTGTTGCTTTTCCTTTCTGGAGTGTTCCTATTAGATTTATTATTTCATTGGTCGACTCGTACGTGATGGAGACAAAGATGTGCAATCATTAAAGAACAGGCATGGAAGAAAAGGTTTCAAGAAGTCCTTTAATGTGTCCCCAACTATACTTATGTCATACCTTACAGATTTTCTTCTGTCTTGTAGTACAGTTTGTCATTAATGTGATTGTTTCAAAGTAACCTCTGTGGAAGTTTTATAAATTTGAACAGGAGTGTTGTCATACATGCATCTCTGTGGCAACTTAAACAAAAACACCTTTAGGTTAGAGAAACAATTGCCAATGACAGCCCTCTGGATACCATCAAAATATGTAATGCAGTCATGCCGGAGCTAATTTGTACACCCTGTAAGTAAATTAATGTAATCTCATGATCACTGTTATTGCAATTGAGAAAAGGACATAGTCTGTAGGAATAAAGAGGCACCAATTCATGTAGTACTTGTGATCTCTATGCCATATCAAATCTAAACTGGTGATTAAGACCACAAAACATAAGTAGGGGAAAAAAACCCCAACAACGTCAGCCTGTGTTCCCTGGTCACAGATTTTTCCATAGACTTTTTTCCCCAAAAGAAAGATCAGAGGTAGGTTATTGATGAGTCACAATGCTGTCAGAAAATATATTATTTCATGTTAGGTGACTAATGGTTACCTATTCTTTTAGTACCAATGGGAATATGGGATGTTATCAGACTCAAAACCAGGTATGGAGTTTTAACTGTCCTCTGCACTTCCACTGTAAAAGCAGGTGGAGATCAGTCTTGCTAGTTGAGTTCCTGGACCTCCAGGAAAATCAGCAGGTAATTCTGGAGTAATCACAAGCAGAAAAGACTCCTATATTTGTTCCCTTTCATACGTCTTTAAAAATGTTATTGAATTTCTTTTTTTAAAAACATCATTCATTTATACCATATATCTTCCTCTTGCTGAATCACAGTGCTTAATACAAATGTTATTGAAAGGAGAGAATACCCATTAGCTGTGTCTACTACTACCCTCAAAGTGTTTTCAGAGCAACCCTCAAACCTGATGTTTAGATCTAAAATTCTCAGCATGTTTGGCAGAATGTTCACAACACAACTATCTGTTTTTAGAATAAGTGTCTTTCCCTATTCCAGTTAATTGAAAACAATTCTCAATCGCCCTCCTGTGTTTAAAGTATCTGGATTAAGATATAGTGGTAGCAAAGTATCAGGGTTTTAAAGACATATAAACAACATAGTTGTTTGAACAGTTGACAAATAAATTCAAACTCCCCAGGATACTCTTGTTTAGGATTTTCCCAATTAGGCATTTTATTTGATCTTTGGGTCTGGGTGAGCCACAATTTGCATGAATTGAAGAAGAGATTAATGGACTGGATACAATGGCTAATTCATCTCCAGGGTTTTGTTCATTGCTTGTCTTTGCTAATTTAATACCATTATATCCAAAGTCAAATAAATCAAAATGAGAATTAGGCTTAGTGCAACCTATCCTTGAAGAGACTTTACGGCTTGCCAGATTGAAACAGAGTTTTTTACTTATGGAATGATGCCAAGATAGGCTTGCTTGCAAGAAAATTTATTTGTAAGAAAACAATTAAAAAGTTGTGATTTTACATGTCAGACAGACATGTGCTAACTTGAAAAAGAAAAGTGGGAGCTGGGGGCCTAAAGACCAAGTATTTAAAAAATGTTTAGGGAGCTGCAGCACCAGGAAAATATTTGAGGAAAAGCCAATGCAATGTAGGGCACAGATAAAGGCGAAAACACTTTGTGGGTTTTTTTTTCCTTTAATGACAGCACTTGAATCTGAAATTAAGCACAGCAGGTAGGAAGATACTGCAGGGATTTTAAAAGGTATTGCACATCTGTATGCTAAAAGACTTTGGTTTTCACCCATAGAGATGTGGACCCCACAGTGTTTACGGTCACAAATGGGAATTGTATATTTCTTGCAAATATACTGTGTCCTGTTGACCCACTATTTAGAGCAGATAACTTCTATCTGCTAATAGCACTTGTCTTTGTTTTAAACAACAAGCTGTTTTTCTCAAAGGTTGCATTTTACACAGGCTGTCTTTCAAGATACAGTATTTTTCATTTCTGTTACTGTACCTGTCTGGACAGGTATGATTTATATCCTGTGGGACAGTTCTTCAGCTGTATAAATCAGCATAACTCTACCAGGATCAGAAGTATACAATAGAATGTTTGTCTTTACAAAATGTTCACAACCCTCCCCCATTCCAACACAGTACGCAACTGAACTACAAAAGGTGTGATACATGTGGTACAAGTGATTGCAAATGAAATGGCCAAAGTGCCCATCCCAGAGCCGTTTTCTCAGAGGTGTGCAAAATGCAATGAGACCAGTAAGGCTATGGCCCTTTTCCAAAAGGATCTGAAAGCCTCAGGTAGTGGGGAGAGCCAGACTGCTGTCATCTTGCCAGCCCTGAGCAAATTCCTGCAGAGACATGGCTGCTTTCTTTCAGGTTTTCATTTTGAGGGGGTAACTTGAATGGGAATTTGTGTTGAAGCCATATCCAGGACAGGTCCAATGGAAGCAGTCTGGCAGTACCTCCTTTCCAAAATAGGCAGTTGATATACCATTTCTAATTGTACGTCTGATATATTTAGCAGGCATTGTCACTTAGAGAAAGCTTCCTTAGATCATTGTGAAGCATCTTCGTTATAATTTTCTTGCCCTCTGCACTGTAGACAGCTCAGCTCATAATGGTCATGGAATCTGCTTTTGGTAGACAGAAAGACAGAAAAAAGGAAAACCAATTAAAAGCATAAACTGAAACTTTTCTGAAATATTTTGTCATAAAGCACTGAACATAAACAAATGTACTATATATAATGTGTTAAAAGTCTATTGGCATTTCTACAGGAAGACTCCGTATAGTGGCTAAGCTTTGATGAAATATGTCGGTGATTTTAAAGTCAAGCTAATAAAATCTTTTATAAAACTCCACCTCTCATTTACACTAATTCTCATCTTTATATACTTTTAAGGTAAAGACAAAGCTAGCTGTTAACAGCTGCTCTGTAGGATTTAAGAAGTTTATCTATGTAATATAGACAGTATTTTAACTGAAAGTGATAAAAATATTTCTGTATTTATTTGTACACTTTAGGGTGAGTTTCAAATACACAAAATTTTAAATCTTAAATACTTGATTTTATCATAGTTTTCTCTAGCAAAACTGGTTTTATATATATGAAAACACTTTTAAGAAATTTTGTTGAGGGCAATTTTTACTGGATATTGAAACCCCACTTTATTTCCAGTATGCTTTTAAGCAAGAAAACCAGCAATAATCTCCTTGATAAAAACCTTAACTTCTCAATGAGGCATGAAAGCATGAGGGGGATTTTTGTCCTCTGGTTTTTAAAACCACCACATTTTACCCCTCATGATCCATTCCAAAATGTTCTGGTTATATTTTAGATGACTTCCGTATGTATTCAAATATTTCTGTTACTATTAAAAGGCCTTTCTAATGACTTTGGCTCTTCATCAAATACATGGTACTTGCTGAAGGGCATTTACACATCCAGTTCTCATCATCAAGGTCAAAGCAATTGTCATAAACTGGCCCAAGCAGAAAAATCTCAAAAAAAAAAAAAGGGAAGAGAGAGAAAAGAAGAAATAAGAGTGAAAAGAAGTAATGAACCAGTTCCAAATACATTGCAAGCCAGCGCTTCCTTCTGGGACCATGAATAATCTACAGGCTGATTCAAGTTCTGTGGTCTGGTGCTTAGAGACACCAGGCAGAATAGAGTAGAAGGTTATGACCACTTCATCCTGAAAGCCTTCCTGGTCTCATAAAAGCCATAGGCTACAGTTAGATAGGCTGTAGATAGTGATACACAATTTGAAAGTGAGCATCTTTAGTAATGTTTGACCATGTAGAAGGAGTGCATTTTGCAACCAAGAAAGGAGTTATTCAATAATTCATAAAAGTATACAGCATCCTTTTATCTGCCTGCATGTTTATTGCAAGAATTGTATGAGACTGTGTTTTTGGTTTGCGTGGTGGGGTTTTGGTAGTGGGAGAGGGGGCTACAGGGGTGGTTCCTGTGAGAAGCTGCTAGAAGCTTCCCTGGCTTCAAGTCAGACCCACCTCTGATCAAGGCCAAGCCTATCAGCGACAGTGGTAGCGCCTCTGGGAGAACAGATGTAAGAAAGGAAACCTGGAGTGAAGGAGGAGATTGGAATGTGAGAGGAACCCCTCTGCAGATACCAAAGTCAGTGCAAGAGGGGAGGAGGAGCGGGGGAGAAGGGGATGCCCCTGCAGCCTGTGGTGAGATGGCAGGTTGTGCCCCCCAGCCCATGGAGGGGAGCGGGGGAGCAGATGCCCACCTGCAGCCCGGGGAGGACCCCACGCCGGAGCAGGGGGATCCCCCCCAAGATGGCTGTGACTCTGTGGGAAATCCTGCGCTGGAGCAGTCTGTGACTGAAGGACTGCAGCCCACGGAAAGAACCCATGCTGGAGCAGTTTGTGAAGGACTGCAGCCTGTGGAAAGGACCCACACAGGAGCAGTTTGTGGAGAACTGTCTCCCGTGGGAGGAACTCCACGCTGGAGCGGGGGAAGAGTGAGGAGTCCTCCCCCTGAGGAGGAAGGAGCAGCAGAGACAAGGTGTGATGAACTGACCCCAACCCCCATTCCCCGTCCCCCTGTGCTGCTGCAGGGGAGGAGGTAGAGACAACCGGGAGTGGAGTTGAGCCAGGAAGGGAGGGGCAGGGAGAAGCTGTTCTAAGGTTTGGTTTTACTTCTCATTATCCTTGTTTTGATTTGATTGGTAGTAAATTAAATTTATTTTGTTTTTTCCCCAAGTTGAGTCTGGTTTCTCTGCCTGTGACCATAAGTGGTGAGTGATACCTCCCTGTCTTTGTCTCGACCCATGAGCCTTTTTTTCTATTTTCTCCTCATCATCCCACCAAGGCGGGGCAGGGAGGAGTCAACAAGCAGCTTCATGGTGCTTTGTTACTGGCTGGGCTTAAAGCAGGACAGACTGAGAAAAATTTCTCTTAAGCTGGGGCTTTGATATTCTCAGTTCTTGCAAGGGGACTGGTTGCCCTTATGTGTGAATCATGAAATAATACTGTAAACTTCCTTGAAAATCCGTCCAGACTAAGAAGGAATAGCTCTTGATGGATTAAGCCTTTTAGCATCCTAGATGAGTTCACAGGTCGGAACTTCTGAGGTCACCTGTCATTCTTTGTGTTGCGTCTCTGGGAGCAGGTGCAACAATAGCTCAATCCAAACCATTACAGATAATTTACATTACCAGTCCAAGAGGAGATTTTCTCCTTTTCCAACACACCCCACAGGTACAATCATTGACCAGTGCAGTCCTGGCCTTAGTGATCTGTCCTACCTCATCTGGAAAAGGAAGAAAATCTCCTCCTGGACTGGTAATGTAAGTTGTATGTAATCATTTAGATTGAGCTATTGTTGGACCTGTTCCCAGAGAAGCAACTGAAAGAATGGCAGGTGACCTTATCCAGTGTGTAGGCCAATGTGCTGCAAGATTGTGTTTCCCAAGAACTAGAGAATATAGTTCACATGGGGCTGTAAATCCCATTGGGAATTATAAATCACTGTCATTTAGCTGTCCATTGCATTTGGAAAGGACCAAGTGACAGCATTAATTTTCACTTATTATCTTCATACTTGTAGAAGGGTCTGAAGAGACAGGAGTTGCTGAAGACAGTGGGCCTTTTGTAGCTCCATAGTGTTCTAACCATTTCATGATGACTCTTCTGTCTTCACTTCCAGGTGGCCCATAGATGTGTAACTGAGGCTTTGCCTGGAGCATTATGCAGATTTTTCTGCCAGGGATGGTCACTGCTGTTACACAAGAGATTGGTCATGCTTTTGAAGAAAAATATCTTCTTTAGAAATCCTTCTTCTTCCCAGGAAGCTCATGGAAATCCTTGAAAGCTGAGAAGTGGTCTTGTCTCAATCAATCCTCCACAGCTATGTCCCACCTAGCTTGCCACTGCTACCTCTATTTCTGAGCTCCTCTATAACATCGCTGCCTGTGAGGAAGGGCAAGACCTTACCCCCCTGGCCCCTTCCAGTTCCTGCACACTGTAACAAGCTGTTACATATTGATTTCAACAGGTTGAGGATTTGGTCTTAACACACTCAGCACTTGGTTCTTGCACATGGGGCCTTGTGTCTCGCTGCAATCAAAGGAATTTGAGAATGCACCCCTATGTTTCACAGCCTTAGTTTTTAAATATAAGTTGCACCACCGATTAAAAAAAAAAAAAAAAAAAGTTTTGCTGAAACAATGCACGGTTGGCCACTGTGGGCCATTATCTCTATCAGCAATTATGACTAAGCGAGTATTTACTGTTTTGAGCAATATTGTAAAACAATCCTCTAGAAGGCCTTTGAATTTTTCAGTAGCTCTAATTTCCATAATTTTCAGCTTCTCAGGTCTCCAGTGTTGCTACTGGAATGACAGGTCAAATACATCATCTTAGATATAATAACCAGAATCTATCACAAGAAAGTTTTATGGAAGGTGTAATGAGAACTTCACAGTCCTGTCAATAAACAGGCTAACTTTGGAGACCAATTTTTAACAGTACAGAATAAGAACCTTATTCATAGAATCATAGAATGGTTTGGCTTGGAAAGGACCTTAAAGGTCATCTAGTTCCACCCCCCCTGCCATGGACAGGGACACCTTCCACTAGACCAGGTTGCTCAAAGCCCCATCCAACCTTGCCTTGAACACTTTCAGGGACAGGGCATCCGCAACCTCTCTGGGCAACCTGTTCCAGTGTCTCACAAACCTCACAGTAAAGAACTTCTTCCTTACATCTAATCTAAACCTACCCTCTTTCCGTTTAAAACCATTACTGCTCATCCTATCACTACACCCCCTGATAAAAAGTGCCTCCCCATCTTCCCTGTAGACCCCCTTTAGGTACTGCTATAAGGTCTCCCTGGAGCCTTCTCTTCTCTGGGCTAAACAACCTCAGCACTCTCAGCCTGTCTTCACAGAGGAGGTACTCCAGCCCTCTGATCATCTTCGTGGCCCTCCTCTGGACTCAATCCAACAGGTCCATGTCCTTCTTATGTTGGGGGTCCCAGAGCTGAATGCAGTACTCCAGGTGGGGTCTCACGAGAGCAGAGTAGAGGAGGAGAATCACCTCCCTCGACCTGCTAGCCACACTTATTTTGATGTAGCCCAGGATGCAACTGGGGTTCTGGGCTGCAAACACATGTTGCTGGCTCATATTCAGTTTTTCATCCACTAATACCCCCCAAGCCCTTCTCCACAGGGCTGCTCTCAATCCACTCATTACCCACCCATGTGCCTTAGCATAGTTTCCAGGAGCATCTGCTCCATGACCTTGCCAGGCACAGAGGTGAGACTGACTGGCCTGTAGTTCCCCAGGTCCTCCTTTTTTCCCTTTTTAAAAATGGGGGTTATTTTTCCCCTTTTTCAGTCAGTGGCAACTGCCCCAGACTGCCACAACTTCTCAAATATGATGGAGAGCGACTTAGCTACTTCTATCTGCCAGTTCCCTCAGGACCTGTGGATGTATCTCATGAGGTCCCATGGACTTGTGCATCTTCAGGTTCCTTAGATGCTCTTGAACATGACTTTCTCCTATAGTGGGCAGTTCTTCATTTTCTCAGTCCCTGCCTTTGCCTTCTGAGACTCCAGTGTGGCTGGAGCACTTGCCGGTGAAGGCTGCATTACATATGGGTACCAATGTGATCCTGCAAATAGAGTGAATTCATAAAAATACTTTACAAGCCATATAATAATAACAACTATAATCAAACCTAATATTTCACAATATTTCACAACAATATTGTGCATGGCAATGTATTTGTATTGTTTTCTTTTTCAGAGTTAATGAGAGAGAAAATAAAACTGTACTTAAACACAAAAAGACAATAGACTTACCATAACATAGTGCAAGTTATCCTTGTTTGTAGCAGAATTTGTAACCCCTTCTGAAGTCCTGAGATGCTACCTTTAAACCACGGTGCTCCCTGCTGTCTTCTGTCAGCAGTGCTTACATCTTAGTATACCATTTTGACTGAGCACCACAGCACTGTAACTCAAGTATTTCTCTGTGCATTTAAAGAGGCAGACAGACCCAGTCCAACAAAGGCGCATGTCAGAACTGTTGGAAGAAAATCTGACATTTAGACCCAATCTTTGGAAATACTCAAGAGTTGGGGAATGCCACTGTGCTTCTCATACCCAGTTTTTACAGAGATGAGTGTGCTAGTAATGAAATCCCTATGATGATGTCAGCAGTACACCTCCAGATTTCACTGTGGCCTGGGTCCCTGTCTCTTCAAACACGAGCTGAGCAGAGATACTTTGAAAAGCTAGTCCTTTACTGCTTTACATTCTTTTTTAGTAAGTCTGGAAAGAGACTGTAAAAACTTTGACACCACAAATCATATAAGTATCCTATTTATCTTAAGCAGAGCTTTTAAATAATCCACTTTTTATCTTGTTTGTCAACACTGTGTTTGATGCCCAAAAAGATTTACTCGAAGTGCTAACATTATCAGATACCTACTGTTCCTCTGTAGTACCTCAGGGGGGATTCAAAACCGGCCAGCTTAGATCTCTGTACTTCAAAGAATTTCCCCTGAAACCTTGTTTACAGCATAAGCAGAAAAACAAGGTCCCTTTCCCCTTTTGTACTACCATTAACCACATTAAAGCACAACACTCCACTAAATAATTCCTCCACAACATACACACAAACTCCACCACCATCTAAAATAGGTCAATTGCTTTCATTTTAGCATGCTAATTTACCACCACAGAAACCTGATATTAGGAGAAACAAGAATGTTTTACAGTAATTTCTGCCCCATCCCCTGCTGCTCACCTATGTTATTTCATAGCTTCCTTGAGCTTTATGGCAAGATACAGTGACACCTATATTGCATTAAAAAAGTACATAAAAATAGAAATTTTAAGAATTTCCTCTCTTCTGCTCATTCTTTTAATATGTCAGAGAGATTTATAGCAGTTAATCCAATATTTTATTGATCACGTCTTTCTTTTGAGTTGTGCCTTCTTTGTTTTACTGCAGTGACGGCTATGACTGAATTAAACAGCACATCCTAATGTGCTCCAATAGCTTTAAACAGAAAATGAGAGCTGTGTACATAAATGTGTACACTGTGCACTCACACCATGTGTGCAAACTCTCCAAAAGCCAATTACAGTTGTAACTATTTGTGATGGGTTGACCTTGGTTGGCTGCCAGACTCCCACCCAGGCGCTCTCTTACTCCCTCTCCTCAATACCACAGGGGGAGACACTATGATGGACAAGTTTATTGGTTGAGATAAAGGCAGTTTAATAACAAAAGCCAAAGCCACATGTGGAATCAGAGCAAAAAGAGGAAATTTAGTCTCTACTTCTCAACATGAGGCAGATGTCCAACCACTTCCTGGGAAGCAGGGGCTCAACATGCGTACGAGTTGCTTGGGAAGACAAACATCATTAATTCCAAACTCCTTCTCTTCCTCCTTCATTCCCCCCAGCTTTTATTGCTGAGCATGATGTCATATGACATGGGATATACCTTTGGTCAGTTGGAGTCCCTCCCAGCCTCTTGCCCACACCCAAGGCTCCTAGCCTTGTGGGTGAGAGAGGGGTGTTTGGTGACCCAGCCTTAATGCTGTGTGAGCACTGCGTAGCAATAGACAAAACACTGCTGCATTATCAACACCGTTCTAGCCACCAATGCAAAGCACAGCACCCTACAGGTTCCTATGAAGAAAGTTGACTCCATCCCAGCTAGACCCAGTACACTGTTGAGTAGTATTTTAAAGCATGTTTCTTTTTAGCAACAGTTTGGAGCCTGATCTTTCTCATCTGCTTGTAACAATCCAAAATTATTCTACTGACATAAATGAGGTCATACATAAATGTGTGCAACTAAGGTAACTTACAAGAACATAATGTAACTTACATAGCTACTTTTATAGAAACCTATTACAACCTTGCAAAGTTCTAGAAACATGGGAAACATACTTAAAAAAAAATCCATATTTTTATTAAATTTGATTCACAAGGCTGTAAAGTGGAAACTCATGTCTAAAAGGAGATATCAACAGCATTCAGAAATTTCCGTTGCTGTTTCCATTCCTACACAGCTGTTTCTCAGTTGGAAATATAAGTATAATTTTAAGGAACCACTTTGTTTTCATAGTGTGCAATGTCTTCATAAAGTGTACTTAACTTTAAAGGAACCAAAACCTTTGAAAACCCCTTTAAATTAAATATTTCTGTTTCTATTTTGCAATTTTTTACTTTATCCAGTGTCATGGTTTAGGCCCAAACAGCAACTAAGCACCACGCACCCACTCACTCACTCCCCCCCCCACCCAGTGGGATGGGGGAGAGAATCTAAAGGAGAAATGTAAAACTCGTTGGTTGAGATAAGAACAGTTTAACAGACCAGAAAGGAAGAAACTAATAATGATAACAGCAACAATAATAAAATGGCAGTAATAATAAAAGGATTGGAATACACAAAACAAGTGATGCACAATGCAATTGCTCACCATTCACTGACCAATGCCAAGTTAGTTCCCAAGTAGCAATCCCTCCCAGGCCAGCTCCCCCCCAGATTATATACTGGACATGATGTCACATCGTATGGAATACCCCTTTGGCCAGTTTGGGTCAGCTGTCCTGGCTGTGTCCCCTCCCAACTTCTTGTGCCCCTCCAGCCTTCTTGCTGGCTGGGCATGAAAAGCTGAAAAATCCTTGCTTTAG
Source organism: Harpia harpyja (assembly GCF_026419915.1). Taxonomy (NCBI): domain Eukaryota; kingdom Metazoa; phylum Chordata; class Aves; order Accipitriformes; family Accipitridae; genus Harpia; species Harpia harpyja. The sequence continues at coordinate 77,140,260 of NC_068969.1, read as the reverse complement.
TCTAAACACTACTTAGCAACAACTGAAAACATCAGTGAGTTATCGATGCTGTTCTCATACTAAACCCAAAACATAACACTATACCAGCTACTAGAAAGAAAATTAACTCTATCCCAACCAAAACCAGGACATCCAGCCTTAAAAACAATTTGTCTTATACCAAGACAAATATCTGTTGAATCTGTTTGTTTCCTTACATTGCAATAATAATATTGTTACACCCTCAAAACCCAGTGACCCTCTCCTACAGAACACATGAAAAACTTAGTTTGTGCAGATGAACTCAGGACAAATCTGTAACATTTCTCAGTGTTACCTGAAGTACTATTTAAAAGTTAGTTTCTGCTCTTAGGGGTATAAAATGAACTGTAAAATGGAAAATAATGCATTCTATTAAGCAAAATAAAACATAGCATAGGTAAATCATATCTTTCATTTATGGCGGATGACAGAACTTGAATCCTTTCCTCAATATTTTCCATGGATTTGGAAAATACAAATTCTTGTGCGGGTCACTGTCAAATAAATCATCTCATATGACAGCCTCATGACTCTTCTAAAAGAAAAAAATGAAGGATGTGTTCCCCATGTTAATTTTTTGGCTTATACATTTATATATATCTAACCTAATGTAATCAAGTACTTGTGGTCAGTCATTTGTTCATTTGTTGTTCAGTTTTCCTAGAAGAGTCTCATTTTAGAATGACTTTTTAACCCACCACTAAGTCAATTTATCCCATCTTTCAGGCATATTATGTATCATCATCTCTAAATTGTATTTTAATCAAACCTTCATATTTAAAATAAAAGTAATTTCTCTAGACATCTTCTGGTCAAAATATCCAATTTTTTTAATTTAACCAAATCCATGTAAGGTCCACTTTAAGAATTCCTTGAAAAACCTTAATTCTCCACCTATATTCTCTTGCATTGTTGGGGTTTTTTTGTTCATTTGATTTTTTAATAGAACATTGGTTTCCAGCCAAGGGGTGGGGGGGGGGGGGTAATACCTTCAGTTACATACTAGGGGAACTATCAATATGAATAATGGTTTATTGTATCTGTAACTTAAATCACAAGGCAAGAAAGAAAAAATAAAAAAGATCTTTTCATTCTCAGATTAATTCATGGGAGGTCAGCAGGCTATTCTTGTCAGCTAGGAAGATCATCCTCACTGAAGAACAGAGACGTATTTAGTTTTGGTGAGTTGGGGGTCATGCCATGTGTTTCACTTTTGGTGATATTAATTGAATGTCACATGCCACAGTTCAGGGTCTGTTGTCCCACAGCCTCTGAATTAATGACAGTGAAAGATGTTTTGCACTTGGGGAAGCTAATGAAAATTTGTAACTGAAGTTGTCACAAATGAGAAGCAAACAGGGGTTAACATCTTGACCTCATCCATTCATCTGTGCTCTCAAATCAGAGGATGTTTTCACCCACTTTGCAGCTACAACTGCTGCTAATCTTTGATGAAAAGGTGACATTTTACCAATCTCAATAACACCTGGTAAGTGCCTCCTGTTGACAGTAGTACTGTGTTTTAATGAACAAATAAATGGCTTATCTACCATTCTTGGCAAGAAACCCCAGCTACTGAGGCAGAGCACCAGCTCTCCCAGTGTTACTTGGGCTAATTGACTCATTGGATGAAGTTAAATCACACTATCCCCAGTGGGATGCATGTTTGCCAGTAATCAATAGCTCAACAAGATCCACATGGCAGGTAATTAAGTGGAAAGTAATTAATACCCATCAAATGTTTTATTAACTGTTTGCCATTCCTTCACTCAAAAGTCCCCGTGTACCGTAAATAAGGCTGTGAAAAAGGAATAAATATGGTCTGTGTTTTCTAACAAGCTAAGTATTACTGCTAAATTCTTCACAGGTCTGTGCACCATTTTGAAGTAGCATCTCATACACACAAATGTCTTGGTCTTACATCCCATGAGAGATTCTCAGCTGGTGCTGTATTAAAGATTTGGCTGTTGCCTGAAAAAAAAGGAGGTGCTTCAGTCCAAACCAAGGGAATTAGACTGGTTATGGTAAGCATTTACAGTATTCATTTTTGCAGTAATATTTTAGCTGTCATACAAGTGAGGCAAGGAAATGTAAAATCTTTCATGTCCACCAATAAAGCTGGGAAAAAAACAGTCAAGATTTTTGGCACAAACGCTTATGAACAGTTATTCCCAACTATATCTAGAGACACCCACCCCCCGCCTGCCATATTCCTTGTCCCCATAAACTTTGCTACTGGCTTTAAAAGGATAGATAGTAATGCTCCATACAGACTAAGACAGGGATGGACTTCTGATTTGGAAAATTTCCTGAGTGAATTCTCACCTTGTCCAACAGTCTGCAAAACTGGAAGCCACTACAGAAAAGGAAGGTTTCCCTCATCACAAGGAGCCTACCTTTGTTCTCCTTTACCAGCCTTTCCAGCTGCAGATGTTAGGCTCACCATTCTTTTCATATGCTATTCATCTGGATTTTTATTCAATGTTTTCCTTCATTTATCACTTCTACTCATTTGTATATAGCCCAAGAAGCACTGAGAGAGCATTAATCCTAGAGCCATTATTTTAACAATAGTTAAAATACCTAGTGCTATTCCAGGGATAGAGTTTGGCCTATCACAAGATGTCTGTAGGAGGACTCAGCTACTGGAGTACTTGATATTTGACATTTCTGGAAATTTAACAATATCAATTCTTTTCCCAAGTTTTGATTTTGAACAGTGTATCTTCTGCCAAATACCTGTTCTAAATTTCACTCCTGATTTCATGCTGCTTATTTGTCTCTGAATCTAGCCTTGACTTTTAAGACTCTTCTTGTGCGGGGTGCTGCTGAACTGTACTCTTCTGCCTATAAAGATTTTTCCATCTTTTCTTCTCCTGTACTAAAACTTCCTGCATATATTTTCCACCACCTTAAGATACTAAGAAATGCCTTTCTCATCCTTTGGGAGGATATACCCTTTTTATCAGCTACAATATGACACTGCAGACTTCTCTCTGGACAAACCAGTTTTTCATGGTGAGAGACAGCTTCCAGTCTGGATAGATATTTGCATCTGGAGAGAGAGATACCTCTGTATAATAATAGTTTTCTGGTAGCCTGGCCAACAGGCCCCTCAGTCATGGGGTCAAATAGGGTGAAAATATAAAATGAAGGCAAAGAGCAACTTGTGGCTTTAGCGGTAAACAGATTTAGGAATACATTCACAGACGGCATTCATAATTACAGAGTCCATAAAGGAAAACATAGACACTCCCAAATTGCCTAGCAATTTATTCCAGTTTAAATTATGTGCTTGTTCAAAATCCATTCTTTTGGCACCAGTTTATTCTGGTACAACTGATTCCTTGGCAAAACGGGCCTTACATGAACTCCTTCTTGAGTTCTGAAGATTGATGTGAAGAAGGCAGATACAAATATAGTAAGCATTTTTAAATATTTTTTCTACTGTGTTATCTCTTAGGGTTATTTTCCAGACATTCTAACATATCTAAATAAGGCTGAATCTTGTGTCACTCTGCATGCAAACTTGCCATCAAAGTCTGAAGGACTATATACATTTGAAGTGAGAGGAATAATGCTCTCTAATAGAAGTACAAGATTTCAAAAATATGGAAAATAATCAGAGCAGAAGGAAATAGTAGAAACTTATCCTCTATTTTCTGCTATAAAGTATAATGTGTATAATATAGGTGAAATATGCTGTGTGTATTTATAGGTATGCTTATTTTAAATCTGTTCCAATGTGTATTGTATATGTGTTAACAATGCCTCTGTACAGTGAAATATACACAGTAGGATTAGGTGGATGTATAGATTATGTCACTATTCTGAACATTTCAGATTTCTTATAATCTCTAGATCTTCCTATACTAAGTACAAAGCATTTGGTTGAACAAAAAATCTGCTCTAATACATACACACAGAGTTCCCATTGATTTCTGTGTTGCTGACTTCAATGGGAGTTGAACGTGTGTATTGGAGGGGAAAAGACAGCTATTTATAGTCTAACCTTCCCAGACAAAATGAGCAGGCTGGGTGTCCTTTATCCTCTCATCTACAGTATCCCTAACACTTTCTGAATCATCTTTTATCATTTAAACTAATTCATTACAAATGAGGTATAGCAGAAGATATCCTCTAATGAATAAGTGCAACAGAAGAAAAATGGAAAATAATCTACTAATCAACTAGTTTTGAAACACGTAAAAAATTATAAGCTTTTTTTCTTGTTTCTGAATAATTTATCTGCAAGTACTGTTGATTTCTAAAAATAGTATGTTGTCTAGTTATCTATCAGAGATCTCTTGGTATTTCTTTTTTATTACAGAATTGGCAGAGTTCAACAAAAAGCACAGTTTTCTCAGCTTCGTAAAAATAGCAAAATGGCAAAAAAATCAAATCAAACAACTTTATCCATGTGCATTCTTTTATATTTAGAAAGTTATGCAATCATACAGGTGGTCTGCTGCTTCATAATGCCTTTCTGTTACGTTTGGATATTTCAAAAATTACAGAAAACCAAGAATATTTTGGCATCAATAAAAATAACAAAGAGAAAGGGAAGAAGATTCATTTTATGAAGAAAAAGAGAACAGAAGACATCAATACTGTTAAACTTCTGAAATATTTGTGCAATAACATTCTGTGTTTCAATGTGAAAAATAGAAAGCCTTTCTTTTCCTGTGTGTGAAACTGTTCCCCACTTTGTTTTCCAGCCAAGAGAATCCTACGCTTTGCAATTTGAAATTAGAAAGGAACCATGGCAAAATGCCTGGGTTTTTTTCACTGTCTCAGCTTTGCAGGCAGAGCATGAGTTTGAACTAGGATTGGGCCTCGTCAGAGACATAGTCCTTTCATGCTTGAAGAAATGGGAACAAGCAAATTCAGCTTGAGCCTAGGAGGAAGAACATAGGGGTTCAGAAAAAGGTAAATATAAACAGTCTCAAAACAAGGCCAAAGTCCAATTCAGCCTGGCTGAATTTATCACTTGTCAACCTGACTCAGCTTTTTTTCTCTTAACCCAGGAATACCTTCCCTGGCTTCCCTATAACAGTTCTGGTGATAGTTGACATTGTAATTCTAACATGTTACTGAAATAGAAAAGATCCTGGTTAAAGATTTGGCCATAGGCTTTGAAAAATGCTATTTGTAAAATTCTGAGCATCTCTGAGGAGTGGTACCACCAGAAACTTTATATTAAATATTCCTCAGGTTTCAAGGCAACACATTTTGCTGGGCTGGGTAACCTGATGAGCAAAACTCTGGAGTCTGATACTAGGACACCCCTTACAGAAACAGCGGAGCTATGTTTGAAGACCCTGCCTGCAGCAACTGCAGCTTTGGGTGTGCTTTCTGTATTTGCCCAGTAAATGAAGGGTTATCTCCACCCAAGAGAAAACCATAATCGCACCTTTAATGTGACAGATGGTCACTGGATAGCAGTAAAAACAGGTACATGGGAAACAGAGGAAGTGTAAAACTCTCTAGGGGAAAAAAACCCAAACCCACAAGTAAAGAAGTAGCACTACTCAAAAATGTAAATGAACAGTGTGGAAGGGGATTCTCTCTAAAAGACTGCAGCTGTAGTGAATATGTTCATATCAAACCTGTCTGATCCCCCCATAAATCTCTTAGCACAGGTAAAATATCAGATATCTAAGGACTGACCCTTCTGCTGAATTCTCACCAAGGTCACAGTCACTTTTGTGCAGGCAGCTCAAGGCCTTGTTTTCTCAGAACTAAATGGTCAATAGCAGCTACTCCAGCTGCCGCTGCTGCAGCGCAGACTGTTCAAATCATCTTTAAATGGCTAACCTTCAGCAAAAGCATCTTCATTTAATGTGTTTTAGTATTCCAAACAAGTATATTTACACGACAAGTATTTTCAACGCCTCATCAAACAGAAGTTTCTGTAAAATTAATTTTAAATCCAGAAACTTTTGTCTGAAAACTTAACAAATATAATAAATATATATACATATATATTAGAGAAAATGTTATGTTTCAAGATCACATCCTTATTGATACAAGAAGGAAGAGTTAAAACCATTTCTGTCCAGTGACAGAACTAACATCTTGGTCTCACTAATGTTTCAAGTGCCAGAGTAAATCTTCCTTGGTAGCAGCCTGGCACAATAATACTACCTATAACTCAAATGAAAATGATTACCTGAAAAATGTGTGCTTGAGGTCGCTCCCCCTTCCTATTTTAAATATAAAGGAAAGTGCTCTGTATAAATGACCTGTGCTTTCACAGTGAACATGCTTTGTTGTGATTGATTGCGTTTCCATAGCTATATTTCCAAATGCAGAAAATCCAACTTGAAGCAACCCACTCACAGGAAAGCTATTCAAGTTTTAATTTATTTCATTTGATAGAAGAGCCCTGTGAGGAGGTCATCTGTTAACAGATGCGTGTATCAAATTGGGCTGGATCCACATCCATATTTGCTTTTAGCAGCATGGATCCTAAGTACATTAATGAATGAATAGGAAGCTCAATCTTAGGTAGTGGGGAAGTAAAAGTGAATGCACAGGCTTTCAGGCAAATACTGTTATGAGTGTGCAACTGGACAGTAGGAATTAATGCCATCTTAAGGAAGATTAAATAGTGTTCTGCATGTTGTTCTCTCTCCCAGCTTAAGAGGAAACAACATGTTTCCTCACTGCTGTGAAAACAGAAAATATTAATGTACACTAGAGATACAAATAAGAAAACAAAACATTGATATGCCACCTTTTTGGAGATAAAAAAACTCCAAAGCTAGTGTTTATCTACGTGATAGTAAATATGAAGTTAAATTGTTCAGGTTTAATTTCAAATACATGGCTAATAAAAGAAACAGGCTTGGCTAAAAGAGAAGTATCACTTCCTGAAGCATTAAAATAGAATACATTACAGAGTGTACTCGTGGCATCATTACCAAGATCTCAGTGTGTTAAACTACTACTCTGTGTCTGTATTTGTTCCTGGAGGCAACAAAAAACACTAACAGAATCAAAGAGTCATTAGTGAAAAGCAATCCCTAACTGAAAAATATGCCGTATTATTGAACACTGGCCTTTCCAAACTCTTAACCAAAAAGGGTAAAGTGTATGTTAAAAAGATTTACGTTTAAAAGCTGGCGAAAAATTGGGTTTAAAAGTATGCAGGGTAACTGCATACATTGCTTCAAGTGGTAGAAAAAGTGTAGCAAACAAGTCAAGGAAAGTGATTCTGGCTGCTTATTTGGCAATTGGGAGACCATATTTGGAGGGCTGTATCATGTTTTAGGCTCTCCAGTAGAAGACATGGATATACTGGAGTGAGACCAGCAGAAGCTACCAAGCTGGTCAGGTTGCTGGAGCACAGGACATGCAAAGAGTGTTTGAGAGCTAGGTTTGTTTGTCCTCAGGAAAAAAAAAAGTCTGAGAAGAGAATCGATGCCTGTCCACAGCTACCTAATGAAGAGGACATAAGGAGAACAAAGCTGGAAGCTTTGTTAGGAAATGCTGGCTAGATCCTAAGAAAAGCTTTTTCATCAGAAGTATGGTCAAGCAGTAGAAGACATTGCTCAGAGAGGGTGTGAAATCACCTTCCTTGCAGATACTCAAAACTCAACTAGACATAGCCACGAGCAAGGTATACTAACTGGATTTGTATTGAGCAGGGTTTGGACCAGATTACCTCCAGAGTTCCCTTGCAGTCTAAACTATTCCTTGGTTCTAAGTGTTTGCATTCACTGTTAAAATGAAAACATCAGGAAAGGTTTCTTAGGCCTTGGTTTCTCTTGTTTCCTTAGAATAACGAACTGTCTAATAGTTAGGTCCTTCTATTGATTTGTGGATAGATCAATGCCTATGGCAGGCCAGAAGCATAACAGAATAGAAAGTCAGACAGATGTTATTGCGCATACAATTTTGTGCTGAATTTTACACATTACTTGTATAATTTGTTTTAGAGACACTATGCATTGCCTCGAATACAGTCTCTGTTTCCTGATCTGGATGTGAATAATACAAAGCTGTTAGAATTTTCTTTTTTGCTTTCTTTGATGAAAACTCTTGTTTTTATCTTCATGAAAAAGGGAGGAAAGGGAATAAAATCCATTTTGGGGTACAGAAAACACTTTAGCTGTATCATACTGGCTACCCAGAGACCCTCATTATGAAATGGAATTCATGTTTATCTGGAGTTGTTGCAAGCCTCCTGAATAAAAGCTCCATTCCTAGTCCTCCCTAGGGATTCCCACTACTGAATACCAGCATAGGCTAGGAATGAATTTAGCCTCACATATGTAAGATCTGGTTACAGCTTCTCACGTCTTTTCACTTTATGAATGACACTTCCCAAGCTGATACTATGTCCTATCCCTAAATTCTTATAAACCTAAAATATTTTACAATTAAATTAACACAAATAATTTTGTATTAAATGAACAAAAATCTGTGCTGTTTCTTAGTGGAATTTTCAATTTGTAAAACACAGAAATATTAAGGATTCAAAGGACATGCCGAGATTGTGTGATATTCAGACAGGCAGAGTGGTAGAATCTGAGAAAATCACTTCCCTCATCTTCATAATATGGGAGTAAGAAAGGAACATCTCCTGGAGGACAGCAAAGGTGCAGCAAAGCCAAGCTATGAGATAGGTGTGCTCTCCAGGTTCTTCATAGCTCTATGCAAGCCTCTTAAGTGAATCTCAGAAAAAGAACCATCAACCATAAAGATTACTGGGGTCTGCTATCATTTTGCAGAATGAACAGTGTTACCTAATCACAATACCAGCCCCAAAAGCAGGAATAAACAATAACTGTTCTATTAACCTTTTCTCACCAAATGGGAAAGTGGATGGGAATTATGCTCCATGGCTCTTGCTGGAATTATTTGCTAAACTCTCATATTCTTCATCACTATCCTCTGACCCCTTCAGCAGAGAAAAGCTAAAGCCCATTCTCAAGTACTGGCGTAATTGTATGTAGAATTACAGTACCTAAAGCTTGTCCTAATTCTGGTATGTTTACAAACCTAGTCCCACAGTTTCTCTTCTTTATCTCTGTTTTATTGCTAAAACATGTGTTTTCTTCTCCTTAGTTCAAATATTAATATCCAGCATCCAGTGCCCCCGAATGAAGATACAATAACATGCCCTTGCATACAAGCAGAAGTATGTTCCTGGAGAAAAAAAAAAAAAAAAAGGGTCTTGTTCTGTAGGTGTCAATGCAGTTAAAAAAATATTGTAAGAGTCTGTCAGACTGGAAAAAAAAATAACTAGACTACTCTCTGTTTTGGTTAGCATACAAGCTAGAATCATTTTAATCTAATTTGTGTCAAAACATAAGCAAGTCCCTGATGTCCCTAAGTTTCATGGATCAGAGGTAGACCAACATCTCTTTTAGGAGAGGATCATCCTGTAGCCAGGATTAAGCCATTATAAGCCATCAGGAGATTTACATACATACTGCTTAAAAATTTATTTACTTGTAAGGTGACCCAAACAAAAGCCTTTAGAGTTAGATTCTTCCAGGCTTGTCCCAGTAGGATTCTACCATATAGAAAGTGACAAGGATTTTCTAATATTTCCTGATGGGAAACTCTACCCCTTATACATTCTAAGACCTACAATCACATACCTTTGTTTTCTTTTCTTTTCTTTTCTTCTCTTTTCTTTTTTCTTTTCTTTTCTTTTCTTTTCTTTTCTTTTTTCTTTTCTTTTCTTTTCTTTTCTTTTCTTTTCTTTTCTTTTCTTTTCTTTTCTTTTCTTTTCTTTTCTTTTCTTTTCTTTTCTTTTCTCTTTTATACTCTTTTCTTTTCTTTTCTTTTCTTTTCTTTTCTTTTCTTTTCTTTTCTTTTCTTTTCTTTTCTTTTCTTTTCTCTTTTATTCTCTTTTCTTTTCTTTTCTTTTCTTTTCTTTTCTTTTCTCTTCTCTTCTCTTCTCTTCTTTTTTCTTCTTTTCTCTTCTTTTCTCTTCTTTTCTCTTCTTTTCTTTTCTCTTTTCTATTATTTTCCTTTTTTCTTTTCTATTATTTTCCCTTTTTCTTTACTATTATTTTGGGTAGGTTTGGTAAGAAAGCAGATTCAGAATTTTTCTAAGTCAGGCAGTCCTGGCATTTGATTTAGGGGTGAGGACAGCATTGTAATTTTGGTTTTCTCAGTACCACTGGGTTCAACAGTGAGAGCAGCAGGAGGAAACACAGTGGAATCAAATTCTATTTCAGATTTTCTTGATGTTTTAGAAGTCTGTGTGCGGTTTTACATGTTGGTTATGGCCAATTTTCTTTTTCTCTGATTTTCTCTTAAGCTCCTGAGTCGTCTTCTAGCCTAGTCACTGAGCTTTGGTGTAGACCTAAAATCAAAAGTTCTTTTTCCTTCTGTTCTTGCCCTTGACTACTTTCAAATCAGATCAAAATGTATACTGTCAGAAAAAAAAAGGAAAAGGTGAAAAAAAAGGAAAAGCTAAAAAAAAAAAAGAGAGAGACAGAGAAGAAAAAAAAAACTTCCTCTTTCTTTTAGATACTTTTTGAAAGAAAAAAGCTTTGGAAAAGATTATTTAGGGTTCTTCCCTTTATGAGAGTCTCTTACAGTAAGTGCTTTTTTAACAGTGAGGAAGCATAACACAGTATTTCTTTAGGCTCTGTGTTAGCTGCTTGTTTTTCCCTATGTTTTTCCAGTTCTTTCTAGGCTTGAACAGAAAAGAATTTTGTTTGGGGGTTCAGCTTAGGTTTTGATTATATGTTGCTGTTGTTCAAGAAAAGCCACAGTATGCAGAGTAGAGATAGTTATCAGTCATCACAGAGAGGGGAGAGAGGGAGAAGCTGATGAGAAGACAAAGGAGTCCATTTGGGGTTTAGTTTTGTTTAGGGTTTGGGGTTTTTGATTGTTTGTTTTTTTGATGTTAAAACAGACAAAGTAGCCGGATTCTTAAAATTGCATCAGCATTATATGTGGCAGAAAGATAAATATAAGTGGTGACAAAGAACATTGCTAGAAAGCTCTCTGGGTCTTAAGAGTATTAAAAAAAAATAAAAACAACAGAAACCGCTGGGTTTTGGTTACATTTTTGTTTTCCCCCACAGATGTACTAATTCTGTGAAGAAAAATAAAGGGAGTGGGGCAGGGGGAGGACAGGGAAAACCATTTTGGGGGAATTGTGAAAAGAATTTGAAACTATGAAAACCAGTTCCATTTTAAGTGCCCCTCTAATAAAGCTAAACTCCGTCTTGAAGAAATATACTGAAATCATGTTTTCCAGTTTTGCAGACAGGTTTTTTTGATAACAGCTGCACATTTTTTGTTGATTAGAGTCATGCTGTGGCCATACCAACCCTCCACAACTGCAGATTGTTTAAATGAAAACAGAAGCAATTAGAACAGAAGTGGTCAGGAAATTTTCTTATGAGTTCTGACAAGCCCCATTAAAATATATGACTGATGTATACCTAAGAGCCTTCTTACATGACATCTTACATCTTACATCTTACTACTCACTTTGGAGGATTAGTTGGGGCTTATACAACTTTTCTAGGACTCATAGCCAAAACTTTTTCATTGATCTACTTATTTCCCTGACTTACATCTAACAGATATACCCCTTATGGCTGAAGGATCTTCAGTTTCACTTTATTTCTCTTCACCGTGGTATACAATTTTAATCTCTTACAAGACAGACCATTTGAGTAAAATGATGGCCAAAAGTTAAAAACACACTTGGAAACCACATGTAGGTGGCTAAAAGGGTGCATTCAACAGGCTAAAAGGGTGCATTCAGGGACAAGCTGGGAATTCCTATGGTCTTAAAGCTAGACTACTTTTCAACTTTATTTACAAAAATATGTGTGAAAAGTCTTCTATAGTAAATTGTGGTTCAATGGCACCATAAGCTTTCAGGTTGGTTGCACCATCATACTCAGGAGTACAAAGAAATGTTGGTAGAATTAGAACCATATATTGTATGCCTGAGACAAGTGAAGGTAAAGAGTAACTTTCTCTGTTGTTCTAGCACAGAGAGAAACAGAACAAAATAGTGATAGAGAGAAACAGGACATGAAGAAGGCAAAGAAAAATCTTTTTTTTAGATTGTTTCGTGGTATTTTGTCTCAGCTATAAAATAATGTAAAATTTCAGCTGAAAAAGCAGCATTCTTGAAGCAGCCATACAAACAGCAGCAGTTTTCAAATGCTTCTTTTGTAATGATGCATCATCTGATGGTCAAAAGAGAGATTCTTGCATAAGCTTTGTTGAATGTGATTTACATAACATCAGGAGACTCTGCTCTTAGGTTATAACAGGCTTTATTCCTACCAGGGACAATCCTGGAACCCTCACAATGGTCCTCAGAATGAAACAGAGCAAAGCAAATAATTACTATAATAGCATAGTGAAAGACAGAGAAATGGAGAAATGAGGGGAAAAGTGTGGTAAAAGATTGCTTCTATCTAGTATTTAGGAAGGCTATAGATTGCATTAGCTGCAATTCCTAATGAGTATTTTTGTAAACCTATGAGTCCTTGTACAATACAGATTTTGACAATTCCCATAATATAAAATGGCTCAAACTACCATTACAATCAACAGCCATTACAATCAACTACAGGAAATGGTAGGAAGATGCTGAAATGTCTTTTCTGCCAGGTTGCCATTCACTGAGACTGACCTCAGACCATTCTTTTTCCTTGCTGATTAGACCATCCCTTCCTGCAGACAGGACTCTGATTTGATACAAAAGAATAACACAGTAATTCTTTGCTGCTGGGATTTTTTGTTGTCTTGTCACTTTATGCAGACTTCTAACATTTTGTCAGCGTCAAGAATGCAGATCAAAGATATTCAGGGTGTTTTAATAGATTTTTTGGGTGCTGACTGTCTACCACTGTCTGCTTTTTTTATGTCACTATAATTAAAAGCTGAAAAAACCGGGCAGACTTGCCTCTAAAAAGGTGCTAACAAGGACTTTCTACATAGGCACCTGAAAAAACCCACAACTTCCCCTCCCTCCCCCTGCCCCGAGTTGTCACATTGCAAACTGCTACTCCCGTGGTTTGCAAATATTTCTGTTGCTGTGTCTGAAAACAATGTAGTAGCGACAGGCTTACCTGTTACTGTGTATTGTATTATGCTATTAACAGCTTCTGCAAACTCTGGTAGTTCGTTTGCTTATGAGTAGTCTCACTTCTATCTCCATGAAGGCAGCAGTCCAGACGTAACTCAGTACAGCACAGTACAGTGTTCCCCTAAGCACACTACAGAAAGGTAATAACCAAATGAACTAAAACCCACCACAGACTAGAGTGCGGAGTCTGGTGCTTTTTTAGTAACAGCAGAGGTATGCAAATGCAATTCTGTTGATGTCAGTGAGCTCGGAGGAAGTGGGAACAGAACTGGGAATTTCAGCTTTAAGAACAGAGTTGGCTGTTTTACCTCCGCAGATATCACAGTGGAGATTTCTCTTGTACTTATCCATTGCAAATTAATTGCCAGTATGGCTCATCATTGGATTAGAAAAAGCAGCTTGCTTGAAAGATCAGATGGAATTTGAGATGGCAGGAAAAGTCCAAGTTCAGTATTTATTTTTTTTTTGTTTTTCTTCCAGTGGATGGTCAACCATTAAATATCCTTTAACTTGCAGGGGTGTATGTTTGTTCAGCAATAAGTTGCACACAGTATCTGAAGACGTTTTACAAGTAGTTATGTTGACTTTCTCACATCAATGAAAAATTTGAAAAGAGCTGGATGACCTCAAAAAAGACTTGCTTATGAGTGTTTTGAAACATCTTATCATCTATCTTTTTCTGTGGGGAAGTATTGCCTACATACAAGAGCAGCCAGACAAAGCAGCGTACCTTTCTCATAAGGGCGGTAGTAATGTTAGCTACATATTTCCTATGGGCATTATTGGCATCCATTTGTCTTAAACCTACCTTCAAGAATGCGAGGAAATTGTAGAATGACAGAGATCCCTTCTGGCAGTTCTTGTCTCCATTAGGTCTTTTTTTTTTTTTTTTTTCTGAAAAGTGAAATCAAACTTTGTCAGATACATCTTACAAGTAACGATATTCAGTATCACGTTTTTGTTCACTTGTTTTTTCTGCTGCTAAAAGACTATAGAGTTAAAGTTCTTAGCTAGAGGGACAGAATTAAATGAAAATTAATTTGAAGCATCTTCCCTATTCATTAGCACCTGCTGAATGAGTTATGGGAGTAGTCATATTTCTTCAGCGGCAAAACATACAGCTCCATTTAAAAAATGATAAGACAGCTGTTGTCTCTGGAGTGTATGTGTGCAACAGAAATTAGCTCTTTAACTCTTATGTGATTTCTAGAAGATGATTCCTTGGAAGGACCGTGTATTCCAAAGTAAAGGCTGGGCACTGTAAAAGTGCAAAGAGGATTCAAGGAGGATTTCCTGTAAGTCCAGAAGCAAGCATGAAAGCATAGCCCCTACCTTGGAAATAGCTTCAAATGGCTTCAGCATGTCCTCCAAAACTGTCAGTGGAACTAGAAATCTGTTTGAAAAGGTAAGTGAAACAGGAAGGTAGGAGGCATATCAACAGCCATTCTGGCCACTTCCGAGCAACTGCACTTACCTGTGGCATTGGCCTCAGCATCAGCCCTGAGCAGTGCTAAAGAGCATGCGGTGTCACTCCTTTATGTTTTCTGGATTTCAGTGTGTTCTCATGCTTTCACTAACATTTCCAGTGAAATGAAAGCAATTACACTTACATCACACAGCAAGCAACAGGCTGACCTGCTTTGTCATTAGAACTGTGAGATGTTTTAAAGTACATACTGTGAAGGCTAATGGGAGCCAACGGGCTGGCAAGACATGTCCGCTGGGAACCTCTAAGGAAGTTTGACCAAATGTGCTCTTTCAGATGTATCTTTGTGAATATTTTCTTCCTGTGTTAAATGATGATTAACGGTCATTTTGGGGATACAATCTGTAACGTAGTGTTGGAATAACTACTGCATGTGAGTACATGCTTAGATGTATTATTAAGACATCTTGATACAGTGTAGCTGTGCTCATCTTTCAGCTTCTTTGTTGGATTTGCCTATTTCAATGTAGGAATACTATGAGCTGTACTGTGAAAATTTATTCTTGATAATACTCATTTAACGGAACATGGTACTTTCAGTTCTGACAAAGAATACTAGTATTTGTGAAAAATCACATATAAAGAAAAAGGTTAATTTTTATTTTACTTAAAACATCTCAGCCTTCTTGTCATTGTCATCTACATAAAGTACATATGTACGGGCAGATGAGTCTGTGCTGAACACCAACAGCCTTGTGCTCTTATTATTTTTTTTTGTCTTGTAAGGCATTTAAAAATTTCCAGGGTCTAAAATGCACTTCACCCACCTGAAGATTATTAGGTCTAACCAAAAGGGTTGTATGTGTCAACAGGGTATTTGAGACTATAACAAGGATAGCTCCTGTCCCTGTTATTGAAAGGGTTAGTCTAGGCTTGTAATTTAGGACTGCTTTTTGAACCTGAACTGTTCTCATATTTCCATTTGGTTCTCCTGGTTGAAAGCATTTATATTGATCTGTATCTGACAAGCTTTTCATCAAGGGTCAGGCTCACCACAGTGGGTCAGGCACATGTAACTTTTAGACCAAATCACTTTGGTACTCTCTACAATATCCTCAAAAGGCTATTGAAAGCTCTGATGCTGGATGCAGCTGCCCTTCTATTAGCCGTGGTAGCTGTAAAGAGATCACACTATCTCCATCCTACTTGTTTCCACCAGCAGTCCAAAGCATTGACTGCGAGTGCTATATATGCATCCAGGAATCCTAACGTACTTTGCAGGTGCCATGAAGAAAAGGGTTACCTACTCCTGTCCAAGGACAAGAAAAATCACAAAGGGCAGAGTAGACCTTCAGTCATATTTCGTGATGTTTAGTAACTTGTTTACATACACAGAACAGACTTTCCCTGTTTCTAGGTGCATGAAATGCAGTTCAACGCCTGTTTTGAACTGGATCGACAAATTCATTGTAACCATAGACAGCAGGCTAAAAAGGTTACAGGCATCTTTAGTCTGAGAGCAGGCAGTTTAAGCAAATCAAGAATGCTAGTAATGCATTGTATTTGCATTTCTTTTCCAAGTGAGCACGTTTGTGTGGCAGCAAGCAACTCAGTTTCAGAATCATCTTCATAATATCTGACAATGCATTTCATACACTTTTTCTTTCACCTGTGTATGAGTTTTGTAATGCAGCTCTTGCCTTGTAAGACCTCGACTTTCCAATGGCAGCAGCTATCCTGAATATGATTTTAGCTGTGAAAATTATATGACTACCTACCATTGGTGTACAGGGGGTTAGTAGCCCTCCAGCCCTGTTAATACAAGTAGAGAAATAAGGTAGATGGGGTGAGGGGGGTGGGGGGGGAAGTCCCCAAAATATGTGGAACTACTGAGAATTAACAAATAGCTTCCTACATAGTGCCAAGTTATATTTCCTTTCTTTAAAAACAAACAAACAAACGACCAACAACTAGGATTTACAGCCCAATGCAATTTCATATTTTCCATGTACAGGACAATGAACATGACAACAGAATACCTAAAGTTATATATAAATACGAATACATTCAGTGAAAATAGGCCTGATTTGAAAGACAATTTTCACCCAACTTATGGAATTGGACAGAATTTAACTCAGTTCCACAGAATTTTGCAAGTAGAAATATCTGGAGATTTCTCCAATTTGTATGCATAATGTAAGGCTCTGGGGATACGCAATATCCTACCTTAAAAAAAAAAAATCTTTCAATTCATATGACTCAACATCAGCTGAAAGGCTTAGCCTCAATGTACAGCTCACAATTTATTTACCCCCTTGAGAAAGGCGAAGTTTTGAAACAGACATGCAGAACTACTATTCATAATAAAGTACAACTTCTTACATCAGCTCTTGTAATTTGTCAAGTGATGGCTCATTCATCCTGCACCTGCCTGGGGAGAAGAGGTATACAGATACAGAAAAACAGATTTAAATAGAAAAAGCAAGTTACAGTGATATGAGAATAAGTATCCAAGTACTATGTTTTCCTTAGGGATTAATGACCACCTGGTGAATGCTAGTCATTAATGACAGATAATTCCTGTCTGTCCATCTTTCATCTGTCTCTTTCATTTGTACCGTAAATGTTCACACAGTGTGCCTTCATGCACCTGCACCTAGTTCATTATAAAATATGAAATCAGGCAGGACCAATCTCCTCTTAATGGCTAGCATTGAAGAAGCAGACATGCGGGGAAGAGTATGACTTAGTAGTGGAAAGAGTTGGCTGACTGTGTGTCACTGTAGTCTTCACAGTTCCAGAGGAAAAACTGTAAAAGCAGAAGGAGAAGGGGAAATGAAGGTTTGCTGTACAACTGTCAGCGTTGTAGTGGGGCAGGAGAAAAGCAAGTCTAGGTGGGAAAACAAGGTGAGGAGGAAAATAGTCAAAACTGTATCAAAGTGGGAAGGAAGAGAGAAGGGGAGAGAGAAAATGCATTGGTGCTGATGAAAGTCCTAGTGAACTGTATCAGAGAGAGAGGGCAAACAGGCAACGATGAAAAGCACCAGTCACTGTCAAAGAAGTAACAGGAAGATCAGCAAGAAAACTGTGCAGTATGAAAGGCAAAACAAATTACTAGCCTTTCAGCTGAGTGAGTGAAGCCAGAGCTGCAAGTCAACTGGAGAGATGAGACTAAAGGTTTGTGAGGGTAAGGCCGTAAGAGAGTTGTCAGCATGGAAGATGAAGTCCTCAGAAAGAGAGAAGACTCCAATGATAGACGTACAGAAGTCAATGTCTGAAAGGAAAGCTAACACAAAGAGACCAAACAGATAATGTAAGGCAGTATGATGTCCATGGAGTACAGCCAAACACAGAAATGTCTTTCACAAAATGAAAAAGATTGAAAAAGGGCAGAAGGAATACAAGTCACAGGGGAAAGGAGACTAAGCCAAAGACCTTTTCTTTGATGCAGGGTAGGAAGGGACGAGAGACGTATGGATTCTCCACATGCAACTGGCTTCAGAGACAGTGCTGAAGGAAGGTATATGGGTCTCTACTACAGACAGAGATTGAGGAACTGAGCACATACATTGAAATTATTTCCAAGAGAGAAGCGATTGTTCTAGAGATACCAGTAAATGAAGGAAAAGGAAAAAGGGGACAGCTATCACATTAGAAACCAAAGCAGGGTGAATAGTGCCATGAATGACAAAAAGAGTCTTCATATGAGATCTGAATTTGTACTAGATTTCTGCTACAACATCTTCAGTCCTTGACTTCTCCTCCTATATCCATAGGATACAGAATTGGAAAAAAGCCAGAAATAATGGTGAAAGGGAAAGAAGGTGGGGAAGAAGGAAAAAAAGGAGAGGAGAGAGGAGAGGAGAGGAGAGGAGAGGAGAGGAGAGGAGAGGAGAGGAGAGGAGAGGAGAGGAGAGGAGAGGAGAGGAGAGGAGAGGAGAGGAGAGGAGAGGAGAGGAGAGGAGAGGAGAGGAGAGGAGAGGAGAGGAGAGGAGAGGAGAGGAGAGGAGAGGAGAGGAGAGGAGAGGAGAGGAGAGGAGAGGAGAGGAGAGGAGAGGAGAGGAGAGGAGAGGAGAGGAGAGGAGAGGAGAGGAGAGGAGAGGAGAGGAGAGGAGAGGAGAGGAGAGAGGCCCCACTTTTGGAGAAGATCAAACAAAACAGGAAAACTTCAGAAAGGGTAAACCTACTGCTGTTTTTCTCCTGGCTTGGTGGCTGGAGTGAATTTCTCCTGGCTGAGCAGGGAAAGAAGCCTAAGAAACCACTGTAATTCATTATTAACTTAATGCTTCAGGGATTAATTTTACTTTGAATTCTGGAGTTCCTCATGGCAAAATTCCTGGAGCCAAGTTTTGGGTTTGTTTAAATACCTATAACCCTATCACTCTGACCATTAAACTGTTTCTTATACTGATGATCTACTTGCACTTCTGCTTGGACCAGGCAATTGCCATGCAATGTCTGGACAATCCATTGGTGCTCTGTGCAAGTCAGATGGTCATCATGGAGGCAGAGTACCACATATGGATCTACAGTTGATATAGATTTATTTATACCACAGCAATTCCACTAAAGACTATACAAAGTCACAGAAGCACAACTAAGAACAGGAGATGGGCTCAAAGGACAAGTGGGCAAGGAAGTGGATGGCACTGTTATGTGACAGGTTATTTGTATCTGCAGTTTATTTATTTTCATTCAGATAGGGGTGTAGATGCCACTCTCCTACCAGTAGTTTGCATGTATAACACAACTCATGTTAATAACAAATAAAATACTTTCACTAACGGTAAACTAAACCCAAATCTTCATGCATTTCTCCCAGTAATATAACATTCATAGATGTACTGGTACATGTGCTTGTCAACAGTTGGTCAGTAACACTCTTCTATAACTGCCACTTTATTATATTAACTATTCATTTGCCTTTATCAGCTAGAAATGAAAAGCAGCATCAGACCCATGGCTTCATTCTTTTTAATTCACAGGGCATGTATGAAACATGACAACCAAGAAAATGCATGATGCTCTCCACCACCATGTTCATCCTTTCTGTCTCTCTCTCCCTAAATGCACATTTTACAATTATACATTAGAAAAGCATCTAAATACAAATACATGTGCCTGCAAACATACTTCTTGTAACCATTGAAGAGGAAAATGATATTAAAAGTTTTGTATATGCTTACACTTATGCCTTATTTTTGTTGATAAAGAAATTCATATTTCTGCACTGTATTTTCTTAATTAAACTATTCCAGTAAAATATTAGAGAGTGGCACTGTCAATATTATTTTGAATTTTACTATGGTACTGGTAGCTGAAAAAAAAAAAACCTTCAGAAAGCAGTATAGCAAATCAGGTATCGTTATAAAAGCATTTCCCATGAAAATGGTAGAACAGAATGTAGAAGGTTTCTAGATGTCACTGAAAATAAAACCTCATGATATATTTTGATCCATTTCTGCAAGAATTTCCTGATACATTGTGGTCACTGAATTCAATAATCTAGACAGATTACTAGAGGACTTCTATTTTTAGGGATCCATCTGGTATTGTGGCAATTGCAGCTGATCGGATTACTGCTATATCCTAGCTATGTAAAATGCATTGATGCTGCAAGAGAAACTTGCACTACACCACTCTAGTTGCAATGTCAGGTCGATTGCTGGAAGCTTATATCCTAATTTTTTTTCAAACATCATTACTTTATAATTAATTCATGAACACTCCTGTCATGTTTAAATTTTATACTTCACCTTTTTGTATCATGTGTAATGGAAGAGAGACTGACAAATTCAGGGACTGTGAAAGGGGGGTCCCTAATATTTTAAGCAAAGTCGCAATATGAAGATTTGTTTAAAACAAAACAAAACAAAACACCACACAAAAAAACGCCAAAATACCTACTTGCGGGGGGAAGGGCGGGGGGGCGGGGGGCGCGAGTGCCTTTATCCTGCAAGTGTCAACAGCTACATCTAGTGGTTTTAGGCAGTACAATTTCTCCCACAGCCGAGGAGCCATATATTAGGAAAGCATTTTGTATTTTGCATTAAAAGGAAAGGTAAAAATGTTCTCCAATGTAGAGCTACGTAATTAACAGCACTGATGCTTCACTGAAGTTCCTTTTTTTTTTTTTTCCAATTTATCTTGTGCAAATTAATCTGTGGAGACTGGGGTTTCTTTGTCATTGTAACGTTTGAGTTGTGCGTTTGTAAGAGTTTCATATTCTCCATTTGTGTATTTTCCTTATTAATAGGCTAAATACATGTATAGATTAAATGAACTTGAAATTTTAAGTTCCAGATTCTAAGATTTATATTTTGTGGAGTGGGATTAAGCAATCCAAGTAATTTGCCACATGTTCGTATCTTAATTTGGTAAAAAGAAAAATACCTAACTATAGCATTGTGTCCAGACCTAATTGATGTACCATGGATTAACAAAATCTTCCATAAGGCCAAGTATCATGGTTTTTAGACATTCCAGAAGCCTTCACCTCAATCAAATAGAAGCAAACTTTATTCATTTCAAACAATGCCACATACTGAAAATTTCAGGTAATGCAACAGAAATTCTACACACAACCCCTCCAGTCTTTTCTGAAGAACAGAATAGTGTTCACAGCAATAATAAACAATGTATGGTATTTATTCATATCCATTTATTATTTGGAATAAACAAGTCTGGAAATAAAATTATCAATTCAGAAATCAAAAGCATTTATTTGTCCATAACTTCATACTAACTGAAATGTGAAACACCTAGAAAAATATATTGAAAATCTCCTAATCATCTTCATAATTAAACATGCCTGACTCCACAAAGAGTGGAGTGCTTTGCTGTAAAATTGCAAAGATAACAGAAGAACATTTACAATTCAATTGGACTTCTTGAAGTCTGACATAGCCTCCCAAGAAGCTTATAAGAAATTTTTAAGTAGCTTAACAGCCAAGTTCTAGCGTAGGTTAGAATATGGTAAGAGGTGGTGGAAGAAAAAGAAAGCGCTGAATTTCAAAATAGATAAAACTGAGCAGTAAGAAGTCCAAACTTTCTGTTCATTCATCAATTCATGCTCAGCAACTATTTGGAAAAATCAAGTGACAATTTTTTATAATGACCCACAATCATTTAATGTGGATAGGAAGGAAGGACTAAGTGGAGTTTGACATAGGCATAGTAAATTTAATTGCAGATGTAGGTTATTATTGCTAGAGTCGTATAAATTCATATTAGACAATACTAATTAACTGCAACTATTCAGGAAAACTACATTAGTATCACGGTGAACAATTTAATGAAAGGCTCTGCATAGTACGATCAAAGAACATACAAGATCTAATTTTTACTCTTCTTTATTCAGACAAATCCAGAAACATGCTGATCCATTGATTTGTAAAGAATAGCATAGAAAACAACACTAAGTATGGTGACGGTCACCTTCTCTAGCTATGCTGAGTTGCCACCACTTTTGTAATATCTGAATTCCTTACAAGCAGTTTGTTCAGCTTTTCTATACTTGGTCTAGCTGAATGTAGGAGGTACTTCCATAGATTACAAAAAAGACATTGAAAAATTAAAGGCCAGATTTTCAAAGACTTTTTGGTGTACCTTATTGCAATGACTTTAACAAAAAGAAGCATGTAGTAAATGCAAGAAGCAATTGAAAACATTCTGCACAGGTCACCTCTGGAATGGAGATGGAAAACCAGCTTAATTTAAAAAAAAAAAAATTTGTCTTTTTATCTTTATGCTAGGTAAACACACAGGGCTGCTTAGCTGTATCACCTTGCGATAGCACCTTCTATTGTGGTATCTATTACAAGTTCACCCTTATTTGCCCAAATCTGCTGAATAGTAACTTCATAAACACTTCTCCTCAGAGCCTCCTGTGTATCACACAAGAGACAATAAGACAGGCAGCAGGGTGGGTAAGTCTCTCTTTCAAGTGCAGGGTTTGGTGCAAGCACCCACACGTTTGGTACATTTTGGGGGAGTTTTGGTGTTGGTTTGTTTTGGGGTAAGGGGTTTTTTTTTTCATATTCTACTATTGTCTGTCTCAGTGCTCTGAGAAACCTCTCTTTACACATCCCCTTAAGAATACATCAGCTAGTCCTAGTTCATTTTTCCCCAGTCTTTCCTTTTGAAACCAGTGCTCCAAAAAAAGACACCGGAGAGGAAAAAAAAAAAAAAGAGAGAGAAAAAATAAAATGAAGAAAAAGAAAAAGGCCCATTTTCCATAATAAGCTGAACTATTTTAGTTCTCATCACTCTGACAGCCTGGCAAACAGTGCCCTAATATTTTCTTCACTTGTTTGCAACTGAATTTCTGCTGTATTTCCTTGTCCTTGTTCTCAACTTACCCACGAGGTGGCACCAGAGCTCAAATTGTTGGAAATGCCTTTTTCTAGCCTCCTGCAAATTTATAAGGTTTTTTTCGTGGCAAAGCCAAAAGGGCTGGAAGACCATTCACAGTGAAAGAGAAACGGGACAATCTGTCCAACTGGTGCAAGGGATGGCTGATGAGAAGATAATAAGCTAAATGTGACAAATTTAGCATTTCCAGTGCATTTTATCAAACAGCAGTGAAAGAATTAGTGTTATTTGAAGGAATAGTATTCCAATACTTTCTAACTGATTAAAAAATCACCACCCCTTAAGAAAGCTTATTCCTGTCTTGCATCACTGAAGGTGAAGGGTGACTCTTTCATTTAAAGAGTTGCTTTGAAGCTGCGTCCTCACAGTACTTTCCTGCATATAGGCTGTAAGTGTACAATGACAAAAAAAAAAAATTAAAAAAAAAAAAACCACATTTCAATCCTCTTGTTGCTTTTTTTGTGACCCCTTGGTCCACTCCCACCAACTTGCATCAAAGCAAGGAAGCCTTTTCATAAATTTCACCATGGCCTTTTCTGTAATATATTTACTGACACTTCCTTTCCTCTTGATTTCATGCATCATCTCCCCTTCATAAGCTTTAAATGGCATGATGGCCTTTCCCCATCACGTGGGTGGGCTACCATTCCTCTGTAGTCTTAGCTGAATGCAAAAAGCCCCACCCTATGCAAGTCCAATACATGTCTTTCCAAAAAAGCACATCTGACTACCTTCAAAATGTGATGGGCTACTTTCCTCCTAGCCCCTGTTCAGACTTGATTAAAGGCTTCTTTATTATTGTGGGCTGTTACGAATTACTTTCCTCATCTCAGAAGAGGGATTATAAAATTCATACATTGTGTTTCACTAAAATAGTGGTGAAAATTCCAGCACACTGACTATGTCCAAGCAAGCCTTCCTCCAGACAACCTGAGTGAGTACTGAGCAGCTCTTTACAGACTAACTTTGGTGTGGTGGACTTTTTATTTGGTTTTGAGATAAGTTTAGAAAGACTTGAAAATACCTTTTTATTTTCCCCTTCTTATTTTTCCTTGTACTGGTGCTTAATTTCTAATATTGATTAGGAAAACAGCTGCAGAAAATGTGCAAACATCCCTCCTTGGTAGAAATCTGTGGACTCATCCCATGCTTGAAGCTCAGGACAGAGAGAAGCATGCTATTGAATGGAGTCCTTAGGGATTACATTTCAAACTCATTTGCAGTGATTTTATATGACACTTAGTCCTTTGATAGGCAGAAAGATAAGAGCAAACAAGATTCAAATTACCTTTGTTTACTTGTATTCTCTGGTAACCCAGCTTCTCTTAACAATATTCTGACTAGAGTGATTTATGTTTAGGGCTTCACTTATGTTGCTCTGTTGATGCTCTTACTAATTTGCATGGAAAACACTGCCTTGTTTATGCTGGTCCATTTAGTTCTCTCTCCCCCCGCCCACCCCCCAGCCTTGATTGTGCAGCATAGCTCTTCAAGACAAGGACTGCCCTTTCTTAATGCCAGGAAACCACCTTGCCACTTGCTATAACTGAAAACCGTTATTTTTTTTAGTTTAGAAATACCCTTCCCTTCAACTCAGACCATCATGGAGCCTTCTGGCAGTGAAATGGTTGGCGCAATCACTCTATTCAGCAAGTATTAACCTAAACCCTATTTTTTGCAGTACTTGAAAAAGTTTCTGGACTATAATAGTTGGCTGCAAATTCCCTATGGAAATAAGGAGTTGTATAAATACATCATAACATTGAAGACACTTGTGAAATGACCATATGAGCAGAACTTTTTTTTTTTAAAGCTTCTGGTTTTTTAAATACGTGTGGAAGTTGTACCCTCACTGTACAGAAATGTGCACGTCTCAGACAGAACTGAATGCCTAGGGGGATTTAGCTGGCTTGCAGTGATAACAAATCTGTGACTCCTCATTGATACACCACTACACAGGCCTCCACTAATCCTTCCCCTTCAAAACAAGCAGCATTTGCATTTGTAGAAATAGACACAAACAGAACACAATCAAAATCCAGATACCCTTGCCTCTAGCAAGGATACACATAAAATTTTAGTGAAATATCTTAAAATTAGGAGAGCTGTTTAGAATGTAGCAATGTACAGTAATAATTTCCTTCTGTTGCACAGTCCTGCAAAACTTGTAATCAGATAACAAGCATTTTCTATTAATAACATGTTTAACTTCACACCATCTCCTCCTTCACTCCCAGTGATAATTCTAGTTGCTTACTTGTTCACATTTTGAAGTTGAACAGTTAGGCTAGGCTCTCACAAAGGACATGCTGCCGATAAGACCCTCTTGTACTCAGCCAAAAAGAAAGAGACTACTTCAAATAAATTTAAATTTTCAATCATTCCTTCAGTTTTAATTGGAAGTAATTTTTAAAAACCTGCTATAGCTTTTTTTGATGGATTTTTGGCTTCTCTGGTGAACATACCAGCAGAAGAAATTCTTTCCTGTGCTGATGAAATCAGATTCTTTCCCTTCCACCTCTCAATTTCACAATGACTGAAATGTTGAAACAGGAGTTTCACCATTAGGCCTAATAATCTATTGGTTACAAGTTAATTAGTTATGACCCATCCACTGAGTACAAGTTTGCTCTGTTGTTTTTGTTTCTCTAAGGGTCTGACCAGCAACACAGGTAGTATCTCAAAATCCATTAATTGAAGTTTCTTCACTTTTAATAGGCTGTTACCCATACCAAAGAGGTTAGCAAAGCATATATGCTTTATGTGCATATATAGTGTTTTATATATATTTATATGTATATATTCAAAACATATGATTATCACCACAAGTTCAAAAGGAAACCACAGCTGCAACTAATCATTCCCTTCTATTCATTTTCTTTAGTGAGAAATGAAGCAAGGGGGTTCTGGTAAAGAATCAAGCTACCATCTTCATTTCATATTCAGTAAAGTCAGACTTTCCTTCCAATTAACTTTTACTGTCACAATCAACCTTTCCAACTCATCATTATATGGACTAAATGATTGGGGAATTGCATTCTTCTGACATCTGCCTCTTAAGAAAAATGCATCTTTTGCTAGTGCCACACTCAAAACATACAAGGTGGTTTGGCTTTGTTTACTCTGAAGCTAGTCATTTGATAGAACAGATCCCTCAGTACATGATCTCTGTGCATATGTCCACTTGTTTATATTTCTGTTTTAATTGATGGCAATCATGTATATGTCCCATAACTTTGATTGGAATCTCTCACTTCCACTTATTCTATAAGGACAATAAAGATTACCAACAAAGTAAACTATGGTAGGGTTAGAACTATAGATCTTGGAAAATAATTGGGGTAGATCAAAACTTGGCCCTCTGAAAGTCACATAGGAATTTTCACTCCAGCTCTAGCAATGCCAATGTTTCTTCTACAATAAGACTTCTCCTTTTCCAGACACCTAGTTCTGTTATCCTAGACAACCCCAATGTGAAGCAGAGGGCCTGCAATGTTTAACACAAATTAGCCAAGATGACCTTTGATTTCCCAATAGTTTAGCATGCTGTTGTTCAAATGAGTAATTGGAGGCCACCATAACAAAGACCAGCAGTGTTTGCGTGTAACAAAGAACCAAGAAGTAATGCTTAATTCCACCAGTGCACCTGAGGGCTATAATTAACTCATTTGTACAGCATCTGGCACAATTGGGACAGTAATGCCAAGCATTAATTCTGTCCAAAACAGAGGTAGTGATAGTAGTTTTTTCACTTTGGAGACAATACAAAAAATTTACATAATCATCAGGAAAAAGATAAAAGTCCTACATGGGATATGAAGAGTTTTTTCAATTCCTTTTTTTCCTTTTTTTTTCCTATGTACAAAATGTAACAGGTTTATTTACTCTGGAATTTCAATTAAAAAGAACAAGACAGAGATATTGTTAGCTTTTTTATATTGTTAAATTTTTTTTAAGAAGTTATCTTTAGTTATTTTTCTTACATCTGGCTTACATAAACCCTAGGTGAAGTGAAATGGAAAGGCATAGGCTCAGCTATACTGTCTGATATTGCTAC
The DNA here is from genome assembly GCF_026419915.1 of Harpia harpyja. Taxonomy (NCBI): domain Eukaryota; kingdom Metazoa; phylum Chordata; class Aves; order Accipitriformes; family Accipitridae; genus Harpia; species Harpia harpyja. Next base: position 77,113,293 of record NC_068969.1, on the reverse strand, counting down.
ATTATTTTTTTATTATTTAAGTTATTTACTGATTTATCTCTCATGCACTGTACGCAGACAACTTGAAATTAAATGCAGAAATGCAACAAAGGACATGCAAAATTACGCATGGGTTAATTTTATTTTTAAAAGTTTATTTGCTTAGCATACATGAAAACTTTACCTTTTTCATGATTAATCAAGCAAATAGAAATGTCTGGGCATTCTTTAACTTTGGGTGAATAATGGCAACATGAGATATTAATACCATTCAGAATAAAGATACTGGAAAAATACATTCCAGGTTACAGGTTTTCAGCATAACACATATGGACTAAGTACCATTCCACAGAAACCTCACTGTGTGAAGCCTGTATTTTACATAGACAGCTGAGGCAAATATAAAGACCTTTAGCATCAGGGCTTGAGTGCATTGCAGGAACATGAAACTTAGTTATCACTTCCACATAAAGCCACCAGGATGTTTTCATAATCCCCTTTGAGTTCATCCTGTCAATTTAAGTACAAAAAAACCAGAGTTGTTAGGATAATGGTCTCAAGTGAAATAAATTTCAGTAAGCATTCAATATACATGTACCAAACATTAGTCCTTCAACTAAATAAATTAATCACTTGGTAACACACGTGTTAGCCACAGACTGAGCTTGAACTGAGCACCCTCACTGAAGTTATTCATATGACCTAGAAATAAACACATGTATTTCCAGACTGAAGCAGAGGTAGGCAAGGCCAATAAAAATCCTGGGATTTTATATAAAAATATATATATAATATATATATAAATAAAGAAAAGAAGCACAGAGATTTCTATCCACCCAGGAGCTTAAGCTTTTCTTCTCTAGATAAAGTGCAAATGCCTTCCTTGACCAGTGATGTCCAATGTTCATTAATACTAAAACACAATACACATTGTATCTAGGATTATCTCAAACACAAGCTAATAGTACAGTGATATTAGATTCACTATAGGATCGCTTATTCAGCTTGGAAAAAGTGGATAATATGCATTAAGTATGCAATGTAATTATTACATGCTATGTTTTCTCAAATTTAAACCTACTTTACAGAGATATTATGAATTATTTAGTGTAGCCAAGCTACGCTTCAAGCCATTTGGATGCAATCATCACTATGGAACACGATGTGGTGATGTAATTTACAGATCACACACACTCATGAGGGAAAAATAAAAGTGATCTTTGGCACCTAACTGAAAAAGTAGCAGACACCAATAAAAATCAAAAAGGCATTTTGATACATGTAGGGAGTATGTTTCTACTCCAATCAAGATTTTTTTTTTTTTTACTGGTGTCTACTAGCCTTCACAAAGCTGCTTTGCAAGTTCAGCTTTCTTCAAATCCCTCACTGGTTTACATTTTCTGGAAAATACATTGGGTAGTCTGTCCCCTTTAAGAAGACATTTTTGTTAGTTTAACACACTTACTTAAGTCACCTGGAAAGCAGGCCAAATAAATGTGAAGTGAACAAGCTATTTGCATGAGTACCTCAAATGTTAAAAACTAGTAGCCAGCTGTATCAAATATCTCCCACAGAGCTGTCAGTGCAATCACCTCCAGTCTCCTGCCAATGCACCTTATATCTGCCCAAGTACAGTAACTTGGGGATACTGTAGTCTCCATTCAGCTCTTGGCTTCTACTGTAAGATGATATGCTGAGACATGTACCACTACTAACAAATTGCTATAGCTTTTGTGACAAAAACATTGCTCCAGAAAATTAATTATTTCTACCAGCATGTGGGTCATTGGGAACATGAGTTACTCAGCTACAATGAGTTACTTAGGATGAATGGTGACTGAGGAGCAGAAGAGTTAACAAACCCTTACTGGACTTCCAAAATAATTTCATTGTTTTACATTCCATATGTCACCTGAGAGAAAACCTACCATAATGGCTTGGCGGAGAGAAGTGCCATACAGCCTCTTGTAATAGCCTTTGATCTCATTCATATCCACTTCATGTCGTGAAACCATGATTCTGATGAGCTCTTTGTGCCGTGTCCCAAAGCCCTGTTAAAAGAAAAAGGAAAAGAGAAAAAAGAAAAAAAAAAAAAAAAAAAAAGAGAAAACATTAAAAAGAAAGAAGGAAAAAGAAAAAAAGAAAGAAGAAAAAGAAAAAAAGAAAGGAAAAAAGAAAAAAAGGAAAAGAGTCAAAAAAAAAAGAAAAAAGAGGCTACTTATGTCATTGAAACATCTTAAATCAAGGTTCTGTGTGTTAATCCATCAGACTTTGTGCCCACGTCCTATTCCTTTAAGATCTCTCATAAGGGCATCCTCTCATATCCCCTTTCTGTTCCCTATGAGCACAATTCACTCCTGACAAACTACGTCCACCCCTGGATTTTTTTTTATGCATTTATTTTAACTGTTTCCTAAAAAGAGGGATGTCCTTCACTGTGCTTGCTAGACACCAGAGACAACCTAGACTTCACTGCCACATTTTATTATTTGTAATAGTGCAATGAACTGTATTTTCATAATGTTTCACTCAATTTTTCACATACTGCTCCTACCCAAGTCACAGGAGTTATGAAAATACCTGCATTCTAGACTGTTTCAGGATCTCCAGCTGCCTCACTAAACTCAGGTTCCAAATTTTCCAGAACCATGTATGTCTTGTCAAAGATTAGGCTTCTACAAGGTTCTTGTCCAGATCTGTAATTGCTTTCCTATTTACTTTTCACTAGTATTTTTGTCATTTCATAGAAAGAAAAGTTCCAGTTAGCTTTCTGTCACTGTCTAGAGTAAAAGATGTATGTGTGGAAGGACAGATGCTTTCTTGAACACACTATAGCAAACAGAGAGCTCCTCCTATGAAAAGACACTCAGAAGTTTCAAAGGAAGGAACAGAAGGAGTGATAGAAATACACTGAATTTCCTTTTGCGGTCCCTTTTTATCACACAAAGGGCTTAAAAAGCTCTAGCTAGCTTGTTATTTTTCAGCTTACAAAGCACCCAAGTTTACAAAGACAAGTTCTTTCTTTAGGTTACCTTCATCGCCCAGTGGAGTTTTTCAGCAAAGAAGGCTGGCTTGCTTGTGGCACACTTCACTGTAACAAAACAATGAAATCAGGTCACGTCTGTTATATATGTAACAAGTAAAAAAAGGCAGAAGTCTGGAAAGAAAACACTTAAAAAGCAGTTTCAGTGTTCCTACCAGCATATCCTTTTTATCTACTTTTTTGTTACCTGTCTTCAAAATACGGGAGAAGTAGCAGTTCCTTTCGTCAGTCTATTCAGAAAGCAATTTGATCAGGGAGAATAGTTACTGTAAAGACAAGACTTTGCTTCCTAGTTTATTGCCACAAAACTAAGATAGATGTTGCCATTCCCAAAAAGAAAATGTGAAAGCATTTGTGTCTTCTACAGCAGAGCTGGAGGTTATGATATGATGCTTTGTAAACCAAGTTATACTAAGTTCTTGCCCTCCACTTCTGGCATTAAGAGGGATCTGATGGGACTCATTCTTTTATCCAAAGCACGCTTGACTGTGATACAAAAGCTGAGAACAAGATGGGTGTCTGGCTCCTGATTCCATCCCTGGTCCACTAATAAGAGTGATTTAAGTGAGTCACTGCCTCACCTTATTGTTCATGAGGAACAGTAACATTAAGAGTCTCAATATACACCTTTATCAAGAACCTTATAAGAATATTTTCTTGAACAAAACTGCAGAAGGAAATTTGTTATATTTTTAACAATCATATATTATAAACATCTTTGAAAAACAAAATTTAGAGAAGGGTGGGTTTGGTTTTGTTTTTTTGAAGACAAGTTTAAAACCATGGATTTTTGATACAAATTGTGCCTGTTTTGACAGCTCTTTTTGGCATATTGACTTCTTGTAAAGGTCTTCCTATGTTGATGACACATCATCATGTGTCACATGATGACACATGACATTAATCAATTAAAAGAGCATTCTACATAGCAGGAGAGGTATTTTTACGTATTCATCAACTTTAGCTGGCTTTAAATAACTCAATTAAATCACTATGTTCACAGTAAATTTTCCAAAGTATTATTTAGCAAGTTTCTCAGTGAAGCAAAGTAAGCCTAGAATGGTTTCCTATCAGAGCAAGTATGACAAGTAGAAGGTAGGTTTTTATATGGTCAGTATATATAGTAGGTTACAATCTCCAGAACCACTTACCAAGGGCAGTCAGGCAGTTCTCAATATCACCTTTCAGCTCCAAATCCAGTACCTTGTTCATGTCATGCTTGCTGTATTTGGTATATTTCTGAAAGACTAAATAAGGGAAGAAAACTCAGTGAACAGTGATGAAAGTACAGTATTCTCCCTGCATTGCCTCTGCCTTATTCCGCCCTCACTGCTGCAGCAGTGCACACAGATGACTGATTGTAGGCCATCTTTCTCATTTTCTTCAGCCACCACAGTGTAAAAAGCAGTGTTACTGGATGGACTGGTGGAGTCAGCATAAGGAATGGGACTTTGTTAGGATGGTAAAGTTCATGTTCCCATTGACCGGGATAGAGGTAGTCCAATGACTCCACCGGAACCTGTGATATTAGATGCTATCCCTGTACCCAGGGCAAACTGGCTGAGAAGCAAGACCATGTTGGGAGCATTCAGAACCCTTACCACACTGATCCCTTGTCCTTGTGATCACTAGCCATGTGAGACTTCATGGTAATGGTTTTGTTAACAACCTAAATGATATTGCTCATTACTAGTATGGAAAGAACAGCCAAGCTGCCAACTGCACCCTTAGTCAGCAAGCATGTGTCCAATTACAAAGACCTGTGTAGCAGTCAGAGTCAGTCCTTGATAATCTATATCTTCTCTGAGTTCATGAGCAGGCCATGTGCAAAATACCATTCAAGTGAAGCACAAAATTTCATCCAACATACCCCTTCGGAGATGTGGGTAGCTTCTTGCAGTAAGAACAGTAATAAACACATCAATATCTGTTCCTTTCCTTTTCTCTCCTGCTTCATACAAGACCTGTCATAAAGAAAAGAAAGTAGTAAAGTTAACATCAGTAGAATAAAACAGAAATACTGTACTTCTGAGGCTACCAGCCAAAGGTAGTCCATTGCTTATCAGTAATGAATTCTCGCCCTTGACACAATCCGTAACAAAACTCTACACAACCTCAAACTAATTCTAGCTCTATCAAATAATACTTCATACTTCACTTATGTCATAATAGTACCTAGAGAACACTATGCAGCTAGAAAACATATTTTCAGACATTTTATGATCACCATCTAGCTCTCCTGGGTATATTACATACTTCAATGAAGGTATTTTTCATATATCATGATAAGTTTACGGTCTGCATGGGAGTTTAGGACTGCTAGGCTTTCTTCAGACAAACAAAATTGTTTCTGATACTAACTGGACAAATGTGAAGGAGAAGCCTACGCAGCAAGTACTCCTTGTCTCTCCAGCAGTGATTTTAATGGAAAGTGAGAACCAAATCAGTCTCCTTCATTTTCCTCACCTCCTCAAACCTCTCTAGAAGTAATAATTAAAGACCTCCACACAGCAGCAAAGAATATTTAACAACGCTCTTGCTGCAGCAAGAGAAATAGTATTGAACTTCTGAGCTTAAACAGAGTATTAATTCACTGACCTTTCATATCTAGGGCTGATGACAAAACGAAACTCCTTTTGAAGCAGGAATAAAAGCAGTATTGCTCAATGGCCTTCTCTTGGTTGGATTATTAAAAAATCAATTTAAAGCCAATCTACATTTAAATTGCAAAAGTGATGTAATATTTTAAAGGTGAAGACTCAGGAAAGACAGCTAAAGTTTACCAAGATTCACACTAATGGTGAAAGAAATAAGGGAAATTTCAGTTGTTTATTTTAGAATTATTCAGAAAATGACTGTGAGGTTTACCCAGTAATCTTGACAGGTTCATCACTGTAAACCAATAGCTATAGCTAACATGCTGCAGGGTTCACACTGTCAAGGTATGGTAGCTGGTTCTGCACATACATGGGTACACCCTTATCCCTCAATTCAAGAACTGTGTTATAAACAAAAGGAAGTTTGTGTCTAATTTCTCCAATTCTTGACCTCTACTTCAAATACTCTGCACGCTTTACATGAACTAGAAGAGGTCTTGCAGAAATGTTTCTGAAGCTAGATATTAGGGTGAAGATTTGATTTCCTTCAGATAGGGAAGCTTAAGTGAACTTTGTAAAATAGTATCCCCTCAGAAAAGATTGCTACATAACATACAAATCTCTGTTAGGTCTGCAGTGCACAAAATTAAGGTAGAACATTTGCAGCCAAAGTTTGTTAAGCTCAAGTGAATAAGATGAAGAAGCTCTGCAGAGTGCCAGGTATGATCTTACCCTGGCATCGTTGTCGGCAAGCTCATCATTCACATGAGAATCTTCAGATCGGTCAGCCTATGTAAATAAATAAATAAATAAAATTTCATTGGTACTCAAAATCATTCAGTTTCACAGTCATTCAGTTCACCAAAATTCAGCATTTTAGAGTTCTGCCCTACTATTCTCATACCTAACTTAATACACAATTGCAGATAGATACAGTTATGTCAATCATTCCTTGAATAAAGCTGTTGTATTTGTAATCAATCAGAGCTTATGTTTCTGAGGCCATCAGGAACTTACTTTTGAAGTCCTGCATTAAAATCCACAGGACATATTGTTACTTAATATGAAGTTAGAGGCTTAGAAGCTGCGATTTGCTCCCTGATGACCATTCAATAGACTCCATTCAAGTTGATTTGAAACCAAAAACTGAAAAGCAAAACCATGCAAGGGGACATATAATAAAATGTACAAGCTTTATATATCTGTACTCAACAATCACGGAATCAAATATTTATGCATTTTAGAAAGGTCTTTTTATTGGGCAGCTCCAGTGTTTAAATTCATCTGCTTTTGAACATAAATTCACAAAACACTTTGTCTACTTGTTAGCTCCCTGTCCCATTATCTAACTACTAGAAACATATCTTAAAAGCAAGACAAAAATTTTATTTCTCTAACTGTAAGTATTTCTTCTTTTTCTATTTGTAGTCAATTGACATGACATTATGTCTGTTGTTTTTTCAAGTGCTTACAGTTACCACAACAAAAAAAATCTTAAAAGCATAGCTGATAAACAATAATAAACATCACTGTTTTTTAAAATGCATTTGAGATAAAATCTCATTATAGCTTGTTTAAGAACATTTTCATATGGTCTAAGATATTGTCATGGTTTAACCCCAGCCAATAACTAAACACCACACAGCTGCTCACTCATTGGGAAGGGGGAGAGAACTGGGAAAAAAAAAAAAAGTAAAACTCCTGAGTTGAGATAAGAACAGTTTAGTAGAACAGAAAGGAAGAAACTAATAATGATAGCAACAACAATAATAAAATGACAGCAATAATAAAAGGATTGGAATATACAAAACAAGTGATGCACAATGCAATTGGTCACCACTCGCCGACCAATACTCAGTTAGTTCCCGAGCCGCCCCAGGCCAACTCCCCCCAGTTTATATACTAGGCATGACATCATATGGTATGGAACACTCCTTTAGCCAGTTTGGGTCAGCTGCCTTGACTGTGTCCTGTGCCAACTTCTTCTGGCTGGGCATGAGAAGCTGAAAAATCCTTGACTTAGTATGAACACTACTCAGCAACAACTGAAAACATCCATGTGTTATCAACATTATTCTCATATTGAACCCAAAACATAGCACTATACCAGCTACTAGAAAGAAAATTAACTCTATACCAGCTGGAACTGGGACAGATATATAAGTAAAAAATAATGCAAGGAAATAAATATTACGTAAATCTTTATTTATTGTATGTCTTTCTCTAAAATAGTCTTGACAACATTAATTTTTTATTATAGGAAATGTCACTCAAAATGCTTAAGCACAGCATACCTTGGCTAGAGCAACCAAAGCCTTCTGAAAGTCTCCAGATGTGTCAGAGATAATGTCTTGTGTCAGATCTCTCTTCAGCACTGAAATCGAAAGAAAAAGTATTTGTAGTTTGTTTTAAAGTTACCAACTAGGTTGACTAGATGATGTTTAAAGGTCCCTTCCAACCCAAACCATTCCATGATTATATGATTTTTTCAGCCTTTTCTTAATTTCCCACTTAGATATGCCCACTAGAAATACAGTTTTCTTACTTTCTCTCATTTAGCTTCAAGAGAAGGGGTATATTTGTAACACATCATCTAATCCCTGAGATGTGCTGTGAAATGTGAGGCTAAATCCAAAATCTGCTGAAAAAGTCCTTCTCTAAGGTCTTCTGGGTGGCATCCTCTTGGCCTCTTGCTTGTGAAGTACAAAAAAAGCTTGAAAGTTTTTCTGAGCCATTTTTCTTTCAATCTTATTTCTAGTTGTTCTTATCAGCACTGAACTCAATCACAAAACTTTTCTGAAAAAAAATAAAACTATTAATTTGGGCTTCTAACTGAGACTATTTGAATGGAAATCTCTTGGAAAAGTTAGTCTATAATCTCAGAAAACATGATTTAATTAGACAACACTGATTGACTGCAGTAAATTCTCCATATATGAGAGATGCCACATTACGTTTTAGTTACCTCTTCAAAGATTTTCCCCCTTTAGTCCACTGTTTGCTCCCACTGCTAATGTTATCTGTGTTGCTAACTCAAAAAGCTTTTTTTTCAAGCCTAGTAAGATCTTAACCAGTCAGCCAAGGCTTAGTTACAAATGAAGAAAAGCAGCTGGGTTTTGCTTGCGTTCTAGAAAGCATCTAAATGCATGACCCATTCCCTGAGATATCTGCAGTTCTGGCAGTGATGGTGTGCCTTTTCCTTCTGTATTGAGATCTACGTAAGTCAGGAAAAGTCAGTATGACCTCTCTCCCCTGCAACTCTTTTAATCTTATGTGAAGCTTCACTTGGCCTCCTCCAATGACATCTCAGCTTCTCATATTGAGAAGTGGGCTGTGACTGTAATGTGTCTGCTATATTATATGTATGTTATACCATTAATACTTCTTTCTTGCTCTGACTTACCTTCTTTGTAGTATCTGCTGGCTTCTCTGATCTCTCTGTTGTTTCTTGAGGCCAGAATCTCGATTAAGGTATCTTCATCAGTTCCAAGCCCCTGATAAAAGTGATTGAATTTTTAGGAATGTTATTTGATACAGCAAATTTAAAATTTAGAGGAACAGAAATAGAGATGACAATCATGGACTTGGCTTTGAAGGCCCCACATGGAGCAAGAAAGAAAAAAGAAAAACATTGTGCTTCCATACAATATTGTTATTTCAGCTCTTGTGGAATTAATTTTTGATCACATTTAATATCATTGATACCCAAAAGAAGTGCTAAAGGGACTAAGCAGTGCACGTAAAAGATAAGAATGTAAAATTTATGAAGAAAAATACCCCTTTCCCTTTTTGTTTTCTCTTACATAAACATGTATATAAACACTATGGCTTTCTACCACTACACCAGCAACCAGTTTTCAGAAGGCAGAAAGAGTTCATTCTCACTAAAGAATCTCCTCCAACCCTGAAATTCAGTGGAGATTGCTGGGTCTTGTTCTCAGAACTGGGATTACCAGTATAGATTTATTTTACAAAATGGGGTTAAAAGGAAGACAATATGCAAGCTTTGAAATCCAAGTCCAGTGTCATTTACAGGCCCTGAAAATTATTTATGCTATTTAGGAAAGTTTTTCTCAATTTTTGCCTTACCTTCATAGAGGCTCTTAATTCTTCAGCATCAAACTGAGCTGGAGTTTTGAGCAGAGCCACAACAACATCTTCCAGGTGGCTTTTCAAAACTTTTTTCAAGGCTTCTTCCAGACTCTGTGACAGGAAAAATAAGAAACACAGTAAGCTAGTGAATGGTAAAAAGCTGCTGTTCTGCTACAGTCCAGAAATTAGTCTGATGTCTGATGAATCTTAGTCTACATCATTCTTTTAACTACTAGAAGGAATTACAAAGACCTACTTGAAATTTTTTATTTGTCACTTTTATGTTAATCAAAGTGTCAGGGTTTTTCACTAAGTATTTGGGAATTCTTTTACACACTGCAGCTCAGCCATATTTACCCATTTACAGTATCAGAAGAAGACTCAAAATAGGCTTCTTTTTTTTAAGAGAAGGTAATACTATATTGCTGTTATGATTATGGCTGAGTTGCTTATCTGGGTAATATCTTAATTCATCCATTTATTGCATAAAGGATACTGAATTTGCAGTGGAAACTCTGTGGACATAGTGTAATATCGCCCTACACAAAACTGCAAGTCCTCAAGTTAAGATTTGGGCTATATTCTAATATGACCTAAATTTAAGTTCAAAAATAACCCCAGTGTGATTTATTCTGTCTCCTATCTGGAAATGCTCTGTACTCTATATTGTTACATTAAAAGTTACAGCCCTGTTTTCCACCAAGATGTGTCCAGGTTGTGGCTGCAAGAGTGAGAAGGTCAGCCTACTTTGTCAGGATACCTAAGACAACAAGATTATTTCAGAAGCAAGCACTATGTCCATAGTTAGTTATATTCAGCTTTTGACAGTGTGCCAGGAACAAGGGCATCTAATAATCTAACAGCATTAGTCTCCCTGTGTCTTTGAAGTTATATTTTAATTTAGGTCTTTAAAAAATATCATTGCAAGGATGGAGCTACCTCTGAGGGCGGAGACAGCTGTGAAAACCACAAGTGAGGTTTCCTGAACGGAAACAGGAAATCTAGGCTAAAATGTGATATTAGACTTATTTTCTAAATTGGCCTTTAAAAGTTACACTCAGAGGGATCACTTTCCAGAGACCAAATGCTCTGTAACTGGTATGCCAACTGTGCAATTGTAATTTCAATATAGAGTTACAGGTTCAAATGGAGAAAATTTGTTATAGAGAAAAGAGCGAGCAATTAAAACCTTTTCCAGAAACATGCAGTAATTTCCAAGCTTCTCAGTTGCAGGGACTAGCAGTTTTACCACTCAGAGGTAGAATAACACTGCCCCTGTACATCCATCCCTATACCAGTGTCGGTACACTTGTGGAACAACGTTATGGTCCTACAACTTTCCTATCCTATTTAATATTCTATCTGGACTTAAATATTTGGAGAGATGCCTCCAAGTCCCCTTCTCCATCCCTCCCTTTCTCTCAGCTGACTGTGTCCCAGGTGGTAGTGAAATCTCTGCATTCCCAGTGATTTAGCGATTTAAAGGATCTCTAGGTCATTCAAAGGCTGGAAAGTCAGAACTTCAAAATCTTTCCTTTTATTTCAGAACAGTGGTGACCTTATTCAAAGGCTCAGAACTGGCAATGTAGTTGCAGAGTGTTATCACTCTGTCATGGTTTTCACAAACTACAGAAGGCAGAAGACTGTAATTTTTTGTTCTATGAAGCTAAAGCTGTATGTACCATCTGAGCCAGGAGCTACATTGATATTCTAGGTGTAAATTTAAGCTTGGCCTGAATATACTTTACCTTTCCTTTAGCCTGCTGATAGGCAGCTTTGATCTGCTGACGCTGAGCATTTGTTCTTTTAGTCAAGATGTCAATGATGGTGGCTTCATCCACACCTATGAGTCACCAAACAACAAAATGTCTAATATTTCCACTATATTAGTGCATCATTTAGCCAAATAATAAATTTTATTTTTTTATTATTTGCTTTATGTCTTATTTTGATTTCTTGACACACTGAAGTTTAACCAACAGAAAAAACTTAATCATCTACTGACTTACAATTAGTGATGTAGTGAAGAAACCAGATAAATAGATTCCCGCAGAACACAGGAACCTATGTATCTGCAATTTCATATAGAAAGTTTTAAAGTGTTCTGAGTGAGGAACTTACACTACCAAATAACTAAAAAAAAAAAAAAAAAAAATTAGATGGCATACTCATTTAATTTCAGAAAGTCAAACTGAAAAAGGTTTTGAAGTACAGGCAAAATGCCAAATGTGATTTCATTAAAAGAGAGAAGCGCAATAGAAGCATACACTACATTATCAACATATTCACTTCCTCTTGCAGGGATTTTATGGAAATCAAATCAAAAAAGTAATAGTATGATATGTTATAATATTTTTTTATTCTCTAGAAATTAAATTTTTACAACCCTTCCTTCAACATATTCAAGAACTTTAACGTAGTATTAAGGTCTGAAATCATAATACAACATCAGGATATCAAGAGATGAGATTCTTTACCAAGTGGCATAATTTAATGTATTGCCAAGCTTCTAAAAACAGACGCACCTCTCCTTCTTGCCATTGCCTCTCACTCTGATATTTTATTCAGTGCTATTCTCAAAATTTCATAAGGAAGAGTCCTAATGTAGCAGGTTAAATATTTACTACTCTTACCCTTTACAGTAATAGCTTTGTCCAAAGCAACAACATCAGCTGATGGATCAAAGTTAGGGTATGACTGTACTCCATGGCCACCTTTTGAACTTTTCTGCACAGGAAAAAAAAAAAAAAATTTGCTCATTCCAAAGAATATTTTTGCAAAGAAGCAGTTTTAGATGACTAAATAAACCATGTATTTGGTATTGCCTATTATAGGACTATCAAGGAACATACAAAGTTTTGTAACTACAGAGAACTAAACAGACTCAGTAATGGATATGCATTGGATCTATTCCTTTTACACCTCTTATATTAAACAGAAAGTACTTCATATATTTCTTTAGGTACCTGAAGACCTATTTCTCAGAGTAAGTTGGATTCCACAGGAAAATACTTTTTAACTATCATGTTAAGCAATTATGTCCAAATTTTAAAGGCTCTAAACCCACAAGTATATCCTACAGGCACTGCCAGTAAAGTGCTACTGATTTCTTTGCTTATCTTATGCAAATTGAATCTGCATCACATTCAGTGACTTCTCAGCTGATCCATTTCTAAGGCTACAAGCACTTCTTGCATGCAAGAACTTGGAGAAGAGTTCAAGCCTAATCCTACAAGGAAGTGGAGAACTGTTACCCAACTTCTTTGAAACTTGAGACATAAGCCACACTTTCTTCACAGGCATTATCAACTGGCTGCCTTTGGTGAGTCCACTCCTAGATGGACACTCCCTAGTCAGCATCTAAAAGGCTCTGGGAATAACTAGGGAAGATGAATTCCACTACATGACAGGTTGTGTGGCTTGCCCTAAGTCAGCTACATGACAAACCAAGTTACTGGTAGGGCCTATAACCCAACAGCACTACCTAGCCAAAGCCTACTTCTTTTACAGAAGCTATGAAATGCCCCAAGATTCTTGGATGCAATATTTATATAAAATTCCCATTGGTTTGATATATGGTGAGATTTTTTATTAAAAAATCCCCAGTAGTTTAGCAAAACTTTTTCAGAATCACCTATACTCTTTCTCCTTTTTCAACAACTCACTATTTTAATTTTTTTAAATCATTTGCTGCTAAAGTTAAATATCACAATAGAAGTGGCAAGGTCTTATGGATACATGTTTTACATACAGCATTCTGTATTGAATTTTGCACGCTTCTAACATCTGATAATTAAATATACAAGTCCCTACACAATTGTATCACTAGGAGTTGTAAGACAGCATAGGGACTGCATACTTAAAGCAGTCTTGCATACTTTTGAAAAAATCACTGTGACTTGGGTGATAAGACAACAGAGGAATGGGACTCGTTCACTGCCTGTTTCCTAGGCACACTAGGTTAGTCTGTGTATAGTGGTTTCCATGACAAACTTATCTACTAGCAATAGAAAACTGTCTGTAACCACCACAACCAGAATGACTCAGAATCCTGGAAGTGCAAAAGGAATAGGATGGTGGAGCCAAAGGTTTATGCAGAAAATGCTGTGGAATCAAAATTACAAAATCCAAAAAGGTCTAGAGCAGAAAACTTTATTTACTGAAATTTGCCCTCTATTCAATTTTTTTCAATATGAAAGTTCTTTCAGGATCTCCTGGGACATCACAGTGTACTGCTTTACCTCTGCTGACAGTCATTTCGGTATCTTAATCAACTTCATTATCACAAAGACTCTCCACGTCATCCTAGTGCAATAACTCTTGACTTACCACCACCATAAGCCTCCCTTCTAATCAGTATCAGTACTGATCATCTGAGTTGGTTTATTACAAACCATGACTCTTTCCGCCATAAGCATGATATGTGATATAAAAACTAGGACATACAATAGTGACTTTAGTTCCTCCTTTACATTCCTGGGCTCCAACTCATGGCTTCCTGTACTTCAGCTTATGAGTCCCTGTTTTTCTCATGTACGTCATCCAAACACGTTCTTACACATTCACACACCTGTGCATCATATTACTACTTTAAAGAGGACTACTTGAGTGAATCAGTGATTAGCCACTGGGAATTACAATTTCATTACAGTAACTAGTTCTGCCTAGGAATTGATAACTAGACTGATTTGTGCAAATAAGAGTAATTTTTCATCTGATAGAAGACTTACTAGGTTATTAGATTACATTAGATTATATGCTGCAATAAAATTGGGTTCCAGTTCTAATTCACTGCAGTTTTGCCATTGTTTGTCCTCTGTTTGAGTATATGAAAGATGTTTGGTGGCCTAAGCCTGTAAATCACTTCTAAAAGTACTTGAATATAAGCATGATGCTCTCAAGAGGTGATAATACTTACAATACATTCCTGCTCCTGATTTTCCATGAACCATGCCTGTTTCAGAAATTCTGATACCATAGCCATGTTGACAGAGTTTCTGGGAAGAGATGCATCAAGTTACAAACCATTTTTCACCAAGGTACAAACCTTTTTTCATCATTTTCAGCACCAATGCAACTCAAGGTTTCCCACTCTCAAAATCCTTTCTCTTGAACTATGATACACAGGCGCTAGCTTCCCAAACAGTAATTGGTCTGTTCTATTGGAAGCAGGTAACATTTGGCAGGTTACACAATGCTCCACAACTGCTTGCTCACCCCTACACCCTTAGCTACTTGCAGAAGTTTTAGATTAGAAATAGAACAGTAAACTGGCTGGACTATTTGCTTATGTGCTATGGCAGTACCTAAGCAATAGTATTGACTTACAAAGTGAAGTTACCAGAAACAAATTAAACTCTGTCTTTCCCCATTAGTTAAGGTATCAGCTATGCCCATTTAGCTTACTGAATATTTGATTCTGTTTAAATTCAGTGGTAAACAAGTATTCTTGTCTGATCATTTACTGAAGTTGGAGCTCTTGTGTGTTATGTTAAGGCAAAAGATATTCCCTTGTTAAATATATTCTCATGTAATTTCTTTAACTAGCCCCTTCCAAAGGAAGATGAGTAAAATCAGACAGTTTCACCTACACTGTTCCTTATTTCCTACATATTTCCTACAATTTCTACAAAAGAATAGACCATTACCCATTTAAGAAGGAAAAAAAAAGTAATTTGGGTTTTTTACCATCAAAATGAAAATCAGTCCAGTTTTTCCATAAGATACCATGCACAATGGAAAAAAAGACCAATGGTGATGTGATTTGACATTGACCACCCAAAAATAATGAATAGGTTGCTTCATAACAACTTTGGTATGAGAAATAGTCTGTTTGCTAATAGAAACAGAGAGAAGAAATTGATGTTTTATCAAATAAAGTATTTTTGGGTCTGTTCAAAATAGATATTTTTTTCTTTCACCAAAAACATACTTCCATAGTAAACTCTAGGGAAGGCTTGATTTTAAAGTACACATATAAACAATAAACTGAAGATAATGTTGCTGGGTGAACTGGAATGTCCTTGAATCTAGTGTGAAGTGACAAGATGCTATTTGCGGTCTTGGGGTATAGATCATATAATGTAGATCATATACACAATACACATACTACAATACACATAAAAAAATGATGTTGCTTATGCTGCAAACACACGTACCTTACTCAGGCCCTGTGTCCCATAGGAAGGGCAAAGAGCAGTCATTTAAAGCAACACACACCCAGGACACAGCAGTGTAGCTGTAGCCCAGCTGATTCTTGCCCTCATAGCAAAACTGTAAAATATACTTCCACATCCACCTGCCAACAGCTACTTCCCACGGCCTTCCTCCAACTCAGCTCCACCCTTCCCTACCCTCGCCAAGGCAGGAGACACCTACACTCCCTCTTCCCCAGAAAACTCTTACTTTCGTGCCCTTCCTTCAGCCCTGAGGGCACAAAATTCAGCTCTGCCTGTGATGCTACAAAAACTGAAGCTGACTCTGAATCTGTATGTTACCTAGAGTAGGTCTCATCTGGGTAAATAATGGTCAGAATAGCTTGTAAGTTTTAAGGACCAACTTTTATGCACGTGTCATTTATTGCGGATCAGAAAAGCATACTTACATTGCTATTAAAACAAGCATTTTATCAAGCTGTTACAGTTAACTCCTGTACCATTCTTGTATTGACAGAAGTATACGAGGCCAGATGAAGTGCTATAGTATCTGAAGTTCTGCTGTATTTTATAACAGCACATATAAAGGCCATATGCAGAAGAATAAAAACATTTTAAAGTCTCCAGACTAGGTGTATTGAGTCACCAACAGTGACATGTACAGATATGTCTGTCGACTAATAGATTCATGGAGTGTATAATCATTTAACAAGTTCAGTCTCACAGCACCAGATCTGAGAAGAGGTAGGACCAAAGCTGCATTTTGGTTGATAGAGCAACACTTCCCAGGGAGAGCTGGCTGCAGGGAGAAGTGCTAACATCTCCATTTCTTCTGCCCGTCCTCATCCCCACCCCTCACATGCAGCATTAAAGGTTTTGCCGCTCTTGTGGATGACTAGAGAGAAGGCTGCTAGCCTACACTAAATTGGGTTTATTCAGCCTCTGAACATTTATGTCTATCCTAATTTAAATTAGAGATACAGTAAAGGAATTCTGTGCCTTAAAAACTAAGGGGTTTTTTCCCTTCTTTTTGAAGTAAAGACACTTTGGCATATAGATCTATCTACTTGCATATAGTAAACAAATAACACAGTTTTAATAGAAGTCAAAGTAGGCAATGGCACTTTAGAGGGGCTAAAGACCTTACTCTGCTTGAATTGGCTCAGAAAGTTAAGAAACCATCTTACATACAAAACTGTTTGCCTGTTTTATAAGAAACTATGGCTAATAAGAAAAAAGAAAACTGGAATCTAGGAAGACAGCCAGCCCCCCTGACAGAGTTGAGGTCTCTCACGATGCTTTGACTCACATCACTCTAAAATGCAGGCAGCTCTTGTAAACAATACCTAGATCCAGGAGGGACAAATTCAGTCACAATATGATTTTAATTTAGTATGAAAAGGACTGGAAGAACTGATGGCCTTCTGCCATATATTTTCCTCTACTTTTGAGCTCAGGACACAGTCTATGAACAGGGAGAGGAAAAAATACATGTACCTACAGAGTGGTGCAAACAGAAGGTACTGTAGAAAAGTGTGACACTTCTGGTTACTCCATACCAAATACCTATTTGAGAGTTACTCTGTTTCCTAAAATATTGTCCAGGCCATGTGTCCCACTTCCCAAACTGGAATGAGTAGACGTCCAATTTAAAAGGAAGGAGGATCAAGAACTTAAAATTAATCAGTTTGAAAAATATTGCGATTTTTATGCATTTTATCATTCCATTCATTTGGAATGATCAACATTGCAACTGGAATGAAAAATCAAACAGAGGTCCAGACTGAAAACCCTAACTATTGCTTCACAAGAATTACTGCAGTGTTGATTTCTGTCTGGCTCCCAGTCCCCAGGAGAGGCACCCTTCAACTGGACATACACAAATTTTTAAGTTTTGAGAAAATATTCAATATTTATCGAAAATGTTTAAAGACACAAATTAGACTTTTACACTACAGTCTGTGTCAAGTGACAGCATTTGTCCATGCTTATTTAACCGTATCATGAACCGTATCAGATATATCATCTCTAGTTACTGTCCAATGCTAGTTGCCAGGATCTTGATGTAAATTAAGGTCATTACACCCTATCTGAAAAACAGGCAGTAGATCTAAAACAATAATTTATTTTACAGTGCAAAGTCTACCGAATATGAAAGAAAAACAATCTCATCCTTGGAAAATTCAGTGGAAAGTTTTAGCGGAAAAAACCCCCGATGATACAGTCCTTACTTATGTGGCTTTGCCTAAGTTCTTAGTCACAATAACAGGGTTTTGCTCTTACATTTCTAAAAGATTGCTTTGCCTCATTTTCATCACTTTCATGAGCAAAGACCCCTCCACAGTGCCAAAGCAGCAAACTGTCGGCGAAGTAACAACAGCTGTTTCCTTTTTTAAGTTTCCATACAAAGCACATTAGTTTTCCAGGAATGCCAGTTTTACTGCAGATTTCTACAGCAGAGTACTACAAAGGCAAAGAGAAAGCATAGGAAACTGCCAACTGCAAATAAGTTGCTTTTAATCTTGTAAGTTTTTTTTTCCCAATTCCTTACATGCACTAAATAAAAGCAGCAATTGTCCATGCCTTTCCGTGTATATGACACGTTTCAAAACTGAAAGAATTTCTCCTGCCCACACCCATTTTCCCTTGCCAGCAAATCCAACCCACAGAAAATTGCACTAGGTCACTTGACAGATTGAGCACACAATTTTTAAAAGTTTGTCATGTCTACAGAAAGCAGAAAAGAACTATAAAAACCTACCTTCTTCCTCACAAATACTACTTTTCAGAGCAGCAGTCAGGAGTAAGGGAGCAAAGAGCTCTGGATGCTTTTATAGCACTGCGCGGGAGACCCCACCTAGCAACCAGAGTGTTTCCACAGTCCCAGCAACCATCTGCTCTTTGCAGCAGCTAAATCTGGATGCTGTCCAAAACACAGAACCACACAAAAAAAAGTCACTGCAAAACTATGTGCTGGAGAAAGAAGGAGCAGATTTCAGAAGGGAAGAGACAACAAATGAGCATGCCATGGTAGCTCTCCTCCCCTGCCATGGCGACATCCCTCACTGCAGTAAATTGCCATGAATATTTCGGGATCATGAGATTAAAATGTTAAAAAACTAAACTTGAGTTACTCCCTTCACATTTTGACATGTCTGATACAACTTCAAAGTGAATATATTAAGAAATATCTTTGCTCAGTGAAACTTTGAGATAAAAAAGAGTGAAGAGTCGATGTGGCTTCCACTCTTCACTGAACTCTGGTGGCTATTAGCTCTGCTTCTTCTGCACATGAGCCTGTGGCAGAAATAAGACATGCCAGGAATAAGACATATCTAAAAGTTAATATCGATACCCTTTTTTTTTTTTTTTTTTTGTGGAAAAGAAATACCTGGAAACTGGCAGGCTTAATAGAAGAGCAATAAGTGGCACCTACATAATTAGAAAGAGGTCGAAACATTCAGATTAAACTTTGAAGTTCAAAGTGAGAGTGGTTTGCACAAGATGAGGGAGTTCAGCAGCCTGCTAGAAGCGGTTTTCTGCAAGCACTTCCTCACCAAGCTGGCCAAACACATTTTCCAGAGCACGTTTGGCACAGCACCATGGGGCGTATCACTAACATCTCAGATTGGCCCAATACGTGATATCCAGTGAAGAAATACTACTTCCTGATCCAGAAGTGTTTACAACTAACACATTGGCCTCCCAGCTGGCTGTCGTCCTGCTTTCTGCTGACCTGGACCTGCTGCAACACACTGGTACCCCCAGAATGAGGAAGTATGGCTGATCTGCCTCTCATGAACACACATGAAATGCAGTCTGCCCTTGAAACTCAAGTGTAGCAATTAATAAAATGAGGAAGGAGGGGAACAGACTGCTGGGTAGCATTAGAGGGGACACTTGCAAATTCTTCAAATGTAGCACACCATTGCATGCACAATCCAGCATTGCTTACGCCTTCCTCTGTTTAAAATAGCTCTGTAGAAATTGTTGGGGCCCTAAATGCATCCCCCCAACAGGGTTTAGTTGCAGATGTTGGGGGTAAGCTCAGGATCAGCACAGCTGAGGGTGTCCCCATCCCACTGGGCCAAAGGGAGAGCTGCCAGTAGTGCTGTGGGAGGCAGTGGCCAGGCCTCCCCTGCCCTGGGACCTGCCTTCAGCTGCAGCCCCGGCACTTGGTCCCTGCCTGAGCCACTGCCCTGCTGCCTTGCAGCTGGGCTGGGACCGCCCGTGGGACCTGGGCTGGGCCCAACCTGTGGGCTAATGTCCTGTTCTGTCCCATCCCCATCTCCATCCTGATGCTTGGGGCTGGAGCTGCCCCCAGTGCCCCCCCCCCCCCCCGCCCCGGACCTCCTGCTCCTGGCTGGGGTGGTGGTACAGGAGGGGCTGCCAGGCCCTGCCTTGCCAACCCCCATGGGAACCCTCCCCCACAGTCCTGGCCCCCAGGGAGCCCCCAGCTTCCCTGACTCTCTAACAGCAATTTTCCCCTGGCCGTTGTTCTTTCCTTTTTTCCTGCACGTTTCGCATGTTATTCAGCAAAGGTATTTCAGATATTTTCCGTAAGCTGAATAACTGAAGGGGACTACCAGCTGACAGCAATATTGTATTTCGGTTTGTTTATTTAATTATGATGTGTGAAGTTCAAATTACTTCTGCCCTCCTGCCCTCCTCCATGTCAGTATGATACTAGCAGTCTTATTTCACCCGTGTCAGATGTTGGCCAAAACCTCTGTTTACACACTTTTTCTGGGACTGTTTCCCTTGTCTATTAATGAGTATGGCTAATTACAATCTTTTTATACTGAAAAGCTGGAAATCTGTGCATAACCCCAGTGCAGCTAGCTGAGTGTTTTGAAATACTGAAAAACTTAGAAAGCTGGGTTACACAGGCTTAGAGGATCTTTATAAGTTTTTGGGTGTTTTCTCAGTAAAGAAGATATAGCACAGCAGCTTTTACTGCAGGCCTATAAGGGTAGGAATCAGTGTGTTACAAGTGTTTAGTAAAACACTCTCCTACTTTGACTCCTTTTTCTAACATGCTTTCTCAATAATTGGACTATTATCCCATTTTCATTGCATTAGTTTTTCACCTTTTTTTTTTTTTAATTGTATTGTCTTTCAGACCTGTGTTTCTACTTTCAGAGTGATCTGACATGAAGGCATTGTGCTACAACTCATTGTAGGAGCTGTTTGCATTTGTTTTTCCTCCTTCTTAATGGGCGGGGAGATGTTGACTTGTCTTCCTGAAGCTGGAGTGAGTCACCATCTGAGCTAGAGATCTTTACTGTACAAAACACGCTTTAAAAATGCAGTTTAATTGGAGGGAGACTTAGTGTTTATTGTTAAGTTTTTAACTGTAACTCCATCATTTGTTTCTTAAAGTTCTAACAGTTTGTGTATTTTTTATTGTTGACCTGGTATTGTTTATTCAGAAATGGCAAAGCATGCAGCTACTGTCATAGTATAAATGAAACAAAAAGAAACATTTTTCTTTACTTTTATACTCAATATGACACATCTCAGATACTGCTGGTATCACTATTTTGATACAATAGTCAACATAGTATGGAATACAGTTGCTGCTGAGAGAAACGGAAATGTTCAGTAAAAATAGAAAAGAAAAATGGTCGCTTTTGGTAAACTGCCAGATTTGGCCTTGCCCAATATTCCTCTTGAGGCTGGTGATAACAGATTGAGTGGGCAGACGCAGTTTCCCGAAGCAATTCATCCTACACAAGATGACAACAAAATGAGTCAGGAATTTTGTTGGAGGTTGGGAGAAACATCAGCAGCCCTTATGTCTATTTCAGAGGCTGATGCCTCCCCTGCTGTAGCTCTGTGTTTGTTCTACATGGGATGCCTGAAAGAAGACTTAAGTCTGGAGGTATTTGGGTGAGGACTGTTCTACCCACACTCAGCCAAAGAACCCCATTTTACAAGTGGCCTTCAGATTACCCATGAGATAAACATTAAGTGGACATTGATGCTAACAAATTGCATTGTTATGAAATATCATTATCCTGCAGGAGCTCCTGAGTGTACTAAGTCAGTCAGACAGTAAGTCATAAAACAGAGATCTGGCTATTTCCCACCAGGACAGTCATCCACTTTGAGCCAGCTGATAGCAAGCCAGAGCCACCTGGAATCTGCCTCTCTCATCTTTTGTACCTTGTGTCTTCATTTATCTTCAGTAGCTTTTATCCACATCCTACAAAAGTGAGGAGAAACACGTTATTCCATTTCCTTAGACAGCCAGGACCTGAAGGGTAACCAGCTGGCTCAGATTTCAAGTAACAGAGACAGTGAAATAGATTATATAGATCTAAGAGCATGTAATGTCACTGCTGTATGAGTTACAGTAGTCCTACTAAAAGCAGTAATATTTCCAACAAGACATTCCAGAGCAAACCCAATATTTCTTCCACTAACATATTTACCAATTCCTGTAAAAGATCCTGTTTTAGGAAGGATGTGTCAGTTAAATTATTCAGAAAAATACCTTTTCTGCATACTCAAGTACAGTGCCTCCTCAGACCTCCATCTCTTCCTTTGACATTACAACAGATTAGATTTCAATTACAGTGAAAACAGCTACACTATCTGTTCATTTGCATCTAATCTGCATTATTCTAGATAGGGGCATCTAGAGTTGGGTTGTGATCATGGGTATCCCCATGATCCTATACCATGGGCTGGGTGGCACAGGGCTTCAAATCTAGACACACAACTCCTTTTTTAGTTTCATGCTTAAAGAAAAAAAAAAAGAAAAGATATTCATAAGACATGTGTCTTATGACTGTGTAAGTCATCAATCAAAACTGTGTAAAAGCTTTTATGGCTTCTCTGTTAAAGGATTTATTTTCATTAATATGTTATTTCCCATTCAGATCACATTTCAGCTGCAGACCTTTTTGCAGCCTTGCAAATAGGGAAAAGATTGGACAACATGCATTTGTGTCAACACTGATTCAAAATAGTTCATAAATATTTTTGAGGAATTTTCTAACTGGGATTAATTGTATTTGGTTTGCACTGCACAAAATATTTATCATTCACCTCTCTTTCATCATGGATTAGCCAGTATTTTATTAGTGCCTCATGAAATACTGAATTGGCATTGATCTCGGCAACAGGAACTCCATGCTTTAATCGAACATGCACCTACTTCTATAATTAGCTCTAATACTTACTAGTCACCTGTTGGAGTAAATACTCCAACTGTACTCCAACTGCTACTTTCTGTAGCTCCAGAGATTTGACCTGGCTATCCAGAAGACACAAAATGTTATTGAACTACCCCCTACATAAACAAAAATAGCCCTTGCTGTACTAGAAACAGGCAGAATAGCTGTGTGTGAAGTCATACCAAGATGCCAACATTTTCGGAACTAGAAGTCCCATTCATCTTAAATAAGCTCAAGTTTTGTCACTCATTTTAATGGAATCGTGAATTCATCTTAGGGATGCAGATTGAGAAACACTTCCAGAACCTTTTTCAACTCGTCAGTCCGCCTTCCAGACATAAGCCCTGACTCTACAATGATTGTGTGCCAAAGTAATTTACATGAGGAAAATCTGGACCTTCTAGGAAGCCTCTAGGAAAAACTTTGGAAACCCTGGTTACACAAATCCTCCTCCAAATCTCAGTAGAGCAAAACAGACCTGTACGATCATGAAGTTGTGACAAAAATAGTAAATCACTGGGGAAGGTATAGCTCAGTGCACATGCAGTGGAAAGTACTAAGGGGACAAGACAAAGAAGTGGGACAGCATAAGCTTTTTACTGTCCTATACAGTCTATAATGCTAATCAGAGGGTGCATATAATAACAGAAGTGGCATTCAAGAAAAGGAAACACAAATGACAGAGCTTTACTTTAAACAATTGAACAACATATGACTGCTGTGGAAAACTCAATGCCCTTAATGGAGAAAAGTCTTGTGAAAACAGGAAAAAAAAAAACCAAAAAACCAGGAGAGCTGGTGGCATGTCGCAACTGATCCTAGGAGGAGTGGAACTGGGCGGTGTCTTCCAATAAGACCAAGAGGCAGGATGAGCAGTCTTGTGTGTCTCAAAAGAGGATGAACCCTGCTGCAAAATTACATTGGTGTAACTTCAAAGAAATAAGAGACAACACTAACCAGCAAAAAGTTAATAGGCAGATGAACCACTTGTGGTGTTGAAATACGTAGATTAAATTTAGCTATCTAGGGTTTTAAAGCTTATTTGACATTCTGAAATTGATTTGATTCTCCAAAGTAGCTTTACATCTACTGCCATTTCTGGGATCTCTTTTTTCTTTAAAGGAAATGATTGTATTAAACATTTCCAAATATGTCCTTAGAAAACTGTGCTGCTTTGGTTGTTTCTGTATGTTGAAATGAATACCAGTGAGGGGATCTATTGACAATAAACATCCAGGTTAAAACAATAAAGCATATTTTACTCCCTATCTACAATGAGGAGCTAGTATCATATTCTGAAGCTTCAGAATCACTCCAGTCAAGCTGAGACTTGTTCAGAGTGGCATAGCCATGGCTTGGCTCCCACTCCACACAGAAAGAGGAATGACATAATAAATGAATAACAATAATAAATTATGGTTTGCTCATTGTCTACATTCAGGGTGTGATAAGAACAGTAAGAAAAAATTGAGGAAACTAGACATTCCATTTTCTCTTGTAATACTTGACCCTAACTGTTCCCATTATCAATGGCGGATTATTGTGGTTAAGAAAACTTGTCCAAGACAGCTTGGGTGTTATTATTTCACTGAGTAGTTTACCTGCCAAAACTAGGAGTGAAATTTCTTTGCAGAACAGACAGAACTAATTCACAATTAGTCAGTGACTGCAAAATTGATTTGCTTCTATGGAACATTAGAATAGTTTCATCTCAGACAAAATTAAGCTCTTCATGTGCTTTTCCCTCAAGCCTTCACAAAAGCAAGGTACAGATAGAGAACAATTGAAACTGCAGTATTCCATTTGAAGATGTACTTTTTCTGGCCTCCTCCATTTTATGTGTTTTCTCCTCAATTTGAATATAAGCTTGTTGTTGACTTTCAGCAAAAGAATTTGCATCTGGGAGATTTGCTCCAGACTTCTGTATTCAGATGTTGAACAGCAATTGCTTGTTGTGTTTCCAGCTAAAAACCCAGAAAACTCCCGGTTTAGTGTTTCAGTTTTATTCTAGACTGGGTTGTTTCAATGCCGTTGCTGCTTGGCAAGAAGTACCAAATGGAGGACAATGAAAGACACGGTGCAAGTCATTGTTATTCTTGAGAAATTTTAAAGGGTTTAAGCTTGTTTCTATTTCAAAGAGAAGAAACTTCAAGGCATGTTTGTATTTGTTGTAATTTGTCCCATTACAGAACTGCTTAAAGGTACATAACTCAGAGCTTGATTTGCAACTGAGTTTCCTCAAAGGGGAAAGGTGCAGATGTGACATTTCAAATGTGGCCCAATTCTGTACTACAATAAATTATTTATCCCTGGAGCTGCTACAAGGTTTTCAAGAGAATCAAAATGACTGGGAATATACAAAGAGGAACATGAGATTCCTAGCCCTAGAAATTTACTTTCTCATAATTATGCATGAAATGTTATTGATAACAAAATACCAGAGGCAAGAACGGAATAGTGAGTCCTAAGATGATGGTGATTTAAGAAAAAGACATATAGTGTAATTGATCACTAGAGAGATATTTTGAAGGGTGTTTTAAGTAAAAAAGTAAAGTAAATAAGGTTTGCCAGGTAAAGATTCTTCCTAACGTAAGATTAGCAAGAACACCAGCCAGAACAAAAGTACTGAAAGAAGCAATCTTAAGATAACTGTGGCACAGCCAATCTGTTTTATTGTGTTTGTTTAATAGCTAGAACAGTCAGGTTCTAGTTCATGACTGGGGCTACTACACACCCTTTAAAAGATTAAGCAAAGCAAGAAACATTACAGTGAATATTGAAAAATGTAAGTAGAAACCTAAAGGACCATAGTTAAATATAACTTGGAGTCAAGTGTTTTTCTCTTTTGCCAGTTTCCTTTTTTTAGCAGTAGTTCTAGTGCTAATTCTGTGTCATACAATATTTTATTGCTGTAAAAAAAATTCAGAAACATAATATGTCAAAAAAGTTTTTATTTTTATAAGATTGCACTTTTTTTAACCAAACACCCTCAGTTAATTGTTCAGATGGTTGCTTTTCTCTTTCTTTTTTCCTTTTCCATTCTTTCTTCTTTCTCCCCCCCCATAGCAAGAGGCAAAAGAGGGGTGGAAAAGACAAAATTGCACCTTTATATTTTTGTTTTCATAAAAAGAAAAATCACAAAAAAGTTCCTTTCACATAAGGGAAGCACTCTTTCAGAGAAGCCTTTTATCTAGGTCCCATATCATGCTATATACTTCACATCCCAGTGAAGCTATAACATATTCAAAATAGAACACTAGAGAAGCTAGTTATATAAATTAATTAGTTGTGGATTATTTGGAAGAAGATTCCCAGTGAAGCTGCCTTCTATAAACCTGCAGTGAGACTGCTTGTTGAGTTAGTGATACCAAAAGCCTTCCTTTTGGACTACAATCTAAAGGTAAACTCCTGATTTTAATCCTTTTTGACATAAGGGTGGGGTGCAGAACAATAGCAGTGAAGTAGCAATCCTGAGCAACTGGTCTCACCTGCCTAAACTGGATTACACCAGTCTGCAAACAGTTTGTTCTGTATTTGCTTTTGAAACTGCTGAGTAGCATTTGGTTCTCCCAGTTCCTGGTGCTGTATTGTTCATATTAATCTAGGAATATGTCACAAGTTGTGTGCCTGGAGTTATTCCAAGAGAACAGCATATTTGACCTACGGTTCAAAACAACCTGCCTGTCTCATTAGCTGAGACCGGTCTCAGCACAATGGTGTCGGCAATGATAAATGCGGGGTTTTTACCTTTAATTAGCAGAGAAGGGAGACAGCAATACACTTCTATGAAGCAATCCTCCAAAGCAGGGCAAACTTTCCTCTAATGTAATAACGGTTTCATCTGGAAGCATTTGATAACTCTGTTTATGTGAAATTAGGGCTGAAATTGCATAAAACACTCCTTAACTAGTTTCACCACTACTGGAAATGTAGAAAGAGCATTATAGTTCACATTCTTTCAGCTGAAACAAGGAATTGTGGACATTTGTAAAATGTTCTAATGAAACCCTTCTAATCTTGTGAGTGTTTGTGCTTTTAGGTACTTAACATCAGCGTGTATTTTTTTCAGTTAAGTCTTCTACAGCTTTGAGTTTCATCTAGTAAGTTTTGGTCTCCTGGCAAAACAGACATTGCTAGCCACAGGAAACAGTGGGAAGAAACCTGAACCGTGTCTCTTATTTTACTTTCTGCAGGTATCTTGTTGCCTAGTGAAGCTCTTGCATTTTTATAGATTAAATATTTATGTACACAGGGTGGGAGGCTGTCAGAAAACACCAGAAGTTAACTCTCACCTCTGTGGAAACACGGGCCCTGAGAAACAGTCTGATTACAATGGATGAAGGTAATTTTTTAAGACATAATGTTTATTTAGTAAAAAAAAAAAATGTTCATGTATGTTATATTACGGCACACGGTTGTTGAGAGTGGAAGGGTGCAGCCAGGCCACTATTATATTTAAGAAGCTGCGTGAAAAGTGTGAAGAGGATAACCATCTATTTTTCAGCTTGTCAGCTGTAAACAAAAGTCAAGGAAAGAAAGAATCCACTGACATGAAGGACATACTAAAAAAGCTAAGTTGTTTACATGGCAGAAAGATCCACAAGTGAATAAGTATAGTTTTGAATACAGCTAATTATTTTTCAAAAGCTATCTTGCTAACCTAGGAAAACATATGTATGAAACTTAAGTTTCAAATGCTAGTGACTAGTTGGGAAGTTGTGTACATATCTTCATAAATGTTTAGAAAAGTGTGATAAATTAAAGTCTTCTGAGTAAAGTGACTCTGGGATTTACAACTACTTTGTGAATTTTTAGAAAAACAGGATTGAGTTTCCAGAGTTCAACAAGTCACTGAGTATTATTTCAGCCACGGCAAATGACCATGCGTGCTCATGTTTATGTACTGTCTCCCTTTAGGCATGTCATTTCAAGAAATACACTGTTAGAAAATGAACAAGAAAGATTGTACAAAGGAATGATCAAAGGGCTAATGAAAGTGGCTTCTGGTGAAAGACTGAGAAGTGGGTTTGGTGGTCTAATAATGTAAAAACCTTCTTTCTCAGAAGAATGAGTTCAGAAGTCTTCAAAAGTATTCAATTTGGCTGTAGGACAATAAGCAATGAACTTAACTTTAAGAGGAGGAAATTTCAGATGGACTTAAAGTAAAAAACATGCTAACTAAAAGGACATTTAACAAGGTATTAGATAAGTGATAAAAAATGGGTTAAGTAGTCCTACTTTCCTTTCTATAACATATTTTATTTATGAGTATTTTTTTGAAAGCTTAGACCTTTGCTCAAATTCTGCTCCTGTTCCTGTTACTTATTTCTTCCCTGAAATCTTAACTCTTGATTGCTGAAAAAAATAATCTGCAAGGCGAATAATTTTACCAGAGGATTCTGCCTCAAAGAAGAGAACATAATGCCACAACAAAAGGATAAAAATTGAATATTGCCTGCCAAATTTTGTGGGTTTCCTGCTAGATCCACAGAGACAACATGTATCCTAACTGTGACATCTTAATATTGTCATTAAATTGCACCTATACTCTTAAAATAATTTTTGTTATGTAGAATATCTCTTACAAGATATTGTTGTGAGTATTCAAACTTCAGTTTTTTTAATAAACACCCTGAGGTGGCCATATTTGGGGGCTAGCAGGTAACCAAGGTTGGGCCTCAAAAATTAAAATATTCAGCATCTACAGTCATTTTTAGTTTGATATTTTTATTGCATATGCATTTAGGGGTTTAGATGAGTGACAACAGAAGGCCAGATTCTGTGAGTGCTTTGCAAGGGTGTGTAATTAAAGAATAAGTGAACAGTTATGCAAAACCTATAATAAAAGCAAGACAGTTTGCCTTGCCCCACCTTAGGGAGCAGGCTGCTGAAAAGCTGTG
Organism: Harpia harpyja; assembly: GCF_026419915.1. Lineage (NCBI taxonomy): Eukaryota > Metazoa > Chordata > Aves > Accipitriformes > Accipitridae > Harpia > Harpia harpyja. The sequence goes on along the minus strand of NC_068969.1, from coordinate 77,084,343 downwards.
TGAGGGAAAGATGAAGAAGATTTCTGGCTTTTTCTGTGCAGCTTGCAGATCCTGTCCATAAATCATAAGGGAACAATCTGCCCTTACCTAATATTAATGAACATATTTGAACTCTTCCCACACATATTAGTAAAAGTAATATTTTCTCACATGTCAAATATACTTCTCAAGCATTATGCTTAAAATTTAAATGCATTACTAAAGATTAAAATTAAAGGAAGATTGACGACGTGGAGGATTTACAGATGAATAGCACTCCATTAGTGGGGCATTGTGATCTGTTTGTGTTCTCAGGCAGCTGACTAAAGAATGAGCAAAGATTGGGAATACCATGGAATATCAAGTCTAACCAAAATGAATGGAATAGCTATGTTTATAAATAAACATACAAATGGACATAATTTTCCAAGGAAAGTTAAATGTAGATTCTTGTCTTTGCTCCAGTATTTCTGCAGCTTATAGGATGAAATATGTGCCTTTACTTTGATTTTCAAGTGGAAAATAGTGATAACATTGACAAAATACAGCAAGAAAAACCCTTGCTCTTTGTGATAACAAGCAGTAATATTAACTGTTGACATCAAAGTTTTGTTCCAAATCGGCAACTTATTAGTTGATAACTTCTGTATATGCTATTCTTCATGCCAAGGTACTATATTAGGATAAATAAGGATTTTTAGTGTTAAAAGGAGAAGTCAACTGACTGACTGTGTAACCTTCTCTCACACCAGAAGTTAAGAAAACCAAGTTAAACAACACAGTTGATCGTCAGCTCTGTGTGGTGGTTTAACCCCAGCCAGCAACTAAGCACCACGCAGCCGCTCACTCACTCCCCCCCCACCCAGTGGGATGGGGGAGAATATCGGGAAAAGAAGTAAAACTCGTGGGTTGAGATAAGAACGGTTTAATAGAACAGAAAAGAAGAAACTAATAATGATAATGATGACACTAATAAAATGACAACAGCAATAATAAAAGGATTGGAATGTACAAATGATGTGCAGTGCAATTGCTCACCACCCCACTGGTCGACAGCCAGGTAGTCCCCGAGCAGCGATCCCCTGCCCCCACTCCCCCCAGTTCCTATACTAGATGTGACGTCACATGGTATGGAATACCCCGTTGGCCAGTTTGGGTCAGGTGCCCTGGCTGTGTCCTGTGCCAACTTCTTGTGCCCCTCCAGCTTTCTCGCTGTCTGGGCTTGAGAAGCTGAAAAATCCTTGACTTTAGACTAAACACTACTGAGCAACAACTGAAAACATCAGTGTTATCAACATTCTTCTCATACTGAACTGAAAACATAGCACTGTACCAGCTACTAGGAAGACAATTAACTCTATCCCAGCTGAAACCAGGACATTCTGTTAGGCAATGCCGATTGGGAAGGCTATTGCTTAAGGCTGTGTAACCTGAGAATGTTAGAGAAAAAAATGTGGTTTGACCAGAATGAGTAAGAAGAAGAAGTCTGCAGAATGCATTTTCATGTGGAAAAAGTCTGAGTTGTAGCTTGTGCCAATGTAAACAAACCTCTACCTGTAAATACTGTCAGAGTTTATTGTTAAGTTGCTTTCAGGGGATGAGGTGGAGTTATAAAAGATATCCTTCTCAGAGGAGGAATCTTTGTATTAACGATGCAAAGGCTGAATTCATATAACAGCAATCATTGCTATAAATGCATACTTAAATATCATAGAACAAGCTGCTATTGATGTGATGCAGCACACAATGAGAAAGAAGGACCAGACTACTAAGACCATGCAGACTGCAGGTAAATACAAGGCAGCTACTATTCCATCCACAAACAAGAGAGGAGGGCCCAAAAGGCCCATTTCTAACCACTCAGCTGCGCTGAATATTGCAACTACGTTCTGTTACTTGGCTGCTTATATGGGTGATCAGCAGCATCAATAAAAATGACAATTTCCACTCTTTTGTAAGCAACAAAGAGAAAAAACATGGTCTTGATTATCAGTGCCTGTTTGTTTAGGGCATTGGGAGAACAGTTATTCTTTATCCACATCAAGTTTCATACTTCATTTTCCACATAATAAAGAGGGAGACACTCTGTACCTCTGTCCAAGTCAAAGAAGCAGTCATCTTCTCTTTCACTATGTCCCTTCTGTTAAACCATAAAGACACTCCCACCAACCCCTGAAAGTCCTCTCTGCCACTGCCCTTCCTTGTCTTGCATCAGAGCACAGAGGGTAGGACAGGCTTCATTCAGCCCGTTGATGCTTTGATAAGAAAGCCTGGTGTATGCACTTGCGTTATGGATAATACTGAATAGCAGAGAGTATGTGCGTTGGTAGAACAGTCCTGTACCAAGGAGCAATAAAGAAGCTTACTCTCATATAGCCCCTCTATGCAAAGTTACTAAAGAACATTTGTTTTATATATCATATATATTCTTCTGTCATTGCAGACAACCTTTTTTGTGAGATACTGCTACTGCCCTAAAAATGAGTGGGTAAAGTTAGAGGTATTACTCACAACACAGGGGTGAGGCCCAGACCAAGCACTAAGTTAATTTGCCCCAACACAAATCACACATTTCAACAAATTCCTGCACTGGTGACATTTGAGAAATTGCTGTGAATGCTAAAAGTTGCGCCACTATTTTTCCATTTTAATGGAAATTGCAGTGGTTTATTCTTTGACATGCAGTGGGTCATACAATAAGACACACAATGACTGTTAAATACTATTAACAAGAAAAAGACTCAAAGATATGCTTGCTTTTCCATCTTCTTTTTCTGCCATGGCCTTGAAAAGTCTGTTTATTGCATAGAGAAATTAATCTGTGTGGGGTTTATCATACTCGTATAGTGAGATGCATGAATATTTAACTGTGTGCATTACTGATTTAAGTACTGCATTTGCAGAGTCAAGGAAAGATATACAAACCTGGCTGATTTCTCCACTCCTTTACAGCATCCTTTCTTTGATGTCTGGAGCACTTCTTGGTAGAATAAGCTGTGCCTTGCGTTCCAGCAGTTCCTAGCCATGTAACACACTTGCAAAACATGAAATTTGAACAAATTACATATCTGATGACTTACAGAGACACTCAGAGCCCCATTATCAGAGCTGGTCTGGATTGGCTCTAAGTGTAACTGGAAGCCAAGGAAAGCTCACTCTGATTTTGAGAGCACAGGACTGTTTTAGCTCTTTCCTTGTATCTTGTATGACACTTAGCATACGAAGTTGGTATTGCAGTTAGCATTAAAGTGCCAAGATTCGTTAGAATTTGCTGTGCAGGTAATCTCTGGAGGAGCAACCCTATATATCTGTAAGATAACTCTTAATCCCTAATATCCTAAGATTTTCTATAGTGATTTTTTTTCATCTGAAAGGCATTAAATTAATTAATGCTATAGCTGGCAATACTCTGTGTAAAATATCCCACACTGTGGACTGAATACTGAGACATTATATTAAAGCTGGCCCAAAGATATAAAAGCTCTATGTGAGGTTACAACACTAATTTTTTCTTGACAATATGCAGAACATGAACACGTTCTATCAGAATAAAATGACTGATTTTAATCTGTCTCTGTGGAGATTTTCTTTAAATAATCTACTTTAAATACTAGGGAGTGTGACTTTCTCCTTTTACTATAACATACGATAATTAGGAGTGCTTGGTGATCTTTCCAAAATTGTCTTAAATGCATTGCTATCTGTACTATGGATATTAACTGAATATATTTTTTTGTTTTGTTTTATTTTTTTAACAAAAAGCTCCACTAACCACTGGAATAAGAATTACTTTTTCAGAATATGTCATTTGATGGGTTTTTTCTGTTCCTGCTTTGGCGGGTTTTTTTGCACTTTTATTTAGGTCAATATTCCTATTCTGAAGAAAGTATCCCCCTGTCATCACAATCTTGGTTCTGGAAGAAGAAGAAGAATTCTGTTTCTCCTGCTGCTAAAAGCCAAAGCAAAACAGGTAACATTAGTCTTTTTTATTTGCAGACATTTGCACACACCAAATGGTTAGAAAACTATTAAAAGGCATATGGCACCACTATAATGGAGGTGTGGGGTTTTATTAATTATCCATCAAACTTTTTAAGCAATAAGATGTAACCCATTGAAGCACAGCCTGAGAAAAAGATGTCAAGCTGTCACACTTGGCTGATGGTCTGAATCATTCATTTCAGCAGCTAACTGTAGTGCCTGTTTGCTCTAATCACAGGTATAACACATGTGTTGCTGGGAGCAGCATCTTAGACCAGACTGGAAACTTTTGATAGGCCATAAAAATGGGACTGCGGATTTGAGGTCTCTTGTCTCTTAGACTGGAGGTAGCGTGCCTAAGCCAACGGCACATATCTGACTTTTGAAATGTTAGTGATACCAGTTGTCGCGTCCCAAAGTTGGAGCAACTCAGGTTCATGGATTTCCTTTGTCAGAATTAAGGTGAAACAACACCAGGGGAGTTCAAACAACAATCAACATTTATTCAACCCAGCTAACCTTGCCCAAGTACACGTGAACTTATCAATATGAACCTTGCAACATGTCATTAAGCCGCTGTTTGGGATGAGAGGGGAGGTGTAGGAAAAGAAATGGAAGAAGAAACATGAAATGTACCAGAAGGAGAGCCCTCCCATTGAGTCACAAGGTTCAGAGCAGACCCCCTTGCTTTCTGGACTCCTTCTCAAAGAGGAGCCCAGGGGCGGCTAGATCCAATCCTAGTCTCAGACTTGGTCAACGGTTTATGTTTAAAAGGATGAGGTGTAGGGACTGTGGAAAAGAGAGAAGGAAAAGAGGGAGAGAGAGAAAGAGAGAAAGAGAGAAAGAGAGAAAGAGAGAAAGAGAGAAAGAAAGAAAGAAAGAAAGAAAGAAAGAAGGAAGGAAAGAGTTTCACCAGTCCTGGGTGCAGCGTTGGTCTAGCCAGCGTAGAGATCCAGTTCCAGAGGGCGCGCGCTGAGAACTCGTTCTCCCTTCTTTTATAGTGTGTTAGTCAATGGTCTCGACATGCACAGTCCCATTCCTGGGGTTCTCTGGATTCGGTCGGAGAGCTTTGGGAGGGGTTCATTGCAGAGTTGCCTCTCTTTTTCTGCTGTCATGACCTGTTAAGATAGAAGCACAGTCCCATCCTCCGTGGGGCCTTCTCCTCCAGGCGCATATGCTGTGCTTCTTCTCCTGGTCACTAAAGATAAGGAATCGCGGCTTTGGAGAAGCGCGGTCCCACCCTCCAGGGAGCCCTCTCCTCTGGCCACATTGTCCTGTTCACAAAACTCCAGCATTTTTACAGAGGCCATTTTCTCCACCAAAGTACTTTAACAAATGTTTGAGACATTGACTATAATTTGTCAGACCGTCACACCAGTCCAGCTTTTTTATAAGGCTAATCTATTCTGTCCTAGCTTAAGTCCAGGGGTCCAAGCAAATTGTCAACCATTCTCTTTTTATATTTCAATATGTGGGTGAGAGGGAAAGAGAAAAGAGCACTTGGAAGAGTAGATCCTAGCTGTGTCATACCAATAGCTAGTTTCAGACATGACCTTAGAATGACAGTGGCTGGCACACGGGCATTGTGATAGACCAAGTATCTTTGAGATTGAAAGACTAATGGGATAGCTTGTCTTTCCATCCAGGGCTTTAGCATATACTACAATAGTCTCTGGCCCATTTGTTTTCATGTGCCAGCTAAACCTTTGTGTATTACAGTCAGACAATTGTGTGTTAGCAGTCACCGTGCCGCTTGAGTGGAAAATTATGACACTGTATGGAATAGTATCTGTTTCAGTGACTAAATGCTCAGCTTGCTGCAACTAGCCAACTTAGGTAGGTCCCTATGTAGTTTTCGGACAGAACATGAATATACCTGCCACCTATGTGAACGTCAGTAATAACTTTGCAGTAGCCTTAAAGCTATAAATAACATACCTGGTTAAACACATGGCTCCACCTTCCCCCAAGGTTAATTTGAGACCTAACAATTCATTGACTCCAGCTGTGGAAAACTGACTGATCTATAAGGTTCAGAATAGTTTCAAGAGGAAGATGTCATACCTCTGTTAAAAAGACATACTACTGTTTCAAAAACCACAACAGAGAAATTGCCATGGGGTTTTGCCATTTCGTAACTCCATGAAACTAAACTTAATTACATACCAGTAAAGAAACAATACTTGCATCACTTTTCTTTTTCTCTTCCAAAGGTGAGAAGAGGGAGATAAGAGGGGTTTTTAGGTCTCGAATAGATACTGCATTCAGTGGAAGTAACCAATTCAAAATACAATCCTCTTTGCTTTGTGGTTAGTAAATTTCAGAACTCAAGAAGTAATTGCCCATAAACTCTGCAGAATTCAATTAGGTAAGCTAAGAATCTCAGAGGTGAGATGCCAGGAGACAAGTACATTAATTCAGCTCCTAATGAAGTTAATGAGAATTGAAGTTACTCAGGGTATTGACAGCTAAACTTTTTATTCTTTAGAAAATTTAAGTAAAACCTCCCAATGATCCAAAATTAGGGACCAAAGAAAGATATTTTCCTACTGCTTTACTTGTGGGGTTTTTTTCTGTCATTTATATATAATCACATTAGGCTGTTGGAACAGAGATTCTTGTTATTCTGATTACTTCTGGTATCTGATCCAGAATGAAATCAGGAAAAAAAAAAAAGTGAAATTAGAACTAACTCTTCTGACAAAATTTTCACCAGATGTACAAGGAGAGTGTCAGTTTATCAAAATCACAATCTTGTGTGGGGATACTGAGACACTAAACACATAACAAGAGTTCAGAGCAGACCTAGACCAGAAATTGTTATTGGTACCAAAGAGATATCTACTCTAAAATGTGCATTACTCAAAAAGCTAAGGCAAGCACTTATGTTCTTGTTCCACTGGAGATGAGGAAGTTGAATATCAGGTTGTGCTTCAGCAGATTAGCACACGCATAGGAAAGCTCAGCTCCATGGCACCCCTTTCTGCATCGCTTCTCATGCTAAAACTTTCTATGCTGTGCTGCTTACCCATGAGCCAATTTCCTTACTATGATGCAGCATAGGTCTGCTTATGAAATATTCTGAAGGTAGTTGCAATAATGCAAGACATGCACAGGCCTGAGGCAGGTTCTCATGACTGCTGCTCAGAAGTTTGTATTATGGGGCAACCATGCCACATGATGCTTGACTTGCCAGTGCTTTTTGTGTACTGCTTGTGATCATTAAATATACAAAAATTGTAACTACATGAGGACTACCTGTGTGCATGTTGCCTCAAATTACAGCTGCTCTTACCTCGAGGAAACCACAGACCTCCTTAGCTTTATATACAGTCTAACTCCAAAGCCTGTATGCTTTTAAATCAAAGCTTTTTTCAGTGATAAAGATCTAGCATTTCTGGGCATGAAGTTCCCGTTTCACAACAACTGATCCTGTGAAATGTCCATTGCTATTGAGATCCTGAGCATAGCAGAATTTTGAAGGGTTTGCTCTGATGTGCGTGTAATTATATCAGAACTGGTTTTCTCATCCTACCTCTTTTACATTCAGTAAACTCACAGATAAACCTGGAGTTAAATGTAAAAACTGGATTACCGTCCACCTCTGGTTTTCTTGAACTGTGTAAATAAATTGCACAATTCAATAGGCAATGGAAATATCTTACCTGCAGAGAATGAGAATTTTTATCATAGGCTAACTTTTCCTAACTAGAAAGGAAAGAATTTCCTGAAAAGTAAAACAAATGATATGAAGATGTGCTCATAAATATTTAAGTTGATGGTGATGGCAATTTTGTCAAAAGATAATAGTATATCTTGACATTATGCTAATGTGGACAAATAAAATCAGGTAATTATTGTATCTGGACTTTGTGACCAATTCATACTAAGCCCTTAGTTTTGATATTTATTGTACAGGGAAAAAAATTAAATTTATGAAATAATTAATCTTAACAGATTCTGGGCAGAAGTTATGCCCTTCACATAGCCCCTTCTGTTTTCCTTTGGACCATAGCTGCAAGCAATTACATACAGTCAGAGCAAATAACTAAATTTATGTTACACTGCCTTAGGACAGCGATTGGATTGAAAACATTCCCAATACAGTCAGAAAAGGTTTCCATCTTCTATTTTTTTTCCATCTTTTTCCCATCTTTTTCCCTTCTTCTGTCTCACAAAAGGAAGTGGTTGCTGGAGGAGGCAAAACATATGAAGGTCTCCTCTTCAGAATATTAGTCAATGTTATCTTGAAGATTTTTATCCTATAATAAAAAGAGATTTTAAATATGCAGGATTCATATGCATGTATGCATTATCCAGTTTGTACTTTTAGTACAATAAAAAGACTACAATTTTTCTTTTGTGTTTCATTTGGACTGATTGCTATTATCTCAGAAGTTCTGCAGGACACACAGTTTTGAGGTTTAAATCTGTATAATTTCTCCAATAGCTGAGTACTGCTGGATGTTTGCTCCTGGCAAAAAAACCCTGATTATTAGTCAATATGAAATTAAAATTCTGTAGCAAAACTGTACTGTTGCTTGTAATTCTGTATTAAAAATACTATTCCTTTACTCCAACAAGAGCAATCAGGCACAACTTGCTTGTCATAAGTTGTCTTTTCCTTTTGGCAGAATATTACTGTAACTACAATAGCAGCATTTATACCTTTCAATTAAGTTACTACTAAGGATGCAAAACATAAGGAATATTTCATGACTGCAAAGAAAACAAGTGCCAGACCAGTTGCCTTTTCTCTGAGATCCTCTGAAACATTTTCTTTATGTAACAACACACCACATAGCACATCTGCTTTGTCTTTTCTCTCATCTGTTTTCAGGAGGGATTAGTTATGAGGAAAGACGAAATTGAGAGTGCTGTGCAATGTCATTTTTTATGTTTTACTTTGTTTTGATCACTAAAAAATGCAGATTTTAATATGCAAATACTTTTACAGCACGACTAAAATGTGTCCTTAGAATGCAATATAATAATAATATTTTAATACTAATATAACAGAATCATTTTTTTCCATGCTGGCATGTTTTGATGTTTTTATTTTTTTAGGGAAAAAAGTCTCTGGCACTGGAAAACAAAAGATAAAAACTATGAGACTTTGGAGTTAAATCCCCCCAAAGAAGTGGTCCTCTTCCATCTTGTTTGCCTGTTTTAAGCAGTATTATGAAAATACCTATCTTTCTGTCCATCTTTCAGGATTGCTACTGGCCACTTCTATAACAAGAAAATACCCCCCTGTCACAAAGCAGTATATGCTGGTGCAAGGCATAAAATAGAAGCCACTGTAGCAAAAAAAGTAGCTAACTGGTGAAACATGGGATGTGATAAAGCTACAAGACAGACCTCAGAATTTATGCTGGATACTTCTAGATGTTAAAGCAGTAAATTTTATTGGAGTTGGCATGAAGCAGCACAGAAGTAATATGATAGGGTATCAGCCATTTTCAGCTACAACTGCATCTGAAATGCATTTTTAATTCTTAAGCATAAAATATCATTAGAGAGTGGCCTAGCTATAAAACAAGCATTGGAGCCTGCTGTGCAGGCTACAGGTGAATCTGAGTTTAAGCTACACCTTCTGTATAAAATGGAGAGCTGCAGTCATTACAGGATACACCAAGGCATGAGGGTAAAATGGCAATCTGAGAAGCACTTTGCAAGATGCAGTAGTGAGTGGTATTTTTAACAAGTGCTCTGGTGTGCTGCATTTCAGTGTTCTGTAGTCACACATAATAGATTCCACTCTGAAAAGAAAAGCACCCAGGCAAGAAAGAAGGTAATTGAATTCCTTATGATTTTTTTTCTGTAGGAAAGGAACTCAGTAATACCTTAAATAGAGCATTACAAAAGAAGAGAATACTGAGCTTTGCCATGAGTGTTATTACCTGTTCTAGCTGAGCAGAAGGTCAGGTGAGGATCCTTTATCCTTAGAAAGCACAATCCCTGCTCATGCTGTATTTCTCAATCTGCCATATGAAAATGTTCTGTCAGTTTCATTAGATATATACAACTTCAACAAGTCCACATTACTTTCAGTAATTACTTTGCCAACATCATAATTCTTGATGACCTCTGTTACTTCTGGAAGTGTAATTTTAAGGCCTTCTCAGTGTGCATAAGCCAAGTTTTTAAAGGCTTCAGGCTTTTTAGTGCAATGTTGACAGGCAGTGAGCAAGTACCAATGGTGAGACCCACAGCTAGATAGCTGGAAACTCTGTAATGACATGAGTTCTGTTGCTGAACTTATAGCCACCTAGATTTTAATTCCTGTGCACGTGCTCTAATTGTTTCCTGAAAAGCTTATCTTTTGTATTTCAGGTTCAGAATCAAGCATTTATTTTCTTTCTCCTAGGGGAGTTTATGTCTAGCTGTTCCATACAGCATGAAGAGCTGGAAAAGCAGTGTCTTTCTCTATGGAAGTTATGAGGCTGGCAGGGCAAAAAAAAAATAATAAAGGAAGACTTTCCAATAACGGATCTTTTTGGTTTATTTGAAATTCAGCAAAAAGAAAAACTTTTGTGGGGACACAGTGGAAATTGATCATAAAAGAGAGCAGTCATCTTAAAGAGATCCAGATCTTAAAGCTGTCCAAGAGTTACGCATGGAGGAATGTGTTTGAGATGTGCTTTTGGGTGGAAGCTGCATGAGACTTGGCAGGTTTTATTCAGGGTAGATGGTGAATTTTGGAAAACGTCGTCGACCTTGATGTGTTTACCAATTCAGCTAAATCTCACAGTCAAACAAAAATTAAATCACCAAATCATGTTAGATTTCAAATGAGACAGAAAGAAAAGACCCAAAACTATGGATTTGTTCTGATCGATTTCTAAGAAAGTCATCCAGGTTTACTTCTAAATTGGCTGATAGTTTGTAAAAAAATGTTTATCTTAAATTCATTTTGGGGTGTGATCTTACAAATCTGTAATGATATCTGTTCTCAAACCTCTCAACTGAATACCTCCTCCTAGTATTTTATTAACAATTACTTTGCTTGTTTTTCCAGAAGCATGGGTACAAACAGTTATCCCTTCAGACTCTCAAGTCCCTGAAGATGCAGTAAGCATTGATCCTGAAACTAAACCACAGACTACCATTCACTCATCCATTCCTCTACCAGGCAGCATTATTGATTATTCAGAGGAGATACAAGAACATCCTTCATGTGTGATTAAAAGTGTTATGACTGAAGACACATCTGAGGAGGGTGAGCAGTACTTTGCACTTCAGGTGTTCAGAATGAGAGTGTACTTCGTTGTTTTCCACAAAAGAACAGATTGGTATCCCATTACCATATTGTAGTCTCACAGAAGCAGAACTGCATAAGCATTATAGATCATATTGCATCATCAGTGCTGGTATAGCTTGAATATGGGTGAACGTGAGTATGGACTAAGTGGGAGAGTTCCTGTCATGATTCAGCATAATGGAAGTGGTCCTCAAGCTCCTCATGTACAAGAGATGCTCATTGCCTTTATACCCATTAAAACCAAAGCCAGCAGAACAGGACTAAATCTATTATGTGTTCTGTATCTGTAACTTCTAAAACAAAGTGGCCAACCTACCAGACTCTAAAAACTGTCAAAAAATACAGTTGCAGTTATTCAGAAATAGCAATGTGGCTGCCTAGACTGTGACATATGCTTTGATTCTAATTGTAACCTGAGAGACACTGCTGGTTTGAAGAAGCTTACATTCTAAAGGGATTAAACTGCAAGATGCTGTGGTGGTTTGAATGCCTTTTGAGTGCTAGTCTGGCTGATGGCTTTGAAAAGAAAGGGGAAGAACTGTTACAGATATCTCATCCCTGCCATATCACAGTGTTCTGTGTGAGTTAACTCACAAGACTGCTGTGAAAAGGTATATTCAGTAGTTTGGGGAGTCATATGCTCTATGAGACGCTAAGCTAAAGAGAAGACATATAAACTGATTTTTAGCATTCATGAATTAACTTGTAGGAGTTTCAAGTATCTTTCTTCCCAATGGACTGCTATAGACTGAAGGGGAACTTTGCAGTCATTTCGGCAGATGATATAGTAATGCATTTTTTTCCAGTAGGAAACAATAGCTGTATGCCTGTTTTCCATTATGGGTTTAAGATTAATCTTTATCCTAGACAGAAGGATAGACTCTACGCTTTTGGCCTGCAAGCACTGATGCTCTAGTGGCTAATTTTGCCTACAGTAAGATTATGTGAAATGGAGGGCTTTTTCAAGAATAACTGTGGCTTTAAATAGTCTCCAAGGTGGTGGAAAGCAACCCAAATATGTACCAAAAGGATGTAGATATGAGAGGTCAAGTCCTTTAAAACGTACCTATTCTATATATAATTTAACATGCATCCTTCACTGACATAATTCACAAAACAAAAGCTGATATATATTTATGTATGTAATGTATAGTCATGAAAATAGCGACTTCAGAAAGAATAACTTGAGCTAAGGGTACCCTTCTCAACACATATTTATTTAGTTACATATTTCATAAATCGTCAAAACTGGCTTTTGGAAAACGAGACTTTTATAGCTGTATGGGAATAGGATCTGCTGATTCCATCTAGTGGCTGGATAGTATATTTTAAAACAGTACATTCTATTACAATACGTCCAATAAAAGCAATATGAAGAGACAGATATGTGTTGTAGAAAATCACTGCACCATGGAAGTAAATGAATATTGCTTCAGGATCTTAGGAAAGGTATCTATACATTTGGATTTCCTCAGAGGACGAAAGGATAATTGTTTCAACCAATTCAAAGAGTAAGAAGACTTCTTTCAGACACTCTTCTCCCTTTCACACCACAACACTTGAAGAAGTTGCTCATATTGGGTATTGTGGTTTGGTTTTCTCTCAGCAGGAGTGTTGCATGGATCCAAAGTGCTCATGAATAAACACGGGTCTCATCTAATGATGCAATCCACCCCTGCCCCTACATACACACACACTTATTTTCAAAGATATTGGGCAAAATCCAGTTTGTTTTGTAATTTTTCAAAATTACATTTTTAAAAGATTTCGACAGAAGATGAGAAACAAGTCTGAAATACAGCCTTTGGATTCAATATATCTCTCTTTTCAGGATCAGGTGGAACCATTCAACTCTCAGACAAGTATTACATCCTTCTTATGCTTGTAGCTCTCTCAATGACTTCCCAATCTCTCATTCTTTTGTATCCCTTTTAACCATTTAAAACTCTTTGGTCCCAACAGAATTAATGCATACTACATTTAAATCCAATGAATTAGTGAATCAAGAGAATTCAGAAAATTGCAATGATTTTCACCTGATTTTAGCACCTGAATTTTGTTAACAGATGGAGAGAAAAACTCGTGGCTGCACAAGCTTGGAATGAATATAAACAAGTGGTCATTTCTGAATTCCCTGATTGGATGGAGTGAAAACAGAGCTCTAGAAAAAGGTATATTTATATAGTAAATTCTATTATTGTTTTCTGGAACACAGAATACATTACATAAATGAGGAGGGTTGGGGTTTTCTTTTTTTTGTTTTCATTTATGTGAGCTCTGATTGAATAAAGTTGTGTAGCTTAGATTTATACAAGTCACCATTCTAAGTAATCAAATCAGACTCTTTTGACTTGATATACCCGTTAGTTAAGTATGATGTGTTAAGCCAGAGCGATGATTAAAAAAAAAATAAGTAATGATAAGTTTTTAATCAACAAAAAAGAAGATAAAAACAACTTTTAAAATTTTATATCATACTCTGATATGAATTGGGTCTATCAAACAACTTGTAAAAGGTAGTTTTGAAAGAGGCTTTAACGTGCCCTCTTCTTATCTGTCATAAAACCCAGTTTTCTTAAGAGGCAGCACATTTCTGCATGATTTTTTTTAACCTCAGTTTTCATTTTTAGATTTAATGAAAAAAATATATGTAAGTAATTAACAACAGATTAATCACGGACAAGTAATTGTCAAACCACACAGCTATGTGTGATGGTGTCCACAGATCAAAGCTGACAAGTCAGAGTTGTTAAAGTTCTTCTCCCAAAGGTCCATTTTCCTTGTTATCAGAAAAAAGGTATGTTTTAAAACTATACATGATGTCTCTAATAAAAACTTCAAAAATATAATATGTACATCTGGAGTTGCTGTGCATTTTAGTTCTATATTTCAAGTTGATAAAGTAATTTTTGTTATACAGTACTTCATCTGAACACATCTGGAGTTTGTTCTGATTCTGATCACAAAGCAACTGAGCTGGAGAAAAGTACAACAGAAGAAGGAGTGCCATATATTCCATACAAGCTAGCTACATTATATATCATCAAGGTAAAAAAAAAACAAACAACAAACAACTAACAGCCCTCACCCCCCCAAAAAGCCCCAGCTTGAATAAATAATTTGCAATATAAAAAATTGCTGACTGAACTAAGTGTCTCTTTTTGTAGGGTATACTAAATGAATTGTGATAATCGTTTTCATCATATGAATTCAATTCACACAATCTTATTGCTTAGTAGATTTCTTCTTCACATTTGGAAGCCTGCACTTAAATTTTGAATATTGACATAAAAATAAAAACATTAAAATGAAAATGCCATCTTAAGTTAAGATCAGATATCAAATTGTCTAAATTTATGCATTCCAGGTAGGTGTCTAAAGATAAAAAACTCCCTTGTTGGAAGTGGCATTTGACTTGCAGTGTGAGATTTTGTTGCTATTGCAAAATTTATGGTACCAGTAACTAGCATAATTTTGGATTTTCTGCTTTGCCAGTTTATTTTATATTATGCAGTATCTGTGTGTGTATATTGTTGTGGTTTAACCCCGGGCGGTAACTAAACACCACTCGCCACTCACTCGCTGTCCCCCAGGCAGTGGGATGGGGGAGAGAATCAGAAGTAAAAAAGTAAAACTCGTGGGTTGAGATGAGACTGTTTAACAGAACAGAAATGAAGAAAATAATAATGATAATAATAAAATTACAACAATAATAAAAGGATTGGAATATACAAAAAAAAGTGATACACAAGGCAATTGTTCACCACTTGCCAACCGCTGCCCATTTACTTCCCCAGCAATGATCCCCCCAGGCCAACTCCCCCCAGTTTATATACTGGGAGTGATGTCACATGGTATGTAATACCCTGTTGGCCACTTTGCGTCAACTGCCCTGGCTCTGTCCTGTGCCAGCTTCTTGTGCCCCTCCAGCCTTTTTGCTGGCTGGGCGCGAGAAGCTGAAAAATCCTTGACTTAGTCTAAACACTACTTAGCAACAACTGAAAACATCCATGTGTTATCAACATTCTTCTCATACTGAACCCAAAGCACAACACCACACCAGCTACTAGGAAGAAACTTTACTCTACCCTAGCTGAAACCAGGATATATATATATATATCCCTGTTTATTGGTTTCATTGGTTTATTTATTCCATTAAATATGCTCCTGTACTCCTGTTCTTTTATTATGCATCAAAAAAGTTCTATGATGACTTCTGTGGTACAGGCTACAGACCCCTGAGCTAGCTGTAAGAAACAAGTTCAAATACCTGAAGCAATCTAATTAAGAAGACTCAGAGCTCTGTGGATGATAAGAGGGATAAACCCATCTGGATCATTTCAGTCTTCTCCTAGAAGAGGCTTTTCTTGTGTCTTAGCCTTTTAATTGTGTCTCTTTAAAATTCCTCTACTTCTACAATAGTGTTTCTGATGGGGGGTAGATAGGACAGTATATTTCAATACTGCTTTGCTGCTTTTATATAATTTGAACTGTGACAGTGTCAGATGGTATTTCTTCATTCACAAATTAACTGCTTGTAAATACTTACAAAGATTTAATCTGTCATTGTAGAACAATGTTAACAACCACAACTATTTAAAAATAATGCATCAGCCACACAAAAAGATCTGAGATTTTTTCTTTTTCAGATTTATTTCAGCTGAGGTGCTCACTGTCAGCAGAATCTGCATCATATTAAGCTTAAATGAAGAAATGAAACCAAGGAAATCCCTGAAAAATCTCTAGATTTTTATAATTTACATATGATCATGTTCATTATTGCTATAATTCATCCAGCAGTATCTGTTAGCCTCATTTAAGATGCCCAAATATCAGTGTTTTGTAATTTGTCATTGCACCTACCAGAGAAGTAAGCCAAAAGAAAAGTGGGCAGCAGAAACTGGGATAGGAGATAGTGGAATTTTCCTTCTGTGACTATTACAAATTGGATTAGAAACAAAATGAATAAAACTGAGTCACTAAGGATCCTGATGCAATTTTAAGCTTAAATGACTCATTTTTAAACAGGAAAAAGATCACTTTGCCAGTTCTTTATGTATACATCTGTTTTTATTAGTCGTGAATAATGCCTGTAGTACACCTTAAAGTTATATCAATTTTGCAGGTTTTTTAATTATTTTAATGGAATACAAAATAAAATTGAGTGTATTCTGTAACCAATTTGTGTTATCTGACTCTTAAATGCAAAAATGCAACCTTCTTTGCTGCTTATCTTTTTTTTTAAAAAAAAAAAAACAAACCAACAAAACCTTTTTTCTCAGTAATGACCTTATCAGGGCTGTTCTTCTTTTTCAAGAACTTTAGAATAATTGTAATGACTCTGTCTTCTTTATCTAGTTCAGATCACTACAGTAAAAAGGAAGAGATGGAGATGCAATACTAGGACCAGAAAAGAAAATCTATTTCAAGTCATATACAGATTTTTATTCAATAGCATAATATATTTTCTAGTTGTTGAAGCCTGAAAGCTTTGGCCAGCAGTCCTGTTGGCTATTTATCTGTTTTCAAGATTAAACTCTTCACTGTACTATATCTGTAATTTTTAAGAAATGTACCTCAAAATTGTTTAATGGTTCATTGTAACTGGAGCTGCTAGTGCTCTGAGTTGATAATTTCCTTCATCCTCTACAGATTGTAAAAGACATGCAGGAAATGAAAAAAAAACACATGAAGATAATCAGACAACTAGACAATATAAGGAAAGAAAACCAGGTAATTATTCTGGAGTGGTAGCACTGTTGTGTCATACCATTAGTCAAAATGACACAGAGGGATAAAATCTACTTCATTCACATTTACTTCTGCATTCAGGTACCCATTCTAAGTCTCCAGAAATACAGTCAATGTATCTTTAAGTGTATTTGATCTTACAACTTTGTGAAATCTGGTTTTACTTTTTTGTCTGGCACAGTTGCAGAGATTTTTCTAAACTTTATTTGTTACTAAACTTTTCTCTTAAATGCCACCTTCCTCTAACAACTGACAGCATGGTTAGAATGTTTGCGTTTATGTAGGTTGTGCCTCTCAAGAATGATCTTATTGTAAAGGGCTGTGCGAAGTTCTACTGCCTTCCCTCATTGCCAAAGCGGAAAGTTGTATGGCCTCTTCCTCTGTGGGTACTTTCTCCTCTACTTTGCACTTAGGTTTGCTTTAGCCTTGCAATATTTTGTCAATATGGTTTACAGAATGGCAGAATCCCTCCACCTGTAAACCCCTGCAAGGTTACAATGAGGATCCAGAGGTGCCAGTCCTGTGACCATAACCACACAGTGCCTCACTTTCCTTAGTTGAAGGATTTCTGCATTCTGTTAGTCAGTAATTCTCCCAAAATACAAAATCACCCAGTTCATTTTTGGCTACACTGTTCTGAAACCTCTTCTTGCAGCCACTGCTTCATCTTTCTGCTTATTTGTCATGTCATGCTCCTTTTCTGACCCAGGGTAAGACAGACACTTAGTTCCAATGAAGATGTATGTTTTCCATACAATAAAGTTTACTCTGGGTGCACAGAGAGAAGAGATTCAGAAATTTGTCTGGAACCTCCAAGGGGAAGTGAACAAACTCTTCAGACTGTCAAGCAAACTTGAGAGAGTTCCCTGTATGTGGTTACAAAGGCTTGGTATCCTTTGGTAGGGAACAGGACTCATTCTCAGGTTATCACATCTGGACAAGCATTGCAATACCTGTGTAAATCCATTTCTGTGCTTCAGTAGGAATGTAACCCTTCCACAGTCAAATCTTACACTTTCAATTGACTCTGTAGATCACTAGGGGAAGAGAAAGAGAGAAACAGAAGAACACAAATGCATAGTAAGAAAGAATTGCCTGCTGGGCACAGATGCAAACACAGGGACTATAATGATCTTTCTTCACAGAACCTGTTCCATTTTGGCTGCTGTAATGTGTTATTAATTAAAATCTCTGAAATAAAAGTAATTCCTGGAAGCACTAGAAATATCTGTGCTTTTTAAAGTTTCTGATTTGTTGTATTTCTCATAAAATTTTATTGCCTTATTTAGATGTTTCCTGTTGCTAAGAGTTATTTTTTGTGCTACTTATACTTCCAAGCTTTTGTTTTCTGAGAAAGTTTGATTTTTTTAGAATTGTTTGCCTATGCTTAGAGTGAATTCATTCTGGTCTGCCCTCAGAAAGACTGGTATTTGCTTCTGCAGAAAAGAGAGAAAAGATAAATTACTTTAGCAGTAAGTTTTGCTCAAAGTCTGCAGTAGGTGAAAATACAAACCTCCTGTGATCAGTAAGAAATGTTTGCAGACAATAAAAAGCACTGAAGAAAGAGAACCAAGCATTACCTGTTCTGGAAACTATTCTCTTTTTCATGCTTGACTTTCATGTTTTCACTCACTATTCATTTTCTCAATAATCTTTTGTAATACAGGAACAGACTATAACTACTATAAAGAAACATTATGGGGAGAAAATGAGGAGTCTGAAATCCCAGTTAGAAGCTTACCGAGAGCTGTTAAATAAGAGCAACACACACTGGCAAGCTACAGTTAAGGTAACCAAGAGTACAATTTTTACATAGGGATAAGAATAGCAGGTACTGCAGAGGTTGCAGGAACAGACTGTGTAAGTAATATTTTCTTTTTAGGGACAGACAGTCAAATGAAGGTGCACAGTCTGTGAAATTAATACAAAACTATGTCTGTCTCCTTCTGGAGATGAATAAAGCCTTACACAGTATGTTTCCAAAACAGTTTTCACAGCTTGACCTACCTTCATGCCCCTGATGAAAACTCAGTATGGGCTTCTCCCATATAGTCTGTGCTTATGCACTTTGAAATAGCTTTGTTTTTATGAAAAGAAAGTGTAAAATATTCACAGAATATATAGGATGTGTAATGCTTTTCTGGTGATAAACACATATTAAGGTTTACCCTGTTCCTCCTTCTGTTGTGCTACCAAGGAGAAGGTTCAGCACATTCACAGCCTTCAGGGAGGGTCTTTAGAATCAGACCACCTCTGGTCACATGTGGTCATTGTAAATCAGTCAATTTTTATTATTTTTGTGCAAAAGCCCCAGGACTTAGCAGCCTTGTTCAAACATTATGACTTCTCAACCTGTGTGGAACAAAAAAAACCAAACTATAGGCCTTTTTGAAAAAATGAAGCACTGGTGTAGAAAATGTAATCCCTTCCTCCTTGTTCTGCTGCCTTCAGAGCCTGAGGGAAAGAAACAGACAACTGATCCAGGAGAGGGAAGATCTTCTTCACCAAATGAAGCAACAAACAGAGAAATGGGAAGAAGAAAAGGTAAATGAAGCTAGTTTGGGTTTTCTTTTTGGAGTTAGAAAGTGTTCTCATTACCATTTCCAGTGTGTGCTGTTTCCAGGAGTTTAAGGGATGTGGAAACCACACTGTCTGCCTTTAGATATGTACATCTAAATCAGCTAAGATTGAACTGCTATGCACCTGTCTTCCTTTTTTTCAGAGCACCCAAGTAGTTTTTTGGCCTTTAAACACCAATGAAGATGATGTATATATTTTTTGTCATACTATATTACTCTTTCCACTAAAAGTTATTAGACTGTAATTTCTCTCTCATTTCACATTTCATGTCTTTTGAAGAATTTTAAAATCATAGTAGAACACATTGGTTATTTTTTATTTGGCAATTAGCATTAAAAATCAACAAAAACGTCACCTCATCTAAGCTACTATAACAATGCAATGCAATTAGTTGACCTAGCCGCAAAACTACCTCACTTGGTAATTCCCAGGAAAAGGGATGTGCTTAAAATTCCTCAGTTTTTCCAAATTTCTCTGTAATAACACAACTTCAGTTTGCTGAAGATCTGAGAAGGCTGCAGAGGTGGAAAAAGAAAGAAATTTGTTGGGTTTTTATAGATAGCATCTATGAGCATGGTCTGCTAATTGTTATTTCTCCATAGTGTTCTGTTCCACATAATATGTGCAAGTCTTTCTGTAATTTTGCAAATCTCCAATGTTGCTTTATAACAACCAATTTTCATTGCACTACTCCAAGACATGTATTCAGGGACATCTTAGCTAACCTTGTGCCAGATTCTCTTTTGCATTTATGAAACTGCAGATTTCTGTAGGATTTCTGAGTGAAGGTCTGAGGAAAGGTTTGGGTTTTGTTTTGCTTTGGTTTGGTTTGGTTTTCCAAATGACATAGCACCACCTTCCGATTAAATTTTGTATAGCACCAGTATTTAAAATTAAGGTTTTCTTTCTTCAAACACTTTCAACAATGTCTACCACAATAATACCCTATTCCTGATTGGTAAACTGTGAAATATAATGGGTTTTACAAATCCTTTGACCTATTGTTATATATGAAGGAAATGTGGCAAAAATATTTTAATAAAGAGTAAGAAGTGATGAGGATACAATGTTCTAAGGCTTGTAGGAAGAAGGAATAACTTCTATTAGACCAAATAATGCTGGTGAGATTTGATGCACACAACCTTTTCTTCAGGGCTGCCTTAGGACTGTGCTTCCAAAAGCTTTTGTTCTTCAACTGTTTCAGGAGTCTGTGTGTGGACAAATGCTGAAGAAAATATAAGCATAGGACATCTTGGTACAGGCCTTTGTGAAAACACTAGAGTCTGAGCAGTCTCTGGTTTATTTCTATATTTTCTTTTCTAGTAACAGCCAATTACTGCACAACAGCACGTTTTTGTAGGCTGTGCCTGTAAGTGGCAACAACATTAATTCACTATTATTGATTATTCTCCTGAAGTAAATATAATGAAAACTGGTAACATTGATTTCCTGCTATCTTCTTTTCTTGTCTTGCAGGTGTGGCTTCTAGAAAATTTGTGTAAAAACCTAGATTATCTTTACACCCAGCACACACTGAGTGAGTTTTGTATTTCAGACACAGAGTTTCTTGATCTCTCTATTTTCTTTCCTGTTTGTTTTTCTGTTTACACTGAGGTGCATACCAGCTGAAGTCAATATAACCTTTTCCATTGCAATACTGTGTCGCAGATGGAATAATAAAGGAATGTTGAAGCTACAAATAATGTTTGTCATGACTCCTTAGCATAGCTGGTTTATTACAGTCAGCGTTGGTTTTGAGTAGGTTTATTTCAGCACTTGTAGCTTTCTCTTTGGAACTTTAAAACAAAACAAAGCATGGCCCCTTTAAAATTCTTTGAGTTTTAACAAATAAACTGAATTCTTGATTATTAAAATTTATTAGTTCATTATAAATTCTTGATTTCTGAAGAGACATAATTTGGCCTGCCTACACAATATTCTAGGAAATGCAGATTTGAAATACTTAAGTTGTTCTTACCTGTTTTTCCTGTTGTTTTCAATTCAGCTTTGCAGGAACTTCACAACATCAGCCTACATGTGGAAAGAGTGCATGACCTCATGAATTTCCAGATAAAAATTCTTCAGCAAAAGTCTGAAAAGACAGGAGAAAAAGCAGATGTGTCAGAGGTTTTAGAATTAAAAGCAGAACAAGTGAGCACAAAAATCAGGCCAACTGTAGCAAAGGCTGAAGTAAATTGGTAGTAAAAACTGTGTGCAAACAGATACATCACTTGAGAATGATAAATTTGTGATGATTAAAACACCACAGTAATGAAATTAATTCTTATTCTCCTGGAATCACTGATAGAGTGCTATTATTCTCACTATAATATCAGATAGTATAAACTTTGCTACAAAATCCTTTAAAGATCTACTTCTTTGAATTATAAAAACTATATTCTGAATGTTGGAACCAAGCAGCCCTTCTTATTCAATATTTCTTTTGCTTTTCTCGATTTTTGCTCTACCTTGCTCATTAAAATCCTGGCAATTTCATGTGAAAGGAATGAAAATCTAGATCCTGGCTTAGTGTATAAGAGTTATCTTTGTTGCCCCCCAGGCAGCTAATGAAGAAGAGAATCTTGAATGGTCAATGGAAAAGGCATATCTTTGGCAAGCACACACCATGCTGCAAAAGATACAGGAATCTTTACATAAACGAGAGAGAGAAGTCACTGAGCTCCTACAAAGTGAAAGACGATATAACAAGGCAATGAAACCTCAAATCACAGTGCTAATGTTCTTGAAAACTCTTGTCAAGAAGGTAAGAACTCAGTTACTGCAAAGATGAAGAATGATTTACCGGGCTTTCAAAAAAGTTTGATAAGGAAAAATGTGCAGTTTTATTTATTGTTGTTTTAAAAAATTGGAAAAGTTTTTTTGTATACATTGATTTAAAGACTACAGATGAGATTTTCAGAATAACACATTGAATTAAAGAACCATAAATACACACTAAAAGTCAGCCTACAGAAAACTGATTAGACCAACTTGCATACTCCTTAACTGGCATTATTTTAAAACATAAATTAGTGAAGCATGAGAATGGCATCATGGAAAAAACATGTTTTTCTATCCTTCTAGTTATGTGAACTACATGAATTACAAATAGATGTGCCAGATTTACAGGAAATATGATCTAATTTTTGATCCATGGTAGGTTCACACCATGTATTGTGATGTCCCTGGGATACCACAGTACATCAGCCAGCTTATCAGGAAGAACAAGGATGAAAGGGCTGATCGGAAAGAAGCCTTTAATGATGCTCAGGCTGATATTCTGTCCTATGAAGTATTTTATGGAAATGAACCCATGGATGACAAAAGGTATATTGGATAGTTAATAAAGCAAAGATAGAAATAATACAGAAAAATAATAAGCTGTTTTCACAGAGAGAAAATACATTTTAAAGAATGCTATTATAATTTCCATGCACAGTTATAAGGGGGAGGGGAAATCAAAGTAGAGTCTAAGTATATATTAAGAAAGAAATCAGGGAACATAGAAACACCAGCTACAAAAAGCAGGAAAACATTTCCACTTAACTGGCTTATGCAAGTTTTATACAGTGTATTATAAAATATGCTGAAATAAGCTTATTTGGCAAGTCTGTTCTACATCAACATCTTTTTCTTCCTACATTTTTACAGGATGTTTCTTCCTCATATTCTGGGTAATTGCATCTTTCCTGTGGTTTAAGTAACCAGTTCCTTACAAACTCCTTTTTTTGTTTGGTTTTTTTGTTTGTTTTTACAATGACAGGACACAGCTCTCAATGAAGCTTTTCAGAAATCTTGGGAAAGCAAAGTCTGATTTAGAATACGTTGAAACAGAGAAAATTGTATTTGATTGTATCCAGACAGGGGAAATTCCCAATTGGATTAAAAGGGATTGTCTTTATGTAGCCTTGACAGGTGAGAAATCCTCTTGTCAATTCAGAGAAGCCTAATTATCCTCAGCCAACTTATTTCTGAATATAGGAAAACACAGTACAGCTCTAAAAGGCATTTAGATGCATGCTGCTGCCATGCCATAAGGTATCCCGTGAAACATCTTCAGTTATGTGCATTTTAATGAACTACTGTATGAATTTTAATACTGGGTCATGGCTAGTAAACATATGGTTTCCACATTTTTATCCCACTGTTCATCTTTTCTTTGGTATCCTTGTTGTTTTGAAAACCAGGTGTCTTTTGTATATTTGTCTAAATATCTCAGTGGGTGTCCAAGGTTGACACACCCAGAATCACCACAGATTTGGCAGCCATGCACTGAATGCAATAACAAATGCAGAATTCAGCAGGAAGTAATCCCTTTTGAAGAAAACTTCAAAATATCCATTGCATGAATTTAACACATTGTCATGGTTTAACCCCAGCCAGCAACTAAGCACCATGCAGTCACTCACTCACTCCCCTCCCACCCAGTGGGATGGGGGAGAAAATCGGGAAAAGAAGTAAAACTCATGGGTTGAGATAAGAACAGTTTAATAGAACAGAAAAGAAGAAACTAATAATGATAATGATGACACTAATAAAATGACAACAGCAATAATAAAAGGATTGGAACGTACAAATGATGCACAGTGCAATTGCTCACCACCCCACCGGTCGACAACCAGGTAGTCCCCGAGCAGCGATTCCCCCCGCCCCCATTCCCCCCAGTTTCTATACCAGATGTGACGTCACATGGTATGGAATACCCCGTTGGCCAGTTTGGGTCAGCTGCCCTGGCTGTGTCCTGTGCCAGCTTCTTTCGCCCCTCCAGCTTTCTCACTGGCTGGGCTTGAGAAGCTGAAAAATCCTTGACTTTATACTAAACATTACTTAGCAACAACTGAAAACATCCATATGTTATCAACATTCTTCTCATACTGAACTCAAAATATAGCACTGTACCAGCTACTAGGAAGACAGTTAACTCTATCCCAGCTGAAACCAGGACATACATTGTGTTCTTCTGAGAGGACTAGTAGAAAACCTTTCTCAAATATTTGGCTTGCTTTCTCTATGATTCTGCAACACAAAACATGGTTTTGGTGGTTTAGGTAGGGAAAGGAAGGTGATTGTGAACTTCTGCTTGAGAAAATTACTATTTCTAATTTACAAGATTTGCTGGGTTATATGTTTATTATACGTAACTATATAATTACTGGGACTCTCCAGAAGACCCTGCAACATGCTTTGAGGAGACAGAGCCACCATCCAGAGGAGCTCATGCAGAAGTTTAAAATGGAAATCAAGGTAATGTATTACAATGAATCATCCCACATGGTTTGAAAGAAGGTATTAAAAAAATGCCCTCCTTTTCCTAAATATTCTTAAGGGATTTGAGATTTGCTCTCGTTTGTATCCTGTGATGTCTGTATGAGCACCTTTTCCCAAAGTGGCAATCTCAATGGGAATTACGTACAGAGATCTGCAGTTATACACCTATAGCCCCTAAGCACATTTACATTAAAGGATAACATAGCTTTGCTAACTAGTGAATTATATGGTCACCCCTTTCTGTGTGTGAAAGGATACCCAGGTTTTATTTTTATATCTGTATATCCATTTTACTATTTACATACAAGTCTATTTACACATCTTGATGGCCCTTGATACCTGATACAAGTAAAGGTACATTAGAATCACAGAAGTATTTAGGTTAGAAAAGACACTTGAAATCATCAGGTCCAACTGTAAACTTAATACTGCCAAGTCCACCACTAAACCATATCCCTAAGCACCACATCTACGTGTCTTTTAAACACCTCCAGGGATGGTCACTCCACCACTTCCCTGGGCAGCCTATTCCAATGCTTGACAACCCTTTCAGTGAAGAAATGTTTCCTAACAACCAATCTAAACCTCCCCTTGCACAACTTGAGGCCATTTCATCTCGTCCTATCACTTGGTACCTGGGAGAAAAGACCAACACCCACCTTGTTACAACCTCCTTTCAGGTAGTTGTAGAGACCGATAAGGTCTCCCCTCAACCTCCCTTTCTTCAGGCTACACAACCCCAGTTCTTTCAGCTGATCCTCATAAGACTTGTGCTCTAGACCCTTCACCAGCTTCATTGCTCTGCTTTGGACACTCTCCAGCACCTCAATGTGTTCATATATTTAATGATTTGGGATGCACAGATTTCCTGTTTAATAGTGGGTTACAAATGAAATACTGTCTCATCTGCATTTACATCAGAGTAAATAACTGATAGAAATAACTGTTTGAATTGAGTTTTTCTCTGCTGAAAGTGATCCAAACACATACTTTAGTGATGCAACAAAAACCAGAGTGTAATACTGCATTCATCATATTGATGTTGTTGGATGTCAAAGCCAATAGCCCCAAAATTGCCTGAAATTATTATCTCCCCTACATAGACATTAACACAACAACCATCATGCCAAGTTAATGTACAGAAATTCCTCATTGGTAAGTAATGTACACAAACTGTAGAGTATTTATGTTGGTAATTATTAATTATACAATTGGTTGCATTTTTTTGTTTGGTTTGGTTTGGAAAGAACAAAGAAACAGTAAGAAAGATACCAACACTGGAACAACGTCCCCATTTTAGAGAGGGACACTGGAGAAAAAGCTTGAAGCAGAAAAGCACTTTCTGCAGTATCTCTGGAGTGGAAAATGAATTAGAAGAATTAAAAGCCCATGGTTCACGAAATATCAGAAAACTTATGCAGGCATTTAAGTGTTTTGAAAATTGTATCCCTTTTAAGAAATATTTTTAAGACATCTTAAAAAAAAAAAACAAAACCAAAAAAACCCCACACCAACCAAAAATCAGCATTATGATAACCTGAAAGAGTCTGGGACTGAATGAAGTCTTTCAGTCGAACAGGTATACATCTGCTTGCAAGTAGATGGGATGCATCTCACTAAGCTTTTGCTGTCTAAAATGGGGTATTTAACATGTCTCTACAAGCAATATATGCAGAAAGGTGGCTCCAAAGTGTACTTTCCCTCTGTGAAGCACAAGCCTCCAAAATTAACCTCACTCTGTCCCACTTCAAAATACTATTCAGTGGTTGTTTTAAAGTGCTGGCTCTTGTACCATAGTAAGTGTTTTAACTCTTCACCCTCTTTTTTTTTTCCAATAAAAAATGAAATTGAAGAAATCATAAATATGAAAAAAGACTAAAAATATAAACTTTGAAATCATATTTCTAATCAATCAAAGAAAACATGAAGGTGAGGATTACGGTTCTTGTTATTGAAGACAACCACTTGTTGTTTCTAACAAATGATTGTTGAAGACGATAATACTTAGTTCCTGGAAGAAAACACACACTGCAAATTTAGATACTAAATGTGCACTCAGTGTTGGGTTTTTTTCTGCTGCAAAGCATAGGTACCTGGGGTTATGAGTGGTTTATTTGCACTAGTTAACTTAGGCAAGTCCCTAATGTTACTGCCTATATGCTAAGTTGAAAACACGTTTTATTCTAGCACTGACCCTGGCATTCAGAAGGTAACATCCACAACCTTTAATTTTTTTTAACTGCATGTCTGTTCATTATGTACTTCTTCTAGGTTTGAATTACCTACCCAGAAAAAGCACTCTCTACAGAAGAAATATACCTATGAACATGCTTTTATGCAAACAAATTCATAAGTGTATTGTAAATACGTACTGCTGAGAACATAATGTCTGTTCCCGAGTGCCATTAATGTATTTATGGCCTGTTTCAATTGAGCTGTTAGTCCACTTTTCTGCAGTAAGACCATTGGAAGGGAACACAAGAGAAAAGAAACAAGGACATAGATGTCACTAAAATGTAGGTGCATTATGATGATGATGCTCAAGAGAAAAACAACTAGAATGGTAAAGAAGAGGGTGATTGTGAGTGTTTAGTGATAAACATACCACTTCAGGATGCAGCACCATTAATGATAAGTGCAAGCATTAGACAGGACTGGACCAGTGCCAGTTGACCCCAGGGAGGAAAAAAAAAACCCTAAATATTTGTAAAAACTATATACAAACTATATAGAGAATGTACACATGGACCACCAATTGATTTTCTGCTGCAGTTAGAATTTTAATGTATTTGGTGATGAGACAGTTAAGGGCAATTTTAAATCAACTTTAAAGAATGGAAGTCATGTAACAAGCCAGAGCTCTGTTATAAGTCAAAGGAGATTTTTGAACTGTGGTGCAGCTATCAATCTGTCTAGTGTAAAGCAACTGAATATTTTATGTATAGTAGTGTAAAATAAAATAAACTGTCCGAAAAGAAGTAACTTCCTTATTAACTTTATTGGTTAGCTTTGTAAACAAAGTCCTCATGAAAAGATTGTATCTGTGAAGAAGGTTTGATACAATTTTTACTATTCTTTTTCTAAGCTTTCTGAATGTCTGACTCTCAAGCTTACAATTTAGCTCCTTCACTTAATCTCATGTCTATGCAAATTTACTGAAGTAATTTCATAGCTTCATATACAATTGTTCAAATTGCTAGCTTTTATATATGCTTTTAATTCTGCAACAGATAGAAAAGGATTAATTTCTTTACCAGATAATTTATTTTTACTAACTGTTAATGTCAATATTAAGGCTGGGAATTAAATTTAATTAAAATGATTCACAAAACAGCATTTCAAATAGCAGCTGTTACCTACTTTAAACTTAATTAAATTAACCAATATACCATAAGTGACAAAAATTAGAATAAGAATATAATGTCATTTTGGTTTGATTTTGATAAGAATAGTTCAAGTAAAGGAAGTACTAACTGAGATTAGTGAATTGACAATTTGTCAATTTGTTTCTCATTCCCTTGGGACAGATATTTAATTGTATTTCTGAAGCTCAAAATGCAAAAACATGTCTCTGACTAAGACAGCTGAGATATCTAGATCCTATTGAAAGAACTGAAAAATGAAAATTCTACTAAGTACAGTAATCTTTATTTGCTAATGTCTTAGAGAACAGGTGACTAATTGTTTGGGGTATTTTTCAGTAGTTCTCATACTTTACATTTTATTATACACTTCATTTTTGTTTTTAAACTGAAAAGAAAACCAGTCTTTCTCCCTTATCAGCTTCCAAGTTTGGAAGAGACTAATGCATTTTAGTGCATTTTTACACACACACAAAGAAAGAACTTTAGTTTAAGCAAGATCAAAATTGGGACTTAAATACCAAAGCTGGAAAAAGGGTACCTATATTATCCTCAGCTGATAAAAATGAAAATAAGGCCACTTTATTTCCAAGGAATTCTGGCTGTTTCTATCATGTGCAAATTTTCTCCTGGTTTGCCCTTCTAAAAGATGCTTATGGTACATCACAGCAATATTATGAATCCTTGATTATTTTATTTTACCATCCCTGTGGTACATGGAAACAAACAAAAAAAAATTAAAAAATAATATAATCAAATTAAAGGCTGGTATACCAAAAGCACAAATAATAATTATTTAAAAAAATTACACTATCCAGAAACTTCATTTAAAAATGCTTTTCTCTCACCAGGGAAGAATCTTTGCTGTAGAATTCAAGTACTCTTTGGGAACACTGTATAACATAACTCTTATTTAGCACATCTAAACTTTTGACCTGCAAACAATCAAATGGAAATATTTAATCTAGGTCATAAAATAGTGATTTTTTTTTTGAGTAAAACATGATCATATCAATTTCTTATTGAAATTTTTTTTGACTGTCCTGTAAAGATTCATTGCAGTTACTGTACTAAAAAAAAAAATTATCTTGGAGAAAGGAAAAAAAAAACCCCGCACTAAAAAATTTAGCAGTAAAATGTAAGATAAAACTCTCAGAATGTAGATATATGGGTTGTCTAATATCTTCCAGGAAGACAATGAGGTTGAATTACAAAACACTGGCATATATGAAAAAAGAAGCAGGCCTGTGATAATTTTCAACTCCTTATTCTAAAATACTCTGAAACTTCCCATGAAGACCAATTAAAAACTTAGAATGACTTTATTAATACCCACCAGCTCAAAAGATGTCATTACTGGTACTTATTATATTATCATTTGATAAGTCTGGAGCTTTTCTACCAGTTCTTTTTTGTATTGCTTATACTTAGAGAATTAGAAATGTCTCTGCAATTATTTCAAAATGAAACAAAAAAAATGGGATAAAATTTCATCCAAAAATCTTTTGCATGATATTGTAAGTATCATAAGTAGTAGGCTTGACTTTAAACTCAGAAATATGAAATCTATGGCTGCAAGTACCTTAGACATTCCTGCTAAGATTATTCTTGCAAGTGCAATTAATATTTTCTTAAAGATATATCCTGACTTATGGTAAATTGTGTAAGGAGAGAATCAATCTCGGTACATTTCTACAAAAGCAATGATGATACCCTTCAGAAAAACTCTGAGATTGATGACCTAGGGATCAATCTCATTTGTGTTTCATAACTAGACAGTAAAGCCATTGACTCCTGAGTAACAGTTACATATTACAATATTACAAATATATATACAAATATGTAAGTATATTACAAATTAGCACTAAGCATCTCTGTCAAATATTTTCTGCAATGCTATTCACTAACAGAGGCAAAATGGTTCTGCCATTTCATCACAACTGAAAGGTAAAAGCATAGGCAATTTAATCTGCCTGAACGTTTGTTTAATATGTTATTTCATGCAGATTTTATGATACAAAGCTACAAACTACTTGTTGAAATGAGAAACAGCCACACAATTTTTCCAGGTTTACTTTAGCAAATTTCCTGAAAAAAATGTTCTTTCCTTGCTCAGGAAGGAACCCAACCTTTCTAATTTGGGCAGGTTTGCAGACACACAAATGGATGTTATGAGTTTATTACCTTTTGAATATTCACAGAATAAAATGGACCCAGCTGGGGTTTTCACACCTTTGAAAACTTCTAGTTTGAAAGTCATAAAGGCAAAACCTGGTCATTTCCAATGTGTGCATCTCTTGTTTGCCAGTGTGGAAGCAGGAAAAGTGTAACAAAAAGAGAGGACATAGGTAGGAGATCTGGGAGCAGAACTGATGAGTACTGATTCTGCAAGGAGTAAGCAGAATAATATGTCAGTATCAAAACAGTGTTGTTGGAATACAGAACAGTATTTCCACAGACAATAGCCCAAATGAGTAAATATTCATTTTTTTCCTCATGTTCTTCTCAAGATAGTGGGTAAGGAATATTTGTTTTCCTGAGGCAAATACCTCAAGTCATCTTCCATTTTTACATATAGTGTTTTTACCGATCTTCAGAAATCTGGACCCCATGTAAAACCAGTGTGAAAGGCAGAAGAAACAGCTTTGACAGTTACAAGCATGAAGTCTTCATTACATAAAATTTGACCAAAAAAAAAAATTCTGTCTTTTCAGAAGGGAATACTATTAGGAAAAATTTGCAAAACATTTTTATTATTGACATTTTGGATTATGACACTAGTTGTATTGAGAAAAAAGTTCTGAACCAGAAAAGCATCAGTTCCCAAACACATTTGCATTTTACATCAGCTTAGTTATGAAATTTAAAGTCTGTAATTAAATTATACAGGTAATAGACAAATTCATTTTTTGGTTACATGATTTATTAACTAGTTGTGTACAAAGAACACATGAGCTTCATTACCATAGCATAGCATTTGTACTTTAGATTTCTTTCTAGGAAAAAAAGCTGAAAGAAATGAAATGTTAAGTTTGGATCTTACCAGAACCTTTCTGCCCTGTTCTAACCTGTGAGGCACAGCATTTCTGATCTAGGTTGTGTTCAGGGGCTTCTCCTTAGCTTTCCAGGACACCCGACCTGAAATGTACCAGTTCGTAGGATGGTTAGCTTGTCCACCTTGGTAATGGCTTTCTCATTATCTTAGACAGTGATAAAGTTCTGGTATTACTTTACATATCTTTTTTGATATCACTGCTCCAGTAGAAATTTGACATACTCTGTATCATTACAACACAGAAGTGTTTTGCAGATGTGACTCTCTTCAGCATAAGGCAGGTTATATATAAGATAAAAGCAGTGCTCCTATGTGCAGTTCTCAATTCTTTCGTGTTTTTCTGCAGCTCTCACACTAACACTTCTCAGTCTCAGGTGCTTTCTCCTCATGTGAGATCTGCCACTGAATTAACTTCTAGCTAACATGGAAATCTCAATCTCATCAGACAAATTCATTTCTACTATGCTCATTTAAGCAGATGTAAAAAGCATTCATGAAAATCAACATAAAAGAATATTTTGCTTTAAAGGAACCATTAAGATTCTACTTCTAATCCAGTAATAGTTTTACAGCTTTCTAACTATTGCTTGTTTCAGGTCTATAGTTTTGGAGTGTCATCTTTTCTTACGTGTTTTAATGTTATTGCACATACAGTGAGATGGAAAACATATCATCATCATAATAATAATAAAAAAGGAGAGTCTTCACAGTAAGAATGCAAGATAGCGGCAACATGATGCAAAGTCAGCTGGATTGACAGAATATAGGGGGAAGGTGAGTTTTAGTTTGGAGAAGGTTAGGTTTTTTAATCTTATGCCAGATAAAGTCTCCTTTTCACTGTGATCACATTTTT
This sequence comes from Harpia harpyja, assembly GCF_026419915.1. Classification (NCBI taxonomy): domain Eukaryota; kingdom Metazoa; phylum Chordata; class Aves; order Accipitriformes; family Accipitridae; genus Harpia; species Harpia harpyja. Next base: position 77,052,250 of record NC_068969.1, on the reverse strand, counting down.
TGCAAAATGAGAGGGGAAAAAAAAGGTTATCTCTGACTTGAGCAGTAATATCAGTTGCTGTCAAATTGCATCTATCTGAAAAAGTGTATTATTTTTGCCTGCTAAAATTCATACACAGGTTTCCAGACAGTGAAGGCATTAATTTATGATTTTTAAAACATTAAAGGCAAATTTCTGGCAGAGTTTTCATGCCTTCTCATGTTCCACAGAAAACATGCCTTTGCCTGGTGGAAAAATTGTTCATCTCCCAGAGAAATGAATCTCACTCTACCAGTTTCAGTTTAAACTGAAAATCACCTCAAATGAAATGGTCTCCATCATTAGTGGAAACACGTGCCTTCACTTGGACGCTCTTTACCGAAACAGATTTCCCTCAGGTCTGACCCTACTTGGCCTGACCCTGGTGCAAGAAAAGACATAGGACCTCCTTTTCAGTCCTGGCTTCCCCTCATCTTCTCCTCCAGCTTTTGGCTTGCAGTTGACGTGAAAGTCTTGCACCTTTTCAACAATTAGACACTCCAGGGGTAATGCCACCTTGTTCATCACACAGAAACAAAAATGAATGCCATAGACATCATCTGAAACAAGTAACAGTAGCTTCCTTCCTCCTAGAGAAGAAGGCCTCTAAATGGAAGTTTACTGTTGATGTCTAATTTATTTGGCAATAAAATAGGTCACATTTTCCTTTTTTTTTCCATCACTTGAAGGCTACAACTATGTTAGAGAATTAGAAAGCAAACTAACAGTAGCAGTCAGCTAAACTAAACCCTTTAATACACTCTAAGAGCAAAGGAAAAGTGGGGCAGTAAGTAATACTGTTAATGTAAAAATGAAACCAGAAAAAGGTGGAACTGTTAATCTTAGGGTTTGGTCCTCAGCGTTTTCCGTACAAGACCATATTTTCCACACACAAGTCATATTCCCTATATCTCAGCTATACAGAATATGACAGAGTAATACAAGTGACAAAGGAAAAGAAGAATTGGGGCAATTTTAACTCATGACCTTGAGTCCATTTTTTTTTGAGGCAGTCATTGAACAAGAGGAGCAATTCTGAAGAGACTTCTGTTTAAAAGAACTGGCATTTTTACTCAGGCTGGCAGCCTATCACAAGCAGGGTCCCCCAGGATTGATACTGGGCCCCATGCTGTTCAACATCTTCATAAATGATCTGGATGATGGGACTGAAATCACCCTGACCAAGTTTGCAGATGTCACGAAACTGGGTGGTGAGGTCAACAAGTCAGAAGGGACATCTGTCTTTCAGAGAGAGCTGTACAGGCTGGAAGAGTGTGCTAGCAAGAACTGTATGAAGTTTAACAAAGTGTAAGCAAGTCCTTCACCTGGGATGACATAACTAAAGAGCCCAGCACAGGCTATGATCTGTGTGGCTGGGGAGCAGCCTTGCCGAGAGGGACCTGGGGGTCCTGGTGGACAACAAGCTGAACATGAGTCAGCAGTGTGTCACTGCAGCAACCAAGGCAAATCAAATCCTGGGCTGCATCCTCAGGGACATTACTAGCAGAGACAGAGACGTGATCACCCCACTCTACTCAACACTTGTCAGGCTGCACCTGGAGTACTGGGTCCAGTTCTCGTCCCCACTATTCAAGAAAGACTGGAGAAGGTCAAAGGAGGGCCATGAAGATGATCAAAGGGCTGGAGAACCTGCCCTATGAGGAAAAACTGAAGGAATTAGGTCTCTTCTCCCTGGAGAAGAGAAGGCTCAGGCAGGTCTCATCACAGTATTCCAGTACTTAAAGGGCAGCTACAAAGAGGATGGAGGCTTTCTCTTCACAAGGAGCCATGGAGAAGACAAGGGGCAACAGGTACAAGTTGCACAGGGAGAAGTTTCTTCTCGACATAAGAAAGAATATTTTACAATGAGAGCAATGATTCACTGGAACAACGTCCCCAGTGACATGGTGGAGTCCCATGGAGGTTTTCAAGATCCAACAGGACAGGGTGTTAGATAATCACATCACTCCCTTTCTCATGAAATGTTGGACCAGGTGATCTTTCAAGGTCCCTTCCAACCTGGGCTGTTCTGTGATTCCATGATTCTCTTGATGTTGACAGTCTAGAGTAAGGCTGGAGGTGTGCCTGGCTGCACAGGAACAGCTCTCTGCTCCCCACTCCCTGTCGAATGAATGTGCCCTCAGAAGTGCTGGTCACTGTCCGAGGAAACTGCAGATGGGCTCTGGAGCACATTTTCTCTTACATTCCCAGTGGAATTCAAGACTGCTGGTAAGAGTGATCTTTTCCTATCAAATGCAGGCAATTAGCTATCCAGTGATAACCTCTGGTAGCATGGACTTTGTTGATAGCTGCTCCCCACCTGTTTATTTGTTTGGTCCCACTTTAATGAACAGAAATCAGATAAAGCCAATTGCAGAGACATATTTTTCTTTTTGGTGTTGCTGGTTAAAGACTTATTTAAGAGCATAGAAAATTACCACACAGTCTAATCTGTCTGGTTATGAGCTTGGTTTTCTTATTATCTACTTAAATATTTTAATGACCATAAATGTATGTTTTTAACAAATTGCCTGGGCTCAATTTTTATTCTGTTCCATTTCCCCAGTAATTTACAAGAAAGTGGTCCTTGCTTTTCAGCTCCTCAGCTAAGGCTTGACACATGTCCCTCATGTTGTTTGCTAGGTGATCAAAAATGAATACACCCATTTCTTGGTCATTGTAAAAAGTTAAGATTGACCTATGGAGTTGCCAATTTTTAATAAATAAGATTTTTTTCATTTTGTTAAAATAGAAGTGAGGTTTTAAATTTCTTTTCTCCAATGGACTGCAAAATATTTTATAGTGAACAGGAATAAATAGGTTTGAAATCTGCTTTAGATTTAATCTCTCAGGGGACCTAGGACTGCATACCTACATGGTGGTGGAGAAGAAGTGCTGTGTTGTCCCCCCCCACCTCTCCAAAGAGTGTGAATTGGCAGGACTGCTCTTTTGACCTATTAATAATCAGAAGAAATAAAGTCATGAACAGACAAGTGACACTGGCTCCCCTGTTTGCACAGCAAATTGCAACTTTGGAAATGCCAAATTCCAACTCTTGGAAATGCCATAGATCAGCTCTGGATGGAAATGTCAATGACAAAGAAAGCTCTCAGAGTACTCATTCTAAAATTTAACTCCTTAGAGGAAACTGGAAACCATTCATCTTTCCTGCACTTAAGTAAATTTGAGTTAAAGTAAAGAAGTTTCAGCTGCTAATGAAACCGGCATCCCTGGGGGAACTTTATACTCAGAGCCTGGCAGAAAATATTTCTCTGCTTTGCAGCACCTACTTTTTTTTCTCTTTTCCCTCATTTTATGTTGCTTTTATTTTCTCTTTTTTCATTTCTCCACTTTTCTTTTTTTAAATGTCATTAATAATTTTTTTTTAATTTGTGTCTAGTAATGACGCTTTTTACTTCATTGGTTAATTTTAAGAAATATTTCCTTTAATATATTTTATATATTTATATCCTTCTATCAGTAATGAACAATACTATTCTGGTAATTGATTTTTCAATTATTTTTTTTCTTTTCTTTTAGTGAACTTGTTAATGCAGTAGGGTTTTTTTTCTTACAATTAAATGATCAGGTTAAGACAAATATTTCAAAATTATTTACATGTATTTTCTTTCATTTAATCATACGACACAAATTCCACATCAAAAGAAATAATGATAACAGTGCTAGTTGTTCTTACTAATATATCCTCTACATAGCCTAGTCCTAGTCTGCTTTATTTCTGCTCACATGAAAACATTTTTTCCTGTAATAGAGCTTTCCTGCTCCTTGTGAGATGTTTTAAGCTAATACATTAATAAATACATATTTTTAAGGTAGAAAAAGAGATAAATTATTAAATTGTTACTCAGTTATTATATGAAATAAATATTGAAACCCCAAATTGCTATTGAATGAGAAACCAGAGCCCCCTTGTTTCACTCAGCACAGCCAAATCTATCGCCTTCCATCAAATCCAAGTCATAGTAAAAAGAATCATTTCACAAGCTATGTTTCTCAGTAGTGTCATATAACACTATATACATGCACTACTATTTCTTTAACTACACTCTTAATGGTAGCTGTAGATGCAGGAGCATAACTGAAAATCATTATCAGACAGATTATTTTGTTCAAATGCTTCATGCATTATATTTTCTTTATTACAAATATAATCCTGAAGTAAGTGGGAATTTTTGCCTGACTTTGTGCCTACGAGCCATGATAGTCCTGATGATGCAAACTCCGGCTATTTCTACAGGGTCCCTGGCCTCAGGCTTAACCAACAGAGCAGCTGGTTGCATCCCTACTGCATTTGGGACAGAGCTCAAGTTTGCCTGTGCCAGCTCCCACTCCACTGGTGGCAAAGTGCGACAGAGGTGTAGACAGCGTGACCAGGGGCTGAGACTGGAGTATGACCTCAATCCTTAAGTGGACATAGTGTCTAGTCAGGCAGCCAGTCTCAGAGATCTCTGTGGCTTCAGTGCAGGCAGCATTACTGCTTCCCAAGAGATTACTATATGCTTTGTGCTTGTGGTAATCTTTTTGGTATGTTCAAGGGCAATACCAGAGTTGCATCCTCCCAGCCTTCACCTGTGCAATAAGTGCAAACCCAGCCCATTGGAGCACTCTGCTCCCACCACTACCTCCTCTGTCTCAATCTCATTATTTCAGTGTCTCAGCTCTTTGCCTTCTCCTTACTTACCAAGTTCCTGCTGTTGACTCCATTTCATTTCCACCAGCCGTCTTATTCCTTTGTTCCTCCATTTCAGTATCCATTGGCAAAAGCCACATCTACAGCTTTGGGACATGAATCATCTTTAACTCACCGAAACACACAAAACTTAACCCGGTAATTTGAAGTTGTCTGGAGGCAGTCGGCAATTAAACCCATTCTCTGGTCCTATAAGCATGTGAGGACATTAATGTCATGGTCTGCAAGGCAAACAAGTCCCCCATGTGACAAACAGAGCATTCTTTGTGAAACTACTTGCTTGGGTGCTTCAAGAGATAGCATACCTTGGTGCTGTAAAGTGCTGGTAATGCCAGAGAAATTAGGGGCCTCTTGCTCTGACAGTTGCATTTTTTGTTCACCTGTAGTATCTCTCTGTCCTTTTAAGTATCATTGATTGCCTCTCCTAGATACAAAGCTTCATCGAATGAAGCTCTTTTTTCGCTGTATCCTTTGGTACTTACATACTGATATGGTAATGCATAACTATTGACCACATCCATAGTGTCATATGCAGGATATGCATTTTGTTCCCCATTTTTCTTGTTTACATGATCTTATTTTACCAATGGTCATGGACGTGTCACAAGCAAGTTCTAAAATGAAATCTTGACAATCTTTTGTGTGATCATTTAAAAACTAAGTTTAGAATTCAGATTATTTTTACTTTCCTGTTTATGGACTACAATTTTTGCTGCAGAAAGTGAGCTCCTATGCACTGTGTAAAAGTAAACCGGGAAAATGTCAGGACAAAATACAGCATTCTCTGTGATGTTACTTTTATGAAATTGTCCTTAAATTATAAAACCAAACTAGAAGTACAACTAAAACAGTTTTGCTCAGAAAAAAAAAAGGTCATTTGATATAACGGTTAAAAGCCTCTTGTTTCTCACAGAGTCAGAGATTTGCAAAGATACATGTGTCTGTGTAAAAAATTGGGCCAAAATATACTGAAATTTATGTTCTCAGTGAGACTGAAATTTAAACTGATTAGGTTTCATTGCTAGTCCAAAATCTGAGGAGAAAGCTAAATTCTGTCCTTGTCCACTGTTGATATTCAGTCAATGTAGCAACATTTTTAAGGTGAAGATTTCAATATGAGAGAAGCTATATCCCAAGCATCTTCTTTTGCCAAGTCCAAAGATCATTACTTTTGCAGTTAGGTCATTGTTTATTGGACAGTTGTCATGGACAAATCTTCCAGGGTTGAACAGACCTGTGTTTGTCCATAATGTTCTAAAAACAAACATAGTAAGTCTGGGTATTTTCTAATCCTATGATAGGATCTGATATCAGTCTGCTAGGTCAGGAAAAAAAAAAAGGTCTACTCTCTAGAAAGTATTTACACTTTTAGAACATATGTATACTATAGGGAAGCCTAAAATTAATGCCTGAATAATTTTTTCCTTCAATGTGGCTTCTAAGAAAATTCAGGCTTAACAACTAAAATAGGAGCTGTGAATGATGGGTGAATCTAGGTGATGAGGCACTTTTGCTTTTATCTTAATAGAAATTTTTTTCTAAGAAGCAGAAAGTGAAATTTTTCTAGTTTCATACTTTTAACATAGGAAAACTTCCATATAACCCAGCACAGATAGGTAGGCAAAGATAACTGTGGCATATCATACTGAGATTTTGAGCAGAAGTGCCAACTGGATATGATTTGCCAGTCTTATAATTTTTAAGGGTACATCACTATGATTTTGGCTTAGATTAATTGCAAATTATATTCACAGAATATAGTAATAGCCTACAGTAATACAGCTATTATTTATTCACTTTTGATTAAAACGAACAGTACCACTACAATGGAAAAGCAGAGGTTCTGAATATTCAATACTGGTAATACCCAAAGCCTGTAATGACTAAATACAACATCTAGTAAAATCCAACTTTCATCCATTGTTGACTCATTGATGAAAACACAGGTATCTCTGGGAATAAAATAGCCATCTAGTATAGTGTCTTTGGTAGTACTGAGAAAAAATGGAAACAACAGAATGAGGCATTCGTGTTCAGCTCAATCTACCATTCATACATGTCCTTGGTAGGCAAAGTGTTGTTATTGGCAAACAAGATTTCCAAAGGAAATTTAGTTGAATTCCATTCCATTTCTTAAATTATAGAAGTTTAATTTCAAAATAAATAAAAATAATTTTCAATAGAACTCTTTTTTTTTTTTTTAAATTTCTTCTTTTCCTCTTCATGCTTAAGCATTTTCAGTATTCTAGAGTAACTGGTATGTCAAATTGTACAGTGTAGTTTGCTTACAAAGAGTCAAAATGAAAACTCCAGGATTATTTTCTTTTCCTTAAGCTCATTTGGAATATAGACTATTATTATTGTGCCTTCTTAAATAATATAAAAATCTACTTTATAAAGCATAGTTGCAACTATAGGAAATATGTAGGATACAGGCACAAAAAAAATGAGTAATGAGACAGATTTCTACACTACTGAAATTAGTCTCATAACCAGGAATGTAGGACAGCCTATGTTTTCAGCTTCTAAAAACAGGCCCTTATTAAATCTGAATGTGCTATATCTTCAAGAATCCCCATTTTCTTTATATTAAGATTTGAAAAACTTTGGCTAATCACTTGCAAATAAAGAACCGTGAAAGTCACATATGAAGAATGCCCAAGCACTTCATAAATGAGAGTTTCCGTTTAAGACCTGTCTTCAAATCTGGGTAGCTCCCTCTGCCTGATGCTTTCACCTGGATGTGCAGAAGTAAAGAATAATGCTGATGAAAGAGACATAAATGTGTTCATACAACATATGCGCTGCAGCTAGAAAACTTCTGGCACAACTAGTGCAGAATTGTAGCACAGAAGCTGCCTCAAGAAATGTAATCTTTCCCTGTCTAAAACTCAGAGTTGATAAAGCACCACAAAAATCTGAATATTTCTTTGCATACAAAGTCTATATTATGATGGTTTCTACCTTTGGCACAGAGTGTCCAATTTTAAAATGTACGGTTTCATGTAAACTACATGGAAATAAGACTAAACATATGTTCCACTTTACAATTCTAATTTGTCTGTGGCCAGAGGAGAAGGAAATTGCAGATGGGTGTGGGAATGGATTGGATTCTTTATTCTGGTCCAGCTGGAATACTGGACCAGAGTCTAACTCCCTTACTCATGTTGACTATTCTTTTTATATCTACATACAGAAAAAATACAAAAAAGGGGAATCAGATTTTTGTAACTGTAGGTGAGATCCTCTGGAGTCTTTTAAAACTGTCAACTTTTCTCCATTGACTATAAGACAAACAAGGCTGTGTTTCAGAAGGACGGTTTTGCTGCATATTTAAATCTTAGATCCAAGTGAAGTTGTCAAATTAAACAGATCATATCTCATCTATGTGTTTATAGAGACAAATTTTCAGACCATTTACTAATTTCCTGCTCTACAGTTTTCTGGTTTTGGTAAAAAAAATAAGATTAAACACCAGGGCAATCCAGTTGTAGTTGTACCAAAACCTGTAAAATTAAGCATTATATTTTACCTTAGATGTGTCATTACAATTATTCTGTAAAAAAGATTTAATTGCCATAGTGCCTGCCTTTGGCCTAATGAGACAGAAATCAGTTTCATGAGTGTAAACAAGGACCAACACATATAGAGAAAAATAAAAATATTTAAAATTTTATAGACATTTATATTAGCTGTGCAATGCAAATATGGAGGAAGAGGAAGAGGAAGAGGAGACATTTCTCCTTTTAAATGACTTTATGTGCTAACTTTACTACTCCAAATTTGAATTTGTTGGTATAACTAAAATAAGTAACTTTTTGATATTTAACCTGTAGGTAGATTTTTAGATTGAAAGCATGGTCTTGATAGGGGATACAGTGTTCTACATACCTGAAAAGTACCACGTACACTGAGGCTTTGATATGGATTCCTATATTGCACCTCCATTAAAATTACACTTGCAATTCTAATGATTAACAACATAGTTGAGCAGTTGGTGGCTTTTAAAAAAAGTCAAAAGAAAAATTAAGAAATAACTTGCATGCAAAACATGTTTGTGTGTTTTACATGTAAATAATTTCACTGAATTCATCATGATGCAGAAAGACAGAACTCTTATATAAGCACTTGATATGACATACCAGCTATAAGCATATTCATGATTTTCATGATTAATTAAAATGGCATTAAAAATCATCTTTCAGTGAAAGACAGCAAACTATCTCTATTGAAAACAAGTTATGGAATTAATTCTTAAATAGTAGTTTCAATTTTTTTTTTTTATTTGAAATGTTATTTTAATGGCTACAATAAATAATGTATTGGAGTACATAGAAACAGTGCAATAGGATATATGTTAAGAGGGAATTTTATTTTTTAAACATCTTTTATAGTACAGAGAGACCAACTGAAAGTAATTAGGTTTTATTTATGATAATACAAATGAATTAAGATTATATTTTTAATATTACTTGTGATGTAGAATTGTACTTGATCTTAGAGGATTGCGATTGCATGAGTTCTTTTGTTTAAAAATAGACCTTGATATTATGAGAAAAACTGGCAGCTTATATTTTAAAAACTATGATGGTAAGACTATAGTAACTAAATTTATTAAATTTATCTTTCTGTATAATACTAAAAGGGACTGTAATGCATTCTTTACATTTTGTAATCATAATTTCATGAATTAGTAATGAGAAATATATTGAAAAGTCAAGAAAAGCTTAAAACAAAACTTATATCAGATGTTCAGTAATGAATTATACTGCTATTACAATAGACTTCTGCAGTTTCCATCAACTAGCACTAAAATGGGCTCGACATTTTTATTTACCGTTTCTTTACATCCTAAGCTATCAATACCATGACACATAATATTACTAACTTACTAAAGAGTCAAACTGCACACAATCTTTAAAAGAGCAGTTGCTAATAATAAAACGCAGTAACACGGCAGTCCATTTTCATGGCAAATTTTGCCAGGCATTTTGTGTGGATTGCCATAATTTAATTGCCTTCTACTTTATCATATCTTTCAAAAGTTGAAACACACAACAGTTTATAAGTCTTTAAACTCACAATTTCCACTGAAGATAATTCTTTTTAAAATGGAGATAGGTAAAAATCAGATGCAGAACAGTGCAAGGTTAAATCTTTAATGGTTAACTTAATGGAAATTCACACTCCTCTCTGCCCTCCCTGAACTTTCTTGAGCTGCAAATTAAGAGAAAATCTCACAGAAACAACCATTAGCATGAGCAATTGCACTCTTATTAGTGTAGATGGGAATTATGCCATTGATATCAATGCAAGAAGGATCCAGACCTCCTAAGTGGTTCTTGAAAATTTCCCTTTCCCCATGTCAACCAAATAGTGAATTAATGTCTCCTAGAATGCATTTAATTTTGATTGAATGTGACAGTTATTGGATAGTAAACTCAGGAGTTATGAGATCTAACAGGGTAATAGGGATGCAGGGACCCAATCAACCCTTCTGTCAGCCTTTTGAAAGCTTTCCAGTTATATGTAATTTTCAGATTGTATGTGTTCTGTTCTAAAATTCAGCTGAAATTCTCATTGCTGTGAGTGGCAGCTGCAAGCATATGTCATTAGTAGGACTGTAATTAGGTTAGTGCATTCAGGCATACTACCCAGGGCTTTTTTGCCTATGTTCTGTGTGTAATATAAATGGGTCTAGACCGAATACTGGTCCTATAGACTTTGAACTTCAAGAAAGAATTGGGTTTAGATCCTAATGCATACTCTCATAAAATTTGTACCTGCTGAGATCTGAAATGAGCTAAACTAATGTGGAGTAGTTAAAAAAAAAAAGAATCCAGATCCATTTTTTATGAAACATTTTTTTTTTTCTGTGGTGGTATTTCTTTTAGCTCAGGACCATCCAGCTCTGTGGTTCCAGATATCCCCAATTTCCCAGTGTGCCTTTTGTTTTCCCTCTTTGCACAGTAATAAAGAAAAGTTGAGCTTTTTGAAATTAGTAAGCACTACTTTATGTCTACAGAATCCAGGAACAGAATCTATGTTACTGTCACCTTGTTTTGTGTCAGCAGGGTTAATAGGTGAAAGCTCTGTTTAGCCCAAATCTAAACATCTTTTCTGAGCTGTATAATCAGACCCAAATATTTAGAACTACATGCTTCTTCCAACTTGCAGATAAAACATGTTAATTATTGCCAGTGTGGCTATTATACTGCATGTTCCACAAACTAGTAGGCAAAGAAGGGAAAATTTCATATTTGATATTGTATATTCCTCTGAATTTGCTTAAGGTGAATATTGCTTTCTTAACAAGAGAAAAGATGAATTTCATATGTTGAAAAGCTAACTGCTTGCAGCTTTGGAGATACTTCAGTAAGTACACAGACTTAACAAAAAGATAAAATTAGAATATATTTGAGTTTTGGAAAAGAAAGTTGCTGATTAAGCAGACTTTTAAATGTTGACAATAAAAATACCAATGTCCTTAGAAGGACAGCTTTTCTTGAGCTGAAACCTTTTTCTGTTTTGCGATCTCTCCATAGTCACAAGATTGGTATTCCCTGAACCCATTTGCTGCTTTGTCTGCCTTTTCTACCTAGATGCTTAAAATTAGTTTTGACTTATTTTTAAAGGTAAAGAAGTATTTAAAAGAATTAATTGTCATCAGTGCTAGCTGTAAAAAAATAGTTCTGACTAGGATATATTATCACAACTTGTTGTCCTTTTTTCTGTTTTATATTTATTCACTATTTAAGGATACTGGAACATGCTAAAACATTAAAGTGCTCCCACTGTGCTTTCTCATGCTTTCTAATAGTGAAAGCAGGAAGAACAGGGGAAGAAATTGAAGACCCAAATAACTGACAAAACAGTAAAGAAAACCATACCTTTCTGAAATATAAGCATACCTGCCCCAAATATGTCATTGACAGTGGAAACAACCTGCTAATTTGTCAACATAGCTTCACAACTTTGATTTTTTTGGGCCTTCATGCAGTACAATCAGAGTATCAGCAATATCACAAATGCAGTTCTACAAAACAATACATGATAAAACAATACAATATTTCTTTATTCTTCAGAATTTAACATAGGAAGGAGATACAAACAGCGCACTCTAAATAGGAGACAATAAATTTTTCAGTACCCTAATCCTACAACTCTTTGATAAAGCTGAAGGACAAATAAAGTGACAAATTGTAAATTTTTTTATTTGAAATCAACGGGTTCTTGAAGAATTAAGAACAAGCCTTCTCACCTGATCATAGGAGATATAGCATTCCTGAATATTTTTGTTCATGAAACCTTTCCTTGTTTTGAACACAAGTGAAGACACATCTCAGTTTATTGTCAGGAAGATGATGAAAAGATCTGCAGCATTGCTGCAGCTGAAGATCTGCATGACCTTATGCCTGACTTGAAGAACTGTGAGGAACTGCCTGTCATTTTGGTTGTACCTTTTTCCAAAGCACAGGTTACAGATGACACTTGCTGAACATTTGGTGAGGAAGCTAGCAAGATCAAAGCTACCCACTGTGTCTGAGAGGTCCCTAAATGCTCTCACAATCTCTGAAACTTCGAAGTGTATCTGTTCGTGTAGCAGACAAGAGCATGTAAGGTTTTTATCTGCTATCGATGACAGCTTTCTCAGGGGATTTTTTGCAATCTCCTTGTGAACATTCAATCCTTCTCTATATTTCTTATTGAAAGTCATACAGCCCTCATTTTCAGTTGGAGAAAAACTATAAAGACCTGATGTGCCAACAGAGCTCTCTCCTTATATTTCTAAAGCCTGCTTAAATGTGTCAATGCCACACAGAACTACCACTGTCATGGATCCCAGCTTTGTTTGAAACGTGTCCATATTTCTCTCTTGATTTTGTTAGTATTATATGAGGATCTTCTCCAAGTTGGGAGCAAGTTTCCAGTAATCGGCCAAGGGGTTGGACCCCGAGGTCTCTTCATCCTTTTCTTACCTGTCTTCTTCCACTTCATAGCAACAAACACACCTGCAAATACAAGCAGCCCTATCATCTCATAACTGCACAGCAATACTGTGAATATTTCTGTATATGATAGATTCTGAAATGAAGTGCTCAACACAATGTGTGTCATGGCACACACAGACCATCTAAGAAGCACACATGCTTCTATGAGAAGTAAAAGAAAAACCTGTTACCAGTACTGGTTATAATTCTGCTTATACTTGATAATTCATTCTACTTTAAGAGAGTGTCTTATGCACTGCATAAAGTCCCTTTTACCTTCTATATTGCTATGAATCTAAGAATGTAATCTTCCTCATTCATTTATTTTTAAATAATAATCTAGATCTTTTTAGGAATTTTGTTGTTGTTGTTATTTTAGGCTACAGGGAGGAAAAAAAAAAGCTGTTATAAAGGAAGGAAGGACAGGTTGCATGTGAATATAAACTTTATGGTTTTGGAAGAGGAAATGTAGCAGAAGCTACCATTAAGTACAGATGCATTGCAGATTTAAAGTAATAGCTGGACTTCCAGATATTACCTGCTTCTTTCATTTTTATCAGGTGAAAAACTGCAGGATTATACAGGCACCACAAAGAGAAAAAAAGATCCTCAGTCAGTAACACATTTGTAAGAATCTTTAGCTGCCCTTGCACCTAAAGATGTTGCTGATGAGACACAACATTCATTAAATAATGAACAGTCTGCTTGAATCATTTTCCACTGTATAACTCTCAAATGCACACCAGAAGCAGGTCTGTTCCTACAGACAATTGCCTCCCAAAATATATACTAAATATTCTTCAATTTTTCTCCTTTTTTTTAAAGTTAAATTATTATTCCTCTCAGTGCTGCTGAAATTGCTATTCATTACCATAATATTATCTTGCTTATCAAAAACATATGCAGCATATGCTAGATGTATAGTTTTTTGCTATTATTATATGACAGTTCAGTAAGAAAATCAAGAAACTTTTCAAATAACATGACAGTACAGAATTAATTTTTACAAACATAAACCAAACACAAGTTCCTCAAACATTTTTTCTAACTGAATGAATTTTTTTATAAATATTTCTTAATTAATATACTATCATGCAACAAGTAAAATTATATAATTATATGGCATTGAAGAACTATGACCAATAGTTTATCCAGAGAGAAACAAGTTATTAAAGTCAAATAATTGTAGAAATATGAATAGATTACGCATATATACACAATTCTTTACATGAACAGTTTAGTCTTACCCAGTTTAATCTCTGAAGAAATTCAGTATTTTAAGTACAGTCTGTGTTCTCTTTGCAAACTATGATTATTAATTTTTAAAGAGTAAATGTGTCACTCCTGATTCTGTTCTGCTTCTTTTCTGGAGGTAGACTCTGTTAGGAATAATTCCTTTTCAGGATTTGAGTGAGAAGGCATATTGACTTGTTACATTGATGGAAATAGGTTGTACCTTGGTATTTACAGCCGGTTCCTTTAAAGCTTCTGCAGCTGTTTGAGGCTAGACTGAAAAACTTTCAAACACTCCTCTGCTCCTAAATTTTAGGGAAGGAGAAAAAGGGAGGAGCTTGTGATGCCACAGGAACAATAGAAGACAGCAGTAAATTACAGAGCATGCAGACTGTAATTCAGACATCTATTTGCAAAATAACAGTATGTTTTGCAAAGAGTTCCAAAGAACGGTTTAAACTGCTACCAAAACAGAAAAAGCTTTTCCTCACAGGATTCACATTGGCTGCATGTTTATCATCTGTCCTGTGTGCTGCACTTCTTCTATATACTTTCTTTTCTGAGAAGCAATAAGTAGGTTTTGCTTGCATCAGAGTTAGCCTTTTTCTATATGTCCTGATTGCGGCTGCATGGTGCTCAGTTGCTGGCTGGGATTAAACCATGACACTATCCCTTTTCCTTTGTGTCTGATTTCTTATCATATTTGTGACACCTAGATGAGAACCTTCAGCCCCCTGGGAAGTGCAGTGTGATCAATGCAGCCATTTCTGCCTAGCTAAAGGTCAGAATAAAGGCAAGTGATATATATGGCCTGAAAACAGAAATGTTACTGAATATGCCAGAAACATTACAACATAAAGGTGTAAAACCTTGCTGGTTTTCTTTAGAAAATATCATTGCCACCTTACTGAGGGAAAACAGCAACTAAGCTACTAAAATTTTAGGACACAATACTACAGATGGGGAATTTTGTCTCCCTTTACTAAATGTAGTCAACTTAAGTGTCACCTCAGCTGTGAGAACCATGTTCAGCCTTCACCTCCACTGGATGCATGTCTAATCAACATACTGCTTTACAAAAATTATTCTAGACAAGCAAACCACATTAAACTTTCCTTCCCTCACAGCAAGAATGAAAATATAGACTAACATGTTTCCTTTCTCCACTCTATATTTAACATAATATTGATTTCCAAGAACTCCTAGTCTAAATGCTCAATAAGTCAATTTGCAAGCATAGGGCATATGCAAAAACAGGGTGTGGCACAAGAGCTACAAAGACCCAGATTCTTTGTAGCAACAGAGCTATGCACGCCATATGTGAGCTGAAGTCAGTGTGCCAAGAGACACTGGAAGCAGGAAAATGGCCTAAACTACAGCATCTAAACAGTCCCTCAGTCTGAATGCAGTTCTGACTGAACAGATGTTTTAACCTCTTGACACCAAACTTTGGGTGATTTTAAAATTGGGCACAAGTGAAATTTGTGCTTGTTGTTTACCTTTATGGAAGAAATGAGAGTCTAAACCAAAAAAATCTACCTTTCAAACCATAAGAAAGATTTAAACGTGGGCAACGTGGGCTTGATGCCCGATTAAACCACTGCCAGTTCCTGCTGGGATGACCCCGTGTGCGTCCAGCTGCAGTTAACACCCACATTCGGAAAGGCTATGGCTCCCTCTCATGTCGGTTTTTCTGTACTTCATTGGGAAAGAAGGGGTAGTGTGTACCTTCACATTTTAACCACTTGAGTTTGAAACTAAGCACACTCACCAAAAGTCTATGCACATGTACTCCACTAAGCACCAAAAGCTTTTCTTTTTTAAAAAAAACAGGAATGACACATCAGCCCACCTTCATCCATCCCCTGAGGGAAAAATCTGCCAAGGACGACGCTCCTTAAACCAGAGGCAAAAGGTGCTGTTCAGGCTGTTCAGTTTGAGAGAAGACATTGCAAATTTCATAGTTCCCTTAGGCCCAAAGTAACACCATCAGCACTTATATTTAGAGCCATTTAGATTACTACTGGCAATCAAGAGAGCCCCCTCAGTGGAGCCACTCTGTCTGTATAGCAAATATATGTCTCCACAGGAGGAATCTGGGCTCTTCTAGTTTGAATCCCTCACCAGTTTTCATTTGTGCAGGTGTTCATAAATAAAGAATAGTATTCCAGGAAAAATCCTTGCTCAATCAATAGGAGTAAACTTTGATCAGACTGCAGAAAAATCTGACAATAGCAGTTGAAATCTTCAATTTTTTTTCTTTTATGTCCAAACCATGGTCAAAAAGCAAGTAATGTCCACTGAATGAGTGCATCCAAAAGATGTCTGGGACAGTGTGACTGGGACAGTGTTCAATCTTACGAGTTAGCACTGGATAAGTAATGTCCTCATGTCCTCACACACTTTCAATTTAGGGCAAACATAGAGAATCTCCTTCCAAAGCAAATGAAGGTCATTTGCTATGAGATTCTAAAGTTAATTTGCATACACCATTTATACTCTGGCTTACCACTAATAAGGTTTGCACATGGAATAAATCCATTTTTGGGATGAGAGACATTTTCAAATAAAATACTTGTCATAACCCAGTACCATGGTTTTCGCACTTCGTATTGCACCAGGTGTCATTTAGAGAACAGAAAGATTGGCAAAATGCCAGCAACATCATCCAGCCAAGTCTTGGCTAATCATAAACACTAAGAAATAATTAAACTGCAACCAAGCAATGAAATTCTTGGGTGGTGAGGTCAGCTGCACAGCCTTTCATGCCTGTAGCAGTTCCCTATTGCAGCACTAGGCATGGCTGGTTGGGACTTCTGGCCTCCTGTCTACCAATTTATCTGTGCCTTTCTTGAAGCAGGTTATAACTCACCCCAGAGCAGGGCCACCAAGGTAGCTAAAGATTGGAGCACCTGACCCATGAGGAGAGACTAAGAGAAGCCTAAGGAGAGATCTTCCTGCTGCCATCAGCTATCTGGTGGGATGTCATAGAGAAAATGGAGCCAGAC
Organism: Harpia harpyja; assembly: GCF_026419915.1. NCBI lineage: Eukaryota > Metazoa > Chordata > Aves > Accipitriformes > Accipitridae > Harpia > Harpia harpyja. The sequence continues at coordinate 77,035,289 of NC_068969.1, read as the reverse complement.
CCTTCCCAGAGGTACACAGCAAGAGGATGAAAGGCAACAGGAACACAGGAAATTCCGGCTAGGTTTCAGGACAAAATTTCACGGTGAGGTGGTCAGTGATCAGGCTCCCGCAGATGCTGTGCAGTCTCAGCCCTGGGAGATATTCTGAACTCAGCCAGACAGGGTCTGCCTACCTCAGTGGGCCCTCCTGAGTGTAAAGGGTTGAGCTCGGCCTCCAGAGGTGCTTTCAAAGTGAAGTTATTCTGCAATTCTCTGATTGCAGTTGAAATTCCACTGGACACAACTAAATCGAGTGTTGTCAGGTGCAACTATTGAAAACCCTGAGACAGACCTCGCCCAAAATCTGAGGGATTTAAACAGCAAAAAAAATACTGCAAACTGTTTTTACTGCAAGCTTTGCTCTTCTATTTTCATAAACTTTTGAAAGTTCAACGTTGTAAGCTTTCTCTGCTTTGTTGATAGCATTAAAATATCATAATATTCTCTGATGACAACATGATCTTATAGATACCAGGCTGTCAGAAAAGATTATTCAGTCAGGAAAGTCCATTGCAAACTATGGTCACAATAAAATCAGTGGAATTGACAGCACTGAGTAAGAATATGAGATTAGACTCTTGAGAACGTGCATCGATTAGGTCTCGCAATAGCCCTGTGCAATGCAGACTGAGCAAATCCCAAGCCCTAGTTAGTATGGTGCATAACTTTTTAACTGTGGAATAATTACTAGTTGCAAAGAAACAGACATTGCTTTAATTCAGGGCCTAATATAAATAAGAATCCTGGTTATAAAGGCTCCGTAGACATAACCCAGATAACTTTATAGGGTTTGTAACCCCAGATTCATGTTTCTAAGTCTATCTCCCAGGTATCCTTGCTTCCCTTGCTTTCTGAAGTGCACCGGTTGCCTTCCCAATGGCAGAAGGTTTCTTTAATCTAAAAGGTTAAATCATTGGCTTCTCTTCCATGAAGACTTTTTACTGTAGGGTTCTTGCACATGGAATCTAATCCGAGTTCCAACCATTTTTATTCAGTTTAGTTATTTTTATTTTAATTTACTCTTACTTAGTTCATTTCTGGGATTTTAATCTATATTTGTTGTACTGGAACACATCTCCTTTTGTAGAATAGAAATACTAAAATGAATTATTTTAAAAACTGGATATTCTCTAAAAAGTATGAAAAATGTGACTCTATAGAATTTTTTATTATTTTGAAGATTTTCATTAAAAGGACAAAGTTATTCTTTTTTTTTTTTTTTTATCTTATTGGCTTGCTACCAGTGGATTTAAGATTATATAGACAAAAAGTGAAATGACGTCCACATTCTGCCAAAAATTTTGTGTGATGAACTCTGAATGCAGAGTTTTTTACATATTTAAATGTTTGATTCTTCAATGTATAAACATTTTCCTACTGTAAACAGAGGAGCTAACAAACCCAGGTTTTCCTCACACAACCCACATCACACAAGGGGCTGCACCTGCGTAAAGATAGAAATAAATGCTACAGAGAGTGCATTGCTGCCTCTATCATTACAAAGCAAGGCAGTAGTTTGGCAAAATAGAATCCACTCTCAATGTAGGCATTCCTCAACATCACAGTATTTCTACTGAAAGCTCCCCTCATTATTGCTAGGGTGACAGCTACATTTCCAGGCCTACTGGAGTATTAAACCCTACCATGACCCTTCTGGGAACAATGTCAGGTCATCACAAGTTGAATCTCATGCTTAGGCAAGATATGAGGGGCTTTGCCTTCATCACAGCTCCGGAGAAGCCTTACGACAGTTGCATGGAAGTTCTGGGCAGCTGCAGGAATGATGAACAAAGTTGCATCAATGTATGTAAATAATTAGTCACAGTCTGTGACCAGTGCTAAGGCAAGCTTTTGGGATAACAACAACCAGGGGGTACAAAAGAGTACGAACCTCTCTGCCTGCAAGCACTTAACATTTTTCCCTCCGTAGAACAAGTCATTCTCTGTATCTCATTGTCCCCAATGGCAAAACCTGACATCCTCTGGATGTGATTTGATGACAAATATGTGGCTAAGAGCATCAAACGTTATTTGAAGGTTTCTACTAAGGAAAGCATAGACTGGTTGATAATTCAAGGAAGCTCGAGCCCTTGTCCATGTTCTATGTTAAGCAAGCAGTGCTGTGCCGTGCTCTCAATGGATACTCTGTGGAAATTAAACTTCCTTCAGATTTTCTGGACAGGGAATGAGAAATGACAGAAAAGATCCCTTTCAGAGCAAGCATTCCAGACTAAAGAGAGTATAGAGGCTATGCAAGCATATTCTGAAAATGGAGCTATATTATTAACTTCTACTGGAAAAATTCTTCTGAATATATTTTACAGTATTTTATAAATAAGGTGATAGTTCAGAGAAACAGAAAGAATATTCTGAAATACAGAATATATTTCAGCATTGTTTTACTTACTTTTCCAAGTAACAACTTTTAACAATAATGAAAGAACAATAATCTTCATGGACCGCTTTCTGAATTCCTTATTTGTTTCTCAGCCCATGGAACTCACTTTCACGCAATAAAGTTTCTATTAATGCAGAAATTAATTTCAGAAAATCTTAATGAATCACGTTAGAGTTATAAATTTCACCTGGCTTATATGTGTACTGCTGAAAAAACCAGACAATAAGGAGATTCCTCAAACCAAGAATATATTACAGATTTAAAAATCTGTGTATATTTGTGTACACACATGATCTCAAATGGAGAAAATCTTCTTAAAGAAGAGTGTGAGACCAAAGCAATTGGTACAGTCTTGAGCGGAATAAGCAAATGGAGACTAGAAACACACAGACAAAATTGCTGTGGTCTTCTTAGCTGCTCCCTACCCCAGGATACATAAAAGCTGAGCTTCAAAGCTCCTAAAACTTCATATATATATACATATATTTTTTAATCTCTCTTTAAAGCAGCTGAGGTTTCTTTTTTGTTGTTGTTTGTTTGTTTATGGTTGGGGGGACTTTGGGGGTTAGTTGATTGAGTTTTAGTTGTTTGGGGTTGGTTTTTTTTTTCCCTGATAAATTTACAGATCTTTGATATTTAGCTTCACAAAGCGACTTCCAGCTAAAAGATTCTCCCTTGCAACCCCAGGGAAACACATACTTGGTTTGCTGAATATTGCTCAGGTTCTGCACCCCATTGGAAGGAAACAAGTTGTCTGGAGACATCTTGTTGCACCTTTGTTTTGTCCACAGCTTGGAAGGTGAAACAGCAGCAAAAGCTTGACTGTAGGGAATACACTCTTTAAGGGAGGGCAAGGTACAATCAGTACTCTAAGATCCTGTGGATGTGTATGCAGACCAAATGTAACCTTAACTGCACTGCAGTCCCCTGTGGCTGTCAGCATAGTGGAAACACCTTCTAGCAGAAGGTCTGCTACAAGAAGATACTTGAAATAAAGAAAAAGAAAGCGAAAATAAAAAAAATTAAAAAAGAACCTGACATGGTGCTCTTGGAAATAGGTCAATAGTAAGCACAGTAGAGGTGTGGCCAGCCTTTGGGTCATAATTTTATGTAATAGTGACAATATTTGATTGTTGATTTTGATGTATTCCTACTGCTCAGAAAACATACCTCCTGTAGCCCAATACGTGTGCAAATAGCCAATAAATTATAGGCTCCTATTTAATGTCATTTTTGCAGTAATCTGCTTCAGAATCCTGTACACAGACACAGAACACGAAATACATCTCTGAAGAGATGGATCTGGGGCTTTTTAACTTGTGTAATATCTAGAGTATATTCAAATAGAATTACCTTCATTGTCTCAATTTAGGGACACACACACACACACACACACACCGGTGTCAAAGATTGATCACTTTTTTTGTACACCACAAGGAGGTGCAATTGATCTTTTTTTTGCCCTTTTTGGTTTTGGTTTTGGTTTGGTTTTAATTAATTTGGCCTGCCACGCTTTTAATGCTAATGAATGTCCTGTGAACTTTGCTGGTTTTTGTCGACATTTCTTTTTTGGCCTTAGATGAAAACAGTACATAGTCAATATTCCTTTTCTTTTGCTCTTAGCTAACTGTGACCTGTTCTTTGGATAGCACAGCTACATTATTTTCTCATTAGTGTTTCAGTTTCCTTGCTAACCTCACATCCTATGTGCTGCTTCTGCTCATGCAGGAAGAAAAATAGATCATGAGAAAATCCCCAAACCACTCTCATGATACTGAGATTTTTTTGCTTACAGAAAGTGCGGAAGTCCCATTATATTGGATTATTTATTATAATTATAATAAAGGATTAAGTTCATGAGATAATTCACTGTAAGGAAAGAGTACTAGTTCCATGTGAAGAGCATTTCTGGCTCTCAGTTCTGTTGAAGCTATTGATAAAAATTTACGTTACATACTTTGGATCATTTGTCATCCATCTCGCTCTTTGATATGGTAGATGAAAAATACTTTCCATTTGACCTTGGTAGTGTTTATCATCTACATTATGCAAGCGCAATCAACTACTAGTCTGATTTAGCAAGTTTAAAGAGCATTTATATGTAATAATTTTGTTGTAACCTGGCAGGCAAAATCAGTCATATTTGTATTTAGCTGTATTTCTAGAATACATCTTATGTGGTAGGAATAAAATAAACTTATTTCCTTTCCTGAATTTTGCCTAACATTCATGATTTTATGGATATGGAAAACACAAGGCCAAAACATAACATCCCAAAATATTTGCTGCTGATAGCAACACTGGTAAGAGTTGAAGACAACAAGTACACAAAACACTTTACAGACTCTGAGATCATGTCAGAGCCCTCTGTGTCATTATTGACAACTTCTCATATTGTTGCACAGTTGCTCTTTCTTCAACTTCCTTGTGCTGACTGCCAAGAATCTCAATTAAACTCACTTTGTATTACTTTTCTTTGGAAAAGTGTTACCTCCTTTCAGTCTGAATGGTTAACTGATCCTCATGATTCAGCAATTATTTTTTATTTCACTCATGTTTTCCAGCAGGTGAAAAACCTGAAGACAGAAGCAGGACTGCTACAAAGCCATTCCGTGAGCATATCTACAAAAGCTGCATGGATGTGCTGTTCCCCTTAGAATTTAAGTAATCATTCTTCTCACAATCCCTTGTTTCTTTTGGTCAGCACTTTATCCTGAACGTCTTTTTTAGCTCTGCCTTTGAAAGACACACTAACAAGACTAATCTGACTGAGATGGTAATATCTTTGCCCCAAAGCTCCCTTAAACAGTGCGTTAGCTATTGCATTTTTGTATCAGTGTTTAGGCCACATTACTCAGTTTCCGCTCACACTTCTCCACGTGTTTGGAGTGTGCTGGCTTTCATTGTTTCAGCTATCTGTTGTCACAACTAAGCTTTATTGTTTCTTCTATTTACTTTACGTGAAAAGGCATGATTACATTGCCCTGTGACTTTTCACTCAGCTTTTCTATACAATAAAGCTATATTCCCTTTTGTTCCTTGCATCTGTCATAATTTGCTTATTACTAACCTTCCTGAGGTTAACAGACTCTATTAATTCATCCTCCAGTGATGGAAACAAATTTATAGTATTCTGTTGTTTTCAAATTTTATTTTGTTGATTTGAAAAAAAATTAAGAAAAGCTGGTTGCATTTTTCATTTTCTTATCCTCAAAAGACAAAAATACATTTAGAAGAAATGTGGGGGTTTGCGGATTGTATCATTCAGAAATATAGGGTGAATTACTCCATTCTGTCTTCAGTCAGAATAAACAGTGGAATACAAATGGTAGATGGTGACGATAGGTGGTGGAAAAAGAGAGGAAGGAGTGGGAATCCTCCAGACAGTCTACACAACACATTAGTTAAACAGAAATACTGAACCTCCTGACTGACGTCTTGGTCTGAAGTCCCAAGGACCAGGGTTTTCAGATTTTTAAACAGCCTCATATATCGCCTCAGCTTTTACAGGGGCTTTGGAGGTACAGACCATGGAAGTCAGAGTGCTCCAGCAAGCCAGCAGCCAGGACTCCAGACAGGATTTTCTTCTTTCTTTTGCTTTGGTAAAACAGCATTTTGATTGACATTCTTTCTTTTGCCAAAAAAATCCTTATTGGGCCAGTGTAGTGCTGTAGGGAGACCTCCCCAGAAGGAATTTTGCCTCAGGCTAAGTTCTACCCCTAAACTAGAAGTGCAACTCTAATGCTTCCAAAGGCATGGCATACTTATTCCCGTGTGCTTATTCCTTGTCAACTGTGACTCCTTAACTCCTTATTCTGCATCTTTAAATATTACTGTACTGTACTGGAAATGCATGATGGAAATGTAAGCAAATTATTTCTACCTAGTTCTGCAGTCATGTTGGTAAAAGGTTTATAGTACGTTGTGTCACCCAGCCTTCACTGAAGTCTGCTGTAATGCATCCTCAGTGGATGCATTCCAAGATGTTCTTACTGTCTAACTAGTTCAAATACATCTACTCATACTGTAATTATTCCTCATCTCAGTGCAACACAGATCACTGAAATGAAGTACTTCTTGCCTTTACATTATGCTCACACCTAGCCACTACGTAAGAGAGAAAGCATAAAAGGTTCCTTATATCTTACTTTGCATCATTCCTGGAGAAGTCCCATATCCTCAGAGAAGAAATATTGCAACAGACAGTTATTTCCCTATGAAATCATCCGTTCAAAGTCACCAAAGTCACTCAGTTTTTGTGATGTTCACAGACTAGAGCCCAAGGTTGCATGGCTGCAAGTTAAGCAGTAGTAGATATTTAACTTCAGCATTTAAGCACAGATTATTTTAAACCTCTGACAATGTCTTCAAAAAGCCTGTGTTGCGGGAGTCCTAGTTTCTATTGACTTCTATGTATCTCATTATCTCAGTTTCATATTTACTTTGCTCTGCCACAGATCTCCTGTAACGTTTCTGATTCACCACACTGTTACACTACTTCTGTACTGAATCCACTACTATGCTTAGCAAAATGGAGTAACTAAATGGTGTTATCCATTTTTTATGAATTTTTAATTTTAAAAGGTTTGAATAATATAATTACCAAGTCATTTAACATATATATAATAAAAACACACAGACAAACCTTATACTGAGTTTGAGTCTGGAAATGTACCACCCTGTGAGTTGAAATCAGTGCAAAACCTTATAGCTCTTAGTGGTATAACAAAAAGCAGATGCAGAAGACAGTCCAGCAAGGCAAGTAAATCATTAACAGTCTGTGAACATGAAATTGCTGTATGAGAAGATTAAGGAACTCCCAGACATTGCTCAAATAAAATACCGATACTGTTTTACTCTTAGCAGATAAAGAACAAAGTTCATTCTTATTTATATTAACACCTGATCTTAAATTGCAGTTAAAATCATCACACCACCACTACATCAATATCATTTCACTGATGTATTATTTGTGTAAAGATCTGTCTAAGAGCATGATTTCCAGATATGGCTCCTAAATATAGGCAGTGTTTAAGCTACATATCAACACACAGAGGTAGCTTTACAGTTGTGCTGTGTCTGTATAGTCTTGAATAGCATTCTAGGTATTTCTCATACAGATATAATAAAGACAACCACAGTAAGCAACTATGAATGAGCAAAGAAAAACGTTCAGATTAAATCTCAAGGTATATATAGTAAAACTGACACTTCTACAGAAAGGATAGAAAGTATTTTCAATAGCTGCCACCTGGTTCATCTCCATTGTGAATTTCTAGAAAAGGATGTTCCGACACCCCAGAAATACAATAATGTCCTTGAAAGGGTTGAGCAAAATGAAGCTGATGAAAATTCCACAGTCAAGCTTTTTTTTCTAGAGCATACTTTAATCTGCTGCCCATGAATTCAGAATTCAGACTGAACCTTACCTTGAAAGTGCTGTCTCTTCATTGCCTCCTTCGTGGTCTCTTCTGCCATGATTCCTTAGAAAGGTGAGGATCTCATAATAATGAAAAACTGGCAGTTTTAAACAAAATTAAAACTATAAATATAATGCACAAATATAAGAGGTATGCTGCTCTGATGAACAAGTTGTATAGGAACTTTTGTCAGTGGGACAGTCCCCCTTCTTTCCTGTCATTGTTAGTGAATTGCAGGAGCCAACAATATTCAGAAACATTGCTGCAAGCAGTAGAGTAAGGCATGGTAGGAGCCTTTCAGACTGGAAGAATAGTAAATATCACAAACAGCTATAACTTGTAATCCCTAATTTATCATTTATTTTTTATCCTGTTTGGTGGCAGATATTAGTTTTCTCATATAACTTTAATCTTCCATGTTAAGTAGGGAATGACTGTTAAAAAAACTTAAAAATAATTTTGTAAATTAATGGCAATAGAAAGTATGGTAGCCTGAGTTCAAACAACCTTCAGGACTTTATGAAGCATCTTCCTTATGCAGCATATATTTCTGTGTTTGAGGCAGGGAACTGAAAATTAATTTGAAAAGTTTTATTAAACTAGCGCTTATTTAGAAATCACTTCTCTTATGACCAGAATTTACAGACATTAGATTGTTCATATTAGCAAAGTTCACGTCCACTTGGTGCACTAACTTGGTTAAATTAATCAGCATCAATTTAACAATACTGAAAAAAGAGAAACTTTAGAAATTTTAGCAAAAGAACAGAAAAGAAATGCTGACAATGAAATCTAATTAAATAAGGAATTAAAGCCTGTAAACTAAAACCTAGCTAATAAAACTTAATGCACAAGAGTCCAGGTAAGTTAATCAGTACATAATAAATGGAATTCTGTCTGCAGTATTCCACAACTAACAGCAATAATTAAATGGTATTCAGGATTACTTTGATGAGAACAAGCAGATTACTTTCATTCACTCTTGTAAAGAACTCAAAATAGTTTGGATAGGAGAAAGAAGTGAACAGTTAGTAGCATATAACAAATTCCTTGGTTCAGAGCTTTTTCAAGATTTAACAATCCAGTGAATACATTTCTATTCTTCCACCTATTGCCTTTTTTCTGTGAGAAGGAGTAGAAAATTTTTGAAGGAACAAAGAAAGGTATTTCAAAATGTAATTACCTATTAACACAGCAGGTCTCAAGAAAACTCAATAGAGAAAAAAATTATCAATATACGCAAAAGTTATTAATTTCAACACCCATGGTGAAACAGAAAATGAGGTACCTTAAAACCTCATTTGGATATACAAATTTCACAGAATGAAATAAAAATTATAATAAATGGAGATTTTTATTATGAATATAAAAATAGCTCCAAAAGTATATAAGAAGAAATGATAATGAAGAAAAGCATGAGACATTCTAATAGCAAAAATATGAGAATAAAGGTAGTCTTTCTGATGAAGCAGTTGCATTCTGGAATTGTCTATTAAATGTGAGTGTTACAGTGGGAAGAAAGAGAAGAATGGAACTCTGGTGGTGCAAGCTCCCAATTAACGTGTTAAATAATTTTATGATATATTTAAACTTGGAGAAAAACATCATTTCTAGGAACTAACCCCAACTCCTGTTGAACAGCTTGAGCAGAAAAACAAGCAGGCAAAGTCAGTTAAATTAGGTGAGTTTGTTAATGTTTTTACTACATTTTAATATAAAATTAATTTTCCAAATTAAAGACTGGCCAAATCTTACCAAACCTTCCCCAGTCTCTTACTAGTTAAAGAAGGTATGTGCAAGCCTTGCTTAAGCAATATTTACTGTACAGAAGTTGGAATAGTTCAATTTTTAAGTACAGTATTAAGTCCCATAGTAGAGTCAAACGTTCTTCATTTTTCTGCAATAGGTCTTCATTCTAAAATGTATGCTACACAACTGCAAACTGACATCATAGTCCTGCTATTGGATGTAAAAAACAGGAACTTGTCTTTGGACAAGTTGTGTAAATGCTAACTGAGTTGCTAAAATATATTCATTTTGCCATGTGTTTTTTACATCTATTTCATATTAACAATTCTAAAACAACTACAGGATTTTCTTCCTTTGCTATTTTGATTTTCTTTTTTTAATGCCCTCTTTTAGTGACAGTTTTAAAACTCCTCGGTTGGCCACCAATATTAGAGGTGCAGACACGTGCTAACCAGTCTTTGCTGTGTCTGTAACAGCACCAACAGCACAACTGTACTTGAAGTCTGGCCTCTTCTTTGGTAAATATATGTTAGTTCAGAACTTAACACCTTTAAGTCTCCCACATTTTGATACTGGCCCTTTTCTCACACCATTTATTTACAGTTGATTAAGACCCAGTTTACAACACTAAAATGGAACAATAGACAGTAAAAGGAGCAAAACCACTACACACTACTCTAGCTCCTGCAACTCCTACTGTCTTTTTTATTCTGTTGCAGACAGAAAAAGATAACCAGGAATAATTGCTGAGCTTTCTTTGCCTGACCTATTGGTAGAATATCTAGACTGTTAATGAAAGTAACAATACCTGAAGTAGGAAAATAGAAGGATTTTAGGAAAGAGAGATGTAACCTCAGAAGAAAAACAGTTGGAACTATTGAGCATAGCCCTTTGTAAAATAGTGATTATATCCGTTGGATTAAGATGTCACTTCAGATACCATCTGAAAAGTGCTACCAATAACTATCAACAGAAAATTAAACTGCAAAAAGTTTCTCAGACAACAGTAAAAAAATTTAACTGATTATTAATGCTTGGTAATGTGACCAAAGCACTTTTGATAATGTAGCATAAAAATCCAAACACATCTGCTTTCATTACCACAAACCCTAAAGGCTTAATCTTGACTACACATGCTATAAATTGAAATGATTCCACTGTTAGTCTGGATTTGCTAAGCACAGATGTAAATTAAATGAGAACTGAGCCCTAAATTACTTTGTTTTCTTTTATTCCAAGAGACACTGTTTACAAATACTGCCCTGACAAACCCTAATCACGTGCATAGAATTTCAAATGGTCAAAGTACACTATGAACAGTAATGAATTGGCAATGTAAGACTATTAACTACTGCAATCTTTCAAGTAACTTGAGTAGATTTGAGGGATTTCAGCCATGAAAGTCAGGTCTTAAATTCAACAGATTTTTATCAATAGAAATAGCGAATGGGTAAGAAGCAACAGACTTTTACTTTTACTAAACATTTTGTAATAGTCTGTTATGTAATGTTTATAGTAGACACCTCTGTGTCTACTACTGTATTAATTTATCAGGTTTTCAGGAATAAATGCATTTATATTAAAGATAGACTGCAAGATAATTCATTTTAGCAATTCATTAATTTAGTTTTGAAGGGGTTTATAAATGCCGTTTGAAAGAAAACATAATACAAAAAGTACTGAGGATTAACTGTGTATATACCGAAAACCTGCTGTTGATACTTCAATCATTAATGAAGCAATATCATGGAATCTCTATAGTACTTTTGAGAATGACATTTAATTACAAAAAACATGTTAAAATGCCAGAGAGCAATGTATGTCAGCTGAGTACACAGGTAGTCATCCACATATGAAAACAGCAGCAGAAGAGGTTTTCTTATTCAGACACACTGCTGTCTTCAAAGACAGCAAGAATTAAAAAGGCAGCCCTTGAAAAAAAGCAGGGTTCATTTGTATGAAGAAATAGAAGATAAATCTTCTTGTGAGAAGGTCTTCACACAGCTCAGCTCCAGTTCAACAAAGCTCACCATGACAAGGTGCAAGTATGTCCCCTCACACTTAACTCCTTTTTACCTAACAATGAAAAAGTCAGAAACAATAAACTCCAAGATAACACTTTAAGACAGTAATTAACACAAATGCTTCCAGGTAGAAGGACAGACTGATCCCACCTGTTCTGAGTCCCATTCTGGGCATCCCAGTGAATCACCCGCTTCAGAGCCAACCTGTCGGCTCACATACTGCAGTAGTCTGAACAGCGCTGCACTCCAGGGGCTTCATCCTCTCTTCCTTCAATATCTGACACTTCATAAAACTCAGGCATTTTCCTGACTGCTCTGGTGCTGTTCTTTTCAGCTGCAAGGGCACACATTATAAAAAGTAACACAATGACTGAAGCATTTCCTGTAAAATTGTCTGCTGTACTGATTTTCCAATAACTGGCAAAAATTCATCTATTACTTTTGTTTTGGTGGACACTTTTCTAGCTGATTTTTTTTACAAGAATATGACTGTCAGTTTTTGAGCTAGAGGTTTGTCACTTGGCAAGAAATTTAGCAGTGTTGTGCCTAGAATTTTCCTAGACAACTTTTTCCCAGATTCAGATACACAAGTGCTTTATAGAAAATAGACCATTTAAACATTTTTCTCTTAATGAAAATCTGACTTACAGTTAACATAGAGCATGTGCTAAATATTTGTATTATTTCTCTGCTAAGTAAGTATGCTAAATACTTCCTTTAGGTTGGCAGATATTTACTGCTTACCTTAATTTCCAATATATATATCAGGTTAAACTAAACTGTACTTTTTACACTGCACGCGTGTGATAAAATGTGTGTTTTATCACTGACATGCAACAGCTATGCAGTTCACTTCAAGAGGTTGTTTTGTCCTAAAAAAAGTTTAATAACAATAGTATACTGTATTACACAATTGTTGCATCTCCTCCAAGATGACATACATCATTTCACTACCATGGACATAGATACGCTTGAAATAAACCCATAATGAATGTCACACTTGTAGGTTCAGTCATGCCAGACATCATATAGAGGGTGGACTTGTCTGAAGTCCCTAAGCTCCTGTTAGCTTGACTTGGAGACTGCTGATACATTTTACAGCAGAATGAAGACCAAAATTGATGGACAAGTGCCAAACAGTCCTTCATCCTCCACTGATCTGCAAATGATTAAGTCAAAAGGTGATGAGTAATATGACAATTTCTCCATGTGTTAACATACTGCTTCCCCTCTGCAGAGTGCATTACCATCTACCGGGAGATATTCAGCTTTTGTGAGCATAATATTACACCACATTTATGTTTCTCAAGAATCCACACTAGAACTAATGGACACACAAAAGGTGTTAAAATATTTGCAAACTGTGAAAACACATGCAATCCAAATAGCAAAAAACCATGCCTAAAATGTAAATCACCTCTCATTATAGAGGCCTGACCTTGTTCTGCTGCTGGAGTAGTTTAACAGTAATGTGACTAAACTCATTGAGTTTTCCTGATGTGAAGCTGGTATGACATTAGCTTCAGGCATAAGTCTACATTGGGTGCTGATAAGTATTTCAGAGCTTTCCATGCTCCAAGGCTAGAAAAAGAAAGATATAGAAAGGGCTTACATGTAATTAACAGAGCTAAAACCTCAGGATGGGTTGCCAAATGCTGCATCATTCAGGCAATGGACACATGTATGAGTGGGAAGACTAGTCACAGTACAGGCAAGTGCTGGCATAATTTATGCAGGATGTACAGAATTGCTAGAAGTGGCTGCTAAGATGGCTGACCACTCCGGTGTGTTCACATCTATCTGGGCACTAATGCCTGTGCTTGACAACCTCAGTGACAAAAATTCATCAAGATGCTCAGGATGGATTGTTTTCAAGTTCAAGCAAGTGGCTTATACCTGCCTCTTCCCTTGGGTGTGCTCTTAGTGTGTTGGCTGCTATAGGCTGCTTGGATGACTGGCTCAAAAGCTGCCTTCCCATGAGTATGGCAATTCATTCCCTCTCACATGAAAAGCACTAGGAAGCTCCTAGGTTTCCTAAAGCAACAGCACACAGTGGTAGAAAACAAAATGTGGCCTGTGGCAGCGAAATGGAATCGCTTGTGAACCAATAATTAATCCAAAATTGAAGATACTGATTTCCATGCCGTCTTCATTTTAAAAAGAAAGTTTAGATTTGTTATCTGCATTGCCTCAGCAGTTATAAAACACTAAATTGGATAGTGCACACTTCTTACAGTGATTTTTTTCATGCTCTCTGAAGTCTCAGGCAGGTGAGTACTCATAGAGACTCACTGGGTTCCTACAAGCAGAGTTTTCAGAACAATGCTTTTTTTTTGTAAAATGGTTGCTGAGTAATCACAACACCTATGGGACTTTCCTTACCCCACAGTAGGGTACATGTTGAAGGTGGGGGTTTGTTATGATGGGGTTTTTTGATAATAGATTTCCAGAAAAGCTTTTAATACACTTAGAATATGTATTGCTTTTCAAAACAAAATCTAATTCTGATGTGATTTGCCCAAGAAGCCTATGACAAGTATCATGCAGAAAACATTATTAATGGCTTGACTTTGCACCCTTCTACTCAAAACACAAATTTTGTTTGAATAACTTAAAGACAATGAAAAAAAACAAACTTTGATATCAAGAGGAGGAATGAGTAATTCTACATTATTCAGTGGAATTTGAGCTGTACGGAAGGACTGCTAGAGGTAAGTGTGATAGAAAGTTTTTAGCTGGTGTCACTTCATTGATCCAACACATACCAGTAATCTAAATGTAGTTTCTCATTATTGACACTGAGTGATATAAGCCTTTCCTTTTTTCCTACATCAGCATTACACCAGAAGTGCATATTTTTATTTTTCTTCTTTTTTTTCTCTTTTCAGCATGAAATGACTTTTTGTAAATCAATATTTGGGTTTTGCATCTATATATTTTGGAAAACCTTTTGTTCTCCAAGAAGATGATCTTTATTTTTCTGCAATCCCATTACTGTGTCAGTTTGGAAAAGGACAGACTAATCTAACCCTCATTTTAGCAAGCTATTCCAGCAAGCAGACTGGCAAAAGGTGCAAGTTGGGGCTGTATCCCTTCCTTATATCCTCAATTCTCTGTCCTCCCTGACCTTGACCCAGAGGATACCACACTTACAGCCTTCTTGAGAGCTGCCGAGATCGAACACTCGATGTGTAATCCTATGGCACTCTAGTTTCCAAAGTCTCACAGCAGTTGTAAACCTACATTTCTGGCAGCCTTTTGTGCAAGGATACCCATGTTTGGAGCAGTCTGTTACAGCTTCATGTAGTCAAGAGTGATACAGTAGTCTAGTGAGACAGGACTGCCTGCACTTGCTTTGTGTAAATATATAGCATAATGTGTATATGTAACAGGTTTAATGTCAGTTCTCTACAGAGTTTTGCCTGTTTGTGCTGGGACTTCAGCCAAATTGTCATCACTTTTCCCTTTTCCTTCAGTTTTCTCATGAATACAGTTTTTCAGGTGACATACAATATTCACCTGGATTTATGAATGTGCGTAAAAGTCTCTTTGATAAGGGAAAAGTGATTATACACTGTAGAAGATCCATTTCAGAAAGATAATTTACAACTTTCTAAATTTGGTCTTTCTCATTTACTTATATGTGCACACAGGTGCAATACAGAAGGGTCTGCCAGTTAAAACTGTCAAAACCGGAGACCAAGTGTTCTTTTTTTGGTCCTTAAAAATCTCTGTGTATTCTTAATAATTATTGGGAACCACGGATTTCTAACTTGTGTGTTTTCCAGTGAGAAAAGAAAGAATGCTGGCATGAGCACGGATGTGTTATGTTCTAGATAATCGAGTGTAAAAATAGTAAAACAGTTGCCTTTTTGGCATCCTGCACCTAGTTGACTGCCTTTGACTCCAGGCAGCACTGTATGTTAACCATAATATGGCTTCTGTAAACTACTAATCCCTAGTGTGAGAATTGCACAGTGAAATGCAGCAGCCTAAACCTACCCACTGTTACAACTTACTCTTGTATTTTTGAAACATCACTACAAGATGAAAGTCAAACCAAACCTACTCAGAGCAAAAGTTTATTCTATCAGTTTTGCATTAAGGGCAACAAACTGTAGTATATATAGGTTGGGGTTTTTTTCTTTTCAGTAATCATTTTCTCTTATTATTTCCTTTTTTAGGAAATTACAGTAGCAGGGAACGCAAAGCACAACTGCCCTATACCTACATATGTTATCCTCCATCTCTGCCTTTGCTTGTTTCTGAACTGTAGCAGCAGTTGGTTTGTAGTTCCCATGGGAAGAACTGTTTAATGGTAACCAGAATATTCCCTCCATTACTTTTGATTTTTAAATTACAATTCACATTCTCCCTTTTCTTTGCTTTGTCAAACAGCTAGACTTAGGCACAGGTTAAAATAGAACACCTATAGAACATCCCTAAGTGTACTTCAACAGCTTCTCCTAAAGTTTTCAAGCGAGGTACATTTGTACGTAAGTAAATTCCCTGGCCCGTGTGTACCCAGATATACACACATGTCCATAGAAAGAATATTCCCATAATTGTAGAAACACATGGTCAACAGCATGTTCATCTTATGATCTATTGCAGCCATACCTGTTTGCCAATGCTGTATGTTAACATCTTTAGATGCCCAAAGTCACTTAGTGATTGCAAAGGTACAGGTGCTCATATACTTAGGGCCCAGAAGTCAGGCTGTTTATCATTTAGCTATGTGACTGAATGCATTTTGAAAGCTAATGTTTGCGTCCCTCTCTCACATAGCACATATCCCCCTTCCTGAAAAGAAAAAAAAACAAACCTCTGTTGTTAATGAGATGAAGATGTGAGAATGTTTAAAGTTATTTTTCCCTATGTGAAGTGGATGTGTCAAAAAGTTCCTTGGAAAAAATAAAAAAAAAAAAAAAAAGAAAAAACATCAAAGAAAACCTGGTTGCAAAGTTCTGTGTCCCGTTGGCCGAGTTTGTAATTAAATTCGCTTTTGTGCTCAGTCTGAAACAAGGTGTTGTAGGGCCCCCCCCTTCCCATCCTCCCTCCCCAGTTCCTTCTACCCTGGACCCAAGCCTGGGCTGTGTCCCAGCACCCTGCACTCCTGCCATCCCTCCCCTCACTTTCCCGAAGATGTCTGGGGTGGTTAGGATTCGTCAGGTCACACCTCGGCCTGTCAGGACGCGGCGCCTCCTTTGCCCTGCTTCAGCCCATCGCTTCATTTCATCTACACAGAGCCTGGCGACGAGCTGGCCTCGTTAGACGCAAATAACTACAGCCGGCCAAAACGAGCAGGCTATTTCCTTCCCACTTACCTGTCACATCTCCTCGGCTTTTGTCAAACCAGCCAGTGCTTTTATTAACCCCAATCTGGGCCACAGCAGAGAGGCAAGCACGTACATGTACGCATGTGTGCACGCGTGTGCAGGCACATGCAGGCATGGAGTCCAACAGGAGCTTCTGGTTTTGGGCTGGGGTGGCAGGGGCCAGGCTACATCCCCAGCCCTTGACTCTCCCACCGCCCTCCTCTGTCCCCTTCCTCTCTCCACCGCACGCTGCCTGTGGAAACTCCTCCTCACCCACCCCCTCTGTTTTCAGCCTCACCCACCTCTCTGCATGTTGCTTTCCCAGCATTTCCCTCATTTCCCCAACGTGAAGGTTTGACTCCTTCCCCCGCTTCCCCTCCCTTGGTATGACACCATGTTTTCTTCACTGCACTTGTTTCCTTCAACCTGACTCACAGTGACTCCCCCAGTCCTGCCCTCCTCCTTGTCCTCACCAGCTCTCCCCTTCCACCTCCACTTCTCCTATTGCTTCCCTAGCTTTTATCACCCCTCTTTCCTCCTGCCCAGCCCGAATTTGGATTGGGGACATGTGTTGAAGGTAAGGCCTCACCTCTGGCAAACCCTACAGCCTCAGCTGCAACCACACCAAACACACTCCTATTGTCCCCTCTGCCTCCAGCAGGCTCCTGTCCCGATCTCTGTATGTAGAGAGAAGAGATCCCAGGCACAGAAATGTGGGATTCTTGGCCAGAGTATTTTTCTGGGGCTGGGGCAAAAGGCACCCCTCTAAACATGGCATTACGCACAGTATGTGCACACCTGAAACTCAGCTCTTATTTAATAATTGCTCTACATTAAAGTTGGTCACTACCATTTTATTATGGGTTGCGCTATCAAGCCCAACAACTAACCTACTAGTAACAGCAGTGTGAGAGCAGAATCAGGACAGCACTGAATGTATTTAAGATCACTACAGATTCAGATTTGTGTTTTTACATAGGAAATCTTCCAAAGAAAATCTCTCAAAAAATGTGTTGTAATATATTCTATATAAAGAAGTCTACACACAAAATAATTTATAACAGTAAAAGTGAAGAGTGAAAACTTCTTGTGCATGAACATAAAATCTAGAAATTACTCTATTCATAGCTGGGAAAATAACACATTGTTTTTACATAGAGAACATTCAGTTCTACCTTCCTCTTTGTGCATGTGTGCCTATTTCCAACTCCTAGCATAAGGAAAACTACATTTAAAATTGTTTGGTACAGTACAACAAAACCTGACATATCCCTTGCATTTTTTGTGAGGTTTAGGAATAACAGACAACTTTCCTCCACGATTAGTTTACATGGTATTTTCTTGGCAAAAACAACTACATCAATAAATTGTGGGTACATGCTGGATAAAGCTGTTGATAGCAGAGCAATAACTGGATTTTGGAATCTGAGCTGTTCTCCAGTGGGTGCTGAAGTATTTCCTAACAAGCGACAATCTGACTTCAGTACAATGTTGGATTACTTATATTTCTTTGGTGTTTTTGCAAGCCATCTTTGCCTTTTCTTGGAAATAAAAGGCAAATCTGTTCTCAGGCCCTTCTTTTCCCCTACTTTTCAGCCTAGCTGTATCTGCACCTCCTCCCCCCCCCCTCCTTTTTCTTTTCCTTTCTCCATCCCCTTTAAGTTGTAATTCAATCTCTTCCAACTCATGATCTCTTTTCTCTTTTTGGCACTCCCTCCACCCTCTCTCTCATTAGTTTAACTTGAGTTAATTAGGAATAGTAGGCAGCCCTCAATCTGTTATGTGTTAAAATAGAACAATCCAAAACAGAGAGGCACAGACACAACTATGTGATCTCATTGTCTAAGGGAGACAGAAAACCAGTGGGGATTCTCTTATCTAGACTAACATCTTCCCAATGGTTAATCTAACTGGCTTTAAAATGTTCTGCAAACGCAGATCTAGGATAACAATCTTTCTACGTTTCCTTTTCTTTTTCTTTTCTTTTTTTTTTTCATTTCATCATTGGCAAGAATGAGTGAATTGGATTGACATGGAGGTGATAGAGGAAGAGAAATAGTCTACACGTCAAAATGACAATGTATATTACATGGTTAACAGAATGAGTGGTACGTGCAATGGCTGCGGGTATTTTCATCTGCTGTGTTGTACAATAAGCTCCTTTTTTTTTTCCCCAAGTGTATCATCAAGATCACTCCCAATTCAACGCAGATTAAGTGTTTGCTTGAAGGATCTCTTTCTATGAGTAATATCACTTGATAAATGTGGAACTGAAGTAAGAATCTAAGTATTCACTTGTTGCTATTACTGAACTTTGTATATATAGAGGTCATGCCTGGTACACTGACTGTAGTGCTGATCACAGACCTTAGGGCAGAGTGTGCTGTGGAAGTGAAATATAACAGATCTAAGAAATCAAGCCCTGATTCTAAAGGTAAGGCCTTGCATTTTTGATTGACTACATATGGTACTGTTTGGAAGAAATGCATGCTCAGGAAACACAGGTGTTACTGTGCAACTAATACAAAAATACATGCCTTTATAAAAAATATATATGTCTGTGTGTGCTTGTATGTTTACATACGTACATGTAAATATATAAATACATAAAGTTTAAGCCTTCTAAGAGAGTTGTGTAAGTTTCATGGACTACCAACAGTCAAATTTATAGCAATGGTTACATTAATTGCTAATTTTCTATGTATGTGCCTGCATGCATATGAAGATGTGTGGCAGTAATTAGTGTTAATAATTTACCCATTAATTAGCAATGCTAATGCAAATATGCTTTGAAATTAAAAGAATTCCAGTGGTCTTTTTGAAATCTGATATCCAGGAAACAGAATTAAAAATCTATTTGAAAAATGGGAAGAAAGAGAGACATTGAAAATACTGCAGTCAAAATGTCATCATATATGTTAAGAAAAATTAATCTCCTTTCTGTCAAAAACATCGCTTTATGACAGAGAAACCATCAGACTAATGGGGCACAAAAGGACCGTGTAGTGAAAGACAAAGAGTAAGCTTGATTATCAGAACATACAAGAATGTTAAAGCACTGGAGAAGATAATATCCCCTCAAAAAGACGTCCTTGGCAGTTTCTTTTGGGGGGGTGTGAGGGAATTTCTAGCTGGACAGAATCAACATGAGACCAAATAAGGAGATGTTGCACTAAGTTTAGGGGGTTTTTACAGTTTATGGTTAATATATTGATTATTTATTTCCTCAAATATTGGTACAATTATGTGCAAACTGTATTAGATCCAGTGAAGAGAGACAGATTTGGCCCTTATAATGGTCTTCTGTTTGATCTTTGCTTTATATAGTAATGCAAAAGTGCAGTGATGGGTGTTGCTCCATTTTATACCACCAATGAAAAATACTTTTAGTTTTCCATGAAGTTAAAAGAACTCACAGTAACACCTTTGTTTCAATATTGATAATTAATACTGTTTAATTTACACAATCTTTTTCTTTCTATAAGCATTATAGATCACATGAGAGTTGCATAAGAGAAAGGTATAGATGTGTGATTTAATAAAAATCCAGGGTATTATGAATCTATACACCAGATTACATTAATAATTTTATGCAGTTTGGACATCTGAGATTATATCAATTCCAGTTCTACACAGATGCTGCAACATCTTCAGGAAGCCATAAACCACGTAAGAACTGACACATAAAACCATTTTTAGTCAGAATGTAAAATAGTAGGGAAAAATAGTAAAATTAAATTAGCCTAACATCTATCCAACAGATATCTAGAAAGTGCATACCTTTAGAAAGGCAGAAAATAATTGCCATTCTATCACACATATAGTAAGCATACTGGTGATTTTACAAGAGTAAACATATTTATCCCCCACATGCAGAAGATTAGAACCATAGTTTCTGTCCTTTCTCATTGCTTTCCCCATGTAAAACTGATGTGCAAGCCCCTGAAAATGCTCCATGCCTACAACAGCACATTTTCAGTGCAATACACACAAACCCCCTGTCTTCCATCAACATATATACTGGCATGGCAAGAGTGGAAGAAAGATAGTGCTGTGGCCTGAGAAGAACCGTTTTAGTACATAATAAACTAGGGCAAGTATTTGTAATGAGCTGAGTGGAATGACTCTAGAAGATAGTTATGTAATGCAAAGAGGAATACACAGTCCTGAGTGTTTTCGACTCACTTCTATCTATGAAATTTAGTCTCGACAGAGTTTCCACAGCAGGCTTGGTTTCAGCCATACTGAGTATGAGACTTTGTCAAAGCTGCAGAATGCAGGATCAGATAATAAACAGCAACAGAACCAAGAGCAAAGTAACTTTTAAAATGCACAGGTAATGCAGGGGTGGCTGTGTCCTGTGGGAGTTAGTGGCACATAGCTATTCATACATGTGGTTATCTAACCTGAAATATTACAAAAGCATAAAGCCAATAGTTTTAGAAGTTATCCTTTAAGAAAATTCTTCAAGTGGATTAATAACTTTCGTACTAAAAACTGCTATAAATCATTTTGGTGTGATGATAGTTTATCATGTGTTATCAATGTTCATGTTTGTATTGCAGTTGATTTTGCCTTATTCTTGAGACATATAGACATAGATTCAGAAAGATAAATATACATTTAGGATGAAACAATGGTGTTTTGGCACTTGAAACAATGGTATTTTTGGATTTAATATAATACTAAAATTCACCTCAGAACTAAAACTCAGACTAAGAAATATTTAAAAATGTGTTGCTTATATGTGTAGACAGATTGCTAAAAATACATGAAAACTAATACTGCTGCCTAGAAATCCAGCAAAGCAGAAAAGAGGTACTGAAAGCATAAAGGCAATAAAGCTCACAACGTTCAAGTTATAGCAGTATAACTCATGATCTCAAAGAATTTGTTTAGGCTAAATATAGAAGAATATTAACTATGATCAAACAGCGTTGTCTTACATGCTATCCCAGGAACATGCAGAATATTAATCGGATTGCTAATTTCCGCAGAGGCTAGAGGTTTAGCAGAAAATTTTGATGGTTAATAAGCTTTAATGTGTTAATAAGGGCACTGGAAAAGGATTTAGATAGCCAGGATAGCTTACTCTATACAGAAATATGCTACAATGTTGGGGTATGCTCCTACAGTATATTCCATCCTGCTTACTATTTCCTTTGGCAAGAAATTCAGAGATTAATTAAATCTCTACCTTTAAATGCATTTGCGTTGTTGGACTGATGCTAAAAAAGTATGATATATTTGACAACGAGGCCCCATATAAATTTTATAAATCTAACATTTTCTCATAAAACATTAACTGCTCACTTTTAAATTAGGAAAAGACTTCCTGGGATTTAGATTTGAACAGATTATTTTCAGTATCTGGGTGAGAATAGCAGAGTTGGGAATATGCCTGTCCTCCTCCAACTTCACAAATTAAATGGAAAACACTGAGAAAGAACAGCAAGGTCCCAGCAGACACGAGAACCACCCACACGTTTAGGTGAGGAAGCTGCACTCGATGACAACTTCATACACAGACCCTGCCACTGTAAATAATTTACTTTCACTGATGCATGGCATGGTCCTGTCTTCTGAAAGATGTTTTGTTTCCATAAAGCAAACCCTTATTTCAAGGAATAATGTGACTGACATATCTCTAGTTTTAAACCTTATGTAATACTATGTGAGTATTCTAAATGTCAAATGAAGTTTACTTGCTGCTGGGGTGTGGGGGTTTGGGGTTTTGTTTGGTTAGGGTTTTTTTTCTTCTTCTTCTATATTTTGACTGAAAAAATAGAGGTATCTAGGTAAAAATTCTCAAGATTTTGCATGGTATCTGTGTCTCAGGTGACTGTATTTTCTTTTTTCATCTTCATACAGCAGCAAAAAATCTATGAAGAAAATATTTTCATCTTTTATCCAAAAATATTTGAGTGTTTTTATTTTTTAATCATGGAGAGAGATATCTGAAATTATTAGGACAAAAAGCAGACAGATTCTTACTGTAATGGAGTCACCCACACAAAATATCCTTTCCTTTTTTGAACCCTGACCATCCCTTTTCACAAACACTCCCTTTTTAATCCACTGCATGGCATTACATAGAGTCCCTGCTCCTGCAAATGCTCACCATCAGGCAAAGCACTTTCTACCATAAATATTCATGCTGAATTTTCCATATTGGCTGTCCTGCTACAGGCACAAACCTATTTGACAAAATGTCTTTACATGATAATCAGGTTAGTATCTTTTCTTGATTGTTAGCATATTGCTTAAGCCTGAATTTAAGCAAAGGAAATTAATTTGTCTTGTTTTCTAATTCTATTAGCATTAATAATTATTCCAAAACTAGTAAAGAAAGTTTAGACCCCTAAGAAGTACTATCTTCTTAGATGAAAGCAAGCAGCTTTTCTTATTTTGTGGTCAGGTCTGGGGGAAAATGAAGAAGAACTCAGATAATTTTTACTTGGAGATATTTGAGAAGTTATGACATTCTCATGTGTTTGCTATTTTTAATTTTTTCCAATACAAATTTCCATGACTTATTTTAAGAAATATTCATTATGGTCTTTGTATAAACTGAACAATGAAATGTTGTACAAAAATGCATAGCCTTAAGAATATGTTGTGAGTGTATATTATTTAACTAACTCTACACTTCAGTTCATGACAAAATGAGGGATTGGATAGCACACAAAGGGAATGGATTTGAAATACCTTATAAAACGTCATTACTTTGAAGTTCACTCTTGCAGTTACCAGAGGAAGCATGGCCAGATAGCTATTCCTGTACCCTCATTAAAAAAAAAAAATTAGTAGATTTTTTTGTTGACTTGCATTTAAATGCATTATTTGTACAGCTGTAGCTGCACTAAGGCCAGACAAGACACTATACTCCAATCTAATAAAATGTTCATATTTTGTTTTACCTGCTGTCACAAAGAGAAGATATGGGAAGATAAATCATGAGACTAATATTGTCAAAACAACTCATGAACTTTGTCTTTCAGAGCTTCTTACATCCTTCATTCCAAAAACTGCTGTCTATGATTAAATACTTTTAACAGTATTAAGTGAACTGAAAATGCAATTCTCCAAATACTGAACATTTCTGAACTGTGGGTACTAAATGTATTGATAAATTTACTTACATACTAAGTGACGTCTTAATAGGCCCCTTTGACTTAATATGAACTTGCATGACTTTTCTAGATAGATGAACCTGCTCTTGTATTACAGTTGTTCTTCCTCTTCATGGCAAATTACAGCACTTGAATCTCATGTAATTTCTCCTCAGAGAACAGATATTCTATAGTTTTTCTAAGAAAAATCCTGAGTAGAAACGCATTTTTCTCCGCTTTTTGCAGAAATATGACAGTATTCTCTTCCACTATTAATTGAGTGCCCTCGGCAATGCAGGACACTTTACAAACAAATGAATGAACAAATACCTTTCTGATTCTAAGAACTAACAACGCTGGGAAGATATTAGACAGGTATTGCACAGGTATTACACAATTATTACAAGTATCTTTTTTATTTTTTCATTTGATTTCTGACAAGAAATCAGCTACGTGGATTTTGCTGACAAACTGAAGGCTGAAAGAGCTGGTATTGATGAAAGATTGAAAAAGGGAAGCTTGACTTGTGAAAAACAGACCAGAAAGTGTAAGGATTTACAGACGGTAGACTCCATCCAGACACTGCAGTTGCATCAGTGCATAGAATTGCTTGTGAGAGAAGAACAAAACGGAACATATTCTAGTGTACACCATTTTCTAGCTGCCAGCTTTACCACTTAGACTTGTAGTGTAGTAGAGTGATTTGAAACAAGGCAGAGGAAAAGCAGATTTATTCAAGGGCCATGAAAGTGAGAAGTTGCAGTGTTAAAAAGATCGAGAGCCCCTGTATGGCCCCAACCATGCTGATTAACTGATTAGAGTAAAATGGAAGAAAACTGGTTTTAAAAACGCATTTGCTGCAGTTCGAGCCCAAGCTCCCAGCAACTGACAAATTTTACAGTGGCTTTGGGAATATTTTTCTTCAAAAGGCACATCACAGACATATGGACACTTATGCACTGAAAGAATGTGAATTTTCTGCTTGTGCTGTCACCGAGGTGGTGAAAGGAGGATTTGGCCACCATTAACCTAAAATGGGAAAATACTCAGAGTGCTAACTAAGAAACCAAAATTTCCTGTTGAGGTCCTTTCTAACAATTTTGTTTATGTTTTCTCAGCTTGTTTAAATAGTTTGATATATACAATTCTCTTCAATTCTAATGCATATCTTAGCCCACAGTAGCTAAGTCTTCACCTCATCAAGAATTTCTTTATTAACATTCTAAGTTTTAGCTTTTATGTGGTTTGATAATCTCTCCTTGCTTCACTGCTTCTCTCTTCAATCTGTCTCCTTTTTTACTTTCTGGTTTGGTAAAAGTTTTCATACTTGCCTATGCTGAATTAATACAAAACTCAAGGTAAAACTTTGAGATAATGTCAGAATTTTACTTAGTTTTGAGCTGAAATTGTAAATCTTTCTTGGCAATGATAGGAAAGGAGTAGTTTTATGCAAACCTTATCCTGAGCAAAACAATTGTGAATTTATGTTGGTTGTGAAAGACTAAAAACTGTCTTCCACAACCTGCAAAACTTCTGTGTCAGTGGAGTTTGGCAAGCTAACTAAACAAGAAAGAATAGCAGTATTTTAATTTTTCAAGCCGTATTTATAACTTTAGCTATATGCAACTTGTTTTTCAGGGAAAAATTGTAAGGAATAAGTAGTAACTCTACCTTCAACCACTGTCACCTGTCTCTGACTCATTTTTGCCTCTCTGCTTTCTCGAGAATCTGCTGATTGTCCAGGTAAATTTCAGTTTATTACTATTATTATCACCACCCCAGAATACAACTTTGGGTTATCATCCAGGTAATGTATCCTTTGTAGAATTTTTTGAGTGCTTAGTATAAGCATAATTATTGTGCATAAAACTTAACATTCTTACCATCAACTCAATATGTCAGAGTATATGTATTTGACAAGCCTCAGCAGGATGCTGAAAAATGCTATAATATGTTATAAACATGTACTGATTTTTCTTGGGAATAATAAACCTTGATGTTCTCACCTCTCATATTCTTCCTTACACAAAGCAACAGCACCAAGAAGTTTTTTAATTATTCTGTGTTCTAGTAAATGGAGCAGTCAAACCAAAACAGACTTCATCTTATTTTAAAACTTTAAAAAATTTAAACTCCTCAGAGATTTGCTTTAAAGGTCTGAATTTGTTTCTTTTCTTTGGACACTTTGGCAGCAGCAGCCAGGTGATGTTGCACACAAATGGTGTAAAAAAGGGGTTTATTTACATTTATAATTATATAGATTACTAATGGCCTGGATCCACTGATGAACAGAGCAAGCTTTGGAGCAGTGGCCTAAAGTTACATGAAACCAAACAAGATGAAAAGCAGTGTGAGACTGAAATGTACTTTTCACTGTTTAATGTGTTTATGGAAAGAAAAGCAGAACACACCCCACGCCTCTCAGGAAGAAAAAAAATAAATAGAGAGAGAAAGGGTTTTGTTGCTCCTGTTTTCTTAGAAATTGTGTAACAATCTGAAAATATTTGCAGCCACTTTTTTTTCTTAGAATTACAATAAATTAGTTAAGTACTGGTACATTTTATTGGACTACACTGTTCCCAGGTCAAACATTCTCACTTGTTAGAGAAAGGATTTTTTTTTTCTTTTTCTAGTTTTCTTCTTAGAAGGGATGTGAAATATATTTATTGAATCAGTCCCCAAAAGTGGATCTCGTTCTGTCAATATCTGCAATAATCTACACATACATACAAATGCATACACATGTAACACATCCACAAAACATACTTCTAATTTTAGATGAAAAGTGAATAATGTCACACACCACATGCTGGGATGTGTTTTTCACTGTAAGCTTGGCTCCTTCCAAGATTTACTGTTTGTTACTGGGTTTGCATTTGTAAATCTGCTGGTTAACATGTTTCTGTAACAAAGCAGGAATTTAGTTCCCAGAGTGTATGTTACTTATCTGACTTCTTGTACTAGGACGTTATCATCTTTTTTCAATCCTGAGTTCAAGGGATCTTACAGAAATTACTAAGATACTTCAAATTTGTCACAACACATATTCCTTTTTAAATGCAATTATTTAATTAAATGGTACATAGGACTTAAAACTACTCCTTCACAAGACAATGGGAAAACTCTTGACAGCATTCAGTGGAAGCAAGACTAATCACATAATCTTTTTAAAAATCATAGTCAAGTGTTTTAGCTGTTAATTCTCACTTACCAGTGATGCTAATGAGTAGCATATGTACACTAGTAGAATACCTCTATCGACAAACACATGAGAATTGGATTGTAACCATGACAAAGTAGAGAAAAATGGGAATTACAAATTACAAGCTAATGTGGTCAACTCACTACATCTAAACTTGAAATTAAGATATAAGCTACAGGACAGGGGATAGCGTCAATCTTACTAATTACCTTAAAAGGAGAGTAGATTCTACCAACAAGAAAACAAAGACTCTTCATAATGTGCTGCAAAAGTTTTATTCTACATTGGGATTTGGATTCTGAGTCCTAGTAGCCCAGAGCATTTGTATGCACAGACCTACAATCTGGTTAAAGTCCACTTTTCTTTAGAAACACCAAATTCTGACAGCATCCACAGAAACCTCACTGAAATTTGCAAACAAAGAGAGGTCTTGCTTCGTGTTAGTTGTTTGTCTGTTTAAGTTAAACTAAACAGTTGGGAAATAGAGGAGTTGGAAATCCATCAAAATCCTCCATTGGCATTACAATACAAGGAAAATACTTGAGTGTCACAGTTAATTTGGAAACGCTGTATGATGAATCACTGTGCCAAGTTATTTTTTATTTCTAATAACTCATGTTCCTACTGCAAATATGGTTCTTTCCTAGCATTTCTCATTCTAATTCAAATGTTATAAAAGCAAATTTTGACCCCAAGATTGCTTACCTGTATGTGTGGTTTCTAGCCAACTCTGTAAGAACTTTCTTGGAATAATCATGGTAAAAGCAAGTTGGGGCAGGGAGAGAACAGGATGACACAAATGAACTGTTACTGATTTCATATTAGTTTTACATCAGTTTAATTGTAACTTCAGTAGACATCCTTTTGATTTCTTCTACTAATAGCAAGTTTCAAATCATGTCCTGGCACTTACTATCATGATGTATGGAAAAGGCACACTGGCTCTTGAGAAAGAAGGTTTTTCCTAGTTTCACTGCAGAGATCTCAGGGCCCAATACATCCTATACCAAAAGATACAAGAACAAATCTTTCATAAAACACTGTAGTTATAAACATGCTGATTATTAATATCAAATACTAACATTAAGAATAATAAGAAGTGATATAAGAAAATTAGGGAATACACATTTAGAAAATAATTTTTAAATATCAAAGAAGAGGTAGATAAAATACACTTTTGACTTTTTTTTCTTTTTAGCTGTACAATAACTTTTTTTAGATGCTCTTTAAAACCTTAAAAGTAGAAAGAGGGTTATTTTCACACATGAGACTTTCATAACTGAGGAACACAATCACTACACACAGGCTTATAAAGCACACATAGCAATTATGTAAAATCAATTGAGGCTGTCTAAATCTTGGCTTTGAAACAAAGGTTCATGGAGGAAATGCTGAAAATTACTTGGCAGTAATTGTTGCTAACAATGCAGGTTAATAACTAGTGTTGGGTCTGATTCTGATCTAACCCTGACTAGTTTTGCACTTGCATGAACTCTATTGATTTGCATCAAATTATTCATGATTTTCACTGATAAGAGCTTTTATCTGTGACCTGTGGCATAAAATCTACATCTTTATTCATAATCAATTATTTGAGGAAACTTCAAACTATTTCATTATTTATTACTTGCTCTCATTTGACCTGTGTATTGAAAAAAAAGTAAAAAATAAAATTTAGTCTAATTTTTAACAGGAATAAATTTATTTATGACTCATGCAAAATGGACTTTTTTTAATGTCACGCTGCTTAAACATAGAATAGAGACAAAAATAACAGTATTACAATAACATATTCTAAATATAACAGTCATTCTATGCTTCCAAAACTGCCATGACTGAAGCTATAGTCAATAAAACTATACTCATTTATTAACGAGGATGTTGTAATAATACTGTTCTTTTATCAGTTCTCATTTTTACAGCCCAGATATTCTTTCATTTTCTCAAAGCAGTATTGCAAAAGAGATACAAATGTCCATTAACTTTCAGCAAATAGTTAGATAGAAAAGCAATAGACCATTATTAATATTTTAATTAAATAATATCCTGTTGACATGAAAACTAGTTTAGCCTGAGTGAAAAACGCATACTTTTGTCAGTTGCTAATTTATGAATGGACTGTTTCTATCACCTTAATTTTGCAAATATTTGATGTCATGATTGAATAATAAGGAGGAATTAGTACAGTAGGAAAAATTCTATTGATATAAGTAAAATACAGCTGCTTATGTTCTACATTTTAGGGCAAATGTGGACACAGACCTTTACGAATCACATTTACATTTTGGGGGATGGTTTATCACAGTTTTGTGAGAATTTGCTTCTTCTCCAGAAATGTAGATACATTTTTGATGCATCAGACTCTAATGAGTTCTTTTCATTTGTTTTTTGATGCATCAGACTATAATGAGTTCTTTTTATTTGTTTTTATTTGTTTATTTATTTATCCACTTGGTGGATAAGGAATTGGCTGGATGATCGCACTCAAAGAGTTGCAGTCAACGGCTCGATGTCTGACTGGAGACCAGAGATAAGTGGTGTTCCTCAGGGGTCAGTATTGGGACAGGCACTGTTTTAACTTCTTTGTTGGCAACATGGACAGTGGGATTGAGCGCACCCTCAGCAAGTCTGCTGACAACACCAAGCTCTGTGGTGCGGTTGACACGTTGGAGGGAAGGGATGCCATCCAGAGGGACCTTGACAGGCTTGAGAGGTGGGCCCATGCAAACCACGTGAAGTTTAGCAAGGCCAAGTGCAAGGTCCTGCACATGGGTCAGGGCCATCCCAAGCACAAATACAGGTTGGGCAGAGAATGGTTTGAGAACAGCCCTGTGGAGAAGGACTTGGGGGTATTAGTGGATGAAAAACTGAATATGAGCCAACAATGTGCACTTGCAGCCCAGAAAGCCAATCACATTCTGGGCTGCATCAAAAGAAGTGTGGCAGCAGGTTGAGAGAGGTGATTCTGCCCCTCTACTCCACTCTCATGAGACCCCACTGGAGTACTGTGTTCAGGTCTGGGGCCCCCAGCATAAGAAGTACAGACCTATTGGACTGAGTCCAGAGGAGGGCCACAAAGATGATCAGAGGGCTGGGGTACCATTCTTATGAGGACAGGCTGAGACAGGTGGGGTTGTTCAGCCTGGAGAAGAGAAGGCTCCAGGGAGACCTTATAGCAGCCTCCAGGGAAACCTTATAGCAGCCTTCCAGTAGCTAAAGAGGGCCTACGAGAAAGCCAGAGAGGGACTTCCTACAAGGGCATGTTGTGATAGAACAAGGGGTAATGCATTTAAACTGAAAGAGTGTAGATTTAGATTAGATGTAAGGAAGAAATTATTTACTGTGAGGGTGGTGAGGCACTGGAACAGGTTGCCCAGACAATGTGTGGATGCCCCATCCCTGGAAGTGTTCAAGGCCAGGTTGGATGGGGTTTTGAGCAACCTGGTCTAGTGGAAGGTGTCCCTCCCCATGGCAGGGGGGTGGAACTAGATGATCTTTAAGGTCCCTTCCAACCCAAACCTTTCTATGATTTCCTTCTTCACAGCAACTATCATCCCTTTTACATTTGTCTGAGTTTTTTGATGATAAATTCAAGAACAGAGAAAAAGAACTACAAGTAGTTTCAATTTAAGGAAACAAAATATATTACATATTACCAAATATTCTCGCAACTTTTAGGAAATGCTGTAATGCTGAAATAGCTAGTACTTAATCTTCCAATTTGTATTACAAAGAAAATTGCTTCATGTGGCTGAAATAGTTTCTATAGCTAACTGTTTTTAAAAATGGTGTTAATAATTCCTCAAACATTACTCTGTCTCTCATCGTCCCACAATATATCCAGTCCCTTTAATATTTCATTTGTTCTTTGATGTTGTTTTTATTATTGCATTTTAGTCATTATTTTATATGTAAATTTCCCTATATACAAAAATAAAACTTCTCTGCCCAAAACCAATACACAGTACAAAACATGCTACAGAAAATACAGACCACAAAGAGTAGACATCTAGGTAGCAGAAAGACAGATGAGTGTTCCAAAAATGTATTTAGACTGATGTACATGCTTCTAATAAAGCATTTTGCTCTAAATAAACCCAGCTAGATTTTAAATAAATATTCCTGGGCTCCCAGTCAATCTTTTGAAGAGCAAAGACTCTTCAGCAGAGAGGATGTGTTTATCTTCTCCTGAGGGCCTGCTATACACAGAATAGTATTGTTAAGCTTTATTTACACTCCAGAAGCAATATAACAGTTCATAAATGGTAGACAGGAAGCCCTCTCCCTGTGGTGGGGGGAAAAATAAAGTGAAAAACATCTCACCTGGCAGTACGTATCTCCAGTAAGGTATTTGTATCAGTGGTAGATGAGTAGACTTCCTTTAGAGCCACCAACAGTAGTTATTCCCTTATGGGGTACCGTTCAGTTTACTAGTTACTGAGCTAGTTTAGATACCTCCTTTGGAGTGAGAGGATTTGTGCTTTAAAATATCCTGTTTCTCACCACTGATTATGGAGAGTTGCTATACAATTAACTCAGACATAGATAGCTGTATGGCTGTGACATAAATTTGTTGAAGTGTGCCCCATTCATTGTGCTAATCGTGATATATCATGTCACCTCACCCCATCAAAATCAGATGGTGGAAATATGGCTGGTTTTCTAAAGGTGGTTTTTGACTGGTTTTCTTCAGCAAACTTGATATGCAGAGCCAGCCGTCCACAGGTTAACCTTGGTACCTCTGCACTTGGGGATTGTGCATTATTGCACTGTTGCCCATGCAACACTGAGCCCCGAGCTTCTTTTCTAGGTGCTCTGTTCTCTCTTGCTCTGTTGTCATACTTTGTTGCCTGTTGTGAAAGGATTTATGGTGAAAAGGTGAAATTATCCTGAAATTTGTTGTAAAATTCTATGTTCAGCTTACAGTTGAGCAGAGACCATCTGAGACCGTATGAAATCAGAAGAAATGATCTTGCTCCACTAGCAGATGGGGCTCTATGTGAATGAAAAAAACATCCAGCTGTGGTTGCACAAGCTTCTGGGTAGGAGCAGAGGAAATGCTTGTTTGTCCCTCCCTTCAGAAAGTGTCTTGGGATGATAGCGTCATTATGGATTCAACAGAGAATAGGCCTCATTGCAGCATCCACTGTCAGCCCAAGCACTGATATCAAGAAGTTATTCAACATGTTTTGATACCAAGATTACAAAATTACTAGCACTAGTTTTTCTGCTTCTTGCTCTGCCTTTGCACTTGTTGTAGTGAACCAATGCAAGTTAAATCTGGCCAATACTGGAGAAAAGGTGTTTGCATGAATCAGCCAAACAGTAGCTAGTCTTATGATGTGTTTGTGGAGGCATTATGGAGAAAACTCTTCTGCGAGATTTCTTCATACACTATTATCGTCCATGTAGCAAAAGAGAAAGATTTTTCACTAAGTGAGTTCAAATTTCAATCTCAAATAAATAGTTATGCATCTGTCAGCTGCCTCACTGCACGGGTTTATACTCACAGAAATTTTATAATGACTAAAGAAGTGTTAATTGTGCTCAGAGATACTTGTATTTATATAAAAGGAACACTTGGATTTTCAGAAATGCAGGATACTCAGTGTGCTGCAAAAGCCAAAGGAATTTGCTCAGTAGCCTTCAAAATCTTGTCATTTTTACTTCAGTGTTTCACATTTAGAGCTATCAGAGCTTGTACATCACACCCATCTTTGGACTCAGTTTACATGGGCAAAAATGGCAAAAAGTTCACACCAGTTCTGCCTAGTTTCTGTTGTGTCTGCCTTTCTACATCTCACTAAACAGTGACCTTTGTTTCTGTTCTAGTGCCATTAATGGGATGTCATAAGGAAGATTAACAAAGTGAATAAAGCATTTCAGAGTGAGAGTCCAGTGTTTTCATTAATCTCAATGATTTTCACTTTTTAAACATATTTTGGTGCATTTGATACTTACATCTTCCACTCTTAACTTAATGCCAGTTTCTGTCAGTACCAGCAGGGGATCTGTATGAATCACTGAATAATTCCTTTTCTCAATTCCCTGTATAATCTCAGTTTGGAAGAAGTGGTTGAGACAATCAGGGTTTTCAGTATGTGATACTGTCTCAATAGATATTTTTCAAGTGACTTTTTATGATAAGGTTTTATAAAGTGTGAATATGTACTTAAACATTAAAGACTCTGTCTAAATCCAGCACAAATGATACAATAGCATTAGCAAACTACGGAGTGCAGCAGCCTATTCCATTCATCTCCTATTCCAGGGAACTTTTGACAAGAGTGCCCTAAATCACCATGGAAGATTATTCACCTTAAGTGTTTTGAATTATAGCAATTATAACTTTTTGGAGATTACTTAACTTGTTATGCGACCTTTTAGAAGGCATAATTGTTATGGAGTTCAAGGTGTAATTTTGATAGATCATCAGATGCCAAAGATATGCAATTTGGAACATTCCCAGAGCTGTAAATGACAAAAACTGAAAGTAGAGAACATCTACTGTTTGTTTACCTGGAATAAAATCCTTGCACTGTCCTACATTAGAGGCGGTCCAAGCTAAATATGTGCAGTCTTATCTGATCTACATAGCTTTGAGCATGTCTGGTACAAGATAAAAGTTAGATTTCTTTAATGATCAAATATATGTATTTTGAAGGGCAAAGTCCACTTTCTGTAGAAACCTATGTACCAGAATTTCTTACTGCTGTGATTACAATCTCAGCCTTATACAAAGAGTAAGTCACCTGTCCCCTATTGCTGGAGAATGGAGACACCCAGACTGTGGGAACTGGGAAGACAATCTGGCAGTCATTCAAAAAAAAAAAAAATACTGCTTTGAAAAAAGGCAAGTTTGTGCCTACTTCTGGGGAAAAAAACACAACAATTTCTGGCCTTTAGAAAAGTCAAAGTAATTTCTGGGTAAGAGATAATTCTATTCTCAGAATAATCTTATTCTATGATGTAAAGTAAATATTTCTCTATTAAATGCTGGAAGAGGAATTTCTATAACAAATATATGGCTTTCAGACTGTATTAGCCCAGCATACACTAACATAAAAATACTAAATAGAATCATAAACCTGGTCAAGTAATTTCCTTTGACTTAAGCAGCGAGTGCCACTTGAGCTGTACAAGGGTTTTGAAGACACTGATATGACTTTGGCAAGGTGACAGGATCTACAGGACTCTCCTGGACTGACATCTCAGGGCAGCTAGGAAAGGCCAAGGCATTTCAGACAGTGCTAGTATTGTGTTTAGGGAAGAGAATCCAGTCACAGGTTACCTTTGGCTGATTCTTGTGATACACTGATTTCATTAGTTGGATTGCCAGGTAGCCCAACTAAAAGAAGCTCTGCTTTCTTCTGTGTGCTGCTGCTATTAAATCATGTCTCGTGTAATGAATATGGGGCTGCAACAAATCTCAAGAATATAGGCCAAATAGTTTGCCCACCTAGACTACAATGAACCCAATCAAAAAGTAACTGCTGACAATGTTGGTGATATCCCACTGTATGATCACATCTGAGGAGAAAGGTTAGTTTGGTTAGTTAGAATTTTTTTTTTTCATCTTTGTGAAGAAACTTATGGACAAATGATTTACAGCTTCTTCCAACATAAAACTTTCATTTAACTTACTGACATAGAATGACATAAGCCAGACATACAGTTCATGCAGCCCTCGATCCTGTGGGTTAGCACCACCAATGTCATGCAGCAAGGCATCTCATAGCTTAATTATAAGTTGCATGGTGAATCACTACCTTTCATTTGTTCCTTTTACTCTTGTATTGAATAGGGGAACTCAGTAGGTTTAAACTGGAAGAAAAGTTATACATTAAAGGGTAGAAAGCACTATCACATAGTCACATAATATATTATGTAGCTCTCCAAGGTGTGCAGTTGTTAAGGTTCATTCCTTAGCAGTGAAAAGATAACAACAAGTAGCAATCAAATCATTAAACAAAAGAAAGGAAAAAACTAGATAGAATCTAACATTTTCCAAGAAAATATTAACAACAAAACTGTGTAAACTTCCATGTGCAATATCTGTAATATCTGAGTGTTGTATAATCTACTATTTAAAAGAATAGTACAGTCCACTAAAGTTACAGTGCTTGAAGTGCACATCTTTATCTAGGTGAAATGTGTAACAGTAGTGATGCAGGATGTGGAAAAGAAGTCACAGAATGAAAATAGCTGGAAGCTGTAATAAACAGGAACATGGGATGTGAGGAAAAGGAAATAATTTCTACACTAGGCTAAAAGGAATCCTAGGCTGAAAGTGAATAGGAGAGTTATTGGATAGGAGATGACTGGGATGGTTATGAACAGCTAGTCTAAGCAATAGTTAGAATTTCCCAGAAAAAGGGAGGGGAGTCAGGCATTCATAGATATGAGAACAGAGATAAGTTAAAGGAATTATTGACATTAATGGTAATGCTTGAAGCAAGTCTCAGCAGATAAGGCCCAATGATAGGACAAGCAAATTGTTCAAGATAGTAAGTAATCTTTTTAAGAGATGAGACCTTTTTAACAATACACAAGGTTTAGAGAGAAAAGAAAGGACTCACTGGAAGCATGGTAGTGAAGGTGATTCATGCAATCCAAGAGTGAAAGAGGGAAACAGAAAGGAAAAAACAGGGTAAAGTATGTGTTAAATGAATGAATGATGTGGAAAATAAAGCAATGATTACCAGCATGTTTGGAAAAGTTGAAACTTTTCACCCAGGGTAGTATGTCTTAAGCCTGTCTAAGCAGATTTCAGGCTGTCCTTGCAGACATGGGAAGAGGATAAATGCTATCATTTTCCAAAGAAGTTATGATAATTCACTTCTAGCTTAATAATAATAATAAAAAAAATAAATCAGGACTGCAATGGTACCTAAATATGAGGATGTATTTAGAACACTCCTGCTTGAGAGAAAGATTTTTTGCTTTGCTTGAAACCAGACAATTCCATTGATCTCTGTCTTACAGCTCCAGTTAAATTTTGTTTAAGTTAGGCAAGTCTGAACAATTAGCAGGTGAATTAACTAAAGAAAAACTCTTTGAGCTTTAATGGAAAAGTGAGTGGCGGGAAGATTATTAGAGTAGACTTTAGTGTCTAAACCAGAAAATTACACGGAAATTAAAAAAAAAAAAAAAAAAGGAAAACCACAAAAATTTGCTATGTGAAGATAGCACTGAAAATGTATACTCCAATTAAAATGAACAAACCCTATTTAGACATTGCCTTTTTTCATGAGACTCAAAGACATTATCTAAGGCAGGCAAACATTGTAACCCAAAATGTTAAGGTCTGAAAATGCTGTTCACAAAACTTTCAAATACACCATTCTACCTTGGGATGTCTTGAGCCAGCCAGCTGAGGCAGAAGAGCTGAAGGATGCATCCAAAAGGAAGTAACTGAGCTAGTAACCTTGGATATCATGGCATTATAGCAATGGGAATGGGCACCCTTCATTCACAGGGTGAATGGCTGAAACATGTTCAAGTCCACACAGCTCTCTACATCTCACTGATAGATGACTGTTGTGAGAATAGAATTCTATCTTACAAAGAAATTCCTTGGACTTTTCTAAAAGCCAGAAACTCTTGCTCCAACCATATATCCAAACACAAAAATCATCAATGAAAATTATAGCACGCTCCTTAATTCAGAAAGTATGCTACATGTAACTAATGCATTGTAAGATTAATCTCATGATATGTCCCATATCATCCATCAGTTAAATGCAACAAAGCCTCCATTGCTAGATGGTTTAGGTGATGCCTGATATGTGAATTAACTGAGCTCAGTGAGTTTTTCAGGCATCTGTGTAGTTTCAATTAAAGCAATAAGATAATTTCTCTTTATTTCTATGGCACAAATCCATTGTGCATATATCAGAAGCTTAACATATAAAAACAAGTGCTAATTCAGTCCCAGTTTGTTCTGTGATACCATTCATCAGAAAAGGTAGGACTTAATGAAGAAAGGAGTTTCTTGTGCCATATAAAATGATTTGCCAGTACCAGAGACATGTTTCTCATTGAATAATCAGAACTGGAGATACATGCACCAGTGTGTTCCACCCTGGGTAGAAAAGTCCTGTCTATAAAATAATTTGTTTCGAAAGGCACAAACTCAGATTTTCCAAAGGGCAGTGTAGTAAAATTTTGTCCTCAAAATTGTGGTGTTATCTGGAAAAAAACAACAAGGCTTTGCTTGGTCCTACCCTCAGAGTATTTTTTCTGGATCAATCAATTTTGTCCTACCTTCACATTTCCTGAAAAACATGTGCAGGATTTTGTATCACCATAGTCATCCCTTATCTCTGTGATCTACAAAGCAGGTATTAATTACAAGAGTTATAATGTACTCTGAACATATTAAAGTGTAACCTAAGGTGGTTTGTTTTTTAGTGAACGCTTTCCAGCTCTGGAATTATTCTTGCCAACTCTACAGTGAGTAGGGCTTAGTTTGTTTCCAGAGCTAACATGTCTGTCTTTACCTTCAGAGCTGCCTTCAAGTACGTGAAGAACTTCACTTAAAATCTGGGGATCTGCCTGCTGAGAGAAAGCAATTTTACAGGTAAGACAAGGAGGCCTTAAACTGTGTTCCCCAGCAAGAAATTTGTAGTGTCTGGCTAAGCAGATTGTTTCAGCAGCTTTTGCTTCATCGAGGTCTCAGTTCGGTGAAAAGGCTGTTGCTTTTGGTCTTAAAAATAAGTAGTGTCATTTTCTCTTTGCAATGAATTCTTTCATCCAATCATATTCCTGTATGCAAATATACCATAGCTAGTACAGATAAAAAAGCACAAATAAAGCTAAGAGCTCAGTCAGGACAAAAATCACTGCGTTTCCCTTATACCTCATTTCACCTGTGTTTCAGGAGCGTCCTCAAACTCCTCAGCTGAAAATATGAAGAAGCAAGGTTCAGACAGCAATCCTGCTCCAGTTTTGCCAGCGCTGCCAGAACCACTCAGAGATCTGAAATTTAAGTACACGAAGGTTAGTAGCATTTGTGTTTCTTAATTTTTCTTATGCATTCAGCCCAGACAGTAGGATGTGCTCATTTTAATCTTATATGAACCATGGAAGCAACTGTAAATCAGTGCTTAAAATGTTTATTCTGACTTCTTTCTGATATTATACATATTAGCAATTAATGTTCAGTGATCCTTCTAACCTAAGTATTTCAGAAAGTGTGCAAGTGTGATAGAATCATTTCATATTTCACTTGGAGTGGGTGCTGTTTTTCTCCTGAAACAAACTTTCTGCAGTGATAAGTTTCTCAGAAAGTATAAATGGAGCAAAGAAGGAAAAGTTTCTATTACTATATTATTTTTCAGAACAGCGAGAACAAATAAAACATTAGCGTATAGCATCGTATTACGATCAGATTTAAATAATAATACCAAATAAGCTTCTGTGGAAAGGGATGTGTGAAAAATGAAACTAAAATAAAATTCATTCTACTCACATATTTTTCTTAGAGATAATGAATATCTTTTTCAGCTTAAACCAGTAACTATCAATAAAACAGATAAAGTCTACCATCACTAATTATTCAATATTACCATAAACTTTTTGTAATAGCAAATTTTTTCCATATGTAGTTAGAAGTACACAGATAAAGAAGGTCTGAATCCAGACTTGTCTTCCCAGCTTGAACAGACCCTTTGCCTGTTTTATATCATAGTACACAGGTATCTGCAAGAACTTTGAACAAACTGTTGGCAGAAAATATTGAAACTCTGCCCTCTGAAACATTCAGGTAGAACAATTGATCAGAAAGGATGTCTTCTCTTTGGAGACTCCTCGGTTACTGTTAATTTCTTTTTCTTGTTACCATTACAATGGAAATAAATTTTATTTTCTAGAACCACTGCTTATTTTCTTTTCCAAAAGCAAGGTATTCAGCAATATCTAGATTAGTCCTTTTGAATTCCATTCTAACTTATTTTTTTAATGGAAAAGAAACAACCAGGTTTCAACGCATGTCTTTCTTGAATAAATCACACAGGACCTTACTTTGTAAATATTTAACAGGCTATGAAAGCTATGTAGTTCTGCCACGTGATAGCTCTCTACAGCTCTTCCTGTCTCAAAAAAAAAAAAAAAAAAAAAAGCTTAATTCAGAGAAGATACTTTAGTACCTAGGTCACAGTGGTGTTCCAGAAACTACAGTGCTATTTATTTGATTTTCATTTTTTCAAATGAAAACAACGAATATGAGCAAAATGCCAGCTCAGAAATCTGATTAACTGAATATGCAAGACATAAATTCCTGTAAACATTTCTATCCTTCTAAAATATTTAGTTAGCAAAAACCTATTCCATGAATACAAAAAACAACCACAAGACAGCCAGCATGATTGAAATGTCTATAGCGTGCAATTAAGAAGAGTGTCACGTTGCAAATGAGTTTCTTTTGCCTTGACAATAGATACCATTTCCTTAAAAACTGCATATAATGTGTAACTGTGCGGAAATGCAATGAACTTGTTTGCAAAAGTGTGTACCTACAAGTGGTCAAATCCAACACACCCTTGTAGAGGCTTGATTTTTACAGTGCTTTCCTCCTCTCTTCAAATATCACACAGGATTATCTGAAAGCCACAACAGTGTGCTGAGGGAGAGGGAGATGGGATAATAGAAATGTCATCCCATACCCAGCACTCGTCCCACGATTTAATAAAGCCTCTCCACTCTTGTTTTCTTACCCATCCTGTTCCTCTCCTGTCTCATACAAGTTAGAATATGGTGTGTGGGATTGTTTTGACTGGTTACATTGGAGGGATCAAGATGAGGGAAGCATTAATTACTGTTGATGTATTAACCTTTCCGCCTGAAGCACCTTGGACAACAGCAGATCCCTCAGCTCTGGAAACTCAATTTTCTCTTTTTCTACCATGGCATAATATCAACAGACATCACACAAGGATATGAAGAAAGGTAACTGCAGGAGATGTTCCAAGGACTTTCTTCTTTACTTAACTCTCTCTCTGTTTTATTTTCTATGAGAGGGAACATTTGGGGCCTTTTACAGAGATAATTTAACTAAGTATTTCCATATGTCTATGGAAATATGGAATCTATAGGTTGGTATAGCTACATTTCAGGTTATGCCTTTCACATATAGCATAAAACTAAGCAATTTGAAGGAAATTTGGATTTCAGGAATTACATTTAATGCATTTTAAACAGTTAAATTGGCTTGGATGTTGAACCACAAAGTGATCTTGAATTGGTTTCATATCTGAATATCCTTTAAAGATATTCCAATGAACTGAATGAGTGTTGGTAGCTGGCTGAAAATGTACTAGTAAATATTTTACTTAGTCAACACTGAGGAATTAGACAATGATTGTTTGACAAATTATTTCTGTCATGATGCTTTCACATATGCTAAGCCCTGTGGTGCTCCTTTAATCAGAGAAACTCAGATTGGTTAATTATTAAGTTGTCAAATTACATGAGGGGGGAGAAAATGGCAGCACATTCTCTCACTAAGCTGCATGTGGAATATCAGAAGGTATGGAAGGGTAAGCCACTCTGAGTGAAGAAAAATTGTAGCTGAGTATCATATATGTTGCAATCACTAGCTTAACAAACAAAGATGAGGGGTAAAAACACAAAAAAATAATATCTGGGAATAATATCTGGGAAAACATAATCAGCTATAAAGGTACTATAGAAAGATACTCTTTTTAAGATCAGCTGACTTTGTAGATACAAAACTACTAACTGAAAAATCAAAAAGTTTAAATAAATAACGAATAGAAAGAATATGTTCTCTGATTATTAGTTCATTGCAGCAGTAAAATGTAATTCCTGGATCAACAATAACATACAATTCCAAGGGGAAAAAAGAAAAGTTACATGAAATATTAGCCAAATATCAACTTCTTGTAAGGAAAAACCTGGGGAAAAAAGATTTCACAGCAGGTATTCTGTATGGATAGATTTGTTTAAAGCTTACAATTTCCATCTTTAGTAGTTCCTTAAATAATTTCACATATTTTAACTGGTGCATCTTCACTGTTCCTGGCCTCTGAAAAAACACTGGTGATGTCATTCCCTGGTTTACTGACTGCACTAGAAATCTTGTGAGCAGTCAGCCGAACAGTTGTTGAGATTTGGTGATCGCTTTTAGCTCTTGTGAAATGGGCAGCTAGGCTCATTTAAAGAGCATTGTCAAGAAAAGCTTTATCATAGCAAGACTTGTAGGCTGTCAGGGGGCAGATTTTTGGTGGGAAGAGGTTATGCTTTTTCTTGTACCATAAGTTTGGAAGTGTTTCTTGTATCTAAAGAGAAGTTAGCTTAGAGATTTCATTCCATATTTATAAAGCTATCCTTAATAGCTAAGTTTGAAATAGTCCACATTTTAGAAAGTTCTATGACTTTTCTTGACTACATCTCTGTAGTATGGATTATAGTTCATA
Organism: Harpia harpyja; assembly: GCF_026419915.1. Classification (NCBI taxonomy): domain Eukaryota; kingdom Metazoa; phylum Chordata; class Aves; order Accipitriformes; family Accipitridae; genus Harpia; species Harpia harpyja. The sequence goes on along the minus strand of NC_068969.1, from coordinate 76,993,589 downwards.
ACAATAATAGTGAATTACATAAAAATTCTTCCCTGATGAAGAATAAGTTTGTAGACAGATGCTGAATATGGGATCATGTATAGGATCTTTGCAATATAAGAAATGAACTATTTTCTTCTCTAAACTGTACTTTTAAGTCACTTCTACAGAAGCACTGAGGTCTGAAACCCTGTACAGACTGCACAATATTGAACCCAGAAAAAGGGGATCCTTATTCTAAGGAAGATGCAGCAAGAAGTTACGTTTCATAAGGTGATGACACCTAATGTAGAGGCACTAAAATCTATTTCAGCAAAGCTGTGGTGTGGTCCATCTGAGACAAAGCTGTCCAGAGTCAAATACTTTCTTTCCTCATACAGCACAGACACAAACACAAATTCAGCACTTCCCTTCTAGCAGATATTTTATAAAATGGACTCACAGTCCTCTCAGTATACTCAAGGACTGAAGGAAAAAAAAAACACTGGGATGACAAAGAAAGGCAAAGAGCAGGTCTTGTCTCCCTGTTCTCTGCTCAGGTCATTTGAGTGACCAAATCAACTGTCTAAACAATGACTGAAATACTGTAGTCTTGCAGGTAACTTCAACCCCAAATGGTGAATGGTATCAGATTACCTGAACTGAAATCAATCATTTCAGAGAATAAAGATTTTACTGCACTCTGACACTGGGAAATAAAGCCAGTCAGGGGGTTTTGGACTGCAATAGCCTGTTATCTGGGCTCTATTTTAAATACTAAGCTTTAGAAGTATACAGTCCCATCTACAAGAAATGTGTATTTCCAGGTCTAGTGCAAAGAAGTCTGAAAGTCATTAATTCTTTGAGTTGTTGAAATGAAAACCATCTTCTCTCCTAAAAATACCAGTGAAATTACAGTTACAAAATGCCTGCAACAACATTTCTAAATCCTTGCAAAATAAATTTGCAGCCCTAAACCTCATGGGCCATAGTCAGTCTTCACACACAACCCCCTGCACTGTGTGTGCCACAGAAGGGGAGTTCTTTTGCATTTATGTCTGACAAACCAGTACAAAAAAATACAAGCTGCCAGTGGAATTCTGACTGACAGACCAACACTGTAACCTATTGCAAAATGATCCCAAATGTTTTTTTTCAGCAGGACAAGGGAGTTGCCAGAGGCTGCTGTTGGCCAGTACTTCAGTGTTGCCTGGATTTAGAGATCCACATCCTGTGTGTTTGCAGCATATACTCCACAGCATTAAATGAGCATGGCTGCATGCACATTTATGAGTGCAGCTGCTTGCAGTCTATGTAACACTGCTTACATGGAGAGTTTTGACTTTTTCCTTCTCTTTCCTGGCTTTCTTACCTGCATATGCAAGACTGCTATCTAACTTATGAAAGACATCTGGATAGTTTGATTTATACAGCCCCGATACAATGTTGTGTGTATATATAATATAATGAAGTTATGTTTTAAATGGGAATGGTATTAGAAACATTAATAAGAAAGATATTCTAAACTAATATTATGGGTGATATTGGCTGGTGCAATAAATGTAGTATTTAAACAAATACTTTAAAAACTTCCAAAAATGGTATGTTTTGCTATTATTCCTTTCACAGGCAGATATGAATTTGGCATACTGTAACATCATAGCAGTGTTATGTTAATATTTACCTTTTACTTTGTCTCTTTTCTTGGCAATGTAGCTAGTTACTAAAGATGGCTTTTTTCGTACTAACCATTTAACTGCTGTCTTTGCTTTTTCACAACAGTCAGAATTTTGTGTGGATATTCCTGCAATCAACTTCATTACATATCTGAAATTTCCAGGGACTTATTTAATTCCCTGACAGCTTTTGTTAAATCAGGAGTTTGCTGGTCAGTCCTGATGGTCGGAGGCAACAGTGACACTCTATGTATGGTACCCACATAGAAACAAGCTGAAACATACAGGAATATATTTATAGCAAATTGTTACCATATCCATTTAGGGACAATATTTTTATTGGTCTTGATAGTTATTACCAAACAATTCACCAATTATTAACAAGGATGCAGACAGCCATCAATACGATGCAAAAAATCTGTTCACTGAAAGCTGTCATGTTTTCATAACGTATGTGGTTGTAGTGGTAAGGTTTAAATCCCAGGTCTGTGTGTCAAAAAGCATTTATCCTGCAGTTTTGTTGTCTTGACTTTGTCCTGCCCTGAGTCAACCATCATTTGCTTGGTTTGCCTGCCCCAAAATATTTTCTGGTTTTCTATTTAAATGTTCCTGCTACTCTGAGCAACAACAGTGGTCCTTTATCCTAATGGAGAGGAAACGGGAATCAAATCTTTTATGCTAGTTGGTGTCTCAGCTAAGCTCCAGTGACTAAAGGTGGGGCAAGATGCCATGACCCTAGAGACAGGCACGGTTTGAGCACAAAATACCTCGTACAGTCAGTCAGAGCCTGCCATGGTCTCGATGACAAGCATGATCAAGATCTCACACGCATGCCAACAACTCAGTGGCACTGGGAGAGAGCAAGAAGGGAGGCCACCAGACTATCAGCAGCAGGAGTGTGGGCTCAGGCCCTGGGAGGGCAGCTTAGAGTGGCAACCCCTTTTCAGCACTGACCTGAACCCAGAGGTCACAGAGGATGACAGGTACTGTTAACTTTATACATTACCATGTCTACTTTAAAGAGCAACCTACACAACACTTGGTAACAGCACAGCCTCCTCTTTTCAACATCAGATGTTTTCATGTATCAGATCTTTTCAATGGGGTTTTCCTTTCTGTTTCAAGGCTAACCTACAGAGTCAGAAAGAAAATATTAACCCACTTTTTGACAATTTTACCAGCAGTGGCTCAGAGATGTCAGGCTCTAGGGTAGCACAGATCTTGTACACCTACAGGTAAGGCCCAGGTTCTATTTTGCATTTGTGAACAGAGGTAAGTACCTCAAATTTCACCCTGAGGTCCTTAACCTTCACTCTGCTTGCCCCCTAAATTTTCATAGCTGTGTAATATCATATAAGTTATCAGTAATCACAACTGAAGTAGAACATATTTTTAGTAGATTGGTTTATTCTGTCACTTAGCAATTGTTGAAATCAATTCATTTTGTATCATCTTTAATATGACAGAAGAGAAAATTCAGAAATATTATAGTTATTTTGATAATGGTATAAAGTACTTCTTTTAAAAAAACATTTACCATTTTAGAATAGTGTGTATGGTGCCATATTTTCCCTACACAATTGAAAAATATTGATTTTTCAGGAACAATTGCAGTGGTTTATTTCCTTGTCTGTTTGTTTGTTTTAATGGAAAAGCAGACTAATTTCTACAGATTTCATCAGAGTCTCATTCATATTCAGTAACCAAAAATCTAGAAAGATGCAGGACTGCTCACTCCTGAAACCTTCTTTGGACATAGTTTTAAGGGATATATAACACAACTGAAATTAGGACACCAGAGCTTGAAAGAGAAGGAAAGTGCCATACCAGACAACAAAATTAATAGTAAAAGTAAAGCACACATGGTGGGAATTTTGTGCTGTCTTTGGAGAAAGTATTCTTGCATGACACTGTTGTCATTTAGACTTTATAAGGATTTCAAACATTTAATTATTCGTTTAGCTGTAACAGTACCTTTGCCCATTACTTATTCCAATACAAAAGGGCTTAGCTTTGAATTTCTGGGGTTATTATACCACAAAAGGTTACGGATCATAAAAGTTCAATATGGGAAAGAACAATGCCCACCTTGCTTTGTTTAGATCTTGTTCTAAGCGCACCAGCAATGTTGTAATCAAGAGTTGATGGTATTTGTTCCAGCCATGCAAAGTAAATTCAGTACACAATGTGCTTTCAGCCTGTATAAAAGTTTGATCTTTGAGTAACGACACAGTTCCTAACATTTATTAAATTAACTTTGGGTATCAATTTCATTGCTGCTGGTTAAGCTGTTATGATTAATTTTGGTGTAGGCCAGCTGCTGTGCAATAGTTCTTTTGTGCTTCTTAACTGTTAGCTATATGTTTGGCATTCTATGAGAAGCTTGAAATAGAAAGATGTTAAATACAAAGACAGGATATTTTAGCAGAATTAATGAAAGCACAATTTTAGCTTATTTTCTTCGTTTTAATGTTAAACTTTTTGCAGTCCCTGTCAGGTAAAAGTCAGGATGAAACAGTTAAATGAGCAATGCATGCTGGCCTGGTTTTCCTGGTATATAGGTGTTCCACACAAAGGCAACAGATTAGTAAAAAGGCTTAGACGATGTCTGGGAGAATGGAAAATCAAGAACGGTGCTGTCTGCTGAGGGAAATCAGTGTAGAGACATAACAGAGATCCTCAGAGTTGAAATGAAGTATGAAAAACTATCAAAATGGACACAAGTAATATTAATTTGCTGTAATACCCCTTGCAGTTCAAACAATAATAGTCAGACATTGGCAGTAATAGTCAGAATGACAGGAGTATGCTTGCATTTTATGCCTAAAGGCTGAATGGAAGACAGGGAAGTGTCACCAGTGTCAGGGTGACAAAAGACTTGATATCTGTGACAATTAAATTGGAGGTAATCAGGGTATTGATAGAAATTACTGAATAAATAATGAATAATGTCAAATGGTTAGGATCACCTTAAACAGAAGATAGTCATACTGATTATAAAGCAATGACAGCTAAAATGGTTACCCAAGGATCGTCTCCACAAAGCCTGAAGTCATATGAGGCAAGTAGCTTCACCCTTCAAAAGCAGGAATTGCAGCATGTGCTGAAGACCAAAACTGGAGAGGTTTGAATTCCTGGTGTTTTGCAGAGAAACTTTCAGGCAGGGAGCGGAGAGAAAATAGCTCCCCATATACATGTCCATCAGCTGTAATCCTGCCAAGCGATGAGGTCATATACACTGTCAGCACCCACATTTACTGTATGTTTGTATGATTATATTCACACGCTGAGTGCAGGATTATGGCAATATGGCACAACCCCACTTTGGCACCCACAGTATAACACCTGGGAAATAACAGCATTGTGATGTGAGAATGTTCAGACTGAGATCCTGCAAATAGTCTTTCCAAAGGAGGAGTACGAATTAGCTTTCAAAACTATGATCAGAAGTGCCAGTTTCCCACATATTTTCCTCCAGGACCTATTGAGTTTTATAGGGTTATATGTATAGTTGAGGACTACAGTCATCTTCTGCCCATAAGCCACCTTTAAAATTCCGCTCATTGTCAGCTCTTGGACATATTAAGTTGGCCATTGTAAACATTTTGGTATGTGCTAGTTCAGTCTGGAAGGCTAGTCCTCCTTTCCTTGTAAGATTAGGACAGGGAGAAAAACAGCAATTAAAGAAATAGGTGATTTCATCAATAAAGTAATTCAACTTTTCTTCCGGGCATCAATTATATAAGAGACATGGCTTTTCTCCAAGTATGTGCTGCTAAGTGTGTTTTTCAGAGAAAGTCTCTGTGAAATGCACCAACTACCAACAGCAAGGACAGTCTAGGCTTTCTCTAAGATTGTTAACAATGTACTTCTTGTGAATACATCAGTCATTTCCTCTTGATTCACAGTTCCTATCTTTATTTAATGGAATAAGTTCCACCTTTTTTGTAAAAGATTAAGAGCATTATATTTCTGCTTTTAAATCTTGACCAGGATCACATTCAATGAAGAACCAATCCACAAAGACAAAGGATTTTTGTGAAAAATAAAAGAGCCCTTCCCTAACCTCTAATTATTTTTCTCCTGTAACAGGAAAATAGAGAAGTATACTTGCTTGCTTTTTACTCTGCTTAAGTGGTTCTTTCTTTGTTTCATTCAATGGACTGTGGTGGGGTTTTTTTAGTCTTGACTTTAATTTCAGAAAAACATGCTATTGGTTATTTTTTGTTGGGATTTTTGGGGGGGAGCAGGAGAGAGTGAAGACAAATCAAAGCAAAGCTAAATAAAATAGTGTTCTCCAGGATACTACATGTACTATATATACTAAACCCAAGGATTGGGTTTACTTCTCTTGGGGCATGTAACAGAAAGGCCCTCCATTGTTACCAACCCTGTAAGCATAGGAAACCCAGGTAGGTTTAGGTAGGTCATTTAGGGCTGTACCTCCCTTGTACATCACAGACTTCAGTATGAGAGAGGAAGGACCCCTTTGTAACAGTATCTTTTTATGATATGAAACAAAGTGGAAATATCATGTAGAGACAGGAAGTTTGCCTCTCCAAGTTAAGTGCATATGTGATTATTCATCTCTTCAGAATAATGTAGAAACAGTTATTCCATTTTTAATTCAGGTACCTATCAATCAGGCAGCTCTCAGCTATGAACGACAGATTTATTCATTAAAACAGAAAGCAGGCAGCAGCTATATATATGTTACTAACATTGTTGCACTATTTCTTCTTCTGCAGATATTTATAAACAATGAGTGGCATGATTCGGTCAGTGGTAAAAAATTTGAAGTCTTTAACCCTGCAAATGAAGAGAAAATCTGTGAAGTTGAAGAAGGTGACAAGGTAGGGTTTTCTTTCTTTCTCTTAACACTAGCTTTAAATTCAGTTCTGTGTCTTAAAAGCAGGAAGGCAAGCATCCCTCTGTGCTGATGTAAAACACCACCCCAAAGATGTACCTACTTCATGCCATATACCTCCTTCTGCAAACATAGTTCTTAGCTTTTTCACTAAGCCTTATTGTTGTTTGTAAACAGAAACTAAAAAACTGCTTTATTCTTAGGATCTTGCTCATATGAGGAAAGTTCTGAAGAAATATTTTTTGTTAATTTTTTTTTAATGATATTAATTCTTTTTGTTCTCTTTGATCAGTGACATCTAATAATTTAATGGGAGGGGGGGATAACATGAAGTGGACAAATACTGATATTTTCTCACACAGACTCTGTGAAGATGATCATTACCATTAGCATTTTCAGTTATGAATATGTCTTCTCAGTGCTGCCTCCTTCAAATACTTGGTTTTGTGAAAAATGTATTAGAACATAGTCCTAAAAAAGACTCTGAAGCTGAAAGTAACTTATCAAATAGATACTAATTCCACCAAAACTGGTTTCCTTACAACATGCTGAATTGATGAATTTAGGCAGAGGACTAAAAAGATTGTTGACACCTGCAGACACACATTTATTTTTTATATTTGTGAGGTTTCTTTGCAGAAAATTACAGATAGATGCCATGTAATCAAAGGTATAAAGAACACCTAAGCCCTCAAATAAGCAGCTCTGTATGTTTGTTATATCATGTATTTTTCTGCTGAAAAGGATTTGTCTAGTGCTACCATATAGTTTAAATATAAGTTATCAAGTAGGGGGTGTAGTTTTTTAAATAGAACAGACAGTGTTGCTTAAACAGTTTTAAAACCCATGACCAAAGAAATTTTTTTATAGACTGCGAGAAAGTAAGTATGAGAAGTGAATGTTCTATTTCCAGTTCACAGGTGTACAAAAAGTGACGACTGTGACTGAAAATAAAATCGGTTTTATAATTACTGGTTTGGTTCTTGCAAATATTTATTTTCTACATTTTCCCCTTCAAAGTCAAATTTTTACATCCAAAAGCAAAATAATTTTCTCACATTTCTCACAAAATGACATCTGGTGTTCACTTTAGTCAAGAAATATACATATCTAGAATTATTTGTATAGCAAGCAGGTTTTAAACTGAGCAGCAAAATGTACATTAAACACCTTTTTATCCATGAGAACTACTACAAAACTTATAAGCCATTTATCTGTGTTATAAGTTCACCAAAAATTTACTGCAACTATAATAAGCACAATCTCTTTCAGAATATTTTAATCTACTGTACAAAGATTCACTCTGAAATGAAATGTTCTTTTGAGAAATATATAAAAACCCAGTTCATTTAACACCCTGTGTTCATTGAATCGTAGTTACTCTGTTCTGTAATTTCATCATGAATCTCCTAATAAACTTTGGTTCAAATGCTATCTGTCTAGCACATGAGCAATAGTGACCACACATTATTAAGGAGGTCATAGTGAAGACACATTTTAAAGACAAAGATGGCTGAGAAAGTCTGCATGAATCTGGCTTTTGATAATTTCATGTATCTAATCATGAGTTTTTCAAATGCCTTGTTCTTACTTTTCTTTAGTGCCAGTTACCTGTATATAGTGCTCAGAGTCACTGAGATTGCTTCAGGCTCTTTTTGTCCTCAGCCAAAGAATTTCATAAGCATGCTGTTAACTTCTGAATCATATCCCACTAGAAACATAAATGCTTTTGATGTAAAGTGCTACTTCTTCTACCTCTTCTCTGTTCAGTGTTTAAAATCCAAATTACATTGTAAATCAGGCTAGCCTGATATTTGATCATCCTCAAATTAAATTACTCATGACCTGCAACTGTTCACTTACCATTCAGAATTTTTGTAGCTTTCATTCCTTACAAGCAATCTAACAACTCATTAAATAAAGAGATAATACTGTTCGACACACACGTTTGCTTTCTCTCCAATTATTTTGCAAACTAATGTGTAATGACAACTGCTATTAACTAAATTGCCAAGTGAAATGTACAAATCTAGTAAATTACACAGTCATTGTGAACCTAATATTCTAGAGCCTAGTCTTTAGATAATAAGCCAAGAGATTTTAGGAATTTAATTTGTGTGTACAATAGGGTTGACAAAGGGCTGTATACTGCCTTGCAGTGGTATTTAAAAAAAAACAAGTGGAGATTACAAAGCACAGACACATATGTGGGTGGGAACTGTTTTCCTTTCAGTTTGATGGCTTTTTCAAGCTACATTCACTAATCCTAAGGGCCCCTAATAATAATAAAGCAGCTCAGCAAATGGTCAGTGGGATGTAAAGTAAATGTACTTCTGTAAAAAGTCTAAACTAGCTGTGAAAGGAGCTATCAGTCTTCATACTCACGGTGTAGATTTATGTACCCAAATTAAATTTCATACAGTTGAAGAACATCTTTTTCTTGAGGTATTTGACAACATTCTGCCAAATCCTGAAGAAAAACAGTTCTTTTTAATCTGGTAGATTCAGCTGCCTTATGGCGGTGACTGGTCAGTATTACCTTATAGTAATGACTGTGCTATTTGTAAAGATCCTTTTTATCTTTTCCCAAACTTCCTGGAAAGAACTTTGGGAAGCTCTGTGGGCCTCCTGCCTAGCAGGTCTGTGCTGGGCTTTCCAAGCCACTTACCCACCCCACTTCCAGCTTTTAAGAACTAGTTGTTGGCTACAAACACCAGTTAAATATTCAAGATCTGGTTCACATTTAGAAAAACTGACTTTGGTGTTGACTTAGTCAACTTTGCTGACTTAGTCAACCTTGATAGTGATTTCCCCAAAGCAGACCCTGACAACTAGCAGTACAAAAAAAAGTTTGAAAGAAATCCTTTAACCAATGCATGCAAATTGCTCAGGGAAGTGTTCCATGTATAGATTCTTCCTTTTTTTTCCTTGAAATTTGTTACTAATTTCTAACAAAAAGTAGAATAAACCTCCTTTCTAGGTCATTGTTTTCCTGGGAAAACTTTTACAAGAATTGTGACATATAGAAGAACTGCAAGTACTAAAAACCTTTTCTCAAGAGATTTTTATATCCTGGAACACCCTTACACAGAAAAGAGTTTCATATAATTCACTGTAGATCTTCCTGCTATAGCAAAAGGCAAATGGTAAATAATAAACTGTATTATTAAAAACATTAATGGACTGACAAATTAGCTTGCTTAATGCAAAGGCAATGCTTAGACTTCAGAATATTTAGGCTTAGCATTTAAAACCTGGTCAGTTAGTCAATTGTTAAAATTATTTAAAATACAAATGCTCCTTATAACTTTCAAAAACAAATGCATTTATTTGTCTTCCTCAATGATAAATGTGTGTTCATTTTATGAAACATTCTAAGGAACAGATTTTTCTATCCTGGTCTTCATCACACCACCAGATACTTTTAGATAACATTGAGTACTTAAATACAGATTTGGGCATCTCTTTGTACATAAAAGAGATGAAATTACATCAACAGTGTAATCGGTGGGTGTATCCCCAGTTCCAGACACTAGAAGGCAGAGGGTTTGAATCTCTAAATTTTAAAAAGAAAGTTCCTTAATATGTTTTTATTTTAGAAGCTTTGAGAACCCATCTGTTTCTCATAAAACTTCACATTGCTGAAATGACAGCAGAAATGTTTGAAAGAAAATAACTCATGTATTTAAAATTACTGTACTGATTCTGATTAGATTGGGGTTGGTGTCTCTTATTTATCTTGCAAAACACCTTGCATGTTTAACAACCAACAAGCCTGATGACAGAATCAATTATTGATTATAAAAGTTTCTCTATTTTCCCCACAGGCAGATGTAGACAAGGCTGTCAAAGCAGCTAGAAAAGCTTTTGAGCTTGGGTCACCCTGGCGTACAATGGATGCTTCAGAGCGAGGAAGGCTCTTGAATAAACTAGCTGACTTAGTTGAGAGAGATCGGCTGATTTTAGCTGTGAGTATGATATGTGAACAAAAAGACTGGGAAAAAAGCCTATGTCCTGATTTTTAAAGAAAGGTATAAGCAAGCCTAACACGATAAATCCTTGGAAAGTAAGGTGTTCTCAATACTTGTTTTGTATCTGTATTGCAAATGGACCTCATTAAACTGGTTTGCACTCTGGTCTGTTAACACCCAACATCCACAAAATACTTGAGTATTTGATTAGCTTTAAGATGATACTTAAGCCACTTACAATGGATGCAATTTCAATTGTTGATTCTTAAGGACACACTAACATAGATTATGTGCTTAACACTTTTCTAAACCATGGCCTGAATCAAGGCCTAAACTCAAAACCTAGCTCAGCACTTACAAATGATACAAGTCAGAACTGGGAGAAATTTTAATTTCATGGCTCTATATTTTGTTATGACTCGTCCTTCATTAACTCCAGCTTGCAACTGGGCAATGAGTGAAAAAGCTTAACCAGAACCAAAGATAGCAATTAATTACTTATTAGTAGGAAGAATATGGGGGATGGGGAATGATGTCCTGCCTTTATCAACTACTGTGTATTGGCCATTTTACCACTGTTAACAGCAGACACATAAGTTGTAGCACCACCACCTACCTGTTGAGCACTAAGGCAAGAAAGAACGCTTAAAGTAGAAAGGCACCACCGATTTGATAAAGTATAGCACCACCCCCTCTTCTTTTAAACCCCACATGTGATGCTACCATTAAGATGATCTCCTTTCTATTTCAAGCAGTTTCTGAAATTAACACTGAGGCAGGGTAATTTTTTGCACTGTTCTGAAGATGAACCCTGGTTTTCTGCCAACAGTGTCAAAAATTTAAGAGAGCAGGAGGAGTATCCAACATTCACGATCACCACTCAGACTGATCTAGTCACAATTTGAAGTATTTAGCCATTAGCTACAAACCACAGCATTGATAAATGCATAAAATTTAAGCCTTCAAAATATATAAACCTGCAAACATCTATTGTCCATTCTGTTGTCCTTATGGCTGTAGTATAGGAAGACATTTGCATGTGTCCCAAACAGGTTTTTAAAAGAAAAATAAAAATTCAAAGGAACTGACGTTATTTCCTTGAATTCCAAAGTCTGCAACTGACAAATTTACACTTTTCTTTAACCAAGTTGTTTCTCTAAATGAATCTTGTAATCTTGATAGGGACTGATAACTACCTAGATTCTCAGGAGAAATTTTGTGTGGCTGGAACTTGTGTCCTTAACAATGCTCGATTTATTGCAGTTGAGAGAGACAAAATTTTAAGAGAGTTACATTTTTAATAGGAAAAGTATGCCCCCTTGTCAGTTAGATACTGGATAAGCTGGCATTTGCTTCTTTATTGTACAGCCTAAGGCATTACACATGCAAAGAGGATGGAGAAATAATCTTTTTTCCACAGGAAAGCTGAAACATTAAGTTAGTTTTTGTTCCCACTTGCCATTTTCATAATATGAAAGTATTGCTTTTCTCTGGCGCCCCTCCCAAGTTTCTGCTTTACTGAATTTGGGTTTTTTTCCTACACCTTGCTCACATTATTGAATACTTTTCACTTTTAGATAAGGTGTGTTTGAATGAAGTGCTTTTCAGATGTCATCAAAATGAAGAGAGATTTTCTCCAGAAAACTAGTACTAGTACTACAGAGTAGCAAATAGCCTTGTAAACACTAGGGGTCAAAATAGACCCCCAAAGCTCATTCCAAAGGCATTTTCCTGTGCTCATGCATCTGGCCAGGATCAGAATTATTCCATTTCAGTGTTTTATATAATGATAAGATGCCTCTCCTGAAGTTCCAGAGGTTCAACAGCCCTATAGACAGGCTACTGGAAGAATATGTCAAAGCAGGGTACTGAAAGAGCCACTGAGAATTTTGTTTCTTAGGTTTCTGCATGTTGTGATGTTCAAAGCTACAGAGTTCATAAGTTCAAGGCCAGGGAAGAATTTTCTCCCATGTTCAAACAGAACAACACAGTGCCAGATATATTGCCTGGAATGATGAGGGCCTATCTCATTTAATCAGTTCCTTGTTTCTGAAAGCCATCAAGCATTGCTGGCTTCTCTGTTTGTTCTGTTCTCTTCCCAGGTATGATATCTGCAATGTGTCCAGTTAACTAAAACTGTGGATTTCACAGGGGGGCTCTTGGTGACACGTTTTACTTGCAGGATCAGTCTGTAGACTCAGCCTGAAATGCTAAAGAACCTTGGACATACAAAATAGCAAATTTAGAAAAAAAAAAAAAAAAAGTATTTCTAAATTCTGACTAGATCTTGAAACTATAGTTTGGGGTTTTCCTACAAAGTATTCTAACAGTATTGTTCACAAAGCTGAAGATCCCCAGTGTATCTGTGCTTGAAGACTCCAGAAGAAAATTCTAGCAGTGTCAAGAAGATGTTGACACTATTTAAGAACTGCACATGGTCTTTAACTAGATGTCCCAATGATTAGGGGTATTGAAATGGCATTAATCTAAACCATACTCCCTAGATTTGGCTGGAAATCAACCCTGTTTGGTGCTAGTCTCTCTGTGGGATCATTAAAGTACTGTGGGTTGAACAGAATTGGTCAGCTGAAAAGTTATAGAGGTTGAATGAATATTTGCTGATTATTATTCTAAAGGTTTGTATCTGCCTGGCATGGAGGTCCATGGTATGGAGAGTCAGGACTGGCTTCAAATAAGACCAGTTAGTTCACTCAGTCAGTAGTTAGCCAATAAAAGAGAGTCTCTTCTGTATAAGTATTATTCATAGTGAATTTTTCTCAGTTAGGAGTTCTTGATGGCTCAGATCCTTCCTTTGCACAGGAAAGACTCAAGGTATTATTTGGGGCATTTTATTCCATGCTTTGAGTCTTTTTGCTCATATATGTTGATAATCATGCATTTATTGAGCACCTAGAAAGATGTTCCTTAATAATTAAACAGCACAGGGTCCTAAGTTAATGTGACAGTTATTTCCAGGAAACTAGTGCCTACCTTGGGTGTCAGTGCATATAGGCTAAGGGAGGCCACTCATTTTATTTGCATCACTTATTTGCGCAGACTCCTAGCTGATCTTTTAATCTACATTTGTAGAATATTTAATTTAAACTAGAACAGTGTAACTGATTCAGATGGGAGAAATGTTATTGTTTTTTCAGAACATCTCACCATTACAAATGTGCCATGATCGTCTTACCTGCATAGGTCACTGTGAATAAACCATCACAAAAATTTCTCATTTGTAAATTGCAATGTTGGGTTTTTCAAATGCTAAGTATCCTTCAGAGGGGAATTAATCTAAATGTTTGTACTAAAGCTGAAAACCTCTGAACTGAAAAACCAAAAGCTAAATGTCAAAGTACAAGCATGAGGACCATTATCAATATTTGATATTAACACTGTAATTGTTGTTTTCTGCAGACAATGGAAGCCATTGATGGTGGGAAACTCTTTTCCACTGCCTACCTAATGGATTTAGGTGCCTGTATCAAAACATTACGCTACTGTGCAGGCTGGGCTGATAAAATCCACGGGCGTACTGTTCCAATGGGTGAGTAGTTTTGAGATAACAAAAGTGTGGAACTGAAGCCAATGTGATCTGTAAAAAACTGCCTTTTTCTAAAAGTTGTGCAACACAAAAAATATCTCAGACAAAATATTTTAGATAGTTCTTAATATAGGTTATTTAAGATTTATCATAGTGCTCATTTTAAACATTTAGTGCAGTTACCGGTATTTATTTCTTGTTCTATACACCACTAATAAGTACTCTTTATTGACGAAAAGATTTTAGCCTGTATGTACATCTAAGAAGTCTGATAGGTTACTTTTGCATAGTAACCTACAGTTTATTCAATGGTCCAGTAATGAAAACCAAGTATTTGTTTATTAAAGCTAAGATTAGGTCAAAGAGTAATATTTGTTTCAGTTATTGGATAATGTACTAGGAAGAGTACTAAGAGAAAGGAATGAGGAAACATTCTTTTATTTTGCTGAAATTTCATTCCATTCCTTCTCCCATTAAGTAGGTCTATGAAAACATTGTTTCTAGCTGCCTTCTCTCAGAAGGACAAAGCAAAGAATGGTAATAAAGAAGGAATTAAGGAAAACTAGAGTGATAAATACTTCCAACTTTTTTGCATCACGTAGATCTCTATACTAGGTTTAATGGAACACATGTTTATTTGAATCAAAGAGAATTTTATACTTAATGGATTTGATTTAAGCTAAGATCTAATATTAAAAAATGTCTGATATGTACCTAGGATTGCAAGTAGCTTTTAAAAGAGCACTTTCTAAAAAAAAGGTGATAAAAGAAAAAAGAAATGAGGAATGCTTATTGGTGTGCTGTGCATACCATATTGAGAAGCAGGGTTATCACTGCAAAAAGTCGGTCAGACTGGCAGAATCAAACCTTGGAGATATGAAGAAAGTAGATATTAAATCCAGATGTACTTTATGGTTGGGGTTTTGCATAGTTAAGATTTTGAAAATATAATTTATAAGTAGAATTTTATCCAGCTAAGTTTGGTATCCAACTTTATCTTCTTTCTGATTTAACTGTTTCTCACAAAGGTTTTGTCTGAATGTCTAATTTATTTGTTCTTTCCCTAGATGGAAACTTTTTTACATTTACAAGACATGAGCCTATTGGCGTGTGTGGCCAAATTATTCCTGTAAGTTGGAACCATTTATGTAACACAAATGTTCCTGTTACAAATGGAAACGCTTTTGAAATTTTGTCTATGCAAGTGCATTACCAGTCAGAAACTTTCAGGTTCTGAAAGATAGAGACTATCCTGAGTACTCATCAAATACTGCAACATGGAGTATTTGATGAGTCAGTCCAGTCCAGCCTTGTCTCTCTCCTCCCTGTATAGGGAGGGAAAATAAATCTCAAAATGTTGACTGATGGATTAGTTTGAAAGACAGAATTGTGTTTTGTTGTAAATGGAAGAATTAGAAATAAACAAATAGGAAAGGGTAATATTTACAGCCTATAAGCAATAAGCTCTTTAGGACCTGGAATATCTGTTCTGCTCTGTACAGCATCCAGACAGCAGGATCTTTATTTATGACTAAGACTCATTCACCATGTTGATGGTACAAGTAACAACACAAAGAATGTGTCCAATAAGCACAGTGATACTGAGCCATATGTTCCCAAGCTCCTGTTTGGAGTGTGTAATTCCCATTTTTGAAGTCACTTATTTTAAGTGAAAATTCAAAAGGCCTATCTGAGTCTGAACATCCAAAATGCTGAGGAACTCAACTTTTAAACTTATTTGTGAGGTCTAAACAGCTTCAGTTGATTGCTGTGAAAATGGTTATAAGCACTAGATACTCCTAATCCGACCACCTCTTTGCACATGGTAGGTGTGAGCAGCCTGACCCGACCTGCTCAACAGTTTACCAGATTCTGAAATAGTCAGCTTGTCTATCAGGTTTGCTCAGACATGTGGGTCCCACACATGTTCCTGATATCTTTCAGTTGAGCTTGCAGATTTGCTATCTCTTTAGACCACCACATTGATTTGGAGAACATCACTGGAATACATTTTGATCCAGCCTCTAGGAGAGCTTGGGAATATGCTGGTTTAGATTCTCTTGTAGGTCAGGCACAAGATATTTCAAGTAAAGCACTCAGAGTCAAGATATCCTAAAGAATTAGAAACACTAGATGTGGCCACTTCTAAATAAAATTGTATCCTGGAAGTATAAGCAGTTAGTATAAACACTGGCTTCCCTTATAAAATGTTCAAGGACTTCTAAGTGTATCTTTATTTTCTCTCCATTGAAATGTGAACCCACCAAGTTGGAGGCTTTCACATAAACCAAAAATTTTGAGGACTATGTGAACGCTGTAAAACACTTTTACTAGCTCATCATTTCCATTTCCTTTCCACTCACACAGTTCCACTTCAGTGATGAAGATCCAGAAAACCCTGTAATCCCTTACTTTGTGTTCTTTGTGCTCCTGTTATTTTTGGGGGTGGGGTGACACTGAAATGAGATAAGGAGAGAGATAAAAAACAGTTGCATGTATACTCCTCCAAGCCTTTCTGACATAATAGGTAACTGTTAACTGCCTTTTTCCCCACTTACATAAAGGTAAGGCACACTGTGGCTTTTGTGCTGAGGCTCTTGGGCTCAATGCTTCCAAAACTATTAGAAATATTCTCAGAGGGGCAATCCGTTTTTCCCCCAGCCACATGGTCCCTCATACTGTTGAATATGGGGTCCAAAGGAGTCAGCTGCCCTGCAGTCTGGCTGGACTGACCACAATAGAGAGCTGCCAGTGAAACATCCAGGGAAGAGAGCAGGGGCAGTATTACATGTTATTACCTTGTCTCCCTTAGAAAACTGAACTGATGACGCATGTGATCATTTAACGTAACAAAACTCCCAATTTCACCACTAATCCAGCAACTTTCTGTAAGGCTTTGTTAGAGGAGTACACTTATTGTCTCTTGAACTTTTAACTAAAACCCTGGATCCCATGGACTCACATAGACCAAAATCACTGGTCTTTGTATAACATGGCTTGCTTTTTCAAAATATCTTCATTCTGAAAGGAGTTCAACAAAGAGTTCAACTACCCAGCTGACAATTCACACTATTATCATAGAAAAAGCAAAGGCATTTTGGTGATATATGAGAAATAGGATACACCTTCTCGTCTGTCTTTCAGTGGAACTTCCCATTGGTTATGTTCATCTGGAAGATCGCCCCTGCCCTTTGTTGTGGAAACACGGTGGTTGTCAAACCAGCAGAACAAACTCCACTGACTGCCCTTTACATGGGATCCTTAATTAAAGAGGTAAGTCATCAACAACAGAGTTTTTTGCCCTTCTCAGAAATGTAAGAGTATACTGCAGCTGAAATGCCACAGAGGTAATACAAGCCAGGCTGTCCTCTGCAAGTACTTCTCATTGCATGTCTAGCCTTGTACTATGGAACTTACCTTACTGTAAACCAGTGAAGCAAATCCAGGGTAAAAGCATGCATATCTTTCAGCCTAGTCCACAAACACAAAAAAACCCACCCACAATAGCAATTTAGTAAACTCCATTCCTTGGCAAACATGTTTGTATTACAAAAGCACAGTACCTTTCAAAGCCAAAAGCAAACAAGGAATCAAGAGCAGAGTACTTAGAGGTGGTTGGCAATGACTTTATTAGCATAGTTATCATAGAAAAGGACCTGTGTGTACAGCTCATTATTATTATGTTTTAATTGAACGAACTTTTCATCCACCGGGGTTTATTATTAACAAGTAGCTGTAAAATTGAACTGGTGACTGCTGCCAAACTTGTGAACTCTTCTCACACAGAAACTGGGAGAATACACTTTGTGCTCTTGAATACAAGGAGTGTGGTAGTTTCTTCAGTGTCTCCAAAGTTACTTTGGCTATTGTGCCCAGCCTAGCAAACACCCAAAGAAGAACAGTTAAATAGTTTAGCTATCTTGCTTCCCAATAAAATCAACAAATGTAATCTAACATGTTTGAAGAGTTGGCACAGATGTCAATAATCACCAGCACAATAACCTTGCAGAGTGTTAATGGAAATGACTTGACACATTTTATTATTCTGCTTCAAAACAATGATTCAGCAGAGCATACTGACTGGTTATGTGTTAATATTTCACAGAAACTAAATGACTATCAGGAAGGAGCCAAGTCTTGCTATTGCATCACATAGTAAATGCTATTAGATAATACTGGGGAGGAGGAATTGCTTTAAAAAAAATCAGAGATACCTTCTCTATTCATTTTTAACAATAAGTATCAGAAAGTATATTTCTCTGAAGAAGCAGCTTTACAAGGAAAGTAACTCTGTTCTAATTAAATATCTATTCTGATATTCTGATTTCCTGAAAGGAGAGCTCGCAAGTGGGAGTGTGATCAGTGGTCCATTTTGTATGCACACTTACAATGGTTACAGAGTGGTAATGACTGGTATAATGCCAGAGTATTTTTAGTAAAAGGCAAGATGATTGTCATTTTACCCATTCACTCAGTGTTCCACTGGATGAGAAGCTTAAGTATATAATTGCTAAATGTCTTTGTTGTGTTATCTGACAGATATTGTAGAGCTTTAAAAAAATACAAATATTTATGTTATCAAGTCCTTCAAGGTTTATTCACCCAAAACTAGCTGAGTTTTAATTTACACTCAGATTACCCAAATAAAGTTGAACCCCAAATCCCTGATAGTGACCAAAACCTCAGTGATCACTTCAGTAGCTGTTTTAGACTTCCTGTGAAACTATCTAAAGATCTAATTTAACTTTCTAGTTCTCAAGTGTCCACATTAAAAAAAAAAAATTATAGTCACTTTTGGTAATTCTCACTAACCTTTTTAATAGTCCTCACAAGGTTTCTTTGCTAATATGTAGAGAATAGCTTCTAATACAGACATGGAAATTAAATGCCCAAAGTGAGACAGTGTCCCATAAAACATAGTCTTCTTACTTTTCTCTACAAATTAAGTGTGAAACTCAATGCTAAGCAAATAGAAGGAACCTCATTGTCTCATCAGTTCTGGGGTAAATATTAATCTGGAATATTAAATGAGCATAAAAAGCATTGATAGAATGTATCTGAGCATGAACCTGTAAGTAACCTAAGTTGCTTGAACAAAAGTAATGGTCTGGTGTCCATAATGCAGGACATGAGGTTTAGGAGCTGTAACTCACCAGTTGAAATTCACCATTTTCCAGATGAAAATGGAACCTTTGCATGTAATTCCAAAGTCCTGTTTAACGCTGAGAAGAGACTCATTTAAGTAATAATACAGGAGGTGCATCTTTTTGGTCTTTTAATTTTATGTTTGCTCTGCAAGTGCCATTGAGATCCCATACCTGCCAATAGGAAATCCAGCCACACTTCACACATCCATGGGAGTTTCCCTGACAAGCTGTTGGAAGAAAATAACTTATTTTGCCTATGAATGGAACATAACTAATACAGAATTGGTGGGAAACAATAGATTTGATTTGGCCAACAGGAAAAGCTTCTTTAAATAGAAAACTGGAAATGCTGGAACTGTGCATATCTCAGGTAGCCAGCTCTTTCATGCTTGGTAGCTAACCTGCCTCTTTTGTGCTGTAAACCTTCACGTTGCCCACTCTCTACTTTCAACCCATGTCCAGAGGAAGAAGTAAAGACATTGAGTTTGAAGTACTATTTCCATAATTTTTCTTAATAGAATTGCAGTGTAAGTCAGCAGATCATTAATTAAATTCCATCTCATGTAAGGGATAATGAGCAGAAGTCAGCAAGCACACAGGATGAATGATTCAAATAACTTTAATGAAGCAGACATGAAATTAAGCAATCTTTTTCTTTACACATCTGACTGGGGGAGGAAAAAAAATTATTCTTTGGCAATGACACTGAAAAATAACTAAAATAAAATGTTCTTTTTTTAAAGAGCCAGTTCAATAGCCTAAAAGACAGGTGAGGGAAAGAGAGTGTAAATCATGTGAGAATGAACACATTTGGGGCTCTAGGGCTGAGAATAATTGTATGACTGAGAAAAGGTGGTGGGAGAAGTGAAAAGGGAAGTAAGATTTTATAAGACATGGTCTTCTAGTCATCCTTCCCCAAATTTACAGGGATCTCTCTTACAATTCAGGCCGGATTTCCACCTGGAGTTGTGAACATTGTGCCAGGCTTTGGACCCACCGCTGGAGCAGCAATTTCTCACCACATGGATGTAGATAAAGTAGCTTTCACAGGCTCTACAGAGGTACTATAATGAATGCAAGAAAATACAAGCAGGAAACGTGCCCCTCTGATTCCCAGTAATGATTTACTGTCTAACTTGTTCTATGTAACTATTTTAACTTTTTTCTTTCTTTTGGCTGCTGGTTTGTTAAACAAAGTCTGTTTAATGATTTGTTGGTTATTATTAACTTTAAACATATTTAAACAATGTTTGTATTGCAGGAAAGCCCTTCAAACAAAGTCACTCTGTGAGATACAATAAGTTCTAGTATACCAAGGCTATTTTAAGTCTTGTCCTTTAAAAGGAAACATTTTCATAATTTTTTATTTGCTTCTTTTTTTTTAAAGAATAATTATTTTTTAAAAATGCAAAATGTGAAACAGGCTGTGCTCCGTTCTCTTTAATTTTAATAACAACAGGATGGTAGGAAGGTACTTCAGAAAACTCATTCCTGGTTCTGCACACACTTAGGTGAGGTGATGGCTTTTTGGTATTTGAATGATACTGATGATCACCTGGGTGGTCCTAAAAGTATATCTGAATATGTGTCAGTTTAATAATTGAAAGGAAGGTCACTTAATTTTCTGTAACCTGCAGTCTGAAGAACAGCAGGTGATGTGATTGAAGATTTCTCAGTGCAGGCATTATATAACTATATCCTTGATACAGTACATTATATTATCTGTCTGTATGCATGCTACATGGAAGAGCTGCCAACTGGTCTCTTAACTTCTTGGATGTACACTCCAAATATAAATGTCGTTGCCTCATATAAAGGATCAGTAGACACCAAGAGCAAGAACAATGTTTACTCTTAGAAACATTTAGCTCTAAAGTAACAGGAAAAGAAAACAACCCAAAAATGTGACATCTGAGAAATACCCTACAGATGTCGCCAATGGATAGTAACAACTACAATTCTCAGTGCCACATCCCTCCAAAGACAGGTGGACCAGAGGGTGTATTCATAGACTTTGGAGGCAGTCCTCTTCTTCTGGTGTAATTTAGCAGCAAGAAATGAAGGCAGGAAGGTGGGCAGAGGGAGGAAGCTATCTGATCGTTACTACACAAGAGCAGTTACAGACCAAAACCACAAGGGTTACAAGCATGTTTTCCCTTCATAGTTTCTCCAGGACAATTCATATTAAGTAGTTCCTTTAGTTATGCCATCAGTGGAAAGAAGCAGGGTACGGGTTCTGCCTCACAGTGTCCATCTCCTCTTCTTCTTTATTCTAAGGGAGAAACTGGAATAAGGAAGAGTTGGCCGTGCAGGCAGTGTAGATATCTACTTTTTCTCTCATACACTTTGTGCATCAAAGGGCTTTCCCATGTATAAAACAGGGGAATTTCAGCCTAATGGGAGTAACTGGCAGAGCAGAATCAGTGCCTACTTTAAATCACAGATACAAGCAAGTAGAGTGGTGGTAGCCAAAAAAGCACCAGACATCTTTGGCAAGTAACATGAGTGTGTCCAGGGGGACTCTTTCCTAGAAAGCATTCCTGGTTTGTAGACTGGAAGTCACCTGCACCCTGACTCTTCAATTTTTATTTTTGTTAATTTATTTTTCATTTCTAAAATTACTGGAATAGTAGACAACTGCAAACATATTTTCACTATTGAGGAACTCGGAGAAGTGTTATTGAGATCATAATAAAGTTTTTGAGATGAAGCTGTCCTCTCCCTACCTTTTAGGTTGGCAAACTGATTAAAGAAGCAGCAGGGAAGAGCAATCTGAAGAGAGTTACATTGGAACTTGGAGGAAAAAGTCCTAACATTATATTTGCAGATGCAGACTGTTAGTACCATTTTTATTACATAAACCTACTACTTTTGCAAGTCACATGTTCTTTTTCTTTTCATTGTCAGTAAATTATTTGTACCTGTTTAATGAAGGAGTAATTTTTAAAATTTTCTGGTCACACCACAGTTTTAAGTTAGATTGCCACCAAAAACTGGTGGCTCCTGAATGGATATGAATCTCTGACAACCTGTCCACCCTTACTGTAATTAAGGACCATCCTAATCCAGCATGAATGCAGAACCAAAAGCAGCTAGATGGATCTTATACAGGTTTATTAACCTTCTAGCTGAATACTCCTCTTGGTACTGCTGATAGGGGAAATAATGTTGAATCTACATTTCATATAGAACACCTGAATGTGTGTTTGTCTAGGAGTACCATGCTAGTCTTGATAAGAGTAGTTTTGGACATAAATAAATAGATGAATATCTGTGTTTTAAAGGGCCATAAAAATAAAAAGTGCTAAAAAAGGAACTGAGATGGAGTGACAAAGGTTTGTAAAGAATTTATGATGTGACCATTCAAGTTTATGATCTGATGAACTCCACATTTCTTTGCAGTGGACACTGCCGTGGAATTTGCACATATTGGTCTGTTCTACCACCAGGGACAGTGTTGTATAGCAGGATCTAGGATTTTTGTGGAAGAGCCTGTTTATGATGAGTTTGTTCGCCGGAGCACTGAACGAGCAAAGAATTATACTCTTGGGAATCCTCTGTTGCCTGATGTACAGCAAGGCCCTCAAGTAAGTAATGTTACATGTTTCCAGTATAATTGTAACACATCACAGTTTAATGTACTTCTAAAGCTATTGTTGCATTAGTTTCAAGGCTAAGTACAGTTGTCTAGGGGTTAGTCTAGAGAATCAGGAGGAAGAAACTGGAATGGTGGTTGTTTGTGTCACTATCATAGGCCTAAGGGTGAGATTTCTTTCTCTTCTCTAGTTCCTTTTATTATGGAATGGGAAAAATTATATAGAACTGAAATGTTTTGAGAAAGATCCAATGAAACAGCTGTAAAAGTGCAAGTACGATCAGATATTGCTAACATTATATTCAAATAGTGCCACTGTAAGTGAGTAGCTTGAGGAAATAAAATTTAATAGTGTCTTTTCCCCTTTTTCAATGTGCTAGTGTTTTATTATCCTTCAGTTTTAGAATATTACACAATTAAAATGTATCATTTTGTACTTTTTCCTACTTGTGTTAAAAGGTTATGCCAACAGCTTCCCCATAAAATGAATGCTAAACTGCAGCATTAAAAAGCATAGCTATCACAATGCTATGGATTCAGTGGATCACATTAGAGCATTGTTAAATTTCATCTAGAGTCTTATTCCCATATCAGCTTGTACTATGGGATATATATTTTCTTGGCAGAGCTATTATGCACATATTTGATTGCCACAGAATAAAGGAACTGTATTAGAGACAAAGCAAAAGTTGGAGACAAAGCAACTCCCACATATTTGATAATGTAACATGTTCTTCATTTGTTATCATAGTCATTTTATGTAATCAAAGACAGCAAGTAAACTGGAAAACTGTATTCTAAGCCACACAAGTTTTGTAGAATTTAAAAATAGTAAGGATGCTATCTTGCTATTCTGCAATGTGTCCTTGCTAACAAGCCAATATGTTCATCTGAATAAATTTAAGTGCCAGAGGACAGGAAGATTGAAACAAGTAAACTCCAGGTATCTGGTGTACAGCTAATATAAAACTAACAGGAATCTACTCTCATGTTATTATGGCTTTACTGAGTTTTAAATTCATGCTAATAATTTAAATGAGAGATGAAAGTAAACTTTTACTAAAAAAAAAAAAAAAAAAGGAAGTTAAAAGTGAAAAAAAGCATTACTGAAAACATTTGAAAGAGCATGAAGACTCTTTTCTCCTCCAGTCTCTTCATTTGGCTTTCTTGACCTCTTTTTTTTTCTTAGCAAGCTTTAGCAGAAATCTTAACTTTTTTATAGGTTAGCAAAGTTTTTTCTTTTAGAGCTGGTATGATCCCATTTAATGGAAAATTGTAACCATGCGGTTTAGGTGCATTTCTTTTGTGGTAATTATGTTAAATATCTCTCTTTGTCTTCAAATTCCTTGTTGTGCTTTGACTAATTCTTTCTAGAAACAAAAAATGATAGCCTGTATCAGGCATATTCACTGTGCTCTCTTGTCATGGAGCCTCCCAGAAAGCCGTCTTTGTCCTCCAGTGCACAGGCCCTCTGGAGCAACACCTGCCTGAGGCAGCAAGTTTGAGTAATGCTTTGCACAGTGGGCACCAAAGAAGAGCCAAAGGCCCTACTGTAATTCAAAAGATCATATATATGCTAATTCACACATTATTAAGAAAAATAATGATGATAATAATAACAAAGGAACAACTGACAGCAACGTGAGCTGTATCATCTAAACCTCATCTTCTCTTCAAGATGTTTATGCATAAGAGATATTTGGCCACCAGGGTAGCAGAAATTTTATGTCTTCAGCATTCAGTAAGGCAATTGTTTGAAAGCTAAATGACAAAGGGAGCATGGAGAACTAAAAATCACCTCCCTATAAATATCCTTATAAATTCATATCCTTATAAATATAGGGTTTTATCACAGCTTTAGCTGAATAGCTGTTTAGTCTAATACCCATCCAGGATTCCCCAAAACCCTTGAAAATGTTGTTCTGTTCCATGACCATGGTAAAACTTGTTGCTTAAACTTGAAATGTGACCTTTTCATTGCACAAATAAGAGAATAAGATGATACACACCTACTCTGCTGACTGATGAGTATGATCACAGAGAAGAAGCTTCTGTGCAAGAGTCCCCCCTAGAAGTAATCTCAGTATCTTCATGAGCTAATGCTTGAAAGGCTGGACTCTGAAAGAGGGAAGAAAAGAATCATGAAAATGGAACAAATAAAAACAAAAAGAAAAAGAGGGTGTTAGAGGCCTCTACCAAAAAAGTTTTACCATCGCGTTTTTCTTGACATAAATATTATCTTGTGCATGATGTCCCTTGAGGCTTGAAGTGGTGATTGGTTAATGTGGAGAGGGGAGGAGAGGAAACAATGTGTGATCTGTTTCTAGTCCCCATTTGCACTATTTCCTTTTATTCACTTTGTCACTGAAAACTAGAAGGGGTTAGAGAAATATAAGCCCCTACTGTACAACACCATAAACTCCTTTTCCAGCCAAAGATCATGCATTTTGCTACACTATAGACCCAAACTGCAATATTCTTGGCATATATGTTGAATTTGTTAGTAGGCTTGGGCAAGTGGAGGGGCAGAGGTTGGCTTCATACCATAAACAATCTGCCATCTATGTTTCTCAAACTACAATGTAAATGTCCTTATTCCACTAATAAATCAGAATGAACTGAAAACAGCATTGAATTTCAGGTATATTTTATTGTTGCTTTTTAACTTCCTTTAAAAGTTTAGGAAAACAGTATGGCCAATCTACCAAACCTAGTGAAGTACAGAAGAGTCTTGTGGGCTAGATCAAACCCTCTGTTATTTTTGCAGAATCAAGTTCAGCAATTTTTATTTCGATGAACCATTTGCCTTTGGCAAGAGTACTGTGAGAAGTATAAAACACATTCATTGTATAGATTTTTTTTTTCTTTTCTTACTGAAGAAAACCAGGATATCAGTCCCTCTACAACTAATACTCCTATGTCAAAATTTCTGATTACTTGTCTATTTGAGAAAAGCCTGCAAGGTTTTGAGAAGTTAGTGACAAGAATATTTGCAGGGCTCTCCAGCTGTTCCACTTCAACACATGCAATTAAACAAAGCTGGAACATTGTTAGGTTTCAGTTAATGAGTTAGAAGAACAATTCCTATTAGTGTGTGTTGTTTTCATCCCTGCAATATCTTTTTCTAATCCAAATTTTATCTAATCTAAAATCTTTAGATTGATAAAGAGCAGTTTCAAAAAATCCTGGAGCTAATTGAGAGTGGGAAAAAAGAAGGAGCCAAACTGCAATGTGGAGGAGCTCCATGGGGAGACAAAGGTTACTTCATCCAGCCCACAGTTTTTTCTGATGTTACAGATGATATGCGCATCGCCAAAGAAGAGGTAAATAAATTCTTGGTAGCCGTTACTCTCACTGGAGATCATCTGTTTAAATCTCTGTACAAAGTACCCATTTAGAAGGTCAAGTGGCTACATAAAACCACTCTCAGTAAATCTGTCATTCCATCCCCCTGGTGTTTAAAATGCTTTTCTTGGTTTCTGATGCCTGTTTCACCAACTCTGTGGTGCTGAGGGAGAGGAGTATGAGGCTGGCCTGCCAACAAAGGCTCCAGCTTAAGCTGGCAGTAGATAAGAAATGCTGAAGTTTGGATTGCTTACATCACCCCATTCTGCCCATGTCTCACATATCAGAGTCACGGTAACCTGTAACAGAGAAGCAAACCTTGAAGGCACAGCTTGTGAACTCTTTGCACTGCCTAAGGAGCCACTTAAGTTGGGGTTTGGACAAAATATGCATCAAGCAGCTATTTTGCAATAAGAGAAAATAGTTAGATTGTGCTTCCACAGGCATTTTGTTGGTGGCAATTATAGCAAAGCAGAGTTTTTCCTTTGCCGGGTTATTTAACTTAGAACAGTTTACAGATGTGTTTACACAGTGTTGAAAGAGCTTTTACTGACCCAACTAAGGTGGCCGTTCCAGGCCATCAGTGATCATCTACAAGGAATGGGAGAGTTAAGAGTGCAGAGCTGCTATGTCATTGAGAAAACCAGGGTTTTTTCATATGTTTTTTTACATTCATCTTGACTAACAACTGCTGAAGTTGTGCTGCAATTGGTGTCCATTATACTTCTTCATACTAGAAAGCTCCTTCAAATTTGTTACAAATCTAGGTGTTGCTTTATATAGCCAGCAATACTGTGCTGATGCAGTCTGCTGAACATACCTAGTACATTCAGCAAGAGTCAACAGGGTGAGTAAAAATGAACACCAGAGCATCTAGAGTTAGTTGTGACAGGGAGAGAGCTGTGAAAAAGGAGAGAGCTGTATGAGAAAGGATTTGGATTGTTTCTGCTGGTCTGGGAGGCAGGTTGGAAACTGCACAGAGGTATGTTTTTTCACAGATCTGTTAGTTTCCTTTGGGTCAGCAGTACAAGAACTGCTTCTCTCACGCTATTTTGAGTGTATTGAATAATGAAACCCCAGAGAGCCAAGGCAATTTAAAGAATATCCAGGTTCTGAAACTCACAGCTTGAACAGTGGGGGAACATTCAGTGGTTTTCTGATCTGTGTAAATCAATCCCTGCAAATCTGGTTAGAAACTAGCACTTTCCAGCAAAATCAAGTGGAAAGCTCACAATCTATGGGAGTGGAAGTAATTAGATGTGGTAATAACCCCCTGCCGTACACAGCCTTGGCACTGTGTGGTGGGCATGGGCACCTCTGGCTGAGAACATAGAGCAGTGGTAGTGGGAAAGCTGAGCCTGGGGGACTATTATCTCACATAACACCCATATGGAAAGCAGAATTAGTTGTTTCACTTGGCATACATGCTCAGTTGTGCAGCTACCTGCAGAGATAAAAGTCTAAATACAAAGTTTAGAGGAAGGAAAAGCTGAATGTCTTTCTTAACTCTAAAACTGGAGCTTACCAAGAAAATACCAGTTCATTGGTAACCAGTATAGATATGCAACACACTGTGACTCCATGCTAACTACCTTTATGGTGGGTGTCTTTTAATCTTTATTTATTTGTTTTCACAATTTACTAGGGTTTTTTATTTATTTATTGTTTTAGTAATTTTATAATAGGCTATCTTGATTTGCTTCCTACTACAAAAATCTTATCTTTGTGTGAATTTATAATCCTTTTTAGAACTCTATTGTGAGATGTACACTCTTGACTGAATGAATTCAGGAATAAGGCCATCTGACAGAAATAAATTTTAAAAATATAAATTATTTACAATAGTAAGTTATGCTAGTCTACTTCATATGTTTACATGTGTCTGTAACAGATATTTGGACCTGTTCAACAAATCATGAAGTTTAAAACCATAGATGAAGTTATCAAGAGGGCAAATAATACTACCTATGGCTTAGCAGCAGCAGTTTTTACCAAAGACATTGATAAAGCACTGACGTTCGCAGCTGCTCTTCAGGCTGGAACAGTATGGTAAGTAATGGCTTTTTTTAATTCTTCCTTCAGAGCTCCAGGTACCAATGACAGTAACTGTAGGACATTTTAACACTTCTTGGGTGGTGTACTTTTATATTTCAATTCCTTGTAATCTTTAGAGAGGTAGATTAATGCCAGCCTCCTGTGTCTCTCTTCCCTTCACCTTTCCATACTTAATGTGCTATTAAATAAATATTTCTTGTAAGTCTACACACAATTATCCTGTAAACTTAGTCTAAAAAAGGAAATTGACTTGCTAAAAAGGAAAGGAGACAAAAGGAAGTACGGTGAGAGTGCTACTTACCTTTCCATTCAGGATCTGAGGATAGCCCAATACATACTTAATTTGTGGGCATCATTTTCTGTACTGTGTAAAGAAATGAATTATCTGAAGTTCTATTGCCATTAACCTGGGCAGAACATTCACGTGTGATGGAAAAGATTGATAAAATGTGGTTGAAAAAAGGAAAGAAATGCAAGTGGGGGGAAATGCTATAAGGACAACTTTTTCCAGCAATGGAAAAGAAAGAGGCAACCTGTATGGAGTTGGAAAGGCAAAGGCCGAGAGATGCAAGAGTGAGAGCTGGGAGGAATAGCAGACTTGAGTCTAATGACTATCACTGACAGACACCTGCATTTCCCTGCAATTATATCACTGCATCAGAAAGAGAACAACCACTTTTTCTTGAACGCAAAACCTGTGTCCAATTTACATTTTATCTGAAAGGACTTGCAACCAGCACAAATTCCTGCCCAGGTCCAGTGACCTAAAGTCATACGCTTTCTAAAAATAAGTTAACAGTTTTGATTTAGGAGTTGGTATTCTTTAAATGGAAGAAAGTTTAAAATAAAATTGGAATCTTTGGGTTTTACTCTTACATGATTGCTGGTCTGTCTAGGAGTCCTTAAACATGAGCAGAACCTCTTTTGTTGAAACCAGTAGACTGGTAGCAGGAGAAATTATAAAATATGAAAATACAGAATACCTGAGTTGATAATGCTGCAAGACAAAACCAGCTTCTCACCTAGGGAACAGGATGCACATTCTGCTAAAACTCTTCATACTACAAATTCTCCTGTGAAATTCTTTTCTTACTCATTATTGTATTTTTGTTCTCAACCACAATACAGAATATGGTTTAACATTGAGTAGAACCAAACAAAACTTCCTAAAGGTATACTGAAGCAATCCTGAATTTATCTATTGGAAGTGTACCTGCAGAAGACTTAACTGTGACTAGTCTTTGGTTTGAGAGCTTATGCACTAGTTAGCAAGGAATTTTATCATAACTATCAGAGAAAGATATGACTGTCACTCTGCTTGAAGACCCTTGATGAGTGTTAGAATCCTGATCATAAGTGTAGTTTCTGGTCTCTAAACCTTGAACTACACATATTTTTGCAAATATATTACTCAGATATAGGTTGTGAATATCACCACAGGTTTTTTACAGTCAACAGAAAAACATGGATTGTTCAGAAGTGAAAAAAGTTGTTTCACTGTCAAAAGTAATTTTCCTGTTCTTCCAGGGTTAATTGCTATAGTGCAATGTCTGCTCAGTGTCCTTTTGGAGGATTTAAGATGTCAGGAAATGGACGAGAAATGTAAGTAAATACTTTTAAAACTGTTGATTCACAGGAATTGCAAAATGAAATTCCAAAACCCAACTTTAAACTTTCATAACTAGGATGCCCAGTTTGAAATGTTATCAAATTAGTCTATACAGTGTTTAAAGGCTTCATGTTGTCAGAGCCAACGTCAAGCAAAGAATTCCTCTATAAAACAAATAAGAAAACTACTTAGATATACACACTTTTCCAAAATGACCATTTTTAGTAGCTTGTGGCTTATTGATAGGCAAAACTGATCATTGTGCTTATGGTTTACGGTTTACAGTTTTTGCATATATATAGATAGAGTCATTTGCATGAAGGTATATATGTGTGTAGTTTGTGGAATCCCCTTTAAGTGCTAGGTTTTTGAAAACACAAGACATTTCAAAATCCTTGATTTAAACAAAAGTTTTCAGTTTTAAAAGTCCTCTGACAACAATGTTTTTATAGTACGTTCCAGCTTGGTCAAAAGTTATGATAAAAATAGTACTCTGTAGTCTTTGGACCTTTGGTCTTTTCTCAACTTAGAAGTGGAGGAGTATACAGAAATGATAAGCTAATCAAATTCTTTCAAATTTCTAAGGTTTAGTCCAGTTTCAATTTGAATCATGTCCTGTCTTACCTGTATTCATCCTGATCTTCATATTAGTAAGAGAATCATGTAATATGTTACATCAGGAAACATTTGATATCATACATGTTCATAACATCATGTAGAATTATGTCTTCTGGGGGGTTTTGGAACATAAACTGCAAGCAGTCCTTTGTTAAAAATGCCATATATCTGGGAACAACAAATTATTTTTAAAGCAATGAATAAAAATCAAAATATGTAAGTTTTCCCTTTTATTAAGCCAAATGCATAGTGCTTCTAATGAATAATGGAAGTAATTAAAAAATATATGTGCAGGTGAAGTGCTTCAGAGCTTCTTTTTCTCTTTTTTTTTAAGAGATAAAGGCTAGGGTTTTCATGCTTGCTCATCACTGGACTCAATCTGCTCCTTATGGCAAAGCTCCCACAGACTTCAAAGGAAACAGAGTTATGCCAATGCTAAGAGCTTTAAAAAATGTCAAAATGAAAAAAAAAAAAAAATCTAGGCCATTACTATCAAGGACTGTTTTGCATTTGGTGGGTGCCAAAAACTGGGAGATCGTCAATTCTGAATCACAGCCTTTTGCAGAAATATTTTGGGGATTCGTTTGCTGGAAGTAACAGGAAAACAATAATAGGCTATCATAAAGATTGATATTCTCTATAACAGTGCATTTTGAAGGAGTTAAGCTTTTGTGCAAAGGAAGTTTTCCTAATGCTTGGTTTAAAATCACAATTAGTGGACCAATAAAAATATTCCTGCTAAAGGGCAAGGAAGGAATTAGTACCAGACAGATGTCTGCCATGGAAAAAAGTTTTGTAAATATGTGGCAATCAATTTTAGGAGAGGTGGAAATATGTGTGAAACAACTGCACTGAAACAATCAGGAAGACAGTGTGTCAAGCCATTGACTTCCTTGAATCCCACAATAAAATTCCCTCTATAATTCTTGGAATAATAACATTGTGAATTAAACTACTGAATGTCACATACTAACAGAATGCCTCTTCAAAAATGAAGAGAATCAGTAAACATTTTCACACAGCATGAGAGTCCTGAGCACAGATTTCTGTTTTGCGTACATATGTATCTAGCAAGATGGCAGTGAGAACTGGATAACATTATACTGTAGCAAACTCTTCTTCTATAAAACAATTAATTATGTCTAAATAGTTTGACTGTGTCAGATGTCAAACATATAGGCACACAAGCAAGCTTCATCTCATCATGTAAAACATAAAGGTGGATTCATGCTAATAACATGTCAGTAAGATTTAAGTGTTTTTTACTGTCTGTAAGATTTCATAGTAGATTAATTATGTCCCCCATTTACTTGAGATGAAGTGTCTGTTCTTTGACTCGAGAAAAGTCTTGACATCAGAGGAAGGCCTTTGCAAATAACTTGTTGAGCGTGCTTGTGAAGACCTAACATGCCTGATTTCCTGCACAGAAACCCGGTTGAGAAATGCACTAAACTTATTAAACGCCATTCTTTTGCACAGAAACAAAATTGCTTTCTCCCCCACTTCTCTCAGGAGACAGCTGCTGTAGCTTTTTGAAAGGCTTCCAGCAGCAGTCTAGCTGCACAGATGTCTTCCGAATATGTCCAGTATACTTGTCATACATCTGGCCAATTGCACAGCACCACCAAAAATCCCATCCGGGACATAACTCATATAAAAAGCATTAACATAAATATTGCTCTTGGTTCTCTTTTATCTAGGGGAGAATATGGCCTTCATGAATACACAGAAGTTAAGACTGTCACAATCAAAATCCCACAGAAGAACTCATAATGCTGCTTGAGATGCAGAATTCAGCATCTTCAAATGAATCTGAAAAGGCTATCTGAATTCTGGAAAGTTTTACATCCCAAATTATTCATTAACCTTTTTGCTTTCTGATTGTATAAGAAGTACTTGCTTACATTAACAGTATAAAGAATAATGTAGAAAATTTTAATGCAATTAACTGAGAAAAGGACACTTTAATGCCTGGTACATAGCTAACTAATTTTGAAATTCATGTTCAGAATGAACTACTTTTTATTTTCAGTGGAAGGTCTCTGTAGTGCTGTGAAAATGTTCCTTTTTCAATGTATTCTACAGGTACAGTTTGAATTTATATGCTTTTCTAAATGTTAGATGGCAAGCTCTCTTTGCATTTTCTTTTCTTTGTGGCCTTAACAAAAGCACTTATGAGTAATTAGCAGATAGATACTTTTCTGTGTCTTTCAAAAATACTAGACTTCTCTTAGATATATTTCTTAGACTACTGAATTTGTTCATTGTAGTACACAAATGTAATCTGGATAATATTAAACATTAAAGTCCACTTTCAAAACCTAATATTGCTCTTTTCGTTAGTCCTTTCTGTTACACTGGTTTACCACTGGGCACTATGTAGCACATATTTTATATACTTAAAGAGGCACTGCTGTCTCAATGGTGTGTTTAGGTCATCAGAAGTATACTGTATTGGCTATATGGAGACTAAAGTCCCTAATTCTCTGACAGTATTATAAATGGAAAAATATGAACATACAGAACACTGGACTATATGCAAAAAGCCATCACTTGGTTTTGTAGTGTTAAGTATATAAAAAAGCCTTAACAGATAAGAAGCACGAAATATTGAAGGGAAAGCAGAAGGAGAAGGGGAGATAAGGGAAGGCAATCTCCTTTGTGATTTATACCTGCTCCATTTTTTCTGTGCTCATATGCCTGCCTATAACTTGCATGTTTTCCTCCCTCCTCTTTCCTCCTCTAGTCCATTGTTTCCCTTCATCCTTTTTCCTCACCATCTCTTTTTCATATAGCTGCTTATTCTCATAAAGGCCCTCTGCAGATATGTGTCCCAAGCTAATCTCAACCTCTAAGGTCTCTCTGTCTGTGCAGCTTCGGTGTTTTACTGTTCTCTGCTAGCGCAGCTATCAGCACCCTCTGAAGGCCACTCGCCATCAGCAGCAGCCAGATATAAGCTCTGGGACAGTGGTCTACAGACATCAAGTACAGCAATTACATAACCTGCTACTGACAGGGTCATATTTTCTCTAGACTGAATCCAGAGCTACAGTTCATCTCCTGTTACGGAGGGTTAGCCTTACGTACAACCTTACGTACAAGCTCTGCCTATTAGTAAGAACATAGAGCACCACAAAATTTTAAGCAGCAAGTATAGAGAATGTGCACAGAATTGAAAGTAAAGAGGTTTTGTTCATCTGGATATGCTTATCTTTTTTTTTTTTTTTTTTTTTTGATAAGGTGGTTAAAACAAAACCCAGATCAGGCTTTCACCCTATGACTCTTCTCTGGATGCCTTGGATGCCTTTTTTCATGAAGTGAAGAACTGGACATAAGAATTGTGGCACAGGTATCTCTCTCCACAGGCCTCTGTTATCTGTTCTTGAAAGGTGTCAGTTCCAAATCTCATACATATGCCTCTGAAATAATTTCATTATTCACAGTTGTCAAACAAACCTAATCCCAGTCCCATATCACGAAACAAGTAACAAAATAATAGAAGAAAGAGAAGAAGGAAGAGTGAATCAAAAGTAAAAATGTACTGTGGCAATAATTAGCAGAGATTGTTCAGCAGAGGAAAGTGTACAGTAGCACAGAAATCAAAATAAAAGCCAAATAAAGGGAAAAGAAAAAAAAAATTCTAAAGAAATAAGCTGCAGAGAAGAAAAGAATGACAAAACACTCCAAAAGACTTTAAAGATGGTAGTGAACATAATATTAGAGAAAACCTGGATACAATGAAAGATTAAATACTTAAAGAGTTGGAAAGTAGTATGTAGAGCAGGTATGGGTCATCATAATTCTCTACTGTCCAAATTCTGCTTTTGCTGAAGTCAACTGTAGAAGTCTCAAAGGAGGATAAATAAGCCAAATGACAATAAGTCTACATTTGCATTTCGGTTTGGATCAGGAGTGCACTGCTGAAATTATATTCCTGATCATCCGCACTTACCTTCTTTAGTTCACATGGAAAAGTGACACAGGGGAGCAAAATTGGGTGCCTTTTCGATGACGCTAAGCCAAAAGATGCACACTTGGTGTGGTATGATCCAACCACTAATAACCATTCAGCTCTTAGAAGCGGACTAGGGCTGGTCTGAAGCAGCTCCCCTCTGAATGTGTACTATGTGGGCAGTTGATTCTCATCTCCTTACAGTGTCCTTTGGCAGCTTAGGACTGCAAATCCAGTCCTACCAGGCTATGTTGCCTGCAACTGCAAGCACAAGAAAGAATGACTTTGAAATATAACCCAAGGAAAGGGAAAAACCAACATAA
The DNA here is from genome assembly GCF_026419915.1 of Harpia harpyja. Taxonomy (NCBI): domain Eukaryota; kingdom Metazoa; phylum Chordata; class Aves; order Accipitriformes; family Accipitridae; genus Harpia; species Harpia harpyja. The sequence continues at coordinate 76,958,929 of NC_068969.1, read as the reverse complement.
ATAGAGGTATATAGGAGAAGGATCAACTTGTCACTTGCATGCATGTATGTATTCTTCTTTACAATGCCTAAAATATTTTAATACTGTTCTCAGCAATATTGTAAATCTATTTTAGTTCGTGATTGACAGAGTCTTTCTCTTATTTACAGGTAAAAGAAAGCTGGCAATGGTCTTGTTTCATCAATTTAAATGTTTCAATGTGAACAAAATGTAGCATCTAGTAGTGACTTTAGGTTCTTATTTTTTTCAAAAAATAAGTCAGAGAAGTGTTTCCATGTGTATATTACACATGAGAGACAGAGAGAGAGAGAAGAGCAAAAGAAGGCAAAGACTGTAATTCAACCAAGGTGAAACACCCAACATTTTCATCAGAGCCAAGTATAGATTTGGGTTAATCTGGTGACACACTGAAGTTGTTCCCAAGAGATGCCAATGTAAAGAGATACACCTTTTGGCATCTAGTAAGTGTAAGGAATTCAATATGTCTGTGTTTGCCTAAAGCACTTGAGATATGTTTGAAGGAGGCAAACAAGGCCTCATTAAATTGCATAGTCCAGTTTACCTTAAAAGAGCACATTAGTTCACAGTGCATGGCAAAGCGTCCAACGCAGACAAATTTCAGAATATAGTCCCATTTTTTCCTCAGCTGCCTGGTTACTAACTCAGAGTCAAGGCCAGGAGTGGATTTCACTCTACAATGCACACATTGTGCAATAATACAATCTCTCTGTGAGTACAAGAAATGTCCTTTCACAATTAAAAGTGTTTGTAACTGTGTTCATAGTATTAAAGACTCCATCTGATGGTGAAATACCTTCGTTATGTCTTTCCATTATATCTGCATATGGGTACAGTGACTTGTGATCACCCAGTCTGGGTAGGAATAAATGAGGACTTCAACTTCACAAATATTACACAGGTAATTAAGGAGGCCCTTTCTTTCTGTGCTGGAATCACTATCGTGTTACTCCTGTTACATGCCAAAGCAGCACCACTGAAATTTACTGGGATGAAACACGAGAAGAGCAATAGTTTATGCAAATATTGCTTATAATGTTAGGGAAGTTGTAGTCAGCATTTCACAGAGAACAAAAATTAACAAGAGAAATGAACTTACTGCACTTCCTTTCAAAGCCTCTGAAAACTGACTGCTATAGTCAGCAGCAATTACTAAATTTATACTTCATGTTTGGATTTAAATGGTGATATTTTTCATATAGTTCTCCAAGCCAGTGGGTGCCTGAATAAATAATGTACAGCAAAATCCCAGCAGATTTGAATGGGACTATTTCTTTTTCCAGTGAACAACCTTTCTATCCCCTTAATACTATAGAATGCATTACTTTAATTTTCATGAATGTATGACCAATGAGATGCTTTTGCAGTCTTCTTGGAAAGTTATGTTTCACGCAATTTTATACCATATAGAAAAGCAAGTCCTAGAAACTTGGGGTGATTAAAGCCATTGTCTTGCCATCACAGAGGCTATCCCTGCCCCTGACACACCTTTTTTTTTTAAGAGGGGGGAAGCTGTTGAATCACAACAGCAGGACAGAGGGATCCTCAGGCTATTTCAGTCAAAATAGTGAAGCTGTAAGGAATTCTCATTCTGTCTCAATAAAGAAAATTACTGATAATCTTCGACTGCCAGGTATCCAGGTCTTAAGACAGACAAGAGAAGATATGGAAAAAATATTCAGTGCAAAAAAGGCATCTGGCTTGGATAAGGAGTGAAAATTCCCTGATGAAGTAGGTTTTAGGGAGGAATTTGAAAGATGGGACATCTTGGCAGGCAAAGGAGCTTGGGGGAGGAGAGTGAGATATTCCATGTGGGACACAAAAGATAAGTGCAGAAAAGACAAGTGCAGGAAAAAGAGAGAAAGGAAGGGAGCAATAGCAGAAGTATAAGGAGTCTGATGAGGAATGAAAGAAAAGCTAAGGATCACCTTGGGTTTCTGAAAGATCTCACTGTAAGTTCTCATTATAATTCTGTAAGAGTTAACATGAAGGGTTTAATCATAGAATCATAGAATCATAGAATCATTTCGGTTGGAGAAGACCTTCAAGATCATCGAGTCCAACCATTAACCATGCCCACTAAACCATGCCCTGGAGTACCCTGTCCACTCGCTTTTTGAATACCTCCAGGGATGGTGACTCAACCACTTCCCTGGGCAGCCCATTCCAATGTTTGACAACCCTCTCAGTAGAAAAATTTTTCCTAATATCTAACCTAAATCTCCCTTGCCTCAACTTGAGGCCATTTCCTCTTGTCCTATCTCCAGCCACCTGACAGAAGAGACCAACACCCACCTCACTACAACCCCCTTTCAGGTAGTTGCAGAGAGCGATAAGGTCTCCCGTCAGCCTCCTCTTTTCTAGACTGAACAACCCCAGCTCCCTCAGCCGCTCCTCATAAGACTTGTGCTCAAGGCCCCTCACCAACTTGGTTGCCCTTCTCTGAACACTCTCCAGAACCTCAATGTCTTTCCTGTAGTGAGGGGCCCAAAACTGAACACAGTACTCGAGGTGTGGCCTCACCAGTGCCGAATACAGGGGAACAATCACTTCCCTGCTCCTGCTGGCCACACTATTTCTGATACAGGCCAGGATGCGATTGGCCTTCTTGGCCACCTGGGCACACTGCTGGCTCATATTCAGCTGGCTGCCAAGCAGCACGCCCAGGTCTTTCTCTGCCGGGCAGCTTTCCAGCCACTCTTCCCCAAGCCTGTAGCGCTGCATGGGGTTGCCGTGACCGAAGTGCAGGACCCGGCACTTGGCCTTGTTGAACTTCATATGATTGGCCTCAGCCCATCGATCCAGCCTGTCCAGATCTCTCTGTAGAGCCTCCCTACCCTCAAGCAGATCGACCCTGCCTCCCAAATTGGTGTCATCTGCAAACTTGCTGAGGGTGCACTCAATCCCCTCATCCAAATCATCGATAAAGATATTAAACAGAACAGGGCCCAACACCGAGCCCTGGGGAACACCACTTGTGACCTGCCGCCAACTGGATTTCACCCCATTCACCACTACCCTCTGGGCTCGGCCATCCAGCCAGTTTTTCACCCAGTGAATAGTGCACTTATCCAGGCCACGAGACGCCAGCTTCTCAAGGAGTATGCCATGAGAGACAGTGTCAAAGGCCTTGCTGAAGTCTAGGAAAATAACATCGACAGCCTTTCCCTCATCCACTAGGCGGAATGAAGCGTCCTTCCCCAGCTCCTACATCATCATGTTTGCTGTCAGATTGTATTTGTCTTGTCTGATCCTTCTGCTCTCCCTCTTCTCATTCAAGTCATGCTCTAGTTCTCTTGGTGTTAATATTGTCTTCCATCTATAACTCTATTAAAAAGTGAGATTTAAATAACTCATTAGGAAAAGTCCACTTCAAAATAAAGTAGCAAAAAAAGAGTCTCTGAAAATTTGGGAATAATAGTTTCCTGTGAACTTAGTGGGAGGCCCTAAGGACTGAATTATTACCTTTGCTATGCTGAGAGAACAACAGTGGCTTGATGAATATACTGCTCTGGAAATAAAAGTTAAAGATCTGGAAGCACAACATAAACTGACTCAGTCAAATAAAATGCTGCATAGTCTTGTAGGAAAGACATAAATCACTTGTTGCATGAAAAATTGGACAGGTGGTTTGACTATTGAAAATCCAACTCGTGAAACAGTCCTCAAAGGGCAGCAACAAAGATGATTCATGCACAGTAAAATAAACTGTCCATGCAAGAGGAAGAGACCACAGCTGCTTTTACACATGACTAGCAGGTGTTGTAGAGAGATTTGGAAGAAGGATTAACCAAAATACAATAAGGCTGTCCTTGATGGGAGTGGAATAGAAGTAGCAAACTCTTCCAAGAAACTATATTAGTATTGAGGGTTATTTAGAAGCAAGCAAGCTAGAAGAGACAGCAGCAAGGAGAGGGTTTGTTTTATTATTTTAGTTTATATCCTCATATTGCTTACAGTACTATGTGGAGTATAAGATTATGACTAAATAATAGCTTGGATACTCAATACACCCCAATCCAAGATGGCTCTGCACATAAATTTGACAAACTCTGACAAGCATTTCAAATTATTAAACAAACCACTGCAACTGGGCACCATCCTCTCGCTGTCAGAGCAGAAGAATCCCTTAGCCACCAGTACCTTTTTATGGACTATTAAGAAGCTTTGATAACATAGCATGATACATACAGCACAAATCCAGCTGTGGCAAACAGAATAATGCCTTTATATCATCATACTTTGCCAAGTGGTGCAAGCTGTCAAGGCCTTACCTAGGGGCTCCTTGCAGGTTGGTGACTCCAATAACATGGATTCTACATTAGTTCTGAATATAGCTCCTTATTACACACAGTGATAATGCTTAGGACTGAGGAAAACACCATGTGGTGACAGCAAGAATGAGCCTGGCAAAATTTGAGCAAGATTAGAGATTTATTGCCCTTGGAAGAGAAGAATGTCTGACAGGTAAATAAGTGAATCAAGTGAGAACAAGTAATACTGTCCACAATTTACTATATTCAGGAACCAAGAAAGACTTTGTATGACTCTGAAGAAAGAAATGGGTCATGTGAACATTGTATTTGGACTATAAATATGTCCGATGCATAGACACATCAGCACACATTTTAGAACTGTTATTATGGACAAATAATGTCCATAGCAGCACAGTGCCTATTAGAGAGCTGACTCTTACATAAAGAATCTTTGACCCTGCTTATCCACTATGTTGATGGAAATCTTTAAAAGACATAAGATTCTGTGGCCTTCTGCATTTCCAGAAATCCTCAAGGAAAAGAATCCATGCAGAGCACTTATTTTCAGCACAATGCATGGGCCCTCATATGGCACATCGGTCAAGTTCAAACTACAGGGAAAAATGCCAGTGCATACATTTGGATGATGAATGAATGCAAGAAAATCATAATCTGTCTACAGATATTTATCCAGCAGAGGAGTATATACAGTCAAGACTTATTGCAAATTACTTATTTAGTATTAATATACTAATTATAATTCAATATTCTTAACCTATTGTTTTCTCTTAGTGGGGAATTTCCAGGGAAAATTAGTCTTCTCTTTCTTCTATGTGTACTAAGTCAAAATTCTCTAAAATAAAATAAATGTAAGTATTTAATTTTAATGTCCTGAGCAATAAAGGCATTCTGTTTGTTGAATACGGGAGGTCTTGGGCATAGGTTAACTAAAGGTAGCAGAAGGAATCTGAAGTCGCAGATCCACATGTTATGAGGGAGATTTGGTCTGAAGGAGGAAGGAGATACAAGCACTCACCATTAATGCTGTTGTGGCTGTAGGGGTCTAAAGGCAAAACAACATGATTAAGAAAGAGGTGCAATCTTTTACAAGACCACATCAAATAGCAGAACAACAAAGAAGCTCTTGGGTACAAAGTGCCTTCTCCATGCCACCTGCTGGTTGCCTGTTCTCAGGCTTGATCACAAGTAAGGGGAAACAATCACAGTCAAAGTGATAGTAAGGAGGTTGAGGAGAGGAGCACTCCCAGCTCATATACCCAAATTCCATCTCCACAAAAAGCCCAACATGCAGGTTCTTTGTTAGTCTACCTTTATGGCATCTAATGTGCAATGGGAAAAGCAGTAAGTTTTCCACTACTTCATCCTCCTTCTTTTGATGCACATACTCCGCTGTGCTCCATGGCTGCCTCTCTGTTAACACCTACATAAAGGAGTTGTTTAATATGAAACTAACTTGCTATGTTGAATGCCATAATAATTTCAATATGATTGAGGAAAACAATTGTGGAGTTATTTACATGGACAATCAGCCATGACACTATAGAAATGGGCAAAAACCCCAGTCCTCTCTATAGAGCTAAAGAAATTTCACAGTCTAATAAACAACGTGTTTCATATCTTCTATTTTGCTGATCTGTTGATGGAAAGGTTAGGTTTCATTATGTTTCTCTCCAGACCTCAACAAGCAAACAGAAACAGTTGGTGCCACTAACACTAAGGAAAGGTCAATCCCCATGAGAAAGTATCCCAGGAACCCAAACCTTACACTTAGCAAAACACGTGTGTGTTTCATTCACAATATGCTTCCTCAGCCTGCGCTCAGTGACTGTAGTCCTCTTCAGAGAGGTCTTAATTATCTTTAACAAAAGGAAAAATGCCCATGCATTACACTATTCACTGATACAAGTTAGATCATGTCTGACAATATGTCACTATCTCCTATTGTTTTCTTTTCTGTACGTGATGTATTAGCCACCAGTAAACAAGGGAGCTCTTGCAAAACCTTCAACATTTTATCTGTCACTTTTCCCTGCCTTCATTAATATGTAGGCTTAATAGCTAACCTCCACTGGCTTATTCACTGCTAGAAATTAGGCTACTTAAGTATGTGGCTTTATGGACACTGGAAGACACTTTTTAAACTTTATTTAACCAAGTGATTAATTTTTTATGAGATCTATTTGTTGCACATGTTTACTGCCTATTTGCTTCCTTCTTATTTTTTTCTGTAAACACTTTGCTTACAAAAAACTACATTTAAGTACTAATCTTGTGCAAATGATATAGAAATATGAGCTTATATGTAAATTGTTGTATTATGGAGTATATTTACCAGAACAGAACATGGCAGAATTTGGTTCGTAAAAGGAGATTATGAAAGTTTAAAACTTTGACATACTGGACATATAAGACAAATACATATGCCTTCTCCTTCACACCAAACATACCTGTCCAGATCAAGGTCATAGCACTTTCATTGCTGCCTTCTGTGCCTACCTCCCTAGCACACAAGCAGCTGCCTGGGAAGAGAGTGGGGTGAGTCAGTTTGACTCAGATTTTTGTGTGGTTTTATGTCACTATTGCAGCTGGAAAGAAGAGATTCACAGCTCATTAGGGGTTCCTTCATGTCATATGAAGAACTGTATGGGAGAAGCTAGCTGTGCGTTAAAGTGATCGATTCTTAACAGACTGAAACTTTCCACAACCAGCAAATCTAGAAGAGTCTGACATAATTTTTGACTGTTAAATCAAGCACTCCGCACTGTCCATGCTGGCACTGACTTGTCAATGACAGAGACCAGCCTGCATACTCTATAGCCTGTACAAAAACTTCAGTATCATCCACGAAGAGACTAAACTGAAGATTTCTAGTGGTGTCAGTTGTCACTAGCATTAATTTTGACAGGTCTGGATATCCATGTGATTCAGGTAAACATCTCCTGTGAGCATTGCTATGCTCTGAATAGAAGAACTAGTTATTCATTTTGGTCTGGTGCTTTACTGCCTCAGGGCTGCTTGCATGTTGTTACTGCTTTAACTTCCAAAAGCATGTTTTATCTGAAAGATGCATTTTAGCTCTTTAATTTTTAAACAAACCAAATGGACGTCTTTAAAACTAATCTTCCTCTTGAATGCTGCATAGAATAAATTATTTTGAAGGTGAGACTTTTAATAATGGTATTCAACCAGGGAAATGTATAACATATGTGATGACAGAAAAAAGAGCACACCAGTTGAGAGAATCCAGAAACAAGTTAAATATTTAAAACTAAAATTCTCATTGTATAAATAAGACACTACATTATTAAACAGAAAATATCTGTTTACTTTTTAGTCATTGCTCTCTCTGTGAGAAAACTTGCTGCTCTAAAATACTGATGCAAAAATCCATGAGTGTGAGTGGCAGCAGACTACAACCACCTAGCAAAATCCATAATGCCAAGGTCAAATCTTGTTCATAATAACCAGCTGAAGGCAGAGGGGCTCCAGTGAATATGGAGGACAAGATTTTATCTCCCAAACCTTTACGGATTTAAAAAGTAAAGCTTGAAGAAACAATCAGGAGCAAAGCTATAAAGTAAATTAAGAAACCTTACTGAGAAAGGAGAAAATGTATGCCCACAGAAAAGTCAATAGGGATTGGATGCAGAAAAACACACTGAACCTTTTGCAGAAATAGAAAGATAATGTTTCATATTATGTAATAGGCTGGAAAATTAAGGCAATTAAGATATTTTAACATTTGTAAGAATGAACTTCTGGTTACAACATCTGAAAGTGACAATAAATTAAACATTCCACCCTATGATATTTTTCCGTCATCTTTGAAGAAGTCCAGCTCTTAAGCTTTATAGCTCTTTCTTATGTATTTCCTTAAGGAATACATACCTCAGAAGGCTAGAGATCAGCATATATAGGAAGCATTCAGAATTGAGAAAAAGAATTACATAGAACAAACTCAGCATAATAGGCAGATTCAGAGAATTCATAGCTAAGCTTAGACTTAAAAGAAATGCAAGTACATAAGGCAAAAAAAGTCACAATGTAGCCCTTGGATATCAGTAATATTTAGAGTGATATTCTGTAGTTAGCAAAGGAGAAGAAGCCATTTGAGAGCCTATGTAGCCAAGTTAGAGGAACTAATTTATTTAATTTAATTTATGTTTCAGCTTTTTATATTTTCTCCCTTCTCCTCAAGGGGAGAAAATTGTTAAGAAATAGCTGTGTAAAAGAGTGGAGTCATCCACAGATAACCTACTAATGGGTAGGATGCCATTCAGCCCAATCTTTGATGTAGTTATTAATGCAGATCTCAAGAAGGTTTTGAACAATGGCTTATCTGTGAAATCTGATTCTATTCTATGACATTTGTGACAGATGGGTCTTGTTTGCTCTTCACAGTAAATACATTTTTCCTTTGCCATAATGCAATACGAACACTTCCTCAACAAAAAAAAAATATATCTGTATATGAACAAAAAATCATCTGTCAAAAGAATACCTGCAGAAAGTTTTATATAAAGGAAATGTTCCTAGCCTCAAGGAGTTGATGGCACAACATTACTTTAACTTGCCTGGTCTGTCAGTGAAATAAGAAACACATGAATGAACAATGATATAGTTACTGCAGAACCAGGAATGATCCTATTTTAATCTAGGATCGAAATATTCTTTATTTCATTATCTGCCTGGGAGAAAATGGTACTTTTTATGCCACAATCCCATATAAATTATGTGTAGTGCTTCAGTACAATTAAATTAAAACTTAAAAAAACCCCAACTTTCTTCATTGAAATCCCTCCTAGAACACACCTGTGAACTCCTAGGAGATTGACAAAACAGCACAGAATTTCCCATGCTCAGGGCTGCTGCCTAACTGGAAGGCACCATGCTGTCCATTAACATTTCCAGGAGGTGCCCTGAGCTCTCAGTATCCAAGGGCGCATATTAAGAACATCGAAATGAAATCTGCAAAATCTTGTATGTTAAGCACCGAGCTAACAATTGCCAAACAGTCAAGAGTAATGGGGCAACTAAACATAGTACGGACTAAGGGCCAGCTTTCTGCATTTGTAAAGAATATTCAGTATAATTACTAGGCTCTGAAGTCATTCTGGCTCAATCTCTGGCACAAGGATGCTTTGTTGCAAGTGAAACAGGAGAAAAGGAGAAAGTGCCATCTACGGAGCAAGATGCCATATTGGCATTTCCTGGAGAGAGAAAAGACTGAGAAAAGTCTGGTACCAGACTTTTGAAACAGGAGTCCTGCACATCAAAACCCATTTACCACCAGGACCCTAGGACAGAAAAAAGGGAGCGCTGGCCTGACTGTTCACACAGTGTTAGTCACACTCTGCAATGGTTACACACTTAAAGCTGGTAGGGTTTAAACCTGAATCTGAGTTTGTTACTCTCAGTATAATTTAGGCATATGCTGGGTGACCTGGCTTTTGGCACTTGTAACAGACAAGTTTTAAGCAGGTCTATGTGTGTCCTAGTAGACATTTTGGTACCAGGGTAACTTTGCTGGTGGAAAGATGTTTTCACAGAAAATTCAGATAACTTCAGGCAAGGCAGCAAGAAAGGGAAATTTTTTATTCTGTAATTCTGAATACACACAATGAAAGTGGAAGTTAAATGCCTATCTTTGTGGATTCAGCTACTGCTCCTTACTTTGTATCTCTCAGCTAGGTGCAGCTGACACAGGAAAAGTATCCACTAATTCCTTGACCATCCAGCAGAGAGGTCTCAACTGAGTCACTTTGGATGGCTATGTATGTGTTGTTTGCAGACAAACCCTGGAAAGAGAAGCCAAACTAAAAGAGCAGTTTCAAGCAGCAGAGTCTCCTGCAGCCTTGCTGGGATGTAACCAAAGTTCACCACATGTGCAGAGATGGTACCATCACTTAAAATGTAGCATAAGCAATTCTGTTGTGTATCTTTGGCACATCATAAAACACCACAGAAAAATAACCATAGATAAGTAATAAAATATTGATAGCAATGAATACAGTGAAGAAAATTATCCTGATGATGCTGGGTTTTGTATTCATACTTCCCTGGAGTTAGCTTTCCTTGTTACTTGCTGTGAGATTCCCATACTATTTTAGCTTGCCTGTGACCCTTAGGAGACAGAAAGTACTTACTCCACATTGCGCAGTGGTAGCTGGAGTTAAGGTGATATTTGTCTTTTCTAGTGCAATGCTAGAGGTTTTCTAGGGGCAGTATTGTTTGCTGCTGTACATTTATTTGTTGTAGTTAACTGAAATACAAAGCGGGGACTGGATATACCACTGCTGTGCACAGAACCTGGCTGCCCACCAGCCTTATATTGCATTGCAAATAAGGTCCTTCCTGTACCTTCATACTTGTTTTGTGTTAGGGAACAGAAAGGTGTAGTCTGAGGTTTTCCTGATCCTGTTCACTCATGATGTGGAAAAGAAGGGATAGGTACCTGTAACCTCCTGCGATGGATGTTTCAGCATTTGAAGCTGTGTTGTACTTACCTGCATGGACAGTTTGTGCGAGGCAGGACCATCTCTCCCTCCACCCTATTCTGTCACAGTTTATAAAGGCTGTGGCTTTTTCTTTAATCCTGCCTCTGCATGTGATTTCTCATTATTGTGGTGTTTGGGCCACTACAGATGCTCCGTGATATGGAGTAGTGCTGGATTCTTTGCAGAGCTATTTGCTACCTGCACTGAGGGAATAACAACTTAGAGTTTTTCCAAACATCTTTGCTTTACAAAAACATTTCCCAAATTATTCTGTATAAGGCTTTTCTATCTGAATATTTCTACATATCTATGCATTTGTCCAGCAAAATGAAAATCATTACTCAGTTACTTTAAACACAACATGTAAGACAGAAGGTATTACTTTTCCTTCCCAAATGGAAGCTCCTGAAATGAAAACTCACTTTGATGAGTTTAAAGTTTGCCTTTTCTATGTACTCATAAATAATGTTTAAAGCTGGCTTTTTGAACAAGCATTACGTATTGTCATGTTTGAAATGAGAGAATAGATGGACTATTTTGGCCTGCAAAATATCTATGGGTCAGACTATATGATTCAGCAATGCTGCTTGTAAAAACAGAAACCAACAGACTTATTCCCAAGCAGTTATACTGCCTGTTATTATATCTGAAAAACACACTAATGTTGGAAAGATGATTTTTTTCACTTAATTTTCCCATGCACTATTTCAGACGGCCTATTAAATTCTTTGTTCCCTTTAGATAGCAACAGCACAGAAAATCTTGTACTTTAGTCCAAACATCACATCAGCAAACTTCTGGTGTTCTCACGATTTCCTAGTTGATCTGAAACCCTACTAGCAGCCTTAGTTCTGTCAACTTTTACGGGATCAAACAGTAAAGATTTATCCTTCCCTAAGGCAGTTGCTCACATGGATGCAGAGCAATATCTTATGTTGTTGTGACCTCTGCTGGAGAAAAGACCAAGGCACCTGTAATTTTTTTTTTTTTTTGGAGACAACTGGAAAGGAAAAAGGCACTTTTTACTTCACTGTAAGCTTTAAAACCATTTCTTATTATGCATTTAGGTAATAGATTAATTCATATCTAATGGCACATTTCAATGTGAAACTAATGGTTAAGTACTCACACACCTAGATGTTCACTGTACTAGTAGCACTCAAAGATCCTAGTCAGATTTGGAACAGCTCTGCAGTGGGACCCTCACAAACAGATAAAAAGGCCAAGCTACCCCAAAGGGTTTACATGGGACATGATGCAGCCTGTAAGTTTGACAAAGAAAAATAGCTGAAAAGGAAGTGGCTAGGCAGATTAAGGCAAGAATAATATTTTTCTTTTCATGAGTTAACATTAACTTACATTCAGCAGTTACTAAAGTGAGTACACAAGGCATCCTTCTGCAGTCAGTGAACTATTTACTAAATTTATACTTAAATGCTGGATTATGATCTCTGTATCTATAGCTTGCAGTGGTGGAGTGAATAAGGTAGAAGCTAAACTACAAGTGATGTCCACATTTAGCAAGGAGAAAGGGCAAGGAGCAGGATTTCAGGAGAGGATTGAAGGTTGAGAGAAAGACAGGGAGGAATTCAGGGACACAATTTCATTAAGTTCAGATACTGACAAGAAAAATGTGACATATTTGTCTTTCTTCAGTTAAAGCTGATGAAGTACTGAGATAAACTATCTGCTAGTGCAAACGCTCTGGAATATAAAAATGCAGAAGGGATTTTACCAACCTAATATAATTTGGTTTAGGGGCACAGAAACAAGCTAAACATTAGAGTCATCTTGGAGATATCATATAGGCTTTAAAAGTAAATCTAAGCAGCCTGGGCTTGCTCAGGTAAAGGTCTAGATAACCCTACATAAAACCAGCGGCTTTTTTTCTAATGGTATCCTGCAAAATTGCAGCATAGAAGTGAGTATGGGAAGTATAAGGCAGTGTGGTAAACTCATACATTAAGTAAGCAAATATAATTTTAGCCTCTGACTCAATTAAATTCTGCTGTGAACTGTAAAGTGAAACAGTAGAAAAAGAGCAAGCACAAGAGTACTGGGGCTTCTCTCAGCTGTTCATCGAAAGAGGAATGAAATGCTGGAGTCTCCCACATGGGAATGACTTGGAGAAGATTGCAAGCAAAGAAACCACTATCTAGATGTGGTGAAGAAAAAGAAAAAAGTAATTTTGAATTGTCAGGGTTTCTTCATCAAAATGCAGTCCAAAAGAAACTTTCTCTACTGATTAAATCATACACATCATATACAAAAGAAGGAACAAAAAAGAGACCTACATGAAATTATGTAAACAAGACATTGAGCCCTGAGAGCTGATCCCATGTGTGAAAGAAGGAGGACTTCTGATGTCAGAAAAAGACTGCCTGGCAGGGCTGCTTTTTCAAAAGCATTAGCTAAAAATAGGGCACCTCCCCTCCTGCCTCAGGACCATCCTAGCATAGTGCCACTAGTGTAATATGGATAGCCTAACACACAGGGATTGCCAGTCTCGTGTTTCACAGAAAGCAGACAATTATGTAGCGTGAACAGAGAAGAAACATGAACATACCTCCCCTATCCCAGCTACGGGGCTGAGCTGTGGCATAAGGGAGTAGTAGCTGCAGGGCAGGGAAAGGTGGGAAGCCTCTTGCCATGCTGCAGGCAGATTGTGGCAGTCTCAGAAAAAAGAGATTCTGCTTCTGCTGGGCCAGGGTGGTCCCACAGCACAAGGCTGAACAACCTTGTCACTAGGGTGGTGGGGCTACAGCCAGAGTTGCACCACCACAATGCTGTACAGAGAAGGGAAAGCAATTTACTTCCCTGTTCTTGTTAGTGTCTGGCTGCTCTTCACTGTGCCTGCTGCATCCCTCCACTAAATTCTCATCAAAATCCTGGTGCAAAGTGAAACCAAACCAGAGACCAAGCAAAGGTTAGAGGCAGCTCTGTACGGACAGTGATGCGTTCGTACATTCACTGACCAAATCTGCCAGGAGACAGACCAGCAATAAACAAAAGAATGTTCCTTGTGGCTTAGTTTCTTTTAATTTAACTCATTCTTCCACAAATTACTGAACAAAGCAGGACAGCGAGATATTTTCTGTGTTGATGCTCACTTTGCTGAATCAGATCAGGCTCCCTCTCTGATTTAAGGCAATATTTAGAAGACAGCGGCCCACAAGCTGATGAGGAAGATTCCTAGGGCCATCAGCACCCTGATGTGGAGGGGATGGCTGGGGTAGAGGGAAGCTGCCTTTACAACCTGCCTTAATCACAGGTGATTCGGAAAACCCCAGGGAGACAATACTGAAGCAGGAGAGGAAATCAGATGTTAACACATAATGTGCTTTGTGTTCTTTATGATGTCCCATTTTCTAAGCTGTCACAGAACCTTGGACACAGACTGTTTATAGGTAGGTAAACAGACAAATAGATAGTTAGATAGATAGATTTATTCCTAGTGTTGCAGCGTGATGAAAGTAACTTGGTATTATACAGGCAGACAGTGGGCACTCAATTTCTCTGAAAACTGCTATTTATACTAATCTGTTACCATGCCTCAGAGTATCTCCCTTCCAATGCACATTACACCGCTTTCCTCTGTGTGTGGAAATGACAGAATATTTGCTTTCCACTGTGCAGCAAAGTTCATTTTGGGAAAGGAAATGGCAAGTGCCAAGCTGCTTATCTTAGCAGACAACATTACTCAGAGCACAGTTTACCATCTGAGAATACCCATCTCTATGATGCTAATCCAGCACATGAGAGCAGCAGTGGCACAGACAGGGCTGTCAGTCTGCTTTTGCATGCTAGGTAGCACTGAGGCTGATCTTGACAAAAAGAAACTGCTTATTAATAAAAAATACACTTCTATATTTTTAATGTGGTTGCAGCTGGAGCATAAGCTGATTTATGGTCCACCGGCATCATTGCTGTGTGTGGTCATCAGAGATACTTGAAGGTGCCAGACTGGTGCTATACACTGGTGACAAGAATATGCCTTTAGAATGGTATAAGAGATTTTAGAGGTTTTCAGACAGTTGTTTACAAGCAATAATAAAGCTTACAAGGTGTTTGGAAAAATGTCCTCAGTGTTTCAAATATGATTCCTTTAAACAAATGAATTTAGCTTGAAGACTTTCTAAAAACATCCTTTGTGCAAGGTATCTGGAGCTGTGGCTCTGTCTGTGGAGTTGTCATTAAGTGATTTAAAAAAAAAGAAAAGAAAAAAAAAGAAGGGAATGGTCTTGACAAAAAGCAGTACAACACTGAGAATACATTTGCTTCATCCTTCTAGCAAAAAGGAAGAGAGAAAGAAAGGTAAAGGTTTTGAAATATCACATTTATCTTCATCTTAGCAAGACATTAATCCCATATTGATTACAATGAAATTGTGCTTCATACTGTAACACGATAAGGATTGAATTGTTACTTTATATAAGATATGTATTAGATTGATATCATCTTACTGGTGGATATTGGTGTTTTGCTGAAGATTTGGCCATCGTACTTTGAGAACCTCTGAAAGTATTTTAGAAGATTTTCTTTTTTTTCCTACATTCATTACATAACACTTTTTCTTCTATTCACTTTTCCAGGTCTTAAAAAAGGTTTTATCTAGTAGAAAACCCAAGACTCATCCCTTCTCAGAGATGCAAACTAATGGTTTTAATGGTCTGTTAGCTATTTGACTCTCTTTTGCTTAGCTCATTGCATAAAAGTAGCTTTTAGCTTTTAGCTTTGTGAGTTAACCACTTGGGATAAGCACAGGTAGAGTTTTGTAGTCAGAAAGTTCAAAATTTTAAATTAATAGTTTTCATGAGTAGAATTTATATTGATTGAAAACTATCTGCTCTAAGAATTGTGCAATTTAAATATCACCAACATAATTGTTTTGTTTCCTGCTCCAGTGTTTTGAGATAATGGGTTGTAACTATTATTGACCACAGATTACATATTGGAATTTTTTTCCTGATCTAATTCCAAGGGAAAAAAATGTTCTGATTCTATTTTTTAGGAAGTTCTTCACAATGGGTTAAGAGTTTGAAATATTAAAGCTTTCCCCACAGCTGTGGAGAGCAGGCAAGGACACAGACGAAAGAGTCAAAAGGTAACTGATAAACATAATTTACTGCAAACCTCATTAGTTATTGTATGATAGCAATGCACACATGATAAGAAAGGATTTAAGAAAAAAATCAACCAGAAGTTTTAGAAATTCTCTTTTCTTGTGCAATTTCAAAATTAAATAACCAATATTTTTTCAAAATATATGTGACTGTGATATTAACTGCACAGAGTAGTATGTACAAATACACGAATCATCTTTTTCATGACCTGACCAGAACGGTACCCTGGGTAGTGTGGGAGGTCGTGGAAAGCTTGAAATCCCCTCGGAGTAGATTAAGGCAAAATGATGCCAACCGACCAATCAAATTGTTTATTGAGCACAAACGTAAACAAAATCCAAACAATCGTGTGATAACTCAAGAAATTGCTGTCTGCCAAGCGAGTCACAAAATCAAAGGGAAAGGGGAGGGGAGAAGTTTGCCTGATTTTACCAAAATGATTCAACATGAAACTTAAACTCTATGGATGAACTATTCAGATGACTAACAACATCAAACTATGTACACAAAGTGAGATAAAGGAGGTGAGAAAGAGCAAAATAAGGTGCTGGCCGCAAAAAGAAGAGCAAGGTAGGAAAGAGAAAGAGAGAGAGACACCGGTAAAAGGTATCAGCACCCTAGGATCCAGCGACGTTCTGTTGGTCCTGTTGATTGCTGGTGTCCTGGTCTTCTCAGCTGTGTGGTGGGGAGTCTCCCTGTGAGTCGACTTGGTGATAGAGGTCTCCCTGTGTGTTGGGTATATCAGAGGTCTCCCCACTTCTGTTCCCGATGGTGCCCTTTTACGCGGTCCAAGTCCCCAAAATCTCCGCCCAGTTATAACTTGACTAGTCAAGGTAACGGAGATCCATGCAAAGATTGTGTGGTGTCTCCAGTCCAACACGCAAGTCTCTGCAACTACCCACCAAACTTTTGTTGCGCCTGCACTGTCAAGATTGTGACAGATTGCGCCAGGCTCTGGGTATCATTGTTGGGGTACAGGTAGACTGCTCTGTCCCCGTGGTTTCCTTCATACCAAGAAACATTTATACAGTCTCGTGGTTTCCTCGGTACCAAGAAATATTTAAGACAAATATCTGACACCTGTCCTTTACAATCTTCCAACAAAAAGTCAAGGACAAAAATAAGCTTCAGATAAATTCTGCAATATTCTTTTATTATTATTTTGCTAACTGTCCTGGTTTCAGCTGGGATAGAGTTAACTGTCTTCCTAGTAGCTGGTACAGTGCTATGTTTTGAGTTCAGTATGCGAAGAATGTTGATAACACACTGATGTTTTCAGTTGTTGCTCAGTAGTGTTTAGACTAAAGTCAAGGATTTTTCAGCTTCTCATGCCCAGCCAGCGAGAAAGCTGGAGGGGCACAAGAAGCTGGCACAGGACACAGCCAGGGCACCTGACCCAAACTGGCCAACGGGGTATTCCATACCATGTGACGTTACATCTAGTATAGGAACTGGGAAGTGGGGGCTGGGAATCGCCGCTTGGGGGACTGGCTGGGTGTCAGTTGGCAGGTGGTGAGCAATTGCACTGCGCATCATTTGTACATTCCAATCCTTTCATTATTACTGTTGTCATTTTATTAGTGTCATCATTATCATTATTAGTTTCTTCTTTTCTGTTCTATTAAACCGTTCTTATCTCAACCCACGGGTTTTGCTTCTTTTTCCTGATTTTCTCCCCCATCCCACTGTGTGTGGGGGGAGTGAGTGAGCAGCTGAGTGGTGTTTAGTTGCTGGCTGGGGTTAAACCACGACACTAAGACTTCAGCAGATGTGGTTCACAGCTTTCTATGACTATGCACTGCATCTGGGAAGTTATGTCTCAAAGGAAATAAAAAAAAATCTGATGTGGTATACAAGCTCCTTTCTTTAGATCTTCATGTTAAGCAGGATAAAAGAATCAGACCCCTGAAGTGCAGGTCAGTATATTCAGGTGTTCCCCAGACATGTAGGGAGGTGATAATTATTCCTACCTTGAATTATTATTAATGCCAAACATCTTTCAGCTCTTTACACTAACCTAAAATCTTCTAATAATGTAAACTCAAGCAAATATTCCACTGAGAATGTTTATACCCAAATATGATACTGGTAGTACATTTGAGTCCTAACCTTAGCAACATTTCTATTTGCAAGCTGTCAATAGGATCTGTAATTTCTGGCACAGTGTCCTCCCACAGCATTTAGGCAATAAAACAAAAACTTACTGTGATAAAAATATCTTGGTTCTGTGGCTTTTGTTAACACAGACACATGTGAATTCCCTGGATAACCTTGCTATTTAAGGAAATGGCCACCTGTCATGTACAGTATGTAGACAGGAGCTGTGTGTCGGACTTGGTGGCTGCATGTGATGGAGTATGACCATGGAGAGACAGCTTCTTGCTTGTGGTACTGAATGAAAGAAGCTAAACTAAAAGGGGACAGGAAAGAGGGGGACAAGGTGTTTCCTTTGCTGAGACCCCGGGAGAACAGCTGCCTGGGACCAAGATGTGGCAGCCCTCATTCAGAGCCACTGCTCCTTTCCAAAGCAGTTACTACAGTGGCCAAAGCCCTGCTGTTTCACACAGTCCAGTTTCAGCCAGGGAAATGTCTTAGTGAGTATCTGACAAGCAACCATGATGGCATTTGAATCTCACAAACCATTACCACAGCATCCTAGTGACTCTGACCTGGTCTCCTTTCCCCTGTGCACAGTTTTAGTGTCACTGCATGAATCAGCCATGTGAGAAAGAGCTCATGTGCACACAGCTGTGGCCCAAGGAGCTGAGTCTCCCACCCCAGCACTGCAGGGCAGCATCACTGAGCTGTCAGAGGAAGCTCTCTGAGTCTCCTGCTGTGGCTTGCAAAGCCCTCTGCACTATGCTCCTCTGGAAGAAGCTTGCTGCTGAAATCACCTCCATGTTCTCTTGAGCCAGCAGGCTGAGCCACAGCCGAGCTACCAGGGAGTCACACCCTTCCACCTTGCTGTTTCTTCTGACACAATGCCCTGGAAACACCTTTACTTGCACCCACCGGGCAGAACAATAAAAGTGAAAAAGTTTCTCCCAGTGGTAGCTGATGCACCACAGGGGTGTAGCAGTGTCTCTCCATGGACTACCACAGTCTCCTTGTGGAAGGGGAATGAGAACTGCATCCTTTCCCTCACAGCTACAAGTTGGGCAGTGGGTGCTTATGTGTTTTGTCTCTCCAAACTATGCTATAGTTAGGTCCCACATCCGTAACGTGACCACAGACCACAATGGTGAGTGCTGCTTCCTGATTACCGGGTGATAACTAGGCTCATGAATGCATTAGAGACACTAGCTGATCACAAATAGATGGAGAAAATGGACAACTCACAGAAAAGTATACATTCCATTATTAACCTGACTTTAATATCTTGAAACACAGCTACCACTGAGTATGGTTATAATCTGGTAGATAACATCAATTATACAGCGCAATCACACACTGACTTTTTTATAGTCCAGTGTTTATAGCCTGTAAACAGCACGTTTGCTACATCCATACAGAAACTTCTGTCACAACCCCCAGGTCATTCTTTAGTTTAGGGAAATACTGTTTTTCATAGCTTTCTTATAACCACTGGGCATGGGTGCTCTTCAGATTATAATGACCTTTTCTACCGGAGGTAGGGGAATATTGTTTGTGTCAACACATTGTTATAATTTTTCTTTTTTTTTTTTTTGTCCATTCAGTGATTTCAAGGAATTAATATAGACTGGTTATGTGGCATGGACAGCAAATAGCTCATAGTGAGCTCGCAGCCTCATTTTTCAACAAAGGACAGAGCAGATGTTACCTGCTTTTGAAGTTAATCTCTAGCCATAATGAGTTTAACAGCCTGGGTTTTCACAGAGAACTAGAAAGTGAAGCAAAAGATTCAGCACAGCTAAAAACTGCACCTAATTTTCCAGTGAGAATTTTGTGGTTTTTTTAAACAATGTAAGGTAATAAAATGACTCCTTTAATTTAAATCTCTATCAGCTTTACAACAGCTCTGAATTTCCGCAGATCTCCATGGATGTTATTATTGCATGTATTATACTTGTAATTTTCAGGTCCCAGCTACCACAAATCTAGTGTTGAAAAGGCTATGTTATAAAACGTCCTGTCTCTCACTTGTGAATTCAGTCAAGACAGGACTTGTCATCCTTTTGCTTCCTGTTCATCTGAGAGCATTGCACAGTCCCAGGGTAGGACTTTGTCACTGAATAAAAATATTTAATTCAACAGCAGAAAAAAGACAAATAGTAGAAGGGATATGTGTTCAATAACCATCATTTTATAGGAATTATAGTTTTCACTGATCAGTGAGAAATTAAATCTTTGGCAGGGACTTCAAAATATTTTGAAGGTCCCTCTGCACCAGTACACTAATATAGTGAATTGCGCTTTTATTATACAGAACATTATACTAAATGCTCAGCCAAATGTTATGAAGATGGCATGTAAATTGTGCAGAGGAAGATGTGGGACATGGTAAGATGCACTGAGTCCTGATTTCACTGAAAATAAACACACAATAGAGCTCAATTTGCAGGTCTAAAAACATAGAAGAAAGAAAATGGTATAGGTGTCACCAATGAAAACAAAATATATTTTGTTTCTATAAGACCATTTACCATTATTTGAATCACAGTAAGTATTATTCCTACTGTCAGGAGTATTTGTTACCTGTTCAGCACAGTACAAGAATCAAACAGAGGAGTAGCTGTGTGGGTAAGCGAATGAAGGTTGCTTGAGGCACTTTTTCAAAAAAAGCAGAGACAAAAAATTTTAACTGAAAAACTCAAAATTTAGGAGGGATAGAGAAAGATTGTACAGAAAGGAAATGTGACTTGAAATCTGATCATGCAAAATTATTGTAACAATCTCAAAATTACTTTTACCAAGTAAGCAGCATGTTTTCCTAAAGGTAAACTTAGTATAGAACATTAAAATGTACAAGATCACATTTTGTCAGCTAAGTCAATGTTATGTTATCAATAAGATTGCAGACAACGAAACAGAACTACGCTAGGAAGCATTGAAAGCAGAGCTTCATGAAACACAGTGATGAAAGGCCTTTACTTAGAAGTACCAAAGAATAAGAATAAATATTTCATTTTCAGTCACAGCAGTCTGATGCTGATCACAGGGCATGAGCAACTGTGTCTTATTGTTGTTATTCATTTTGGCTATTAATGCTCATCACTGCATATACAGGTGCATTCTGAGAACACTTTTATTGTTGAAAAAATAATACAGCATACAGATCTAACAGAAAGTTCCTCAGAATAATTTCAGCTGGTGGATTCCTTACTGTGTCGTTCTCCCATTCATGATGTAAAGCAATCCCACAGAATGAAATACTAAGCTTGCTAATAATAAGAAAGCCTTTAATACCCACAGAAAATATTCACTCCTAACAGAACAAGGAATCCTTAAGATCCGTGTACATAGCATAAACTTCCCTCTACATTTCAGGGAACGAGACTGCATCAAAACCAGTTTACAACTCCAATTTATTCCAACACCCCTTGAAAAACTCAGATGGATCACCAAGCCACAGAGCATCTTTAAAATCAGTTTCTTCACTTCTATAAACAATATTCCTTTTCCTAAGGAATATACATTTTTTTTGTTATTATGAAATATTAACAAACAGTGAGCTAAAACCTCTGTGCAAATCAGTGTCTCATGACAGATCAATACCAGCTTCTAGAAAAAGTTTACCTTAAAAACATGGACACACTAGAGCACTGGGGCCCGTGCTTAACTTCAGTAAGACTACTGACAATCTTATGTCTCTCGGCTAAAAACATATGCAGTTTAAAAATTAATCATGTTAGAAGAAGATTTCAGATTAATAGACAGTTTGAATTACTGTACTTTTTCCACGTCTGAAGCCCATAGATTAGAAATCTTATCTGAGAAAGATGAAACAACTTACACTGCACTGAGCTGTACTTTCTCTAACATTAAATGCAAGACTCACTGCACCCTGGGTGCAGACATGTCTTGGGATCCAGTCTTAACTCATTTGTCCTCTCCCCTAGTAATAA
Organism: Harpia harpyja; assembly: GCF_026419915.1. Lineage (NCBI taxonomy): Eukaryota > Metazoa > Chordata > Aves > Accipitriformes > Accipitridae > Harpia > Harpia harpyja. The sequence continues at coordinate 76,936,967 of NC_068969.1, read as the reverse complement.
CAAATTTCCAGTCTGTCAGCTGGAAAAGGCCCTCCCTTGTAGTTGTTGCAATACACTTATCTCTTGACTTGGTTATCAATGCTTAGTGTTTACATGCAGAACAGCCATGCTGGTGCCCACTAAAGGTCTGATTGATCTAATACCTTCTCTCCAGCTGATAGCAGATGCTTATGGAAGCAGTACAGAGTCAAGTCAAGTATAAAGTGAGCTTTCCCTTGCTTTACCCATCCAGGTTCTGGCAATTGTTAAAGACTGCTGGAGCTGGAAATTGCATCTGGATCATTGTGTTTTATGGGGGTACATAGTATATACTGGGGATTTTTGTAAGCCTTTTTCAGTAAATTCCACAATTTAGTTACATGGAGGTTGTTTTGTGATGTCACAGACTGGTTTTATACTGAGATATGGTTAAAGTTTTTCCACTGTACAAAACGGACCTCTATTTTACAGAAGGCCCCCAATGAAATTACATTTATTTTTTTAGAAAAGAGTCAGTTGACTAATTTTGTTGTTATTAATCTTGTGAGTCTTAAAAATAATTATCAAGGCCCAAATTCTGGACAAGGACATAAAATCAGTACATAAAAATAAAGCTATCTCATTGGAAAAAGTAACATCAGCTTGTGCATGGGCTCGCAGCTATCCTGTGTTTCCACAAGACCTATCAGACTAAGGACCTTTTCCAACATGGACTCCATAGAGGTCAATGCAAGTATACAATGATAAATTCCCAGAGTAGATTATACAGCACATAATCTTATGCAATAATAAGAGTCTCTGTGCTATAACACAATCCTGCAGAGTACTTGGGGGAGATTATTGCATAACTGTCTTACCCCTAATCCTCAAATACGTTTTTCTGCACAGGAGAGATTTCTTCACCACTTTCATTTTTTAAATTTATTTTTAGTCTTTCAGAATGTGATAAAACTATTATTAGCTAAAAATGGTACTGTAATAGGAGTTAAATTTTCTTCATAGCAACAGGCAGAGTATTGGTTTTCTTTTACCTTTTTAATACTTTCTCAAAGACTTTAGAGGTGATCACCCAGCTTTTGGAAAGATCCTAGTTTTCCCACGTAAAATCTGAAATCTTTGGGTAAGCATATCTGACCTGCAGAAGACAAGCTGTATGCAGTGTTTAAATATAACTGACTCTCACACACTTTGTAGGAAGCTATGTTTTCAGTGAACTGTGCTTCTAAGAAAAAGGAAAAGGTGTTAGGGACACACTTTCAGGATTTTAAGAAAATAATCAACTGAATACAAAAAGTTTTTCATTCTTCTAATAAATATCTTCCAATAAATATCCCTAAGTTTAGTAACCTATTGACACAGATAACACATTTTTACAATGCCTTCAAATGCAAGAAGATATATGCAATGTTTTCTTCTGAAGCCTCCCATCCTGCAAAAACTGAAGCCCATGGGTAACTTCTATACACATGAAGATTTACAACAAACACAGCAGGGTTCTGCACTTGCAGGAGTGTGTTCGGGTTTAGGATGACTCTTCTGTCCTTCAGCATCCTTCATCATATCACAATGTGCTTGAGGCTCCTTATCTGTAGTTGGCAGAGCCCCTGGGCAATCCTGGTTGCACCCCTGGGAAACGTGGGTTTCCGGGTGGATAGCCCATCATTCCATACCCCCTGGGCCCCGGTGGCCTTGTCACAGCTATGGATGGGAGAGGAAGATTTCCTCCTCTGCTCTGGGGGGGATAGTGGCTGTTCGGGACAGGGCCTGGATGCTGGAGTGCCTGAGAGGAGCTGGCTTCTTGTGGCTGGCCTGTCTTCTTTGCCTCATTGCCACCCTGTTCTTTCTTGTTGTCTGAAATATGTTTGGAGAACAGAATTAAAAAATGAACATGCAAACCAGAAATCCCTTGAGAGGAAAATCCTGCAGCCACCTGTCCACTCCAGAGTGTGGTGGAAAGTCTAGTGCCTCCCCTGCTAGCAGCCTGAAGTCTGGGGTAATGGACCTTCATGATCTTTGCACCAGTATTTTCTCTCCAGTCCTTTCTTCAAGGCCCCAGTGTAGGAAAGTGGAGGCTTTTCCCAAGTAGCTAGCACTTAGATATCATCTATAAATGATGGTAAAGGTAGCTATTTCAGAGTTAAGTGGGCAGGTTTTGATGCTGAAGATGTGCCTTGCACGTGGTTCTTCCAAAGACAGTCATCTCTACTCTGTGTTTCTCTGCTAGGTTTGAGCTTATGCTGGCTGTATGACATGCATGCATGATAGGGAAAGTCTAGCAGTGTCCGGGGGAAAGGAAACAGCCTGCAAAATCCTTCAGGACAGACTGAAACCTGCCTGACCAAGCTAGGCTTTCTGATAAGCGTTGCTACCAGACTGCATTCTCACTATACCTTCTCCCGGTGAATCTGGCACAGAGGACAAACATTGTCCTGAGCAGTCTTGGATCAACAAAATACAATAGGAGGGTGCAAGATTTGGTTTGTGATAGGTAAGAGGGATCACTGACGTTCAGACCAGGCTTTAAGTGTTTTTTTACAGGCCTGGGACCTTGTGATTCATTATAGCTGTATTACAGGGTTTTTTATTTTGGTGTTGCCTGGTGTGGAATAATGTTACAGTATTTCTTAAACGAGCCGAAGAAAGAAAAATGGACTGGAGATTAGGCTAATAATTGTGATTCAGTGTTGTGAATCTCTTTCAGGAGATTATGGCAAAGGAAACAGTCAAGACAGTGAGGAAGGCTATGGTCTGGCATACATTAATTCCTCATCCTGAGGAGTTCAAAACAGTCTTTACCTTGGTTTGGAGTGGGTTTATCTTGCTCGCCTCCGTTTTGCTTTGGCTGTGGTGGTTCTGTCTCAAGTGGATTTTCCTCCTGTTCATTTGATTTTTGTGCCTTTTGTTTATTTCTTCTTTTATTTTCTTCTGCTTGCTAATGGTGGGGGGAGAGAGAAGGCATCTTTCAGTGACCTGAACAACTTCTCTGATATTTAGTAAAACCGAAAACCAGTAATTCTCTATTTCTTACACTTTGTAGCTTCTTTTTAAGTTCCAAGTTAGCTTCCTTGTAGGATTTGGATGTAGCGTTGAGATAATAAATACTCAAGCTAAATTTAAAGAAAAATAATTTATTGTTATGTAATGATTTAAATATAAGGACTCTTACAACTTTCCTATAGCAACAACTACAGTTGTGCTAATATAAAGTCTGTATATTTTCCTCATTTATCATGCCTAATCAGTAGTAGTATTTTGACAGCAAACAATTGCTTCCTTACAGTATGAAGAAGACACTGTTACTTCAGGGTCAAAAAAAGCTGAAAGAAATTATTCTGTCTATTAATGCTCTACATTCAATCTTACAGTAGTTAAGGAAGATGTACCAGAAAGCTATGCCTCACTATGAAGTGTGTTCTAAAGAATAACTTATAAAAGTTAATTAACTTGTATGACATACATACCTTAAAAATGAGTAAATCATATTTATAAAAGCTTTTGAACTAATACAATAGGCAAATTCAAGTACTGCCAAGAAAACAGCCAAAAGCATAAGTTTTCATTTTTGTATTAAATTATGACCTACACCTTCTACTGAATAAAAACATAACTGCATAATGCAATTTTCATTTTTCAGTGTATTGTATTACTTCTTTGATAACTCTATGAAATTAGTATTTTTCACCATGCTGGCTTAATTAGAGAAATTCTGATATGAAGTCTTTTACTGATGTAAGCAGTAAATAATTAATCTGCATATGCTGTTTTCTCTGCTTTGCCTGATTTTGCCCTGTATTTTCCTTCTTTTTTTTTTCTTTTCTTTATTTATTTTTTGTATCTTTGCCTTGGACCATTCCAAGAAGAGAATAGTGCTCAAAAAAATATCTGTAGGACCTGACCATGTATTTCAGAGGACAGCCTGGATTCTTTGTTTTTCTAGCCAAGAGTTAAAAGAGAATTTGATGTTAAGTGAACCTTGGAAAAATTTTATCTCAGAATTTCATTTTGCTCATGTAAAATCCTTCTGCAATTTCTGTTGTATTCTGTAATCTTCTCTACATTTATTGGCAGTTCTACAATGGAGGGTTAAATCCCAGCTCATCTCTACATAGAATTAACTTTTAGTTCAGCAGTATGCTAAATAATCCAATATATGTATACAGCAGTTTAAAATGCCTTTATAAAGCAGGACTCAATACAGTCTCTGAGAAAGACTATTCTGGGGTCATAATTCTTTACCAGGTACTGACTTACAAAAAATCCCTACTAGCCCTATGTCATAAAGTCTCCAACACCTTGTCTCACACTTCTGTCCCAACATCATAGAGTACTTTGTTTGTCAAGGAAAGGCCAAGGCACTGAAGATCACTCACTGAAAGTTACTGAGAAATAACTCTGCTTCCTGGTGGTCATGTTTCTATTAAACTTGCTAAGGATTTATGATACGTTGTTCTGCCTACTGGACAAGCTGATAAAAGTCACAGTATTTCAGATCCCCTATAGGCTTTTGCATTTTAATAGCTTTGCCATTATTGTGGCAACAACAACATTTTTGAAAAGCAATAACAAGACCAAAAAGAAAGCTATTGAACAAAAAAGAGATATTACCCCTTGTTCAAAGGCACATTAATTATGATGAAATAAAAGGCTTGTGAATTGTTTAGGTCCCTCACCATAGGGCAATCAGGACTGTATTTAATTAAATATTCAGACAATGAAGATTCAGAGTGAAAGAAACTTAACAGACCTTAGATTAAGCAAGCTTTGAGTTAATATTGTATACGTACACCATCAGCAATATAAAAGGTAGGATGAGTCCAGGGTTAGAGGCATAACCAAATACCTTCCCAAACCAGGAAGGGAAGTCATGCTCCAGAGTTTCTGATATGACTTCAAACATTCTAGTCTTCCCACTATTAAACAGAAAAGTTGACAATATATCACACACAAATATTATGACAATGTCAACGCAGTAGTATGAATATATAGGTTAATCACATCACATCAAACCTGGGAATAGGTCAATGAACTATATGTTTACATTATTTAAAACTTGACAGTTTGAAAGGAATATTATTTAAAAGAGTATTTATATATTTTAAGGGGGAAAATGGACACCAATATTTTTATCGTATGCTAATAGATTTTGCCTGCAGTTACCACCAAGATTACTCCTCAAAGAACCAGTGTACCGTGTTGTGAACTCCATGCCAACAACCAAAGAGTGAAGTGCAATTTGTGCTCTATGAATTCCTGTTGAAAAATTCAAATCCCACCTTTTTATGGTTGATAAGCAAAAACTGGTCTGCTTGCAATTAGTTTCCATCCAGGAGTGTTCAGCCTAATTCTCCTCTCTCTGCCATGTACCAATGCTATAGAAGTCAGCGGCTGTGGTTTAGGAGACTTGTTATTGTTACAGCAATCTAATAACCTTCATGCGTAACTGTTCCATGGCCAGTTTATCTAGAAAGTATTTTCTCCCTAGACAATTAACATTAAGTTTTTCTTGCAGAAGCATTTTAATGGATGTTCCAAAAGTCGCTTCCTGTTTATTTTGCTTTTGGCTGTGCATCACAGTATAGTTTGAAGTTTTTTACCTGAACAATACCAGCAAAATAGGTCTTTATATGTATTGATACTAATGGTAGTTTTAATTGGTTGAAGGAATTGTCACGAAATTGCCACCTGATATTCCAGTCATTGAGGTCTCCTGTCACCTCTTTTCAGTTCTTGTAAAGCATTTCTGACAACCAGTTCTTATGTTTAACCCCTTCCTGGTAATCTAAAAAGGTTTCAGGGAGAATTCTTCAGACCAATTCTTTCTTTCCACTTCCCCTACCCACCCATGGTAGATGAGAAATTCCACTCTGTGCTCTCCTTATCTTTTCCCCAGCACACACAAAGCTTCTTCTGTTGCAACTTTGCTAATTCTGTCCTGGCTTCCCTACTCCTGGCAAGTCTCTGTTGATTTGTGTATGTTACTTTTAATGACAGATTAAAAAAAAACAAACAAAAAAAAAAAAGAAGGAAAAAAAACCCCCAAAGAATCAGAAGTTTCATAATAGATGAGACACTGACTTACCAACAGGAAAGTTGTTTTTTTTTTTTAATATAAAGCCATGCACTACCAGTATTTATCTACTGGCTGTTCAGTAGTAACATTACCTATACTCAGCTTGAATGAACCTTCATTAGTTTCAAATCCTCCCCCATTAAAAGTTACATTGAATATTTCACACTTTTTATGAAGAACAAAGTATCTCTGCATTTGACAGAGAAAAAGTTGCAGGCACTATTATCTTTCTCATTTTGAACAGTAATCCTGCCATTTCAGTAATATTCAGTTAGTAACTGCAGCTACTCAGATCTGACTCCAGATGTCTCCCTCTGTACTTTGTTTGCTATGACTCAAAAAAACCCTTACTTTGCATCACTTGCTTTGTTATCATGCTTCCACAAATTAAAGCAATTTTCTGTCTCATCAGAAATTTTGGCATGTCATGCAATTCTCCCTCTTAGGTGACTGACTATTGCAGGTGGCTGGAAACTGTCTCCCAGATATTTTGCCTTTGGCCAAAGCTAATGTGGCAAGACTTCTGCTCCTTTACAAAGTGCACTGGGAATTATGCAGATATCATTTTACTCACAACAGTAATGTATTATTCAAACCTTTTATTGGAATCAGGATGTCTCTTTTACTATTCTCCTACTCTTTCTTTGCTAATACTTTGTTCAAAACCAAAGACAAAAGTCTTTAAAAAATTTTAATTTCATATATTGACTGTTGTTGTGTATTCATTATAGTTGTATGTCATGCTACCCGGCAAGTAAAGATGATAGAAATGGCCCTGGACTTTCCAGGTAGTGTGCACAGAAGGAGAAAATGTGGCAACAGGTAAGCTAGCTTGAATGCAAGGCACATGTTTGCACAGGCAAGGCAGGCCTAAGTTTTTAGAAGGGACTAATGAATGTTGAGGTCTTGAAGACTGAAGAAACAGAATCATCATCACAGTGGTAATACAGATGCATGGAATACTGTGTCAGCTGGAGAGAGTCACAGCAGTCAAAGACTACACCACCATACATTTAGCACACCACCATATGTTCTGATGTGCCCTTCCTACAAGGCATGTGCAGACATTTCTTGAAAGTTACCACTCTCAAGCCAGCAGACCAGAGATGCATAACAGGTCACTGCTCTACTCCTTAAGAATAATTTCTGGCTTAATTACAGCAGTAATGACAATTTTTTACATTACAACTAACTAAAAGAAAAGATTTTCTACTCTACGCTTCAGATAAATCTTTCCAAAGAATTACTCAGTTTTCTAGGATTCCAGCTTCAGGAATTATCCACAATTAAACACTTAGCCTATCAGGTGCTAACACTCTTTTTCATTACTGCATCATTCACTGTGATGTAATGAGGAAGTACATTACACCGACAACAAAAGATGGATGTAAAATGCAAAAAACCTGAAAGGACCACAGTCAAAAGATGGTGGGATGGAAACAATGGTGTACACAGCAGGCAGTGTAGAGAGAAAAAGGATGAAAAGCAGCATGGCCATGTAGAAGTTATTGGATCTGGAAGCTTTGAAGACCCTCTCTTGGGGGACGTTGCAGCACATCACTGCCCAGCACTGCAAGTACATCGAAGTGTGGAGGCGGAACACATTGATTGCTGGGAGACATGGAGCATAAAAAGATCCCATCCTAGAAAAGAAGCAACAAAAAAAATAACCACTTTGTTGTAGCATTTCTGTCTTCCTAGATACGCCAGCCATTCCCTACGTCAATGTGCTTTGCAGCCATACACACTGTGCACTCAGAAATCAAGTTCATAAAACCATCTTTATACTTTTTTACTGGTCTTGTCTCTTCAGTCTTGCTTTAAGAAGAGCAGGAGATGTATGGAGAGAAGATACAAAGCCCTCTTTGTCTGCAAATTAAATGATCATCTGATGAAATGTTATCCGCTTTTACTTTGTCCCTTTAGTTCAGGTAGCATCTCACTTGTGTTTTATAAACAAGGATAGTCCTAAAGCTAGGTATTACCAAAATAATCAAGTTTATTCTTTATTATTTTTCTTAATATACTAGCACCATTTTAGGAAGGATATTTTTGCTTAGCTGACATTTGTTGTACTTCTGTTACCATGATTGTTTAGTGCTTCATTCCAACAAACTGTTTATTGATCCTGCTAAATATCGTTATTTTCTTTATTATGTATGATTGCATGACATGTTATGCATGTTATGACACTGAAACAGTTGGGACCATTTTATTTTTATCACACCTTGTTTCTTATGCCCTGCTGATTGAAGAGCAATTACTTTCATTTGGCTGGCCAAATGATCCAGAATGTAAGAGATCAGGAATCTACTTTTTCCTTAATCATTGTCCAGGTGACAAAGGGCTGAGCTGCTTTGCTTCTGAGTGCCTCGGTTTCTCTGTTATATTAATATCTCTTCTGTCTCTTTTCATATATCTTCAGTGATAAGACGAAGGGTTTGCTAGTCTTACAGTCAAAGGGAGAGAGCACCTCATGGCTCTGTTCCTTACCCTTATGGAAATCAGTTGCGAAATACCCCTCAATTTCAACAAGTTCAGAATCTGGGTAACTTATGGCCATTATCATATTTCAGTACAACATTTATTATATGGTAAACAAATTCTTGCCAAAGCTTATTAATATGAAGAAGACTTGCAAATGATTTGCATCCCACTTTCTTTGTGAAAACAGAGAAGGAGAAGAGAGGAGTTTTCCTAACCACGTGGTCTCTCTCTTGTACACAAAAATAAATGCACACATACATGCCTCTTGTATCCTTTCTAGCTATGTGATAGTGCCAGCTTACCAGCTGCACCTGAAACTCTTTTTTAGTCTGTTTCAGATGAGCATGAACATGTGCACTAGAATTTGTAAAGCTCAGATGAAACAGAAACTGATTTATCCTTTGTATGTATTAATGATAAACATGGTTTTGGCGGTGTATGTTTATTATAAGTCAATCTACCTTTTTTTACTCATCTGATGTATTTGGTTCAGTTTAAATCATCAGACATTATTTTGAAAAACATTACACCTCAGTGAGTGCCTTACTCAGCCCTGCAAATTTCAATTAGCATATAAATGCGGTCCCAACCCTGCAATAAGCAGTAAACCAAAGGATGCTGTATCTAAATAGCATCACAAAAGCACAATTCGCAGTTTCTGTGCCAGAATGTGCACATTGGGTCATGGCAGCTTATAAGTGCACAGAGTCTGTGCAGGTAATGAAGTATAAAAATGATAAGTACGTATAGAAGTTTTGTTAGAGAATAATCAGGAATTGACTCCCTCACCCAGTCCTCAACGTCTCTCAGGTAGAGAATGATTTCCAACCTATCTTCCAAAGTGTTAATTACAGCAGTAGAAAGTATTAGTGCCACCAGTGGTGTATAAAATTGCAAGGAGAGTTTATGCTGCAGCCTCATCATTTTGATGAATAGCAGCCTTAGAAATGTTTCTCATCAGAAATTAGAATGCCAGTCCTAAGGCAGATAGCAAGATGTGAATTGCAAAGCTAAGCTGCTTTTCTAAGTTGCAGCACACAATATAGGTGCTCCACATGCCAGCAGCAGGTCTGGACTCCCTCCAGCCACACTCTTATGGCATTCCATCACTATGAAGCCATAGGTGGTGCCATGCTCATCCCCAGCGATATACCCTCCTTCTGAGCAAGCCCACAGTGCTGCTGTTGGGGCCCTCAGTGCATCCCCCCATCAGGGTTTGGTTGCGGGGACTCTAAGATATTTGCAGCCTCTTTCTTTGCCATATTTCTGTTGCATTTCTTTGACATGCACAGAGCACACAACCTTTGGCTTTACAGAAGTGAGGACTTTCACCAAGAAGAAAGTAGGATCAGCAAAGTCATATTAAAGGTGAAAAATTAGGCCTTAGCAACAATTTACTTTGAGAAGTCAACAGTGCTTGAGGAGGACAGTTCCTGAGGAAGACTGAGCGTCTTGCATGAGGACTCTACACCCTGGTATTCTTTACCTCTGGTGTAAAGTCCAAAAATGGGATGAAACAGACCTCTTCTCTAGAGCTAAGGGCTAACAGTGCAACAGAAGCATTTTCTGCATGTTCACATGCCTGCACAGATAAGTACACATACTTTTGGTTTAAGGTGTTTTTCACAGGACACGTGGGAAAAGAGTGGTAAAGTATTTTGAAAGGCTGAAATTCAAAGCAAAACAGGACAAACCAAGTGCTTGCTCTAGCAAGCAGTTGGTCAAAAAAAGGTAAGTCATCTACACAGCTTTTTATCGGTTGGTCTTACCAGCTTATTGCAAAATCCTGATGCATCTGGTCTCATAATCTTAGCCCAGAACTAGTTTTGAAGTAGTCCCACTGATTGCAGCGTACCAGAGTTTGATATATATTGGATTACACTTCCATCAAACTAAAGCAATGGGACAGGATCAGAATTTCAGAAGAATCTTTCACAGATACAGCTAAATCCTGCAGTCCTGCAGATGCAACATGCTTTGCCACACCTACCAGATCATGCCTTGGTTAAAGATCAGTCCCAGCACATTTCCGCTTATATCAAACTCAGAATATGATGGCTGAAAGAAATAATACAGATGCTTTCATTAAGTTTGCACAAAGGGTTTTAAGATGACTTACAGTAGGTTAAAACTGTCACTTCCAACAGCAGCAGCATACTGGCATTGTGTTGTAAGGCCTTTTGTCACATCATATCAGTGAATCATGAAACAAATTAATATGACTAAAGGCCAACAGGCAGACTTTAATACAGCTTGCTGTATTTTACTGAAAATCTTTCTGAGATTTGTTCTGAGGAAGGTGCTAATGGAGAATTAAAAATAGTTCTGGGTACTAGGTAACTTTTAAAACAAACAGTTAATAAATTTTCCATTGGAGTGGCTAGTGGTGGTCATCTAGTGTGTCCTCTAATACAGTACCAGCCATAAGACTGCTGTGATTTAATTCCTGTTTGAACTATAACACTGTCTTTCATATTTTAAGAGTTACTGTTGAAAGATTCTTTTTGAGCATTGATAGATATTGCCGATCATTGTCTTCCCTGCTTAATATGACTATCTTATTTCTAATTTAAGTGTGTTTGATTCTAATTTTTACTTCAAGATTGAGCCATGGTGTCTCATTATCACTTTGTCTGCTGAAGAAAGCATTGTATCATAAATTTTTGTTTCCAGTACAGACACAGACATACTGTAAACAAATAATTCTTTAGTCTCATATTTCTGAACTATTCACCTGACTCTCTCATTCTGGTTTTCCAAATCTTTAATCATTTCCACATTTTCTCTTTTACCCTACTAATTAGTCTCTAATTCATGAACACTTCCATCTGCAAACACTGAATCAATGCATTTGAGCGTCGATTGAAATACACATATACGTATTTGTTTGTGTGCATATGCACCAGAACAAAACTTTCTTGGTAAGAAATTGTGGCTGTAAACCTTTGGTTTACACCTAAATGTCTGATTCATGCATATTATTCATATGGTTTTCCATCATCACAAGATTTTGTTTAATCAGCTTTCTGATAAAAGAGAGTTTTGCTACACCATAGCCAGTGACTTGCATGATTCACCATAGTGGGTGGACAAAAAGATGATGAATAATGTGTGTCTTGCAGGTATTAATTACATAGATGACTGATAGAGGGAGAAAGGAACATGAGATACAAAAATAACTATTCCTATATGGCTGAACCAAGACAAAGTTGTTCTATTAAAATCACCAATTAAAGTCACAATTTTGAATTGTACTATGTTATAATGTCAGAGTATTTGGAGCCCCTACACTCTTTCTGTGTCGTTTTGTGTATATATGTAAATGTTTACAGCAAACTTCTATATTTATGTTGCATGTATTTATGAATCTGTTTCCATATGAGGAAAGATTAAATAGATTACTAGTATTCAACTTGGAAAGCAGTTGACTAAGGAGGGCTGTATAGAGGGATAGAATTTCATAAGTGACATGGAGAGATGAACAGGATCATACGGAATCAAATAATGTGTGACTGTTCTTCCTAACATAGGGGCTAGCATTAAGAAATAAAATAATTTGAATTTTAACTTTTAAACAAACAAAATGAAGTGGTTTTCCACACAACATGCAAGTTAACTTCTGGAATTCTTTGCCAAAGGACATTTTGGTTGTCAAAAATATTTAGGGTATTAAAAAAAGTCTAAAAATTAATGGATGATAAGTATATCATGGCCACTAACCACAGAGACACAGGTACAGCTACTTCTTAGGGAAGATTTTAAGCTCAGGTATTTCCAGAAATTCAATGATTTCCAGTTTGCACATCCACTTCTGGCTGTTGTTTCAGGCAGCCTACTGGACCTGAGGACCAGACCATTATAGCCTTCTTATATACCACCAAATAAAAATGTCAATAATAAATTGGTTTTAGCATCCTCTACCAGCAGATGTGTTGTTGACAGTTTGAGAACAATAATTGATCATGGAAATAAGTGTACCCTCATTGCTGGATAAACATGCCACAGCTTCCATTAACAGTGTTGAAGCCCTTGTGTGTGGTCTGTGAGGTTCACTCTCACTGCTTATCGCCTCTCTCTATGTTCTTTACTTTTTATATGGGTAAATGGCTAGAAAGAAGGATGGTATCTGTGCAGCTCTTTATTCCAGACCCTTAATTAAAGCTCCTTCCTTTATAGGTTCTGTTCTATTGATTGAATTACTGTTTATATTCCATTAACATCAATACTGGTAACAAAAAACAAAGAGCAAAAATTAAGTCTGAAGTGTTAATGGATGAATGTATGCATCTTCACTTGAGAGCTGGCACTCCCAGTTCAAGTCAAGCTGTCCTACAGTTCACTGTTTGGCTCCCAACACTGGGAGACTTGCAGGTATCTCACAAAAAAATACATCTAGCAGCCCCATCTAGCTATTCTGGATACCTAGGGTCATTCAAACAGCACTAGGCACCTCTGGTTGGGCAGGTCATGCAACAAAAAGTCCCTGCATAAGAGACAGCTGATTCAGAGTAAATAGCAAGACAGAAGAGGCTTCAGGAAGCCCAAATGGAAGCCATATCATCCTAGGTAAAGAGTCTGTCCTACAGTCTTCAGAATTGGTTTCAGGCTTGCATTCATTCAGGCTCTTTCATTGATCGTGGATATCCTGACAGGGAAAAGATCCAAGCTATCACTTCAACATCTTTAGAAAATACGATGTCTGAGCTATTTCCTGTCAGAGGTAGCACTGGCTACAATGATTCATGTGTTCCCCACATCCAGCCTTAGCTATTGCGGTGGCTGTGGAACATCTGAAAATGTGAGGAAGCTCCAGATGCCACTTAAGTATATGAAAATACATGGTTCCACAGTTGTGCTGGCTCTCTGCCCATGCTGTATTCAAGTTTCTGCATTTGATTTTGATATTGCAAGGGTTATAGCTTGTTTTTCAACAGCCTGGCCAGCTGGTAGTCTTTGTCTTCAGCCCTACATCAGTCCTGTTTGAGACACACTGTGGAATTAACAGGTAGAAGCCTGAACCTTGCTATAAAGGCCAAAATTCCATAGAGCCAGCCAGTAGCAATGAAATTGCTATACCAGAAAAGTGGTTTTCTATAGCAAACACCAAAACTTTCTCTTCCTCTGGAAAACTATCATTTCCTGAGAGGCTCTTTTTAGTAAAACAAGAAATTTGTACACATATGAAGGTAAAATTTTGAGGAAAGGAAGACAAAAGAATGGCAGAACAGCTACAATGGCTGTTTATGCAGATGTACTCAAGATAGCTTTAAATGACTTCGCTCTTTTCCATACCTCTCACTAAGTATAAAAGAGGCTTCAGGAGCTTCACAAGCTTTGCCGGTACGCTGACTACTACTTAACAGGTGAAAAAGCAACATCAGACTTTACAGTGTAGGTATCTTAGCTGGCTAAGTTAAACTAGCTCAGACCTGTGTAAAAGAGTGAAAGTCTCAACTTCCAAGTGAAGAGCTCTACACCCACTTATGTTATGGGAATTACTAACTTTATTTCAGCTAAATTAATTCTAGCAAAAAAAATATATATAATAAGATTTCTAGAACAAGTTATTTCATATTTTTCTCCACAAACACTGTGTGCTAGAAGATGCTGTCCACAATCCTGTAGAAATCAATGAGATTGTATTCTGTGCAACAGGGAATGAGTCTTCAAATTGGAAACGTGTGAAAAATGTGTACCCAGTTTTCTTACACAATCAAATAAGAAAAAAACAAAACAAACATTTCATAAAGTTACCAAAGTCTAAAGAATAAGACACATATTAAGAAATAAGCAAATTCTGAGAAAAACTAATACAATGTTGTTCATGGATTTTGAAGGTGATGTGTCGTCTAGCTAACTGTTAACTCTGTAGGATTGAAAGGAAAACGTAACTTATTACAAAAATATGAAGTGATAATCTGAAAAAGACATTTAAAATAGCAAACAAGATACTTACAAATCCATACTCCAAGTCCCAGCACCAGCAGTAATTGAAAAATCTAACAAAGACAGCTCTCAAGAAATCGCCAATTAGAATTGTGATGTATGTTGTCATCGTGTCGGAGACTGTCAGCCGCACAAATTCCTGTTAGAGCAATATTTTCTTTTAAGAATATATTTAAGCAATTAATAATTATACTAGTATTGAAATACTGGACTAGATCCCTAATTATGCTTACCCTGCTTCAACATGGAAGACTCTGCTCCTCCCTTACATTCACCGATTCTGAAAAATGCCAGGAGAAAAACTGCCCCTCGTTTGCTAGAGGTATCCTTTGCTCTAATTTGTGCTCATATGATCAGATGAGACTTCCAGGGTGTGATTAGACTGGGAAAGGCTTCCAGCCAAGATTGCTGCTGTAACAGAAATCTGAGCTGATATCTTAAACTGCTTTTGATCCCTTCGATTTTGGGAAGATTAAAAAAAAAAAAAGTGAATGGTTTTCTTTCTCAAGGAGCACCAACTCCCAATGAATATGAAAAAAAAAAAGAAGAAAATCCTAATGGAAACCCTCACTCCTCTACTTTAGTTTAGCAAGTCCCACTAAACCCTACTGTAACAAGCCTTACCCCAATAGCCCAAAAGGCTATTACTCTCCCTAATCTGAAATTAAAAAGAAAGTGCAGTGACGAGCTCTTAGTGTTCTTAGCTTATTATTCCACATCAGTGAAAAGAATAGAGGGGCTGTTTTTCTTGCCTGTCTGCTCCCTGCTGGTGATTTATTCAGTCAGAAGGTGAGATTGTCAGTGTGATAGAGCAACAGCAAAAGTTGTGATTCAGTGGTGAATTCATTCTCGTGCACAAAACAACAACAACGGCGTATGATCAAAAAGAGGAAACGGGGATGTTAGAAAATTCTTTGGAAATTATATTTTATATTAATAGGTCAATAAGAAGAAATGTTCAACTAAATCAAATAAAATGACTGAGCAAATTTACCATTAAACCATGACTGTTCTTTTGCATCATGTTACTTGGCTAAAGATGGAGCTGCTTTCTCAAAAGCACACTTCTGTAAGAGCTATCTTATACACATTTCCTTGTTGAGGTACTCTTTTTTTTTAATCTTTTCTATAGGTCTGTTGTAGCTACAAGCTTATATTGCCTGATCAAAATTCTAATCACAATTACCACACTTATTAGGGGTTGTAACGAACCCAACTTTTCAAAATTGTTAAACAGGTTTTGCAATACAAAGATAGGATGAGGAAGAGGAAGGTAAATGAAGAAAATAGCAAAAAGGAGCAGAAAAAAAGAAATGCTTTCAATGCTGTCAACTACCAGGAGAAAGAATTCTTGGCTAGACAAGGTCCAAAGAAATTAAATAATTTTTTCTTAACTTTTTAGCTCAAGAAAAAGTCCCACATCTGCTTTTCCTCACATTTTCCCACCTTAATGCCACTTATTAGCAGAAATAAAGATGGGTTAGATATCATATCTTGTAACAGACTATGACCTGTTTTCAAATATGAGCTCAAAGCAGTTACATTACCTGTCCTACCATTGTTTCCCAGCATGGCCCTCTGGGGACATCTGCAGGGTCTACCTGTATTGGAGGAGCAGTCGAATTTTCTGGAATAGTACCGTTGTACAGATTGGCTTCCCATATTGACATGTTATACTTGACTATCTTTTCTTCTTCCAACTAAGTAAAGAAATAAATTGGGGGAAAAAAAACCAACATGAGCTTGTTGCCAACTCAACCTTTTCTACTCCAAGACTCCCATTACCAGCTCAGGCATGGACGCGATTTACAGTACCGAAAGAAAAGAACATCTTTCGCTGACATGTCTGTGACTGGCTGGAAATCCTCATCCTTGCCCAGCTACATGTTAAAAATAGTGAAGGGAAGTAAATAGCTTGCCTTGAGATTGATTTCATCCATTAGGGCAATAATGAAAGTGTAGAGATTGCCAAGAAAAAGAGCAAAGATTCGTCCCAGCTGCCATCTTAGAGCTATTCGAGGGTGGTAGTTTTCCAGAGAACTGATTACATCAAATAAAGTTGGACAGAACATTCCTAAAAGTGACATAACCATGTTCACCTGAGAGGGGGAAAAGAAAATAAAAAGTTCACAGTGAAATGTTAGAGGCAAGTTCTTTTGTTATTATTAATTTGGGTGGAGGGTATACTTCCATTACTACTTTTTATTTGTTTTTTGATTTAATGAAAAGCAAAATTCACTTTGGGAGTCACAAGATGTTTTCACAAAGGAAGAAAGGGCTGAAAAGCCAGTTGCAATCTACTGGAGATGGATATATGAGATAAGCCATACTAAGCCATATGATTAAGACTGTTGTCCAGACACTCCTTGAACTCTGACAGGCTTGGGGCTGTGACCACTTCCCTGGGGAGCCTGTTCCAGTGACCAACCACCCTCTCAGTGAAAACCCTTTCCTAATGTCCAATCTGAACTTCCCCTGACACAGCTTCATTCCATCTCCTCGTGTCCAGAGAGAAGAGATCAGCAGCTCCCCCTCTGCTGCCACCCAATGAGGAAGTTGTAGACTGCCATGAGGTCACCCCTCAGCCTTCTCTTCTCCAAGGTGAACAAACCAAGTGACCTCAGCCACTCCTCAGAAATTTTGCCCTCAAGGCCTTTCACCATCTTGGTCGCCCTCCTCTGGACACACTCTTAATAGTCTGATGTCCTTCTTATATTGAGGTGCCCAAAACTGCCCACAGAACTCGAGGTGGGGCCTCACCAGTGAGGTGTAGAGTGGGACAATCACCTCTCTCGACTGGCTAGCAATGCTGTGCTCGATGCACCCCAGCACGCAGTTGGCCCTTTTGGCTGCCAGGGCACACTGTTGACTCATTTTCAACTTGCCATCAACCCAAACCACCAGATCTATTTCTGTGGAGCTGCTCTCCAGCCTCTCATCCCCTAGTTTGTACGTATAACCAGGATTGCCCTGTCCCAGGTGGAGAATCCGGCACTTGCTCTCGTTAAATTTTGCATGGTTGGTGATTGCCAAGCTCTCTAGTCTATCTCAGATCTCATATCCTCACTGCATAAGCAAATTCAGATCAACCATGCTTCTTTCTGTATGATTTTCTTAGAAACCTCTAGTAAGATTAACTCATCATCTTAGCAGTATGGAAATGGAACAAGTTTACTGAAAGCAAACTGAGAAATACAGATAACTAGCTTTTATAGAAAGTTTGAAATACAACATAGCTTATAAATTCTACAAAGTGAGGCATTCTAGTAATGTAACAAGTAATTGCTGAAAATTATTTCAAGTCTACCTGAACCTTTTTGTTCTAATTCATTGTGTCAGCCAAAAATGAAAATAATTGTAAAAGTTTAAGAGTGCAGTTATTCAATTTAAATTTAAAATAAAATTGCATTACAAAAAGTGTGCCTTTAAGGGACTAAAAATAACAAACAAGAAACAGAAAAATTGGCTCAGTCTAAGTCACAAAGGTTGTTGGAAAACACAAAGATGTTTATTCGAGATGGCTCATATTAAAACAATTAAGTAAAAATAATTTATTTAGTCAGAAAAAAATGTAATTGTTCACACAAGTCTGGTCTTCCAGTTGCTCTGAAACTAGCATTTCTCAACCATGCTGGAATCCATTTTGCTAGAACTATTATAAATTTTAATAAATTCCTAAATTCCTGCTACTGAGAGAGTTAGGACTGCTCTTGCTTCTCAGAATTAATATGGCAGCAGAAAGGCACTATGCCAACAAATAAATTTACTCACTTATAAATATGTACATTCCCACTCTTAAAAAGTTTCATCTATGCGACTGGTGTTCTTAAAGCAAAGAAATAAATGGCTTGCTTTCTGCTGGTTTTCTATTCTTGGTTTTTAATGAGATCTAGAGCTAATTACTGGATTTTTGCATTTGTAGGCAATCAGTATTGCATTCTGTGCATGGCTTGTGGCACCCTGTAAGATGGGGGGGCGGGGGGGAGTGTTAAATGAGTACAGGAATTCACTGATGTTTTCTATGTATTTAGAAAGTGTTTTTTGTAACAAGGATTACCTTGTTAAAATAACAAGAAGTCACTGTTACCTCATAACACTCAAAAAAGAAACAACCAACCAAAAACTTGTAGCTATCGTCTCTTGCAGCACTTTTGGGTTTATAACTGAAAAGGGCAGAATTTATATTTGAATCCTCTGCCATCTTTTACCTTATTTTATTAACAGCTGTGTTGGGTTTCATACATTAATGCTTTGAATAAATTTTCTCTTACGAGAATTGTGGATATTCCTACTTTTTGGTACTTCTAGAAGGTGATGAGATGTTGGTGACCAAAATATTGGTTATTTTTTCTTCATAATGAACTGTGTAAACTTTTTTATCTTAAAGTCTTTGAAGTATTTAACATAGTTTATAACACATATTGTCTCAGTCACCATCAAACCAAAGACTTTATGCCCAATATGGCCCAAGATGGTAAAGCTGCAGGAGTCACCTACAGCCAACATGACCAATCATGAACTCTCAAAATTCAAACTTATTTGAACAGGCTGTATAACCTGTTCATCAATAGAAATGTTCAGTCCTGTTGGGATACTGCTGAACCTCAAATCAGAATCCTCACTTGCTCTGGTGTGTCATATCCTCCCGTGGCAGCAAGTTCTAGGCACAAATATGTGCATAAGAGGAAATATCCTGGGTCACCCCAAGGGTTGGCCTAGCCCAACAGATGCCCAGGGATGAACAAGAACAGGGCAAACATACATGAATAATAAGTCCTAGACTCCAACTATATTCAGTTTGGGTACTTGTCAGTCAGGTGTGGTTTTTGTGTATTTAGCAACCCCCAGAGGATTTCTTTTTCATGCCTTAGATCAGTCTTCCTTCAGTCAGATGTGCACTGGCACCCACCATCTACCATTCGTTCTCTTTTGCTTTTTCTGAACCTAGCTTTTACTCAATTCATTTGATGTCCTTAGTTCTCATACTGGAAGACATAGTGAATATGTATTTTGGAAGAAGAGTTATGTTCTTTGGGCAGTTTTAAATATAGTACCTGGTAACTTTATTAAAAGTTTCCTTGTTGCTGCATGGGAGAGGCAGGACAGAAGTCACTGTTTTTCTTTCTCCTGAACATTCAATATCTTCTATATTTGTGTTATGTTCTGCCTTTTTTACCACTTATCTGACGCAAGCATATTCTTTCTCATTTGCTTTCTATCTGCGTTTTTCCATGCCTTGACTATTCATGCTCCCCGTCTCAAGAGCATTTCTAATTCTGGAGGAAAGATATTATTAAGATAAAAAGTGAAATGAGGCACAGAAACTTCCAAAGCTGAAAAGTGAGAAATTATTACAGGGAAAAATGCAATGTTTTACTGAGACAAAATGTAGCACATTGAGTTTTCAAAATCCAAAAACTATGATGGGTTCTATATTTCAAAAGCATAAACATTTCTCATATAGTTTCATAGATATATTATCTTTATACTTTTTAGTTTCTTGTGAAGGATTTTGCCATTGTCCATTGAATCATCTATTGAACAGTCCATTGAATTTTAGCCACTTTAATCTAGTCTGATTTCAGAAAGGAGCTGATTTGTATTCTGGACTTCTTGTTAACGTGAAGCTCAGGTGCTGGAGCTGATTTTCTTCCCCTGTTTTTATCAGCGACAGTTTCACTGTTCTGTGTTGACTTACAAATTGTAGAATGATATGCCAGAAGAGGGGCAGCATGCCAGCATGCATATGTGGTGGAGTCATGGCTGATAACCAATGTGGTCTTATATTCACTATCCGCTGAGTGAATCTCAAAAGTCCTCTCTGCCCTACTGAGATAGAATTTTCCCTAAGAAAGCAACAATAATCAAGAGGCACCCAATAATTACTAAAACTCTGGTTGAAAACACAGTTTTTTATCTCTCTGTGACATTAACTACTCCACATACCAAGTTTCTGCATTACACTCTGAAAGCTAGAAAATTACTGCTTACACAAGTTTTTCCAGCTGCTATGAATCTGGTAAGAAATCCTGTCACTGCAATCACATCTAAACACTAGCCCCCCGGCATATTAAACTCTGCCAACACAACATTAAATATTGAACACTGACCACTTGTTGGTTAAATGATAAGTTCAGCAAGTGTAAGTAGTCTAGCTAAAATATATCATATCTTCCACTAACAATGATTGCAATAGTCATAGATTTGTCTAGCATCTGCTGC
This sequence comes from Harpia harpyja, assembly GCF_026419915.1. Taxonomy (NCBI): domain Eukaryota; kingdom Metazoa; phylum Chordata; class Aves; order Accipitriformes; family Accipitridae; genus Harpia; species Harpia harpyja. The sequence continues at coordinate 76,916,263 of NC_068969.1, read as the reverse complement.
AGAAAGGACTGATAAAGACTTGTTTTTCCAGTAAATGCAGTTTCATTTTTTAAAAAGAAATTAGAATTAAAAATTATATTTCATACTAATAAAAGTTGCCTGATGATTTCTAAAATTAAACAGAGCATTGACAACACAGCTTAATAACTTCAGTATAAATGTACTCCATAGCCACTACTAGCAACATTAAACTAAATAGCAGGATGTTTTTGGTAAAAGACCTATGGGGTTGTTTCAGTGTCGTGGTTTAACCCCAGCCAGCAACTAAACACCACGCAGCCGCTCACTCACTCCCCCCCCACACAGTGGGATGGGGAAGAAAATCGGGAAAAGAAGCAAAACCCGTGGGTTGAGATAAGAACGGTTTAATAGAACAGAAAAGAAGAAACTAATAATGATAATGATGACACTAATAAAATGACAACAGTAACAATGAAAGGATTGGAATGTACAAATGATGCGCAGTGCAATTGCTCACCACCCGCCGACCGACACCCAGCCAGTCCCCCGAGCGGCGATTCCCAGCCCCCATTTCCCAGTTCCTATACTAAACGGGACGTCACATGGTATGGAATACCCCGTTGGCCAGTTTGGGTCAGGTGCCCTGGCTGTGTCCTGTGCCAACTTCTTGTGCCCCTCCAGCTTTCTCGCTGGCTGGGCATGAGAAGCTGAAAAATCCTTGACTTTAGTCTAAACACTACTGAGCAACAACTGAAAACATCAGTGTTATCAACATTCTTCGCATACTGAACTCAAAACATAGCACTGTACCAGCTACTAGGAAGACAGTTAACTCTATCCTAGCTGAAACCAGGACATTCAGCTTGCAAGACCTGAAATGTTAAAACTATACTTTTTTGTTCCTGGGAAAAAAAAAAATTATGGGTAAAACTTATCTCCTCTTTGCCCAAATGTTGTTAATGATTCTGTCTCAAAGAAATCAGTCTGTGTCCTCATGTTTCCTCTGCTTTAAGTAGCTTTATTTTTAAACAGTACAGGAATATATTTGAGAAAACATGGTACCTCAGTACCAGAGAGATGCTCATACTACCATATAGCTCTGCAAACTATCTCCTGTCAAATAAGAAAAGTCAATTTTGTTCAGCAATTTTCATCCAATTTCAGAACTTTAACAGGGGAATCAGTGGCATTATTCTCCATTTTACCAAAATTTCCACAGTCATGGGGAAATTGTCACATGATGCAGAATCATCATTCATCCATGACCAACCACCAGGCCACAGCCATGTATGAGGAGCAATGCAAACGCTGATGAAATCCGTTAACAGTCCTAGTCTGCCTGTTTCCGCTAATTTCCTGCTTTCCATGACACACTAGACACCTTTGTCTGAACTGTGATCTGACAGAACTAGGTACTGCCAATATGGAGAGGGAGTTTAAAAATTTACAACACTATGACAGAGGAGGATAGTCAGAAAAAGGTCTTGTCCACAAAGTCACCAGTGCCACTTCAATAGGCTGTGAGCTTCAGGAACAGATGATATAAAATGTATTTACTTCAGGTTGCTCCAAGGACACCATAACTACATGTAATAATTTTTTAATCCCTTAATACATTCACTGTGATGAAAAGAAATTTCTTACAAAAGGAGCTTAATATTTTTATGAAGAATGTCAATTTTTACATACTGTTGTTTGAATCGTATATAAAAGCTGCACTTTCATTTATTCTAAGTAGTACATTAAGTGTTTATGGGTTTTTTTCTGATCAAAATCTCAATTCAGTTATTATTGATAAAAACATGAGAGCTTGATCTAGAAAATAAGAAAAATGTTTAAATGGTTGTTACATAGAAGCCAAATATATTTTGTAACTAAATGTTAATATCCAAACAAGGGCAATATATTGTACCTCACAAATATGTTCATTACCTGTCAATAAGAAAAATTCTTTAACCAAATAATGGCAATGTTGCTTTATCCACTCTCCTTTAGAGACAGACTTGCTCCAGATCTTAGTTCTGTGATACAGAGTCTGCTTACCAGTTTATTTTTGTAAAGCAAACAAAAGTAAAACAATGAATGTAAACATGCGTATGTTTAACTACTTTCCAGGTTGCAGCATAAGCTAATATAATAGCTTTCGGTAGCACAGTTCTTGTTAGTACAAATCTGTTACCACACCTTTCAACTGAGAGAAAGCTGAATTCCTCCTGAACGGTCTTCATCTGCTAGTCTGTTATCACACTTAAAGCTCATGTTGCTTTAAGCTAAGCAGCTTTGTACACAAATTTTCTTTCCCATCAGATCAAAATGTAATAACTTTTATAAGTAACTTAACCCAATCTCTATAGACCCATTTCTCTGGATTCCAGAGGTGGATTGCTGGAGTTTTTTGTGTTACTTTCTCAGTCAGGTTTTGGTGCTGAAAATTAGGGATTGACTTTCTTCATTCCATTGTCACCCATCCCAGCAGCTTTTTGAGGCTAGCATCTTTTTGCCTTACCTTAAATCAGGTATCTACTTCACACTCCAGCTCAGAAGATGAGCTTTAAGTAACAAACAGCTAGTTTTACAACACACACAGCAGCATCTTCACTAAGAAAGTCAAACCTGCCCAGGTTTTTATATAGCAACACTGACTTCAGGTGCTTACTGCACACTATTACAGCAAACACAATAGCTATCACTATACACCTCTATCAGCCAGGGCTGCATCTGCTCTAGAAGCAAGCAGATTAAGCACAAAAAAATGGTATTGGACTGGGCAGCTGGATCAGGAAGGCATGACTTTCACCTTGTTGCTACACTGCAGAGTAATATCCATGAGGCCCCATATAACTTTGGATATGCCCACACACCAGTCACTGCTTCAGCCAGTCCCAGGAGGAAAGCAATAGGAGAGCAGGCCCCTTGAAGAGATCTTGTGAGTCCACAGAATGGCTGGAAAACAGTCTTAAGAGCACAGAGGAAAGGTAAAGGCCTCAAATGAAAACTAAATATAAAGGGACATTTGAAAGAACCAACCAAGGAACAATCATTTTAATGAAGCAGGAAGCAGAGACACAAGAACAATTCTTTTGTTAGACTTTTACCACCCACACTCAGAGTATTTAAATTCTCAGAAAAAAAAAGGCAACATGCAGAGTAGAGAAACACAGTTTCAAACCACATCTATTTTAGAAATGTGATAGCACGAACTTCATTTCTTTCCCACCACCCGTAGTTCTCCAGACCTTCCAGGGCAAATTTCTGGGATCTTCTGACAACAAAAAAGATGAGGTAGCCACTTCCAGCAAGTGTGCATAAGGCTAAGAAGTTAGCAAGAACCCTCAGGAATCGAGTCAAGTGAATATTTTCCTCTTTTCGGCTCTCCTGCTCCTCCACAATAGCTTCCTGCACTTGTTAGAAAGAAAATAATATTATGAGTACCTTAATGGTCAAGACTCCACCTTGCTTCCCCAGTTCTTAGAAGTCAGTTAAACAAATTATGAAGACGTGAATGGACACCTGGTCATCATGTTTTGAGAAGACTTTAAATTGTCTCATAAAATCTGTTTTGGAGCCTGGTGGGCCCTGAGATTTTGACTCCCCAGAGTTCACTTTGCTTCTATTGAGTGTGTCCTCACCAAGTCTCGTTACATCTGCACTTGTGTGCCAAAAAGAAACCAGCATTTTCTGTCAGCTTGCAAGGTGCTCTGAGGCTGAGTGACCCAGCAGGATAAATGTGTGATTAGCTGCCAGAAAAAGAACTGTTGTACTTTAAAAATGTGCATTTGTGAGAAAAAGGTAAAAGGTTTTATTCTGAAAGTCAGCAGTTCAGAAGGAATGAAAAGACAGTTTAGTTGTAGGAAGCCCAGAAAAGGCAAACAGTGTACAGCTTCAGACTGCAGAATAAAATGTTTGTCCCACATTTAACCTTGGCCAGGACTGATAAATACTAAGGCTCTGGTGTAGCTATAATCTCCAGCTCCCACTTTTGACAGCAGAAAGAGCTTTGCTCTGATGTGTCCTCGTGAAAAGAGAGTTCTGTTACAGCTTCTCACTTTGGTATAGAGATGAGTTGCCCAGAGGGGAAGCTGAGCTCCAGCATTGTAATAATTACTCTGCATGGCTCTGCTTTTCTTACAACTTGTGTTTGTTACATAAATGAAAGGAGATTGCAGCAGCTCTTGAGCAAAACTCCCATGACCTCACCCAAGCCAAGATTCACCCTTTTTCACTGAGGTTCCTTGCTCATTTGCAAAGATCACTGTAAAGCTTCATGAGTTTATTTCTCAAAATTCAGTCTCTGTCTCAAATGATTTGTATTCTTCTCCCAATAGCTTTCAGCAACTGGCCTTAGTAGGCAGGCAGGGAAACCTCACACAGTTTCAGTGCTTTCAGTCAGTATTTCTTCAATATTTGTTTTCCTTGGACCTTTTCTTTCTACAGATTTTGAGTGCAGTTATCTTTTATGCCTGCAGTTGGGATGGTAGGCTGGGTGAGATGATATATTGGCTATATCACCACTGTAGAAAGGAAGGGTGTTGTGTGTGATGGGATGGTGCAGCTAGTGCTTGGTCCTCCAGCTCCCACGCTACATATTGTCAGTGTGACTGCAAGACTAGCATCTTGTTCATCATGTGGCAACACCTTGCCAGTGTATTCCCTGTACATTACTACATTGAAAATTAGATTTTCCTTTACATGCTGCACTGGTATGTCCCAGTGACCCCAGTGTGGAAACAAACTCTTTAACGTTCAACAGATATAATATATCCCCTTCACTCTTTTCACAGCAGTGCATTTTGCATCCTGCCCAGATTCCTCACACAACGACTCTTGAAATCAACATACCCTATAAACTGAAAAGAGGCCTAAGAACACCTTATATTTCCTTGCAAACTGGGCTACATTTTGTATTTAATTCAAAAATAAAAACTTCATATTATGCAAGGTAAGTAACATTTTTCTTACTGAAAAACGAGTTTACACTCAAAATTCTGAGGCCAAGTCTTCTGACATGATAAACAGCCCTTTATAGATGATCCTATTGCTTTATCTTATGATATCTCTTCAGTGTAGCAAGAGAAGATGATAACATGAGGTTGGCAAAATGTCACCAGCATTTTAAAAATAAGTTTTTCAGACAAGCACCATAGAAACTGGAAGCCATCAGAGATGAGAAAAAGGAAAAGATTATTTTTATAGTAGAATCATTTTTCTAAAACTAGTAGTGCAGTCACAGAGGACACAAAAAGATGCCATTAATGCTTTTTCTTCCACAATCGAAAGGAAAAAGTTAAGATGGCAAGGCACAAAGTCCCAGATTCAGAAGAGTATAGAGCTGCCAATTTTAGTTTAAGTTTCTAGGCCCCAAGCACAGCTAATACTTGACCTTGGAGTTCCATTTGATTCACAGCAGTGTGAAAGACAAATCAGGTTACCTCTCCTTAGTGAGCCCTATTTTACCTTAAAGCTTGTTGTGATTGAGGCAAACTTATTATCTGCTGTCTCAGGATTGCCAATCAGGTAGTCCCAGCTTGTGAACATTTTCCAGCTGAAATTAAAACTAGTATCATCCCCACCACCTTCTTCATTTGCATTCCTTGCCATTCTACAAAAGCCAGAAAGACACAGGAAGACCTTGTTAGAACTAGTTCTGCTATGTAAGCATGATTTTTAAATTGTTCCTAAATTCTAACATTGTTCTGAAAAAAAACTGTATTATTATTACAGTCAGTCATGTTATACTAAATCTGGAAAGCTCAGTCTGAAACAAGAGAGGAAGATGGAGATTTTCATATTTAGACAATTTATGAGCTCACAACACACATTTCGATGAGAAAGAATGAATTTATTTCATTAATATCTCAGAGAAACTCTGCTGGAGAAGAAACTTAATGGGTAAACAATATCAAGAAGATCTCTCAAATAGAAAGCTGCAGAGCATCCTGACCTGCAGTAGATTTTATTAGAGACTTCACAAAGAGAAAAAAAGAGTTCTAAAATAACCAAATAACCAACAACAAAAGCCAAAACAAACCCTGGTTATACCATAGAAAAGTATCACTAATACAGCTTTCTATCTTCCCTTTCATCTCTTATGCACTTATAAACAAGATTTCTAACTGTATCCAGAAACATCAAATTATTTCTTCAGTGATTTGACTTAATCTTGACTACTAACATCTGTATTTCAAAGTGTTGTCGTTTATGTAATAATAGTGGTCTTGCTTCTGCATACTATCACTTAATTCAGACCATTAATCACAAGGATGGTGTATATTGGTAGGGTAAAAACCATTTAGCCTTCAGTATTGTATTGATTTCTTGGTCAGGGAAAGGCAACACCTATTTTAAAGCTCACTAATGCAGCAGAGTTATGTTATTAGTGTCAATATGTTCTACATACCACATCTTTAACAGTTCAGTAAAATACACACTCCCAAATCTAGGAAGAGAATAGTAAGTAAATAATACAGAAAATTCTTCTGACCTGTCATAAACCAATACCAGGGTTGGTTTTTTTGTTTTTCCTTCTATATACAGAAGGGACAGAGATCATGAAAGGTTCTTAGTAGGATCTGCCCTGCTGCTGTTTTCTTGACTAAGATAATTCCTTCTCAAAGGTTCCTAATGAAATAGTGAACAGTCTTGTGGTTGGGATATAATTTCTTTGAGACCAGAAATGTTTCCATTTTATGTTATGGACTGGAAGAGCTGTAGAGAGGAGCCCTAAATCTAAATAATTCCCCTAAATAAAATAGTAATGCTTATAATCCTCACTACCTCTTTCACGTAGACATTCCCTTTTCCAGATCTCAGTCAAAAGAAGAAAAATGGTTGCACCTCCTGTTGCACTGCTTTTAGTTGCTGTGCCCACTGTGTTGCTTTCTGGAGAAACAGCAAAAAGCAGAAGACTGCAAGAACTGCTCATAAGGTTACCAAAATATTGATCAGCATTAGTGTTATGTGGCTGGATAGGAAGTCAACATGTACAAAGTATTTTTTCCTCAAGGATATTCTTCTGTTTGGGCCACAGGCATTTTCTGCTAGAAAGAATTTTTTTTTTTTTTTTTTTTTGGTCTGGGTGTCAGTCACTGAAATACAATTGTCCGATACTAAGACTTTTCTAATCTTCACAGCTACATTATCAAAAAATATTTTAAAATATATTTTCAAGCTAAACCAGTGACTTTTTTATTGCAGTAGTTTGTTCCTTCTCCAGAAATACATATATGTATCTGAAGACATTTTTTTTTTTCTTTTGAAATGCTTCTTGCCCTATGCAGGAAACCATGTAATATTTGAAAAACAGAACATGAACTAATCCAGTGCTCATGCACTCATTCACTGTAGGGATCTTTTAAAGCTACCACTATAGCTAGCTGTATTGTGGTAGGCAGTCACCTTGCTTGAGTCAAGAGTATTAAATATTATATTCATTGGTGGCCAATGACCTTAGAAACTATCAGAATTATCACAGTTTATTCCAATAGTGAATTATTGTGAATAACAGTTTTATAATTGTGTTTAATAATAGTGAATAATAATTTTATTTCATTTAAATTCTGACCCTAAGACAAAATTCAAGTCCAGAATTTGAGAGGCAAAAGGCTACTATATCACCAGCTGAACTGCATAAACCCTGTTTCACTGACCCCTGTGCTTCCTACTGCTTAAATGTTATGTTCTTAACACTGTAGTAAGCATAGTTTTCACACTGCTGGAGATTATTTTGTGTTCCACAGAATATTAAACCCTTACTATGGCCAGTAGCATTAATTCTTCCCTCTACACCACTGTGCAAATGTGACCTAACCACTATAGTCTTGCTGAGGATCATTTACTGCTGACTGTGAGCTACACACAGAATTATTTGCCATGTTTCTTTCTTGTCTTCTTCTTTCATAGAAGAATTTAACTCACATAAGGTATCATTAAAGGTAGAACAATTGAATTTCCTGGATGTTAGCTGGCATTCTGCTAGATGCACAGTATTATGAAAAGATGAGCTGACAGCTCTGTTCTTTACTTTATGCATTCATTTTTCATTTTGAAGTTGCAGCAGGGAAGTGTTATGTTATTTCAGTAAGGATTTTTTCCCACTTCCACAACACTGCAACGCAGCTGCTGGTGCAGAACAGTAGATAAATAAATACAAGCTGAAGGAATCTTGCATGACTTTGACCTTGCACTTGATCTAGCATTGTCCTGCCCTTACAGTAATCATATTTTTAAAAAGATAGTCTCAGTGGTCAAGAGAGGAATTATCTGCCTTTCTGAATGTACTTTACTCCAGAGTCAAGGAAAACTTACGTTCGAATGACAATCATAAAGCTGTAGCCAATAGTCCCAACTCCAACAAGGAAATATGAAAGAGGCATCCTGAACTTGAGCCATCCAATTGTCCTCTGGTTATTGTAATAACCATAAAAGAGTACAGAATACTGTGCAAAGCCCTGTAAAGTCAGCAAAAATTATAATGTCACATCTGTTAAATATGCACATATTCAGAAATTGTACCAATAACAATGTACAGAAACATTCATTTCAATGCATTCAAAACAGTTGTAAGCATCACTATAATAAATATCACAGGATGGAAAATCTCTCCTTTCATTTAGAAAGACCTAAATATTTCATGTCAACTTTCAAATCTTTTATATTTAAACTCTTCATGGGCACTCCATCTATGATTTAATGAGTCAAAATTTTTCATCCACATACTTCTTGTAAAGAAAGAAACATTTCATTTTACAAAATTTGTTTTACAAATTACTTGCAGATAAAATGCCAGATTCTTAACTTAATTTTCAAGTTTCTAAAATTTATTTGCATAGCCTATTTGATATAAAATTATCATACACCTTCTCTGTCTAGCAATGTTGTCTGCTGTTCATTGGGTGATCATTCTATATAGATTAACCAATAGTTAAGTGCATTTTATGGATGATTATTCAGTATGCAGTGTTTTTTAACGCTTAGACTCCAAGGCTGTAAAAAGTGCAATGTAAGTGTACCTTCTTTCTCAGCAATTCAAAGTATATCTCCTTTTCTAAAAATCTTAATGAGAATTACCCTCTCTTCTATGGGTTGGATTGCTGATTTTTTGAAATAATTTAATGGTACATTATTAAATGTAAGCAATTGCTGGTATCTAAAATGATTCAAATACCTAAAACTTCCTGATAATCCTCAGGTTAGAGCAAGAACTTGCTTCCTAGAAGAAGACTGTATCCAGAGCCTTTGCAAGGAGAACTCAGCACATGCACAGCAGTGGCAAACCTCCAGCTGGGCGTAATGACTTCAGGTCAAATGCAGAGTATTTGACCATGTAATTAGTGGTTAGACCATGCATTATTTTGACACTAGTACAGTAAGCTGAGGGGTTTGTAAATTAAAAAAGCCATTTACTTCCCTTCTGCTTTTCAGTTGCTCATTTTACTTAAAATAAATAATATCTTTCTCATATATTATTGTAAAACATGCACTTAACTTATTTTAGCCCTCACTATATATGAAATGAGTCATGGTGTTATCTGGAAAACCTAATTCACAATTCTAAGATGAAAATGAAATATTAATATATGATAAACAGAAATATTATTCAAACTGTCTTGCTTTGGTAATCAGCATATCTCATTTTTCCTCCTATCAGACTAGGTTTGAGAGATGTGCTTACACATAACACATAATAGTTATGTTCTTCTCTGATAAGGGAAATATTGTTATAGAACACATTTATAACTAATTACTAGTAAAACATCTATACCAGTCAGGACACATTGAAATTCAATAGTATGTCTTTTGCATCCTTTTGCTCATTAAAACATCCTATAATTCCATCTTAGCCCAGGTTTCAATACAGCCTAACACAGCTCTGGAGAGCCTTTTGGATCCCTCAGATTATTAAAATGCTTTTTAAGTCACTGTGTTCTGCAAAGTCAGAGATAATTCCTCCACTGCATGTCATTCAGTATGTTGTTCCCTGGGGTTTGCCTACTGCATTCACTGTGAGACTTGAATATCTTTAGCTGTGTAAAGGTAAGCATGCATGGAAGATCTCTCTCACTCCTTTCTGAGCCTAACATAAAAGAGGGGTGAGATAAGAATATTGGTCAAATGCTTTATCGTAATGACCCTTGAGAGTCTGATTTTTTTTAAGTTTGAATTATATCTGAACTGTGAAATATACAATGTTAAAACTGAATTCCAATTAAAATACATCAAAATCCAAAACTGTTTCTCTTTGCCATGTCAGTAAAATGAGTACAATTTTAAGCACAAAAAAGCAAAAGATATGTTGAGCTCATCTTTTCTTTACTGTCTTAAAGATTTGTGGGGTTTGGGGCTTTTTTTAGGATGAAATAATGTTTGCTCATGTGGGTTCATTTATTTGTAACTTACTTGGTAGCATACAAGAACTGCTAGCAGATGAAGGGTACTATTTCCTGTGCTGCTTAATTAAAGATGGTATTGTCTTCAGGGAGTATTTGTCAGTCTGACACACCTCAAGAAAATTCTTTTTTCCCCTCAGTATTTCACAGGATCCATCTCTTTCACTTCCCTATTCTGTGTTTATTACCTTTGCATTTGCTCCTTGTGTTAACTGCTACTCTCTTATTTACGATACTTTCTTCTTCAGAGCTGTCAGATCCTGTTTCTGACAGTTATTATAAACTTCCTCTCTCTTTCCACCATCTGTCTTCATTCATCTTTTCTCAAATATGTTTCTCTTTAAACCTTATTCCCATTTGCTGTGTAAAGCTCTTCCAGTCTCTACTCTTTTTATAAAATATCCAGGTTAATATGATTTCTTTTTCTCCAGTATCTCCCGGATATTTTAATTTCTTATTTTGTAATGTCATGATCTAACTTCCCAGCTACATGTCTAGATGTATTCTTACTGTCACTCAAATACACAAGTCCTGATGAACCAGACACAATGTCATTTTATGCAGCAGTCATTGCAAAATGTTACATGCATGGCCTTTTAGAAAGATCTTTCTATCCTTTTGTATCCAAAGAGGGTCCATCACTTTATGTGGCAAAATAAAGAAGTAATCTGTTCACTTTGCATACCTTTATAGTCAAAAGACAGACAAACATTGTAATTTCTACCTATTATTTTGTTATTTTCTTTTAATTTGGTTGTCTATAGTTAATAAACCTGAAAGATTTGCTTATAAATGAGAAAATGGGTATATCCAGCCAAGTTTTTTCTGATGTTCTGTCATCTTACAACATGATTCTTCCTCCACTGATAGCTGAAGATTGAAAATAGAGCTAAGGAAGCTAAAAAAAGGACCAAAATCTGGCATCATCTGAGTCTCCACATGCAGGTATTAAGCCACAAACTAAGGGATCCTCTTTGAGATCTGCAAGTCACAAGATTAGGGGTCTCTCCACCCCTTAACCATATTAAAAAATGGCAATATTAATGAGAAGCATAGACACCGTACCCTTTTTATGTTTTTTCAGGAGAGATCAGAGCTGGCCTCCTGTTGGAAAAGGGACAGGTATGAAAATCTGCCTGTGCCCCTCCAGGGATTGCCTGTGTAGAGCTTCACAGCCTGCACTGTTCTCCCCACTGGCACAGCTGGAATGAGACCTCACATGGTCCAAAGCTACATGGAGAGGCCACTTCAGATGAGTCATTCTGCAGACAGCTGGAGAGTCTGAGCTGTAAACTGGAGGAACCTGTGCCTGAGTTTATTTTTCCAAGAAATGGGTCTGCTTTCAACTTCATATTCTTGCTTGCTGTTGCTAAAACCACTCAAGTGCTAAAACATACATGTATGCATAACTCTCTAAAAGTCTTGGTACTTCTTACAGAAGGGAAAGAGTGCAGCAGATTGAGGGAGAAATCACACTTAGTTCAATGGATGCTGCTTTGATTAATCTGAAGGAAAACCTTAACTAGATGGTTGCACCCTTTCACAGGTGAAGAGTACCTTTTGATGACATTGACTGCATGCCATAGAGAAACCTAACAGCCTTCTAAGCAACATATTGTAATACCAAATTTATAATCAGCTGACTTTATGCAAAGTTGTATCATCTTTATATAAAGAGGCCGACTATAGAGACTTGCCACATGCAAAATTAGATAAAACTGTTGTTTTCAGGAAGAAAAAGCAGTATGACATATACCATTAGCTTGTCAGTACAGGAGGTATAGATCCACATGATAGACTGGGCATCATATCAACGGTAAAGAATTAAGACATGCTTCTCAATATAGCTAAAATATCTGCATATTCTGTAAGACTAAGAAAAACTAAAGATAGAATTCTTTGTTTTAGAAAAAGGCTACAGACCACATTATTGGAATTTCTTTTCTTTTTTCTAATTCACACTACATCCTCAAATTTGGAACCATAATCATATAAAAACAGAGGACCAAATTTACCCATAAGAAAGGGAAAGTCAGTGCCCAGGGATCTGAATCCAGCTTTGAGACTTTTTCCCATGTGTCTTTGGATTGCTACATATACTGAAAGTGCGTGTGGACATTGAGCTTCATTATATGTTTTGTCTGAAGGAAATATCTATACTCAGAACTTGTGAAAAATATATGTAAATTAATTATATTGCCATTTCCTCCTGAAATATTTCATATTAAATTTCTGAATATTAAATAATGAAATAAAAGCCCATAATAATCAAATAGTCATGTGAATATACAATATTGCAAGTTTATGCACTTACACTAAAATCCCAGAGAGTAGCGAAGTTCATAGCACTTGCTTCTTCAGCTCTTGGGACAGTTTTTCTAGGTAAAGAGCCATATGGCTTTCCCATCAAAGCCTGGAACCAAAAAAATGACACCAATTTACATTTTAAAGCAAAATACCAACAAAGGGAAGGGACGGTGATCTGTCATTTCTTAGGAAGACTTCTTTTATGCTCCTGAACTCCTTAGTGAGGATGACCTACTTCTCCAATTCTTTTGATCACTTCTCACATTAATGATTGAAACTATGCTTAAAGTATACATTTATGGTGTTTTCTAAATTTAAAGTGATGTTCCACTAGTATCAATGGATTGTCAAACTGTGCCTCCTACATTCAAAGGCAACACAGAAGTCCAAATTCCTCTGATTAGTGGTGTTTGTCTTACAGACAAGACCAGAACATTCATTTTTCTTGCATTATGGATTTTATTGGGTTTTTAATTGAAATGTATGGGAAGATGGTACGGATTCAGGTTTTGGATTCTGAGAGTCCCACTGGTGCTGGCGAGATGCTTGCTCAGCCACAGTATATGTCCTCACAGGGTCCTTTCCAGGCTTTACCCTGAAAACTCTTGAGCATTTTCTCTGTTTTGCCTTCAGTGGAAGATGGGTCATACTATTGAAATGCTGTACTAGTATGCTGTTGGAAATTCCTACCTAACTGTTTCCCATCTGCTTACTAGAAGATAAGTGAGAGGATGTGGAATAGTGAAATCAAGGAGATGGCACAATACTTTTAATTCCATATAAGCCCTCTTTTTAGAAAGACAATATGGTGGCTCAAAGGAACTAGAAAAATATTATATTTCACAGAAGTGATTTCTACCTGAATTACACCTTCTCTGAGCAGCAATATTAACAGTTATGCTGCACACAGTGCAAAACATGAGAGGCCCCTCTCGTGACTTTACAGCCCTGTTGGGCCTTATCAGCATGTGCGTATTAAAGCAGCTGAAAAGGATTCATGGTGCCTCAGAGGCCTGGAGTGTATCTTTCTATTGCAATGCACATTTCAGTCAAGATACTCCACTTGGTTGCTTCTTAGTCTCAGTTCCTCTCCTTTTCTACACAGGAAAAAAAAGTTTAGCACCATCCCAGACCCTGGACAAACATTTTCAGGACACAAGCCTATATACTTTTTTCTGTTGTGTCTATTTGAAGACATCTCTCTGTAGAGACAGCTGTCCACAATCAAAGCACATTTTGACAGCCTTAGTATATATTATTACTTTTAAATGGAGCATAAAGAGATTACAAATTTATTTAAAGGTCCAGTCCTATGAAATCTCACTGCAAAGACAGAAATTCACATAACAGTTCTTAATGGTAATTTAAAAAATTCCCACCTCAGGCACCATTACAAGTCCAAAGGTCAGTCCAAAGAGAATCATGTTTATCCCATACATCCAGCGCAAGAATATGAAATAAGATGCTACTGATGAGCCAAAGTGACCTATGAAAACATGAGTTGTGAGAAAAGGGTGGATAAGTTAGTCCTCTTATGTTATTTTACCTTAAGATGAAGATGCTCAAAGTTTATTCGAAATAAATAAAATCAGGGGAGGTTTTTTATTTTATTACCATAATTCTAATAACTTTTTTCCAGATTGCATACTAGCATTCACTGACCTGGCAGAGAAAACAGAAACAAAAAATAAAGTATTATTTATACAGAGTATTTAGGGTCATGTAAAAGCTGTGATATTTACTAATATTAAATCCTCTAACAGCAGGATTCAAAGCAAATTACTTTTTTTTTTTTCCCCTCGTGGGGATAGTCTTTCCAAGGGCACAAAATACTTGTAAGTGCTGTTGCCAGAGTGCTCACCAGAGTTGTTCACCAGGGGACAACAAAAAGATCTGTAAGTGTTTGTACCTTTTCTTTCTCTTACTTTGCTATTTACGTGTTCCACCTGCACCCAGGCGTGGAGGCAGTCCCATCACCAGGTGCACAGATGAAACCTTGGACTCCACTCACTCTAGACCCCTGACCCAGACCTGTGCGAAGAAGAGGAGGCTGCAGGGGAAGCAGTGAGCACTAAGTGCCTGATTTGACCAACACTCTGCAAGTCAGGCCAAACAGAAATAACAGTCCAAATTCAACCCCATCTTGCTGCAGCATAGCTCTGCTGAATACAAGATGGCTGGCAGTCATGCTCATCTGTCTGTCAGAGTTAGCAAAATACCAGATTTCAATTCCATTACTAGTCAGTCACAGGAAAAAAAGTGACCTTTCAATAGATTTTTCACACACAGTTTAGTTAAGGAGCCTGATGTGCTCTGATGGCAAATAATAAGAAAATCTCTCTGTTCAGAGGAGATTACGTTGGTATTTCCACACTGTTTTGCAAGCCTTGTATCAGATTCTTCCATTCTGTAAAATAACATTAACATGACTGGTGCTATTTGGGGCGTGTATATGCAGAATTTACTATAACAACAAAATCAGTAGAAAATGTAATACACTTAAACTGGTATAACCTCAGAGTATAAAGAGAGACTGACTAGTAAGAGGTTTTTATCAGGACTGTGCAAAGGGAGGAACAAACCATTCTGTCAAGGATTTCAGCATTTCAAAATCTGCTTTATTCACAGTTCAGAATGGAACCAAAATTTTGAAATTGTTCATGAAGAAGTAGTCAATCTTAGTGACCTGCATACTGGGAAGTCTAGGTAGAGGCATAAAGCAAGAGACTTTGAGTTAGTTAATCTGGCTGTGATATGCTGATTACCCAATTACAACCCAGCTACAGCCTGCAGGGATGCTATGGACTCAAAAAAATGGAGTGCAGGAAATTAGGAAGATTTCTGATTTCAAGACACTTTTGATACTGTAGACCTCTCCATACCACATTAGGTTTTTTGCTCGAATCCTAATATCCCCATTCTTTTGGGAATGGTTTCTTTTCGTGCATTGAGTTATAGTTCTTGTATCAGTTAACCTGATGAAATTACTGCCATGCACCCATCTGGAACATCTGCATTAAGGTAGTGTATTGGAATTACACGCATCAGTATAGTTATTGCAAGTCACAATGCACAGACTGTACATGGGCTTCATTCCTTTTCACCAGTGAGGCAAGAACAGCAATCTCAAGTGAAAAAGCTTAGCTGGGGATGAGGATAATTTAGCTGTGGATGCCCTTAACCACATTTCCAGAGTGGGTAGGTCCAAACAGGGGGGGCAACAGGGAACATGGAAAATGGTACAAACAGCCTGCACCATCTGTGAACAAAACCAATCCAAGTTTCACCAGTGTCTTGAATCCACTCTGGGGTGCAACATGTTCCAGGTATGAAGGAAAGAGTAATACTTTAAAGTAGACTTGGCCATCTTTTCCCACATCCACAGCCTTACCACATTATGCATTGGCATGCAGATTAGCATGCACAGTGTAAATTTCAGCAGTGGAATGAGGAGGTTTGCCCTGTTGCAACACAGCAATGTGTGTTCCCATAAAGTCTTGTTGCACAGATATTACTGAATGTCTATTCTGTAGTGAAAAGAATCATCTCTTTTCTAAATACAAATACTTCACATATTTATCAACTTCTGTCTCTCTTAAAATCAAAACCCCAGCAGCAGATTCACCTGTTTCCATCACAAGGATGCAGCACAGCAGAGCTTGATGCCTGTTATTCTGAAGCTGAGCTCCCTGTGCTAGAAAGGACTCTCATCTTGAAGCAGGGAGCCTACCTGAGATAGCCCAGCACTTCATGTTGATACCTGCTCTTTCTAGATAGCTAGCAGCCTGGAAGAGTCAGACCCAACTGAAGAGGGCTGTGGTAAGAAGGGCCCTACTATTTATAACAGGGACCATTATGAAACTAAGCAGAAATTGAAGATGAGTTTTCTTGGAGGGTTTAAATGTAGTTAATACTTTCCTTTTTTCTTCATTCTATTACTCTCTTTATTTCTTTATTCTTTTATTTATTATTATTAAATGACATTGTTGATTATAATTTTCACAGGAAGGAAACCTCTTTCAAGAATTTTAGTATCTAAACATTAACAACCCCCTGCTGCCAGTCCCTAGGCCCATCAGAAATGATCTCTGTATAAAGTTTAAATGTGTCGTTAATGCAAGTTTGTAGTTTAGGACCCAGTATGAAAAATTTAAAACAGGGGTGTGTCTTCTCATGCCAATATTAATAATGATTAATAGTTAATAATATTTACTTATTTTTCCTATACCTTTCTATAGCATATCTAAGGCACGTTGAATTATCTGACCTGATGTGGTCAAGGTGGTTCTTGGGTAACTACAAGTGGCCTTGAAATAAAATCAGAATTGGTTTTTCAAAGCAGACCAGAGGGTTTAGGTTTACCTATAACATTAGCTGGTCTTCTTTGATTAGTCCAACCTGCCCTAAAGAACCCCTTTGTTTATCGAAAGTATCTTCTTGAAGTCTGTTTAAACTTTCCCATCAAGCCAAAACTATAGTAACAAAAAAAGCTTGATAAAACTTGTGATACACCTTGGGAGTTCCCAAGCATACCAGCACAACTCCAGATACAGAGAGTTTGTTCAGTATGAAGCTTTTTCTTCCCAGGTCTTTCTAGGGTATAAGTAATAACCCAAGGAACTTTTCAGTTTGGTAGCACTGCCAGGCACATGTGTGCCACTTGCCCCAGTCCAACACATTCTTCATTTGACCTCTTTTTTGCCAAAGCTATACTATTTCTATTAACTTTATGTGAATTTAGCAGTTCTGTTGTTGTGGCAGTACATCCCGCCCCCCCCATCCTGCCAGCAGGAAACAAAACTTCTCCAGGAAGGGAGAAGGGGAAGGAAACCCTGGAGGCCACAGGTTGAAATTTGAACTGGCCAGTCGAGATGCGCCAGGTACACCAAGGTGACCCTCCTAGCCAATAGAATTAAATGACCACAGGTCAGATTCAACAGGGGTATAAATGGGGTCCCGCCGGAGGACACGTTGGCAGTCCTCCTCGGAGCAGCGGGTCTGCAGTCGGCAACTCCCCCTCGGGCCAGGGCACCGCCCGAGGTAACTCCTCGAGGGAGAGAGCCCTCAGCTTTTAGGTGAGTGATACACGCGTTTTGAGCCATCACTTTAAATCTTGGGAATTCTTAAGTCAGCCGTGTAGTATTAATTCTCTTTACATCATTGAGCCTGTGATTTTATAGAATGTTATCGGACTTCTAACTAACTTTTGCTGAAGAATAAATCTGAGTTTTAACACCTGTTGGATTTGGTTAGTCGTGCATCCGTAACAGTTGTTCTCATAAAGTGTGTTTATTTCAATGTTGCTTTTCCCATCAAGTTTCCTGCATCAGTTGGCAGTGGTTGGCTCAGCTACCTATCCTCTTCAGTTTGCGTGAGAGAAAACTTTCTATATATCTAACATTGTTTTACCAGTCCAGTATTTTCTTTTGAGTCAAGGAAATCTTCCCCAGTACTACCTAACTGATCTTTTACCTCTATACAGGACCTTAATTCACTTTTCATTTGCAATCTGTGTACAACCCTGGCTTCGAGAATGGACCAACATGTAACAACACTACAGTATAAACATCAGGTTTTCTAAAAAAGAGCCTCTATTACATGTTAACTCCTGAACTGCATCACAAAGAAGACAGATCTTTGCCATTCTATTAATATATGGCTTGATCTCCTTTGGTTTGTTGATCCTTTAGATTTTAAAGTAGGTATCATGATAGTCCTACATTAATTCTAATTTATAGGGCAAAAATTGTTAGTGCTCTGAAAGTGTCTTCTTTTGGATGAGTCATGCTAGGTTGCTCAGATGTAGTTTTTTAGAAGGACTGAAGAATAAACATCAGTGTTTCTCATCAGTCAGAAAATTAAATTTACTTCCCCCATTTTCTACTGTAAACAGTTACTGCCTTGTTTGCTTGGGATTTTTTTACAAAGAGCTCACTTTAAGATCAGAAAATGCAAATCATCTTCATGTAAGAGCACAGACATGACTTATGCTGAGAATTTAATTGGTTGGAAGCTAACAACTGTAAAGGTTTGCCAAGCATAAACTATTCCCTCACACAAAGGTATTTAGCCAAATGTAGAGGTTTCCTATACAGAGTAGTCAGCACATAATGTCAGGCTTTTGTTCCATTCATGCTCCTGCTGCTTACAACTTCTTTTAGCCGGGATCAAGCAAAATTCAAACAGAGCTTGAAATTTCATAAATTCTTGCCTCTCTTTTAGGTGCTATTGGCATGACGTCTTGTTATACCCTGTTAATGCTTACACTTCTGTTCTTAGTGCCTGCCTTTGGAAAGAAAATAGCTCATAGCATAGTATTAGCAGTGATCATGGAGGATTATATAAAGGTTATACCCCTAGGTTTTGGGGGGCTAAAAGGCTGTTCATCTGACTATAATCTTGTCTGTTGGAAGGAGCAGAAGCTACCCATGAACATTTCATTTTCAAACATGTTTAACTGGTGAATTAAATATACCAGATACTTACCTGTGTGCATGCATGTGTTCTGGTGGAAAAATTACCACAAAAGAAACATTAGTTTAAAAACACTAAACTATGTAGTGACATGGAAAGCAGTTGTACAGACCCAACTCTGTGGTGGAGAACTGGGCAAGCACATTTTGCATCATCAGATTTCCAAGAGTGGTCTAAACAGCCTACTTTACCTGTCACAATCTTACATAATTTGCTGCTTGTGTCACTGTACTGTCTTCTCAAAAAATGAACTGTCATGCAGACAGTGCTGCCTCCAATTTCCTTTATGCAATCATATTTTGCCACATGAAACTGCAGCCTGTGGCAACTGACATCACTAAGGACGCACCACAAACAATGCTGTCCAACAACAGTATCTTTTTAAATATTGATCCTGGTGTCCAAGTCCAGTGTTCAACCACTTTCTTCAAACACTCCTCAGTATTTTGGGTGGACTGAAGGATCCAGTGGCTACATGCAAGTTTGTATTGGGTCTGGCTGAGATGGAGTTAATTCTCCCCATAGCAGCCCTCATAGTGCTGTGCTCTCTATTGGTAGGTAGAAAGGTGTTGGTAACACACCAGTGTTTTGGCTACTGCTGAGCAGTGCTCGCACACCATCAAGGCTCTCTCCAACATTTGCCCCCCTCACCAGTAGGCTGGGGTGGGCGAGATCTTGGGAGGGGAAGCAGCCAGAACAGAAATGGAGGATAACTCTTTACCTTTTACTAAACTTGATACAATATGACCAATGTAGTACACGTCCTAGCTACACATAAATTCAGATGACACCTAGGTTTCTAGAAAAAGTTGAAGCAGCAGTCTTTTTGTCTCTGTAACTCAATGTATCTTAATCTCTACTCTTCCATTATACACAGAGTAGCTTTTTTCCATTTCAATTTCCCTCACTTCCACTTTTGTAATGTCTAAAACCCCCTTTTTTCTGGGACTTGGCAGCTTTAGCAGTGTCATCATTAAGATGTCCTTGATCTTAGTACTACAAATTCACTAATATGACGTACACACGAAAAGCTACTGCTTGGATTAACCAGAATCAAATATATTGTGACTTAAAATTATTTTCCTTAGCAATATTTCAGAGCTGTTCCCTTAAAATCAAGCCTTATTCTAGACTACAAAGTTTTGGACCAAACTGTGGTTTAACTTCTTAAATTACTAATATTCAGAGAGAGCATTGTTTCTCCAAGTAAAAGCAACTGCAGCTTGCCTTAGCAATACTCTGAACAGAACAAAAAATAATAGAAAAAGAGTAAACTTCACAATTTTACCTCCTGAGATTATGAAAAGCTACTATCTCACTGTTATTTTTGGACCTTCCAGGTGACAGCAAAAAAAAGTTACTTATTTCAAAAGAAAAAATAAATAGATATAAAGGCAGGGCTGCAAAAATTATCCTGTTCTATTTTTGCATTCTGATTTTATAAGGAAAGAAATGTGTCTGTTGGAAGCTATTACCAGCAGAACAGCTTGTGCCAGGACTAGTCCTTTACAGAGGCTTGCAGAAATGTTGCTCCCACAAAACCTCAAGAAGTCTGTTATGTGTAAAGACCAGTAAAAGACCACATGCATCTTGCTGCTGAGTTTGATTTTAACTACACATATGCAGCAGTTTCTTTCTAAACTCCACCTCAAGTGAGTAGATCATCTGTTCAGCAGTCTGTAGACCATATGTTTAAGGACATTATGTAAGTTCTCTTCAATGGTTATTTTGCAGTCCGAAACTTCACAATTCATAATTTTCCTGTTCTTCTACTGTTCTGGTTATTGTCTTTTGATGCAACCCACAGCTTCTTCCAATGGCAACTTCTCTAAAATCAGTTTCCATTGCACTTTCATCTGCATTTCATCAGTGGCAGAGCCTCACTCAGGTACCCATGCAGTTAAGCCAAATTTCCTTCAAAGAAAGGGCTGCAGTTTGAATTCAACACTGGAACTGAAACATAAAACTGACTTGTGCCCAAAACCTACTCTCAAACATAACCATAGTACTTACTACACTGTTTTGTTTATATTTATGCCTAATATAAGGGGATATCCGAGACCAGTATTGTTTTCTTTGTGTTGTATTACATAGTTGAAAATGGAGAAATAACACTAAAATACCTCTTAAGTAAGGCTCAAGATGATGCAAAAACATCGCAGAAATAATTATAGTATAAGTACAGACCAAATAAACTGAAGGTAGGCAATAGCTAAATCCCAATTCTGCTTTTCTAGGATTAACTTAAACACTGGCTTCTGACCTGTTACCTGTGTATTGAGGATTTTCATCTGTAACTAACTAACTAACTAGTATAACTAACACTCTCTCAAGGATATTTTCAACTAGCTATAATATCAAGCTCAATAAATATTAATGAAAAATAAATACTCATTGATTTTATACTACACATTGAATACAGACATGTATTTCTAAAGTATCAGAAATAATTTACCATTCTGGCATGCATCAAGAATACGATACTAAATACTATTCTTTATTACCTTCCATAAGTACTTACTTTCAATCTCCTTAATTTTCATTTCCCAGGGTATGCAGGCTGTCTTAAAATTCTCAAAATCTCTTTGAAATTTCATCCATTTCTGAAAAGGGTCAAGATTAAGAAAAACCACCATCAACTCAGTGCCCAGATGCTCAGTTTCCCCTTGAGCTAATGTAACCCCTCAATCATTCACAGTATGCTTTGGCAGAGCTCACTGCAATAGAAGCACTAGCTTATGAAGAACCTTCTCCTTTTGTTTGTTCTGAATGTGTCTCTTACTGGCTTTGTGTGAAGTCCCTATTTCTGCCACAGGAAGAATGACTAAATAATCCCTTCCTTTCATGCCATTAATTTTTTTTACAATTGTTTCTGAGAATTTATTTTGTTATTTCCTTTGCTATTCAAAATTCAGATCTGGAGCTCAAGCTGTGTCATTTAATAACAATTACTCTACCCAGTAGTTTACCTATTGGATAAGTATAACTTCTGTAATTGAGCTTCCTGTGCTCAGCTGAGTTTGAAAGCCTAATTATTTTTTTGTGAACATTAGTGTTTATGAGATGTGACTACACAACTGCTTGCAGAAAATCCAGTCTAAGTAAGGGTAAACCTGGCCATAGCAAGTAGTCCTGCCAAATTTTCTTAGCATCATTCTGCATCAGCATTTTAGTTTGCGGCAAAAGTGTGCTTTTGAAGTGAATCTCCCAAGCCATCCCAATTTACCACACTACGTTTGCACTGTAAAGCAGTGTCAGAGCAAAAAAATAAGTCAAAAGATGTACTTGAGGAATGTAATTGAGGAGCGTGCTAATCCACGTCCACCGCTACTGGGTATTTAGTCTTTGGGACCACACAGGACTTAGCCAAAGAAAGACCTGCCAGAACACATATTGTGTGGACATTAGGTCCTCAGCAACCACTGTTTGGCCTTTCAGTCACAATCCTACAGAGCCATATTGCTTCCTAGGATATACGTATCCCTAAAGTCTTGGCTCAGTGGAGATGTCTACAGTATTTTTGCTGTGGGGCAAAAAGACACTTTTTGATCCTTCACAGAGGGCTGTCTGAAGGAAAGGACTGAGTTTTGGATTTGGTCCACCGAAAAACCCAGTCCACACCAAGAGAAATTAACTTTCACAAGATAATCTCTTGCAAACTCTTGCAAAACAGTTGATTTTTGTTTTGATGACAACTCAATCAAGCTGTGAGCTTTCATTAGAAATCTTTTCATGTAAGAGCAGTGGAAATAAAAGTGTTAAAATGCAAAGAAAGATGAGGAACTCTATTTTGGAAGATGGGTGCATATGGCAATAATCTGCAAAAGGCTCCCCATTTGCATTACATGAAGTTAGTGAAATAATAAATTTACCTTGGTCATCATCACTTTGTATGCATAGAATTTTTTTCCTTTTCCTTTTCCAAGAGCACCTTCAAACTTTTCAACAAAAAGCTGGCCTTCCCTGGAAAATGAGGGCAAAAGAGAGATGTAGATGATGCTACGGTAAATTTGTTTTTGTGTCTACCATAGCAATGTAATTTTTTATGTCTTCTAACTCGTCATAGTTTTGTATAATCTTGTTCCCTTAGTAATGTTTAGGAAGAAAAGCTCTGAGATTTTGTATTTCACAGAAGACTAATCATATGCAGTGAAAACAGAACACGCAGCTTCTGTCATTTGCTCTAATCCAAATGCATTTGGAGCTCTGAGATCTGCCTACATCCAGTTAATGTTACCAAATGTTTTTAGTGACAGTGACTTTGTTTTGCAGTTCAGCTGCTGCCCGTTTGTGCCACTCACAAACTGTTACTCCTTCTGGTCCACCTAATATAAATTGTTGTCCAGCTACCTAAGGGAAATTTATTTTCGTTTTTTATTTTGGAGATATGCATACACTAGAACCTTGGTTCCCCTGTGTCTACCTTTGTCAAGATTAGATTTAGTTCAACTCCTCAGAATTTCTGCATATATCACCTCTAACTATACCATTCTCAGAATCATTTCTCAGAAGTGTAGCTTCAGTGCTCGCGGAAAGACTAAAATTTTGCTTATGAATTTACAGAAGTTAAATAATACCCTGGTGATATAAATATGAAAGGAAGATTTTTAAATGGTTTTAAAAAGGCATAATGTCCAAGGATTAAAAAATAAACAGATGAGATCAAGAGCATATGAATATTTTCTCCATTTCACCTAATTTTCATTTATAAGTATGACTTTTGTATGTGTCTCTATTGAAAAAATGTGCCCTAAAGGCAAAATGCCTAATCTAAAACACTGGAAAGTAGAGTAAGAATTCTTAGCTCTGAGTGTATGCACAAGACAGTATAACTATTTTGTCCTCACACTAGATGATTGCAAAGCATTGTATATTATATTAGGTATTACACTAAGCACTTGGGAAAAGGTAGACTGTTGGGAAAATGTTAAGTGTGATGCATGTCTCTCCAGAAGTGCTACAGATAAGTTCACAGAGTGAAATTAATTATCATGCTTATATCTTCTGCTCACATATTTTCTGTGTGCAAGCAAAAAAATTGTGTTAAACTGCAAAATCTGACAATGGCATTACCAGAATTGTGGCGTAGCTGTGATAAAGGAGAATTAAAATTATGTGTGAAGAATGCTATTAGCTGTATCAGAATTTCTCTTAACTCATGGTTAAAAATCTCAACATCTTTAAAAATATTGTGTATTTTTAGTAACTGCAAACGCTTAGGGTGATCTTCATACTATCATGTGAAGACCTATCAAAATGTTTCTCCACTAGACACCCACTGCACCAGTCTCTTTAGCTCACAGTACCAAGGCTCTGAACAGACTTTTGTTTCTGTGCTTCCCAAGACAGTGCAAAATTGAGCTACTGAACTTAGCTTTTGCTCTTTGAGAGCTCTCTCTCTTTGAGAGCCCTCTGAGCACTCTCGCCTTCTGAGTGTTCACACCTAAACCCAGCTGGTGAGGCATCAGGACCAGTGCCAGTTCACCTGAACTCCCCAGGAGTTCAGCATGCATTTTCCCACCGTCTGAGAACCTGTTTTCTCCTTCGAAGTCACAAGTTGGCAGAAGCAAAAAGCTACACACAATGACATGAATCCCAATCCAATCACTCTTTTTTTTTTTTATTTTTCCTCTGGCACGAGGCATGCAAAGATTCCAATAAAAAAGATGAAATACCCAGCCACGGCCCCAGCCACACATCCCACCTAATCACCACTTCAAAGTGTTCCTCAGGGACACAAGTCAGTGTCTTTTTAAGGCTCTAGATCCCTTATTCTCAATTCTGTGCTTCTGGATCACATCTGTATTCTGCATTTTGGAGTCTGATCTTTCTGTACTGTAGCTAACTTTGACGCTCAGTGGGCCGCCTTTATTTTCCAAGCCACTTCAAGTCCTTCAGAGATTTGCTGGTTCAGCACTCATATCTCATTCTTTCATTTTGATTCTCAAAAAAATCTGCTCTTAAATTTCAGCCCTCTCAAATAAGTCAGAGAAAACAGTTTCTTTCAGCTTCAGGAAACCAGTGTCCAAGAGGATTTAAAATCTTGTTGCACTGTCAAGAGATATAAGGCAGTCCTAACAGCAGATGGCAGCTTCCTCGTAAACTCAGCAGTCAGTGTTGGAGCACTACCATAAAAGCAGCCAGAATCAATAAACTGGACGTGTACCAGTCTCCCAAGTCAGCATATGATATTCTGGACTTAAGAGGAAAACCTTCTACCACCACTTCTATCACTAGGTAATTCAAGCACCGGGGCTTGTTCATGAAAAGTTACTGAAATCAAAACCTGCAGAGCTGTAGAGAACCTGTGCTTTCAGTCACTAATTATGCACAGTTATGTTGCAGAATATGAAGATTTCAAATTATAGCAGGGGTTTTTTACAGTGAGGTTAGAAATTTAAGGGGATAATATGAAAACAACCATTAACACATAAAAAATCCTTCACAGCAGATATGAACACATTTTGCATCTATAGCTGAACACAAAAGTTCTCCACAACCATGTTCTGCTATAAAATTAAGCTAAGCCAAAACAAGAAGGAACTTTCCACAACGAAAGTCATAAAAAGATTTATTTTACACTCTTAATCTAAGCCTTCTGTTCATTTGCTTGAAATGTATTTTTACAAGGCTTTCTACAAAAAATAGTACTTCTTATCCCTCTCTGCCTCCTGGACTCTCCGTCAAGTAATCTTTCAAGTTACAGTGTTAGCAGTATTTAAGTTTTTTCTCCAGGACAAACCAAAACATTGCTTTTCGAAGCTGGTGATTGGGATCTGCAGGTTTAACACTGCTGACTCTCCTGAATGCCTCCCTGTTTCTTACTTTGCCAGTGGCTGAGGTTTCCTTTCTGCCTTCATCCCTTCTTCCCCAACACTGCCCCACTCCAGTGTGTGCTGGTTACAGAACTGTTATAAATCACCCCTAAATGTTACTGCTTTATAATCTGTTTTTCTCAGATTTTCACTCCGTTGGCCTGCATTGGTCTAAGTTCATCATTGCAGCACAAACAAACCAGACAATAATCTGATACCAGTTAAACTTCTTACTGGGTGGTTACACATGCAGTCAACTGAGTTACACATGCAAGACCAGAGCAAAAAAACAGTTGGATCCATGCATGCACAATATTCGTGAAGCTACTTTCGTGTTTCATGAAAGATGTATGAAGTAACTCTGTTGATTTTTTATATATTGCTTTCCTGTACTTAAAATTTTGTTGTATAAATCTTGAAAAAAATCAACTAAGTCCAAATGGTGGACTTAACAATATTATTTTCATTTTCCATTTATACTGTATTTGCATTCTAGTCTAGTTACAATATACTGTGATTTTTGGAATTAATAGGACTTTTGGCATTAATGCATATTTCACACTGACCATAAC
Source organism: Harpia harpyja (assembly GCF_026419915.1). Lineage (NCBI taxonomy): Eukaryota > Metazoa > Chordata > Aves > Accipitriformes > Accipitridae > Harpia > Harpia harpyja. Next base: position 76,889,749 of record NC_068969.1, on the reverse strand, counting down.
AAGAAGGTGTTTCAAACATGCATTAAAAACTGTGCCTATTAATATTTCCCATTCTTGTGAAGTAACAGCCAAAATCGTGGCATAGTCAATAATCGTCACATAGTTAATAAGAGTTGTGGTGAATGGAGTTAAATCCAGTTGGCAACCAGTCACAAGTGGTGTTCCCCAGGCCTCAGTATTGGGGCCAGTTCTGTTTAATATCTTTATCAATGATCCGGATGAGGGTATCAAGTGCACCCTCAGTAAGTTTGCAGATGACACCAAGTTGGGAGGGAGTGTTGATCTGCTCGAGGGTGGGAAGGCTTTACAGAGGGATCCAGACAGGCTGGATCGATGAGCCAAGGCCAATTGTATAAGGTTTAACAACTCCAAGTGCCAGGTCCTGCACTTGGGTCACAATAACCCCATGCAGCGCTACAGGCTTGGGGAAGAGTGGCTGGAAAGCTGCCTGGTGGAAAAGGACCTGAGGGTATTGGTCGACAGCCGGCTGAATATGAGCCAGCAGTGTGCCCAGGTGGCCAAGAAGGCCAACAGCATCCTGGCCTGTATCAGAAACAGTGTGGCCAGCAGGAGCAGGGAAGTGATTGTTCCCCTGTACTCGGCACTGGTGAGGCCGCACCTCGAGTACTGTGTTCAGTTTTGGGCCCCTCACTACAGGAAAGACACTGAGGTGCTGGAGCGTGTTCAGAGGAGGGCAACCAAGCTGGTGAGGGGTCTGGAGCACAAGTCTTATGAGGAGCAGCTGAGGGAGCTGAGGCTGTTTAGTCTAGAGGAAAGGAGGCTGAGGGGAGACCTTATCGCTCTCTGAAAGGAGGTTGTAGCTAGGTGGGTGCTGGTCTCTTCTGTCAGGTGGCTGGAGATAGGACGAGACGAAATGGCCTCAAGTTGCACCAGGGGAGGTTTAGATTGGATATTAGGAAAAATTTCTTTACTGAAAGGGTTGTCAAGCATTGGAACAGGCTGCCCAGGGAAGTGGTCGAGTGATCATCTCTGGAGGTATTTAAAAGACCTGTAGATGTGGTGCTTAGGGACATGGTTTAGTGGTGGACTTGGCAGTGTTAGGTTAATGGTTTGACTTGATTATCTTGGGGTCTTTTCCAACCTAAATGATTCTATGATTATTATGTAGTTGAAAGAAATGAAATTCTTTTCTTAAAAAAAAGAAATTTTTTTGTGAAAGAAAAGAGTGAAAGCTTTCTTCCACTCTTGGAATTCATGAAATCAAGTTACCTTTGACGTTCTACAAGCATTTCTTACCTTTTGGTGTGTGGTGGATTTTACCAATAACATTCTAAGTAGCATTTTCATACCATTCATTTAGAGACACTAAGTCTTACAAGGGAACCCCACCACATGCAAATATACAGAGGAGTTATTAAGTGCCCCACAGCAGCCTATCTGTTAGCTGCATCCATGAATATTTGCATGACTTAAAGATCTTACTTAGTTGGTATTTAAATGCAAACCTCAGTAACAACTTGATCTATGCAAAATTCCCACCAGAGTTTTAATGAAATATCTGAAAAGCAAATTAACTGCAGAAGCAGAACTTGAAAGAGTGCCTGTGGGTAATGAGGCAGAAACATGTGTGCAGTTACGTGCAAGGAAGTAATACAGAAACCTTAACTACCAGACTATGCTGGAGCTGTCAAACAGAACATGTTTTCCTTCTCTCCCTCAGCTTTTCTTCCCTCAGCAGCTCTGCAGCAGGTTAGTCCCACTGGGTTACTCCTGACCTCTGCAATTTGTAGGTTAGGGAGACCTTTCCTTGACTTCTATTTTAGCTTCCTGGGTTTAAAAGTTCAGCCATGACTTGGCACCATTCAGTCAGGGAACAGGCTAGCAATGTCATTTCCATGTCTGTGACACATGCTCTTTCTTGTTAAATATAATCCAATATGTTACTTAATTTAGGTTTCTACCTTTATGTCTAAACTGTCTTGCTGAAAGACCTCTATTTGCACATCCCTGAAGATTTTTGCCACACTTTGTCCTACCCTCCATCTCTTTTGTGCCAAAAATAAAACATAGGGACAGGAAGAATGATCAAGCAGTAGAAAGTAGTCCTAAACCCATAGAACTGTTTTAGAAACCACAACAACAACCAAAACCACATACCTACACATGCACGCCTACTTGGAAGTAATGCAACTTCACTAACATGAGGATGTGTCAAAAACAACACAGAGCGACAAAACTGAGCTTTGTAATCACTGGTATCATGTGTTATAGGTAAATTATCTATATCACAAGACAGGCCAAAGTGTGCCCCGTTAGCCAACTGTGAATTTAAAGAAGCTTCAGAGAAACATTATTAATTGAATTACAGACACAAGGAACTAATAAATGTTGCATGGGGTTGGGCATTATTGTCCCAGAGAAGCCTGAGTTCATTATTAATACTAGGTGTGGAGTTACAGCTTCCAAAGTGCTAGGTGTACAGTACTTCAGCCACTTCAGTGTTGCAGAGAGAGGATGAATTACAGCTCTCAGAGGTTGTTGCTAATGAATAGGATTCAAGTGCACTGTTCACATTTTTCAGTAACAGTTCAGGAAGGTTTCAGTCTCTAAGATCTAAAAACTCATTAAAAAGAAATGTCGTATTAATATTAATCACCCAGGACTTCTCCAAGTCTTAAAAAGATTGGCTAAAATCTGACTGCAAAACAACTCTTGTCAGGCACAGTTCACTTGAAAAGCAGTTCAGCGGTAATAATGGGCAAATTATAGTGTTATTTAATACCCAGCTGGCTTCCAGGACATCCAGGCTGGCTTCCAGGACTGCCAGTATGTGCACAGTAAGAGAGGTGAAATACTGATTCACTGGTGTACAAAGAGCACATCCAAAGTTGAAAAATTTCCACCATCTCACACAGGCACCTTATGTATCTTTGGGTTTTGTATAGTTATAAAATATTCTGTTTCCAATTCATCTGTCTTGATGGATGATCTAAGTCCTGTAATAGAACAAATGATGCTAAAAAAATACTGGAAAATCACCACATTATATTCTGTCCCTGGCAGATGAAGAGGTGTCTGTTCCGCTCTGTTTTTCTTAGAAAAACCAAAAAGTTTGTCATGGCTCTCTTTATGGTCTGTATTTAATTGGAAGTCCTTTAAAAAGCCTAAGCTTGACATTTGACTGCCTTTTTTTTTTTTTTAAATATTGTCATTTCACTTGTTTTGATAGTTTGCTAACTGGCTTGTGGTACAGCTTGAAAGTGAGACCACTGTTGGCACATTTCTGGATTCTTGTGTTCAATTCTCTGATTATATGGTACCATAATAAGCTTTGCTAGTGGATATAAACTACCTAGCTGTTAAAAGCCTTTGCTATTTTATAGCACAAAACTTTGGCTATCTGAAGTGTTATGTGCACTAACAAGGGGAGTGAGATTAGTATACCAGAGCCAAACACAGTAGCACAGCTTTTAAAGCTTCCCCTTTCCTTCATAACTCTGCAAAACCCAACCAGGAGAATACACAGGTAGGGATGCAAGTCCCCAAAATCAGACCCTCAGAGGTAAATTGGAATAGCTTTCCCTGGACATTTTCCAATTTGCAACAGCTGAAGCTATGGCCCATGAGGGTTTATTTTATTTTGTTCCTTTTTCTAATCCAAAAATCTTTTCAATAGTTTACCCCCCTCTCTAAATCTCACTCTTGTAAGTAATGATTGATGGTCGTTATCATCTGATGGCTCTTCAAGTAATTTTGTGCTGGCCTGAGTAGGCAGTGTCAAGAGGAAATGTGCACAAATTATTGTCTCCCATAGAAAAGGCAAAACAAAAGTACTCACAAAGAATGTAAACCAGTGGAAAGAAAACGGAAAAAAAAAAAAAAAAAACAAAAACAAGAAAACTTCTGAAGGAGAATATTTGTCTTGGAAATGAGAAAAAGTCTGGTCTCCAGCCACAGCCATGCTCTCAACAGCACAGACCACTGTGTCCTCAATCTGCAGCCTAACATGTCTATTGCTTAGGGCCTAAGAGAGTGGTGGTGCCCTTTCCTGCATAACATCTGTTCATTCCCCTCCGTGCTTCTTCCTCACTTTTTTCACATCTCCAGACCTGTAAAGATCTGACCATGAAGTCTCAAGGTGAGGTTAGAGTCTGTCAATGCCGGTACAATTCAACTTCAAACTGCAGATGGACACTCTGCAGCAGGGCAGTATCCTTAGTCATGGTTCTTCAGATAATAATCAGGGTCTGTTTGAAATGCATCTTTCCAGACACAGCAACGTAAATTAGAAATTAGAGCTGATCTAATTTACCAGTGCAGCTCTATTAAGAATGCTATTTCAGCAATGAGTATCTCAGCCAGGTTTTGACAGAAGGCATTTTCTACAGAGCAACTAGTTCTGCATCTGTGTTTTAAAGTTATTGTTCATTCATGCATTTTCAGAACAAAAAGAATGGAGAAGATTAACTATTTTACAAAGTAGTCACTAGAGCTAAGCAGAAATCATCGTTCCGACCTTATACTTTTTAAGCTATGAAACAACACTCCCTCAGGAGAAACTGGTTTTGAATTATCAAAGCGAGGGTGTTGTGCAACAAAGAATAAGGAAATATCTTCTTCTACCTCTAAGAAGATAGCCTTTTTTTTCCCCCACACATTCCATAATACTCTCAAATCTGCACAGGGGAAGAAGCAGATGACATAGGAAAATACTCGCTAATAGTAACTGTTGACCAGAAGTTTTGACAGCAAGATATGCTAATACAAGGGCATTCAAAAGTCACATTATTGATTTACAAGTTTAAGGCACTTAAAGCCAGTGTGTGTCCATTTTCCACATATACAAGAATAATGCCAATCTATCAGATTAATGATTCTGGTATAAATTTTAAATGACTTGCTAAAATACAAAACAAATACATAGATACTCTAAAATGTGCTGATATAGACACTTCTGTATTGTTATAACTACAATCATAATAAAGCATCCATTGATAAGATATTATTTCTTATTTTAAGCAGCATAATAACACCAGATCTTCCAATACAACTCAGTTGAATTTAGGCTTCAAAGAGCCAATTACAAAAACAGGACTCTAGAAAACAGTCTATGACTGTATTTTGGAGTGTAAACTATTGGGTTTGATTTTTTCAAAGGTACTGAGTGCTTCCAAATTCCATCATTTTCACCTAAGATGCTAAACATGGATTTAAGTGCCTAATTCTCAGCACACACATTTAAAAATGTGACCAAAGATTAGGTTTTAGTTTTTAGCTTTTATTTTTTATTCCAGCTGTTTGCTGGGTTTATGTGTTTTGTCTGATGAGATATGCACAACTCTGCAGAGAACTGTGAAAATCTGAATAGGATTGCCTGGAATAAAAAGTAACTACTTTTTAAATCTTTTTTGACAGAGAAACATAGTAATAAACTTAATTCTTCAGTTAATAAAGGTAGATTCAAAATAAATAAGCTGATCTGAAGAACTGTCATTTGGTGTTGGAATACACAATTTTCTAGGGCAAATAAACTGATAACATGCTTCCAAGCCTACTTCGAGAGCTGTAGCAAAGCATATAAAAAAAAACATTGTTGCAAACTGCCATAAGAGCACATAGTTGCATATCTTTTGCTAAAATAAACCTTCTGATGTTGGCAAATAAAATTGAATGCATGTCTAGTCTTCCAGTCTAGATTGTTGATAAACTAATGTTGAAAATTGATAAACTAATGAACTTTTAGGTAGAATTGCTGCCCATGCTGAATGTACAAGGACCACCTCACCCTGAATATTAAAAAAAGAAATTGTTAAGATAAAAAGGCAGCTAACAAGGGTGGGATTTTGAAAACTCATTATTGGCTTAATTGAGAAAACCCACCTCAAAGATTAAAAAAAGTGCAGAAATTTAGCATTCACTGAGGATGACTAGAAGCACTCATCCAATTACAAACATTTCATAGTAACATAGATTTTTAAGGCTGGAAAGGATTGGTGTTCCCACTCCCTCTGACATGGAAAGGATGACAGAGGCTACAGATGTTCGTTGAGGGGCTCCTGATTCAAACCCACAACTAGTGGCTGAGCTAAAACATATCATGCAAAAAGTTACACATCTGATTTAGAGGCTTCTATTTGTAGTTAATCATTTACCCTCACTGCAAATACATTTGCCAGTTGTCCTGAAACACATCTTTTTTACAATGTCATATAAGCAGACTGAGAGAAGCAGCTGATGTTAATCATCAAATCAGAATGGTTTGGGCTGGGAAAGACCTTTAAATGTCATCTAGTCCAACCCCCTTCCAATGAGCAGGGACATCTTCAACTAGATCAGGTTGCTCAGAGCCCCATCCAACCTGACCTTGAATGTTTCCAGGGATGGGACATCTACAACCTCTCTGGGCAACCTGTTCCTGTGCCTCACCACCCTCACCATAAAAAATTTATTCCTTGTACCTACTCTGAATCTACCTTCTTTTAGTTCAGAACCATTTCCACTTGTCCTATTGCTACAGTCCCTACTAAAAAGTTTGTCCCCATCTTTCTTATAAGCCCCCTTTAAGTATTGAAAGGCTGCAATAAGGTCTCCCCAGAGCCTTTTCTTCTCCAGGCTGAACAACCCTAACTCTCTCAGCCTTTCCTTAAGCAGAGGTGTTCCCGCCCTCTGATCATTTTTGTGGCCCTCCTCTGGACCTGTTCCAACAGGTCCATGTGTTTCCTGTGCTGAGGACTCCAGAGATGGATGCAGTACTCCAGGTGGGCTTTCACCAGAGCTGAGTAGCGGAGCAGAATGACCTCCCTTGACCTGCTGGCCACACTTCTTTTGATGCAGCCCAGGATATGGTTGGCTTTCTGGGCTGTGAGCGTACATTGCCAGCTCATGTCCAGTTTTTCATCCACCAGTACCCACAAGTCCTTCTCTGCAGGGCTGTTCTCAAGTCCTTCATCCCCCAGCCTGTATTGATACTGGGGGTTACCCCAACCCAGGTGCAGGACCTTGCACTTGGCCTTGTAGAACCTCATGAGGTTCACACGGGCCCACTTCTCAAGCTTGTCCAGGTCCCTCTGAATGGCATCCCGTCACTCAAGCATGTCAACCGCACCACTCAGCTTGGTGTCATCTGCAAATTTGCTGAGGGTGCACTCGATCCCACTGTCTGTGTCATTGATGAAGATATTAAACAGTACTGGTCCCAGTACAAACTCCTGAAAGAGACCACTCATCACTCATATCCCTACAGACATTGAGCCATCGACCACTAACTCTCTGGATATGACCATACAGCCAATTCCTTACCCACCAAATAGTCCATCCATCAAATCTATACCTCTCCAATTTAGAGAGGATGATGTTGCAGGGGACCATGGCAAAGGCCTTACAAAAGTCCAGCTAGATAACATCCTTAGCTCTTCCTTTGTCCACTGATGTAGTCACCCCAACATAGAAGGCCACTAGGCTGGTCAGGCAAGACTTGCCCTTGGTGAAGCCATGCTGGCTGTCTTGAATCACCTCCCTCTCTTCCATGTGTCTTAACATAGCTTCTAGGAGGATCTGTTCTCTGATCTTCGCAGGCACAGAGGTGAGGTTGACAGGGCAATAGTTCCCATGGTCCTCCTTTCTACCCTTTTTAAAAATGGGTGCAATGTTTCCCTTTTTCCAGTCACCAGAGACTTCACTTGACTGCCATGACTTTTCAAATATCGTGGAGAGTGGTTTGGCAACTACATCAGCCAATTCCCTCAGGACTCTGGGATGCATCTCCTCAGGTCCCATAGACTTACATATCTTCAGGTTCATCAGGTGGTCATGAACGTGATCTTCTCTTGCAGTGGGAGGGACTTTGCTCCCCCAGTCCCTGTCTTGAGGTCCACCCACTTGAGAAGTGTGGGAAGAGAGGTTCCCAGTGAAGACTGAGGTAAAAATGTTGTTGAGTATCTTAGCCTTCTCCTTGTCTCTTGTTACCAATGTGCCAGTCGTGTTCATTGAGGGTACACTTTCTTTGATCTTCCTTTTCTGGCTGACATACCTATAGAAACCCTTCTTATTATTCTTTGCATCCCTTGCCAAGTTCAGCTGCAGCTGGCCCTTGGTCTTTCTGACCCCATCCCTACACATGTATGTCCCTATACTCTTCCTGGGATACCTCTCCCTGCTTCGACTGCCTGTCTGTGCATTTCCCTCTTGCTCTTTAGTTTGACCAGCAGGCCTTGACTCATCCATGCCAGTCTCTTACTGTCCTTTCCTGATTTCTTACACATGGGGATCAAGAGCTTTTGCGTTCTATGGAAAGCATCCTTAGATCTTCCAGCTCTGTTCTTCTGTGTCCCTGAGTGCAATTTCCCAGGGGGTCCCATTGACTAACTCCTTGAACAACTGGAATTTTGCTTTCCTAAAATTCAGGGTCCTGACTTTATTCTTTGCCTGTCCCATATCCCTCAGGACTAGAAATTCCAGCAGTGCATGATCATTGCCACCCAGGCTGCCTCCAATCTTGACGTCTCTGGTTAGCTCACTTGCGTTGGTGTCCAACAGGTCCAGTATCACATCCCCTCTGGTCCTTAGGCCTGTCCCTAAGATGTGGTGTCCTGGGTTCAGCTGGGATAGACTTAATTTTTACAGGAACCTGGGAGGTGGGGGGGCATAGCCGGGGCAGCCGACCTGAACTAGCCAAGGAGCTATTCCATACCATGTCACATCATGCTCAGTATATAAATGGGGAGCGGGCCGGGGGGAGGGCTCGGGACTTTCGGTGGCGGAGCGTCGGGTTCCGGGTGGTGAGCAGTTGCACTGTGCATCACTCTTTTTGTATATTCTTTCATTAGTACCGTTGTTGTTGTTGTAACCTTTTTTTGTGTTGTCCCAGTAAACTGCCCTTATCTCAACCCTCGAGGTTCCAGGTTTTTTTTTTCTTTTCTCTCCTCCGTCTCCTCCCTATCCCACCAGAGGGGGGCGGGAGGAGTGAGCGAGCAGCTGCGTGGTCCTTTGTTACCAGCTGGGCTGAAACCACGACACTCCTTTTTGGCGCCCAACGTGGGGCAGGAAGTGTTGAGATAACGACAGGTCTGGCCAGAGCGTGTTGAAACAAATTTGTCATACGCATTTCTTATATTAGATAAATAGATGTTAGTCACAATGTTGATTCATTTGTTTACATGGTGGCATTTTGTAAGTTCTTATATGCTCTAGGTATTGCCTGTAGTTACGTTTCTCACCTCTGGGAGAGTGATTGGGATTATCATTTTGCTGTACTGGGTAATGTCGACTTGTGAAATGATTACATCACTGGTCATGAGGTTAAGCTGGTATCTGTATGAGGCAGTGATATCCCTTCCATACTTCGGGCACCTTCTATCGGATTTTATTGGTAATTACACTCAATCCATGGGGAAGTTAGGGGGGGATACTTTCCCCCGTCCGTTCGCCTCCCTTCTCTCCTTCCGACTAATTACAACAGCTTTTGAGAATTTTGAATATCCTTGGGATGCGCAAGCCAGTGTGTTGTTAGTGCTATGCCTCCTGAATATGTTTCAGGTCTTGTTTAGGGCTACAAAAAGGCTCCTTAAGAGTACCACCCAGAGATCTGCCCCAAAGCTGGATATTCATGGGTGGCACGGCATGTGGGAGGATATGGGCAGGTATCTAGAGAACTTCTCACCTCCAGTGGCTTGGAAGTTCACTCCTAAACAACTACAGAACCCTCATGAAGTGGTAGAATATTTGAAAGAAAAATGCTGTGGCTATCCCAAAGACGTACAAGTCACTGCACCGTGCTGGGCCTGGCCAGTATCTACCAAACACTGCTTGATACTAGGCAGCACCCTCAGGGGGAAAAGGGGGAAAAGATGGAAAACAGGACAACAGGCACCGTGACTACCCCAACCCCGACAACAGGCACCATGACTACCCCAACCCCAACAACAGGCACCGTGGCTACCCCAACCCCGACAACTGGCACCGTGGCTACCCAAACCCCGACAACTGGCACCGTGGCTACCCAAACCCTGACAACTGGCACCGTGGCTACCTCAACCCCGGCAACAGACAGTGTGGCTACCCCTACCCCAGCAACAGGCAGTGTGGCTACCCCAACCCCAGTGACAGATACTGCAGCTAAACCAGAGAACCAACCTGTGCCAGTATCAGTCGCCCCTGTACAGAAAAAGAAACACACAAAGAAATCAGTTCCCTTAGTGAGAGATGAAGATGAACCAGGGTCATCGCGAGAACAGGAGGAAGAGGCAGAACCTGAAATAATTACCCGATCTCTATCCCTGAGTGAGTTGCATGACATGCAAAAAGATTTTAGCCGCCACCCAGGTGAGCACATTGTTACCTGGCTGCTCCGATGCTGGGATAATGGGGCTAGTAGTGTGGAATTAGAGGGTAAGGAAGCCAAGCAGTTGGGATCTCTGTCTAGGGAAGGGGGCATCGACAAGGCGATTGGGAGAAAAACGCAAGTCCTCAGCCTCTGGACGCGACTTCTGTTAGGTGTAAAGCAAAGATACCCCTTCAAGGATGAAGTTACATGTCACCAAGGCAAGTGGACCACCATGGAGAGAGGTATCCAGTACCTGAGGGAATTAGCCGTGCTGGAGGTGATTTATAATGATCCAGAAAATGCGCGGTCACCCACAGATCCAGATGAAGTCCAATGCACACAACCGATGTGGCGGAAGTTTCTACGAAGTGCACCACCAAACTATGCCAACTCATTGGCAGTCATGTCCTGGAAAGAAGGCTATGGACAAACGGTGGATGAATTGGCTGTCCAACTCCGGCAATACGAAGGAAGTCTCTCTTCCTCCCTACGGGCCTGTGTCTCGGCTGTAGAGGAATTGTCCCGAGAGTTCCAGCAATTCAAAGTGGATATGTCCTCCTCCCCACCTGTACAGGCCTGCATCACAGCTATTGGGAGTAAGCACTCCTCTGCCCAAGAGAGAGGAGAGAGAAAGTACACACGACGGGCTAACCTGTGGTTTTACCTGCGTGACCATGGAGAGGACATGAGGAAGTGGGATGGAAAACCTACCTCAGTCCTGGATGCACGGGTACAGGAGCTGCAAGAAAAAGCAACCAGAAAAGAGGATTCTTCTTGGAAAGCTGCTGCTCCAGTTTCCCGTGAGCAGTCCCCCAGACGCAGTAGATGGGCTGATCCCATTTCTGATCCTCTTGAAGGGACTTCTGATTCACGTGTGCGAAAAGTGAGTAACGGATATTCTAACCAGGATTAGAGGGGCCCTGCCTCCAGCCAGGTGGAGGAGAGGGACAACTGAGTCTACTGGACAGTGTGGATTCGATGGCCTGGCACATCAGACCCGCAGGAATATAAGGCTCTAGTGGACACTGGTGCACAATGTACCCTAATGCCATCAAGTTATAAAGGGGCAGAACCCATCTGTATCTCTGGTGTGACAGGGGGATCCCAAGAGCTAACCGTATTGGAAGCTAAAATGAGTCTAACCAGGAATGAGTGGCATAAACACCCCATTGCAACTGGCCCAGAGGCCCCGTGCATCCTTGGTATAGATTATCTCAGGAGGGGGTATTTCAAGGACCCAAAAGGGTACCGTTGGGCCTTTGGTATAGCTGCATTGGAGACGGAGGAGATTGAACAGCTGTCTACCCTGCCTGGTCTCTCTCAAGACCCTTCGGTTGTGGGGTTGCTGAAGGTTGAAGAACAACAGGTGCCAATTGCTACCACGACGGTGCACCGGCGGCAATATCGCACCAACCGAGACTCCCTGATCCCCATCCATAAGCTGATTTGCCAATTGGAGAGCCAAGGAGTGATCAGCAAGACTCACTCACCCTTTAATAGTCCCATATGGCCCGTGCGGAAATCTAATGGGGAATGGAGACTAACAGTAGATTATCGTGGGCTGAATGAAGTCACGCCACCGCTGAGCGCTGCTGTGCCAGATATGTTAGAGCTTCAATATGAACTGGAATCAAAGGCAGCTAAGTGGTATGCCACAACTGACATTGCTAATGCATTTTTCTCCATTCCTTTGGCAGCGGAGTGCAGGCCACAGTTTGCTTTCACTTGGAGGGGCGTCCAGTACACCTGGAATCGATTGCCCCAGGGGTGGAAACACAGCCCCACCATTTGCCATGGACTAATCCAGACTGCACTGGAAAAAGGTGAAGCTCCGGAACACCTGCAATACATTGATGACATCATCGTATGGGGCAACACGGCAGAAGAAGTCTTTGAGAAAGGGAAGAAAATAATCCAAATCCTTTTGAAGGCTGGTTTTGCCATAAAAGAAAGTAAGGTCAAGGGACCTGCACAGGAGATCCAGTTCTTAGGAGTAAAATGGCAAGACGGGCGTCGTCAGATCCCTATGAATGTGATCAACAAAATAGCAGCTATGTCCCCACCGACTAATAAAAAGGAAACACAGGCTTTCTTAGGTGTTGTGGGCTTTTGGAGAATGCATATTCCAAATTACAGTCAAATTGTAAGTCCTCTCTACCAAGTTACCCGGAAGAAGAACGATTTTAAATGGGGGCCTGAGCAATGACAAGCCTTTGAACAAATTAAACGGGAGATTGTTCATGCAGTAGCTCTTGGGCCAGTCCGGGCAGCTCAAGATGTTAAAAATGTGCTCTATACTGCAGCTGGGGAGAATGGCCCTACCTGGAGCCTCTGGCAGAAAGCACCTGGGGGGACCCGAGGCTGACCCCTGGGGTTTTGGAGTCGGGGATATTGAGGATCCGAGGCTCGCTATACTCCAACTGAAAAAGAGATATTGGCAGCATATGAAGGAGTTCGAGCTGCCTCAGAAGTGGTTGGTACTGAAGCACAGCTCCTTTTAGCACCCCGACTGCCAGTGCTGGGCTGGATGTTCAAAGGGAAAGTCTCCTCTACACATCATGCAACTGATGCCATGTGGAGTAAGTGGGCCGCACTGATCACACAACGAGCTCGCATAGGAAACCCCAGTTGCCCAGGAATTGTGGAAGTGATCATGGACTGGCCAGAAGGCAAAGATTTTGGAATGTTGCCAGAGGAGGAGGTGACACGGGCTGAAGAGGCCCCGCTGTATAATAAACTGCCAGAAAATGAGAGACAATATGCCCTGTTCACTGATGGGTCCTGTCGCATTGTGGGAAAGCATCAGAGGTGGAAAGCTGCCGTATGGAGTCCTACACGACTAGTTGCAGAAACTGCTGAAGGAGAAGGTGAATCGAGTCAGTTTGCAGAGGTGAAAGCCATCCAGCTAGCGTTTGACATGGCTGAAAGAGAGAAGTGGCCAGTGCTCTGTCTCTATACTGACTCATGGATGGTGGCAAATGCCCTGTGGGGGTGGCTACAGCAGTGGAAGAAGAGCAACTGGCAGCGCAGAGGTAAACCCATCTGAGCGGCCGCACTGTGGCAAGATATTGCTGTTCGGATAGAGAAGCTAGTGGTAAAAGTACGTCACGTAGATGCTCATGTACCCAAGAGTCGGGCCACTGAAGAACATCAAAACAACCAGCAGGCAGATCAGGCTGCCAAGATTGCAGTGGCTCAGGTGGACCTGGACTGGCAACATAAGGGTGAGCTGTTTATGGCTCAGTGGGCCCGTGATACCTCGGGCCATCAGGGAAGAGATGCAACATATAGATGGGCTCGTGATCGAGGGGTGGACTTGACCATGGACACTATCGCACAGGTTATCCATGAATGTGAAACATGCTGCAATTAAGCAAGCCAAGCAGCTAAAACCTGTGTCGCATGGAGGGCGATGGCTGAAATATAAACAGTGGGAGGCCTGGCAGATTGACTATATCATACTCCCACAAACTCGCCAAGGCAAGTGCCATGTGCTTACAATGGTGGAAGCAACCACTGGATGGCTGGTAACATATCCTGTATCCCACGCCACTGCCCAGAACACTGTCCTGGGCCTTGAAGAGAAAGTTTTATGGTGACACGGCACCCCAGAAAGAATCGAGTCGGACAACGGGACTCACTTCCGAAACAACCTCATAGACACCTGGGCCAAAGAACATGGCATTGAGTGGGTATATCACATCCCTTATCACACACCAGCCTCCGGAAAAATCGAACGATACAATGGACTGCTGAAAACTACATTGAGAGCAATGGGGGGTGGAACTTTCAAACATTGGGATACACATTTAACAAAAGCCACCTGGTTAGTTAATACTAGAGGATCTGCCAATCGGGCTGGCCCCGCCCAACCAAGACTTCCACATACTGTAGAAGGGGATAAAGTCCCTGTAGTGTGCCTGAGGAGTATGTTAGGAAAGACGGTCTGGGTTAGTCCCCCCTCAAGCAGAGACAAACCCATCCAAGGGGTTGTTTTTGCTCTGGGACCTGGGTACACCTGGTGGGTGATGCAGAAGGATGGGGAATTTCGATGTGTACCTCAGGGAGATTTGATTTTGGGAGAGAATAGCCAGTGAATTAGGCTGTATGATATTTAACTGCTAAATAACCTGCCAATGTATGTCATTGTATCTATAGTGTCTATATGCCATATCAAGGGTATTACTGTAAGAATTACCCAAATGACTGAAGGATGGACTTTGAAACTGAGCCAAGTACAACAGTGATAGAACTTGAACTGGTGCCCAGCAATTTCCTCAGGATCAACCTCTTCAACCTGCAGGCCAAGGGTGTGGGTTGCACCAAATGTACGGGCCACAAGTTCCAGAGGCAGCATACAACAACCTAACACCTCACACCATCTCTCTTATCCTCAAGAACTGTTACAACAGATGGAGCCCCAAAGTCATGGACTAAATAAAATTGATGGACATGTTGGAGGGATAACCCATCGACTAAGGGAATACTATTTGGGGGGGGGGGGGGGGAGGGGCGGGGGGGGAGTGTCCATTCCATATATATATATAAGACAAGGAAAGTGGTAGTAGTTGATTGGAAAATGTAGGATCTGGGCATGATGTAGATGGTATAGAATAAAGGGTGGATAATGTCCTGGGTTCAGCTGGGATAGAGTTAATTTTTACAGGAACCTGGGAGGTGGGGGGGCATAGCCGGGGCAGCCGACCTGAACTAGCCAAGGAGCTATTCCATACCATGTCACATCATGCTCAGTATATAAATGGGGAGCGGGCCGGGGGGAGGGCTCTCGACTTTCGGTGGCGGAGCGTCGGGTTCCAGGTGGTGAGTAGTTGCACTGTGCATCACTCTTTTTGTATATTCTTTCATTAGTACCGTTGTTGTTGTTGTAACCTTTTTTTGTGTTGTCCCAGTAAACTGCCCTTATCTCAACCCTCGAGGTTCCAGGTTTTTTTTTTTTTCTCTTCTCCGTCTCCTCCCTATCCCACCAGAGGGGGGCGGGAGGAGTGAGCGAGCAGCTGCGTGGTCCTTTGTTACCGGCTGGGCTGAAACCACGACATGTGGCCTAAGAAATTATCCTCAATGCACACCAGGAGTCTCCTGGATTGCCTACAGCACTCCATGCTACTTTTCCAGCAGTTGTCAGGGTGATTGAAGTCCCCCAGCAGGATGAGAGCCTACAAGCACGATGCCTTCTGCAGCTGGAGTTAAGAAGGTTTTGTCAGTACATTCCCCTTGATCAGGCAGCCCTGCTACCTCATGAGGGAAGACCCTCTTCCTCCTCCTTCAAGAGAAGAATCCCCTCTAACACCAGCAGGCCTTGTGCCATGTAGACCATCCTGTTATCGAAAAATGAAAAATTCTGTCAGTGACACCAGCCATGGAGCCACGTATTGGTATGCTGAGTCTGTCTGTTTCTTCCAGTATCACTGCCCTGGAAGGCAGTGTAAAAAGTATCACAACTGGAAGGACAGAGGAAAAAGCTGCCTGTGCCCCAGATCCCCTTACCAACTGTCCCAAGGCGCAGAAGTCTCTTTTGATTGCCCTTGGACTACATGTTGCAGCTTCATTGCCACCCACATGGAAGAGCAATAATGGGTAATAGTCCAGGGCTGTACCAGGCTAGGGAGTTTCCTAGGAACTAGAAATTGCTAGGAATGCTGGGATATAAGATTGGGTATAAAAATAGAAGCTCTGTTCAGAGGAAGAATACAACAAATTTTAACTTTATGTATATGGGGATTCTTCAATTATAGACTATGCAAAATAAAGTAATTGTTATCTGATTATCTAATCTGCTCATCTATTTTTTTCTGAAATTTCCCTCACCTTCACAATGCTTCCACTTTACATCTCCTAGGTCCTCTGTTCTCTTTTACCCCCTTCCATGTCACCTTCTTTCACAATATACCTTCCATTTCCTCTTTGCAACCGTATCCTTCCCAAAATGACCTTACCTTGTAGAAGGAAAAAATTGTAGATCTTCCACACCATATTTCATATGCTCTTTCCTACCATTATGTCTGTGTTTTCTATCCATATCAAAAACTGTCTGCAGGAGAGACCATATTTTCTTTGTTAGATGTGTCTAATGAAACATGACCATAGGTTTTGTTGGTATTTGGGCAGTACTGCAGTGAATGAGTTATTCAAAAGAGAGGAGCCTAACAGTTTTGGCAAAAGAATAAAGTTCTCTGTGTTTACCCAGTTCACTGTGCTTGGTGGAAATTTAACTCTAAATGAAAACTTAACTTTTAGCCTTAATGAAAATGTAGTAACAGGTTTGCTAGGGCAAAATGCAATTTTATATGTGGCATACCTAAAAATCAATGAAAATGCAAGCTCAGTTTCCAATCAGTTTGCTTCTTCAGAAGTTAAAAAAAAAAATCTTTTCTTCTTTCCAAAAGTAAGAATAGAAAGATAAACCCTTTCTTCCCACCCTAGTAATCTTGAGGTATTCCTGAAATTGCATCATTCTTATTGAATGAGATATTAAACTTATCAGTGGAAGAATTTACCAACATTAACCTAACTGATGAAAATGAAAGATTTTGCAGGTCTACAGAGACAAGAAAGTACTGATCTGCAATGCCATTTACTTCCACTTCCTGTGAAAACACATGCTGGGAAAGAGAGATTAGAGATGGTTTGAAGTCAATTGCGTCAGTAGGTCTAGAAATAAAGTGAAAGTTCAGAAAAACAGTGCAAAGTGCAAAGCAGGATGGCAGATATTCATTATGGAAATCAAACCATACTTCAGGACAGACAACTTCTTTTTCATCTTCCATGGCTTGTTTCGTAGCGTGGCGATTAGTTTCTTTTTTTCTTCTACTTCTTCTTTCAGCTTGGCCAATTCTTCCTCTGTAATTGGCTCCTCCTCAGAGTCAGAATCAGAGCTTCAAATAAAAGCAGGAACAAAAACCATCACCAAAACTCAGAAAGGACAGAAGTTTTCACTGAAGCACATACTTGGTGTTAATTCTTGTTAACTTTGCAACCTAGATAAATGCCTTCACTGTTGCACAGAAGGGAGAACACAGTTCACTTAGACTTGTTATTAATTTTAGTATGAAAGGCAAAGCCTGCACACAAAGTGCAGAGCTGCAGCTGAACCAGCACTACACCCAGAGCATCCCATGGAGAGTCGGCAGTGCTCCTGGGGAAGTGTCTGACAGCCACTGATCATTCCTGCAGGAGTAACCAGCCTCCTCAGAGTCCAACCCAAACTCACAACAGACAAGTGAGAACACTATAACTGCAGTCATAATAATGAACTTGTTCACCCCACTTCAGTGTGCCACAGGAGAGAGAAGAGACACCACAGCCACAGCAAAGACAAGTGTAAACACCAGATGACAGCCCATTGACTGATCAAGGCAGTAACATTTCAGAGATGGGAAAGATTCAAAGCCACATTGCAGCAAGGCTGTGATGTGTCCTAGCACTTGGAGTAAGCAGATGCAATAGTAATGGCATCTCCAGATGTGTTGTGTGGTAATCTGAACTTCTTATTCATGCATCTGTTTGTAGTATCTTTGGAAAGCATCGCTGATTAAGGCAATGTCCATTTTCCTAAAACCTGCATAGATATCTTTTTCTGGGAGCAATCTTACATCTCATATAATGGCATATAGCAAATCATTAGCAACGGGTGTTACCTTTTCTTACGCCAGCAAACAGGAAAATGGTAAAAAGGCAATCATTAGACTCTGACTTCCTGCCCTAAAAGGCTGACAGTGACAACTACCACTAAGTGAGCGCCTAGTAAAAGCAGTTTAATGCCTTTCTATTTGTTTCTTGTTGTGTTTTCTTTTGCCTTTTTTTTTATGCTTTGAATATTTGAAAATGTATTGCAGGGTTTTTTTAAATAGTTTTCTGGTTTGTTTTGGGAACAGTTCATTCAGGCTTTACCAGGCAAGCAGTTTTCAGACTGTTTTGCTTATAATTCACCTTTTTGAGTGTTTGATATTCGAAATCTGATGTCAGAGCTGAATGATTTTTTACCTAAGCCACCTAATTCTATAGTTTCTATCTTCTGGACAACTAAAGAATTATAAACTTTTTCTTCTACCAAAATAGATAACACAGGTGTCGTTAAAGATTTGTGTGACATGAAGGTCAAAGGGTTTACTTGTGTGACATAAAGGACAAAAGGGTTTATCAGTAAGAATATTTATGAAAAGTTTCAAAACAAACAAATACAATAAAAGCAAAATTCTTTTTGCAACACAGTAAAATACAAATTTCTCATTGGTCATCTACCTTTAGTTTTCATGAAATACACATCATTATAGCAAAAGCTATAGGGGATCTGTTAAAAAATTTCAGACACACAGGAGTAAGTTGGCAAAGGAAAGAAAAAAGCTTTCATAGTTATCAGGTACCCTGCTATTAAAGACTCAAATGCTATTTATTGAAAAGACTGTCACATTAGAGAGTTGAACCCATCAGCCATAAAATTTCAGACTTCATGTGATAAAAAACAGTGCCGCAGAAAATATAAATCTACAGAAAGGAACACAGCTACTGAACACGAGACATATTTATTGTTATTCCAGTATTGCGAAGAGCAAGGGAAGAACTGTATGAAAACTTAAGTCAAATGGATGAAGGTCAGGAAAAAGATTTGTGCATATAATTTTAAGGCATTGTAATGCAAAATGAGCCATGTCTTTAAGAAGAAGAGAAGGATTAAAGGAGTCTGGTTTTGAGAGTGGTTTAAATCTGTAGTTGTTACAATCAGCTGTTTTGCATTTTACAAAGCAGACAGCAACATGCCCAATATTGATGATTTCCTTTGACAGAAGATTGCTGCGTTATGCAAAATTGAAATACGCAGTTTTATGAGATCATAGTGAGAGTGGTGGGAAATATGAGTGGTAAGTGCTAATGCAGTGAGCTTACTGAGGAAAGGAAGCTGAGCAGAACACAAGAGGTAAAGTAGGGATAATATTGGCTCTGGTACCCATTGCCCACTACTGCTTTGTCTTTGCAAACACATCTAATCTTTCATTTTTCACTTTCCTTTGGAACCAGGAAAACAATAAAAATTCCAAATTTTTAAGCACCTTTAAGAAATCAGTATTTTCAAGAGTGTTTACACTACACAGTCAAACTTTACGCAGTTACAGCAGATTTTTCCTTTAGCTCAAGTGGTTGAACACTATGAGATTTAAGCCAGGAAATCAGAATTCCATCTTCTGCAACTGAAAGTCTTAGCCTTTCATGAAAGGTTGCAATTCCTACATTTGAAGGCCAGAAGGGTTCACTGTGACTTTCAGACTAACACAGAGCACAAAACATCACTAAATAATTTCACATCAAGCCCCCACCTTCTCTGGCTCCGGTTCAATGCACACAATGCATCTTTTCCTAAGTCGGTAGAGCTTTTGAAATCAATGATGCTTCCTTAAATCACACACATAATGAACTTGCTCATAATATTCATCTGTGTTTTGGTTTTATGCCCATATTGTACATCTGTGTTTTGGTTTTAGTTTCATCTCCTCTTTATGGATGTAATCTACTTTTCTCACAATCTTTGTAAAAGCCATTTTATAAAGGTAAAAATTAAGATGAAAATGTTTTCTTGGAGATTGGATGTTTTCAGCAAAAAGACTAGTAGGACTTTAAGAGTTTACAGTGATGAGTGAATAAATTTGACTATATTTCTTCCTAGTTTTTTGTGAAAATTCTATTGTTTATTGATAATCCCCGTAACACCCCCTGGCAGTTAGTGCTCTTCAGCAATCTTCCTGCTAGCAAAAAGACGCAGTGCCTCTACTGCCTTAATCTTCCATGTACCCGTGGACTTTTGCATAAGCTTTATACTCTTCAGTAATCCTACTAAAAATCAGTTGATTTGCTCACATGTAGAGCTAGCTATACAGTAAAAACAGAAAGTGCATAGGCTAGGCAGAATATAAGATTCCTTCTCTGAGGATTTGTAGCTCAAGTGACTGCACACTGCCTAAGAACAGAAGATTTAAAACTCACCCAGAAATAACTCCTTTCACCATGGAATTATCCTGTGAAACTCACTACCACAAATTAGCAGACATCAAAATAATCAGGTTAAAAAAAAAAACAAAAAAGAATTAACACATAGTTCATCTAGGATTCCTTTATGTCCTTTATGTAGAATAACTAGGGCATAAAGATGTTGTCCTGATTTAGGTGAAAAGTAGAGGGGAGGAAGAGGGTAACAGCAGCAGATTCTACTGACTTGTACTGTGACCTAGCTAGAAAGGGAAGTGTTTGTACCGTTTAGCAAAATCCACAATGACAGCAGCAAATACAGTATTACCTCTCTGTGGAATAATATCACATTTAATTTTACTTTTCTTTTTGTTACGGATTTTTTGTTGGGTTTTTTTTTTTCTCAACTTCTTATTTTACTCTTTTCATGCTTTTTCATGCTGAAATGGCTTGGCAATTAAAAAACTACATCAGTAAGACGTACATTTAAACAGTATATAGCATTTGTTGTGGTAGGTCTTAATGGATATGCTAGGGAGGCTGTATTTCTAGGCTGCCACCCTTCTCTTCTGTCCTGAAGATTTGCAAATCCTTTATCTGAATCACAGCTGAACTCATCACCAGCCTATTTTCCTTTATTCTTACATTATTTTTGTTTTTCTTTTAAAAATCTTTTAAAATATTCTTATATTTATTACTCTGTAATCTTGTCAGATGGTCCCCTAAAAGTCTAAAAATATAATGATCTTGAGGTATCTTCCAGAACATCCTCAGTTTTTCCTCAAATGTTATGCTTACCACCTCCAGAACAAAGTTTTGATCCAGGTAGCAATTTCTAATTATTTAGCCCAAATGTATGTATTTTAATATTAAGAACTTTGAAAGACAATGGAAAATATTGTGCCCTCATTCAATTTTATATTTTCAGTGATTTTTTTTTAAATAACACTCAATAAATGTTTACAGTGGAAGACAATTATAAGCAAAGGAACATGGATTCATACATTCAGGACTGTTGGTATACGCATACAGAAATTGCACAGAGGGGTATAATTGGCACGACAGTGAAGACCCAGCATGAAGAAAGATTTTAGGCACTCCTGTAAGGAAGGGAAATGAAGCAGAGGTATATTGAAATGGAATCATGAACAAATTAATGCAACAGCACTTCCCACTGTATTTTTTTCTTTTCTTTGACTCCTACTGTGCTCTCCAGTGATGCCTTTGGGAACACAAACAGCTGTAGCAAGTGCTGAATGCGGGAAGGGGAATCTCTCTCCCTCTCCACTGAGATAAGCATGCCTAGCTGCATTTGCTCCATTATACACCATTCCCAGGGGTTGTTTCCTTTCAATAGCACAAGCAGGGACAGGGAGCAAGAGAATGCCAGGATGGCAGAAAAATACAAGATAATTTTCTGAAGTGCTCCAGAGCCAGTGTCAGTGAGGTCTTCCAAAGACCCCAGGTTGCATTAAATGCCTTGGGAAACTGAATGATAATATTTCAGAGGGAGTGAGTAGGAGACAGACTGGAAAATCCCATGTCAGTCCTTGGTTCTGGGTTCTTGAAATTTTGGCACTGTTCTTTTACAAAAAGCTGGCTCGAACCTGATTGGGATAAAAAGAACTTGATCTTGTGAAAAGTGTGAAGATTTTAGTTCTGGACTGGAAATAAAACTAGGCCTTGGGGTTTTGGAGGGTTACCAACTTAGGGTTTGGGAGATTTTAGTTTTGGGGAAAGGAAAAAGCAGGAGAGATCTCACATGTTATAACCTCTCTGTGTCATTTGATCCCCTCCTCTGTCACTTTCACTCCCTTTCTCCAGAGAACAGCTCATAAACTTAGGGTATTTAACTACAATAACAGTGACCCTGGCTTGAGCTCCCATTCCACCAGACCAGCTTTAACCTAATCCTCAGGGTACCAGCAGTCCCAGAAGGGCCTGGCTGGTCATTTCCCGAGGTCCCACCCTGGACCTGTGACAAACCCCTGACTTCATTCCACTGAAGTGGATATAGCTTTGTGGAAAGTTTCCATTTCAATCAGCCAGCATTTTCTCACTGCAGGAAAAAAATAAAATCTGCCCAGCTCTAATTGGGCTGTAATGAGTAAGGGAGTCATACTGACTCTTGGTATTTCACAGCTATAAATGAAAGCAGGTTTTATGTAAGATAACTATGGGTTTATATTTAAAAAATAATTTACTGAATTACCCAGATCCTGATTTCTTTTTGTCTTTTTTCTTCTTGTTGGCCTTCTCTTTTTTCCCTTTCTTATCAGGCTTTTTGTCCTGTTTCTTTTCATTTTTGCCTTTACCACTTTTACCTCCTTTCTCATCTTCTTCTTCATCACCTTCCTTGGATTTCTGATTTGCCTCATTCTTCCTGGTTTTTGCAGGGTCCCCATCAGAATCACTGCCCTCCTTTCCAGCTGCTCGTCCCCGTCCTCTACGGTTTCTGTGCCTGCGATGCCCAGCTCTCTTTGTCCCATCTTGGTCATCCTCATCCTCCTCACCACCACGCCTGGCTCTCCCTCTTGCATGTCCCCTTCTGGTTCTCGGTGTTCCTCTCTTCCCACCTTTATCGGTGATGGAGAAAAACAAACACATGAGAGAAGGCAGTATGTCAGATGGAGAAATTTCCTCCTCCTTTATTCATACAGATAATCAGAAAACATCTGAGTGTGGCCTCAAAGTAATCCACACTACTTACCTGTTCCTTTGACATTTTCTTCATTCTCAGCTGCACTGCCTTCTTCATTGTCAACATCACTACCATCTGTGGAGTGAAAACAAAGGCCAGTGCATGTGAAGTGTGGATCAGTCATTAGGAATGCAGGGGGTTTAAGAAATTCTTGGCAGTTACTGTATTATACTCCCTTACGCCATTTCACAAACCCAGCTTTTTGGAACAGAGCAAATAGTTTTCAAGAAATAAGTTGAAGACAATAAAAATAGTTACACTTTCCTTCAGCACTCACATAAGTAAGCCCTAAAGTGATGCCATGAAGAGCTCCCTCTTATGGAAGAAATATGTAGGACAGGAAGACCCTGAAAAAGAAACACAATAGCAATATCCTACAATTTGGGGAAAAGAATAAGGAGCATGAAAATGCTTCTCAGGCAATTCTCAGAGATTTTCTTAAACATATGAAAGATAAGCACTGACTGAGATTAAAGAAGATTAAAAGAATCATTTTCTGATTGCCTGACTGGAGGGCATGAAGCTTCATAGCTGCAGCATGGCTGAAGAGCACATTCCCAGAAGAAAGAGGAGACTTACTCTCAGTTCCAGCAACAAAATCTCTACGCATAGTGACAAAAGTTGAGCCAGCTCGTTCATATGCTGTACCACAGTCCTTTTCTACCACTCAGGAGATGATAAAAACATTGGAGACTCTAGAGAGAGATCCTATTTACAGAAGCAAGTAGTATTTCTGCTCAGAAACATCTTTGGTTCGGGGTAGATCTCTTGCTTAAGTTTTTCAGTCTCAATAAGTTCAATAAGAGATGCTGTCTCTACTACCCATCAATAACCAGGAAAGTATCCAATTCATTTGCCTGGTACATTTTGAAACTCGGATCATGCATATATAGAGAAGAAAGAAAAATACTTTAATATGCATTATATCCATAATAATATTTAATTAATATGCTCTCTGCAAATATTGGTATGAACATAGTACTTAACAGGTCACTCCTGAAACTGCTAGTGGTATTCACCAGCAATGTTTCTTCGGAAGCAATCCAACTAATACCTGAGAAGCCAGCAGCTAATAGGTTCTCCTGAGGTATCTTTGAGCTTGTACATGTAGGACAGCACTTGAGACACATCAGTGAAATATATAAAAATACATGGTAGTAAGAGATTTAGGAGAAGACTCAGAAATATTACCATGACTAGAAATAGGCAGCTGTCATTCCACTCCTATATATCATGTATGTTCCAGATGTATGTTGTCTAATTTCCCCTCTGTACAGACAGGACAGGTGACATGTCATGATACCTATATTTGTATTTTTCAGGCAAGAAGATATCTTCCTTCTTCGCTCATGTGTAATACTGTTGAATTTTTCTTTATATTGTTTCTCCACCCATTCCCTAGTTCCCTAGTTCCTTTTATAAATTTTGTTAAGCCACTAGTGATTATCAAAAATTTATACACAGGTTTATTTATCTAGGGACTGCTGTAGCTAACTATCAGGCACAACTTCTTAGCTTTACCTAGTATCAAAGAAAAGCAGTCAAATGTGTAAGGCTGCAAACAAGAAGGAATCTAGGGTCTTGTTTCACTGTGTGCAATAATGGGCAGAGGGTTATTACACAGAATTTGACAGGCATTTTAAAACTTGGATATATGTAGAGAGTCTAAGTTCCCTTCACAAAACATTTCATTGTAATTACATTTTCTAACATTTCCTCAGCATCTGCACAATAATTTTTTAAGACTATGCAAAAATATTAACATTCAATATCATCAGTGGAATGGGAAAATAAGTGTTCCTTTGTTCTGTCTGGACATATGCCTTCTGCTGCTGACAGTAACAGGATCTCCATTTGACAAAGATCATTACATTGCTATTGAAAGCTTGCAAAGATAAAGACAGACACTTCTAAAGAGATACTTTGCATGCAAAAATAGGTCACGGTCTTTTATTGCAATTAATGCTTTTGCTGATCTCCTCCAGTCAGACAGAAATTCCCAGGAAAGCGCTTTAATGGTATAAGATTGACCTCACTACAGATTCTGATGAGCCCATACAACAAGCAAACAGCTGGAAGTTTACCATATATACTGAAATATGTATTAGCAGTGAAAGTGTATCGTGCTCAAGTTCACATCATACTGACATAATAGTCAAAGTGACAATGGACTAATACAGAGGCTTAAGCAGGGCAAAAGGTAGCTGTTGGGGTTTAATTAATTCTAACAGCGTAAAGGTAACAAATGCACTATTCTGAATCCAACATTTCTGGTAAAATAAAGTGTTAAACTAATTAATAGATTTCAGGCTGCTTGAAGAAAATACTGGGAACACTACTAGAAGGGAGTGTATCTGAATAGTGACTCCTGTGTGTTTATATCTTTTTTCATCTAAATGCTCAGGCACGTGAGTGGTAACCAAGAAGTTTTTAAAGAAATTAAGAAAAAGAATAAAATCAAACAGAAGTATATATTGCCACAAAACAAGTCTAGAAAACATGAACAGTGATTACATGGAATCATGCAGCTAGAAAAGTAGTGGGTACTACAGACATACCTAACAAGCACAAGTGCAGCTTCAAAAGCTATTTCTGCAAAAATTTAAAATTATAGCTCCAAACTGAACTTCACAACACTCCTGCCTCCACAGCCCCATGGTCACATAGAGATGAAACGTGTTCATATGAAGAATGTTAGAGGTTTGTCCTTCTCATTCTGGTGTATCCACAGAATAAGAGATCTCCCCCAGGTCTTGGGGTATGATGCAGAAAGCATTGTACTAGAATTTACTTTTAAAAGAAGCCGGAAGCCAAGGAGGACTTTCTGATCCTCCAGTTTTCTTGCTCTCTTCTTTATGTCATGAGCTGTGTCACTAGCATAAAATCTGAAGCTCAGGGTACAACTAAAAGTTATTCACTTGAGTCAGCTGTGATAGCAGTTGGTGCTGTTTAGCAGGAACAAAATCACAGAGGAGGGGGGATGAAGGAGCTTTACCATCCCTGAGGTCTGTCCTGAACAACATATATGCATGCACTCACGTAAGCTATGTAGCCACCCCAAACTGCACCCACATTACAGCTGTCCCTGGAGACTTGTAATTCAGACAAGCTGTTGCATCATCTTTTTGTGCTTGGGGTTTTTGCACATATCATTAAAAGACCAATGTTGACAGTTGGTTGGGTATTTCAGCAATAAGAGAGATAAATAATCATTACTGTGCTTAACATTATTATCACTAGAAAGCTATTTCAGGTCATTAACTCTGTAATACTTTTCAAAGAAGAAAGCAAGAGGCTAGGCAGCTCATAACTCAGCACTTTAGGTGCTTGAGGCAAACCATGTCTTACTGAATTATTGGAGAAACATTTCAATGATAAACAAATTACATTTTATGGTGACACTAAATCTAAATGTAGTTTAGCACTACATTTAAATGTTCTTCTATAAACCACAACATAGAGAAACAGTAGAGTGCATTCCACAGGCACTGTATTATCATCCTACAGGAAAACTGAAGAGCATTTCTGATGCTCTGGTTTGTTAATATAAAAATGTATAGTCTTTGATGCAGGAACAAAATCATCACTATGTGGGATCCTTTTAGGTAGATATACTTGTCTTCTGCTTTTGTAAACAGATCTTCATGTGATCCCACTTATCAAAAGTTTAGTGAATCCGCCACTAAAATCAACTATATCTTACTAAAGCACTGTCTAGAATTACTTATTGTTCCAGAAAAGGGTTGATAAGACCTCATTTCTTCACAGTATTAATATTCATAGGGCTAATATCAGATTATTAGGCTTTGAGTCAGCTAACTTGAGTTTATGTGACCCACAGCAAATGATTGCTCAGCTGTTACACCTTCCAGGATACATCATCCTGCCCTAATGATACATACATCATTAGGTATATTTGGAGCTATAGTCCATAACTCCTTATGTTCTCGGAAATCCAATCACTTTCTGGGTTTTTTTTCCCTGCAGTAGTTTAAGGGAAACTTTCTCATCTTTCTAGACTAAGGGCAAGGAAAGTGTAATCTGAGTAAGCTATCATTTTACCTGAAGTCTTATTTGTGTTTTAGACTATAGCCACAAATGAGCCAACAAGACTAAAGGAGGACATCTTGAATATGGGCTCAGACTAACTTGCAAGTCAGAGACTGCAGTGAAGGCAGAACATCAGACAGCTCAGGAGAGAGTTCAAAATGTTGACATGTTGGCTGGTGAGGAAATTAAGGACAGAAAAAAATGTATAAAACCATAGGAGTCTTTGCTATATGGGATGGCCATTTAGCAGATTGTGGAGGCTGTTGTATCCTTACATTATTTTCCCAAGTTGTTTGTACACCACTTATCAGAGGGTACTACTCAGATTTCATGTTTTGGATTTTTTTTTTTAATTCATTTTATACTGACATAATTTCCTTGATTTTTCACTGAGAGGGATAATGATTCTTGGAACTACCCCATAAAATATGGCCCACTGTGTAGTATTACTGCTCATATTACTATTACGTAAAACTGACGGCTGCTAAGCAATTCTGCATGCTGGTGCCATAAAAAATTTCAGTGGTATGCAAAGTAAGCTGTAATTCAAAAAATGCTATCAGACTTTTTGTATATGTTACAAAATAAATTTTTACTTTGTTAATTAATTATCAAGCCAATGAAATGGATCATATGCAGATAGAGACTTGCAAGCAATTATTGTGTCTTCCTCTGGACTGGACCGTGCTGGAATTTTTTCAGTGCCGGAAAGTCATCAGGCTAAATAGCTAATAAACTGGGTGCTAAACATGTAGAACTGTCAGCAATGCAAGATCATATTAGACAACAAATGCATATGAAGTACTAGTCAAAAAGAAAGGAAGAGTTGTATAATATTAAATTCTAGATATTTACATATGTTTCCATACTATTCTTTCTAATCACGTAAATATGAGAGTATCTCACAACACTTCTGTGAGGAAAGATATCACTAGAAGTAACAGCTGTAAAACACACCAAAAATAATATACCAAGGTCTCACAGAAAGTCTATGGCAAGAGTGAATTGGTGCAGACTTCAACATCCAAGATTTGAGACCTTAACACTATAGACCCCATCCTCTTAGTGTATGAGGGGAAACCATACCTTGGGAAAAACAGCTTGGCCGACCTTGGGCACAGGAGAAGGGGACTTGAAACACAGAAATTACAAATAAAAATTACATTTATACAACAACTGGCACACTTGGTATTTGAGACCATGCTTGATTTTTCTTTCATGTTTTTCCCAGTTAATGTTGCAATTTTTTCTTCCAATGGACTAAAATTAAAATCACAATGCTCAGAAAATATCCTGTCCAGCAATAGCTATGAATTTGTGAAGTAAAATAATAATTCCTATTCAGTTACAGTCACACTAGCAAATATACTGCTTATTTTTCTGCACCTGAATTGGTAAGGTTGTAAATACTAAAGTAGGCAGAACATTTATACTACAATGTCATAAAGCCACTAGTGTCTTGGAAGACTTATTAGTCTTAATGTACATGCTGTGGCCTGCAGACTTCTATACCCAAAGAGTTTCCAGAAGTTGCCTGAAGGGCAATAAGGTTTCCCTCTCTGCAGATTGCCAATAAAGACAATTTGCCCAACTAATTGTAGCCCACTCAACAACTAAAAATTACAGATGGGACCACAGGGAACAAATGGAATCCATTCAATTCACATCCATAAATTGCTCATTTGTTTTCCATGGGTAAGGAAAAATTACAAATGTTCTACTAAAACAACAGAGACTGAGCTTACATAGATCAAGTTGGCACTGTGGCTGGCATTGGGCATATCATCTGATTACATTCTCCTCTTTCCAATTTCTTCCTGGGCTGTACTTACACACCATGAAGTTTGAGTGTTGTCTCTCAGTTTGTGGGTCAGGACTTCTCTTAGGCAAAGTTTCCCTTCAGGGATAAATAAGTTTATTGCACAATTTCAGTGCAAGAATTTTAGGCCAAATCTGATTTTGCTATTATAAAACCTACAGAAGGTAGAGGAGGAAGATAATTCAGTGAGAAAGCCCTCAGTATTTCATCCCCTTCAGAAAAGCATGGATAAAATTTTCCAGGCCACCATGTCTTACACTATCTCTGTGGATACACCCACATTTCCCTACCTATGCCGGACAAAGACCTAACTATGTAGTGCTTTGTCCTACGCAAGACTAGAGATATGACAAGCTTGCAGGACCTGATGGTTACTGTAATAAAGCAACCAGGAGAAGCCACATTTACTTTGTGTCTACATCACACAGTTGGCTTGGTGGTGGGCAGTTTTTTATTTTCATCCAGTCTTTATTGCAAGAATTAGAATCAGAATATTAAGTGTCCAATGCATTCTAGGAAGTGTAAGACTGCAGTAAATCATACCAATCTGACCTTTTCAGGTTCTGAAATGTGATTTACTTAGTTTATTGTTATTCATTCATATTACTGTTAACGTGGGAAGAACAGGTTTTAATATGGAGAAAACAGTTTATGTTCAAGTTACAAAAGTAGCATTCTTAGTGGATCTGAAGTCAACTCTATTTTTTACTACTTTGTGAGAAGACAGCTCTTTTAAGGTTGATAGCTAGAGCTGAGCAGCTCACCACACATTCTCTTTATTATTTTTAGATAATAGGCAGTTTCCATCTGATCTCTTTTAAACATCCACTCTGAAGATTTGTGCCCTAAGTCTTCTTTTCCTATATGAGAAGCCTAGAACAATGAATTCACATTCATGAACTTAGCTTAATGAACCATACATGTCCTACTATCACAGATTTTGCAGAAGACATGCTATGAAACAAGAATGGCCAAACCAGGGCTTCACTAGAGCTAAAGATATCAAAAAGCAAAAATGTATGGCCCTAGACTGCATTTTTGCAACTGTTGGGGTCATCCATTCTTTGCAAGAATATTCCTCAGGACTGTCAGCAATGGTGAAGCAAAAACTCCTGTAAAGAAATTGCAACCAGATTAGTGCCTGAGCTTTGTGCTGACTAACTCCAGCCCTTGTAACATTTTAAGTCAAAAGCCGACTGAGAACCACATTCTGAAAGTGTCTCATAGTTACTTGAAATGGAGCTCCAGCTTTTTAAGTCTTCTTAAATCTAGATGGAGTCTTGAATTTACTCGCAAGATCTCATCTCCAAATATACTGATAACAGTCATTAAGGTAGTTAGATTGTATTATAAATTACGTACAGGATAAATTTTCGTGCAAAATGTGTCAGAGTGATCATGTTTCTGCAACCTAAAGATCTCAGCCTTCTGTAGTTATAAAGATGCGTGGGTTTTGTTCACCATGGGAATGCTAACCTCTGTACTTTGAATGAATAATAAAGTCACTGAATAAGAAGGTAAGTTAATTTAGTCAGATATCTGCAAGCAGAAGGCAGACATTTAGGATAAACTTAGAACCTTGATATTCTAAGAATTTTTTAATTAGAAATGATTATAAAAATATGTATGTTCTATATTCATGCTCTTTTTTTTTATTCAGATAAAAATTCTGCTGGAGTTGGTAAGTATTTTGCCTATGCTACATTAAATTCTGTGCTTCTCTCATGTTAAAATGAGCTCCATTAACATGTACTGCTTGAAAATTAAATTGGTCAATAAAGGGACTTGTAGAAAACACTGGCAGAAAAAAAACAATGAAGGTGCGCAGGCAAAAAAGGAAAGAAAATAGGAGAGACTCTTAAAATGAACTACTTGTTATATTTTGCCAAAATGCTAAGCAGTCCCTTCTGATGTTTTCTATGGAAGCAGAACCCATTTTATTACTATGGCATGTTACGAGTGTGAATTAAAAATATAGAAAGTACTTTTTAGTAGTACCAGCCCTAGTACTTAGAAAGACCTAATGAATTCATTCAGAAACCAGTCTAGAATAAGGTCCCTTGCAATTTTCCTTCATGCTGAAGGTAAGAAATGTCATGTCTGTTCCGTACAAAAAAGATCCATATTTTGGAAAAAGTAGTATTGTCCCTGAGAACTGAAAGCACTTCCTATATCAAAGAGTTGCCTTGCACTTTGCCAGAGTAAGGCATTAGGCATTACCAGCCTACAAAAACATTTTTTACATCCAGAACAGTGCAGTATCAGTATAGAAATATTGTTAATCTTATTATGAAGAATGTTTGACATTTCATACCAAATACTCAAAGCGATAAGTAAAGGAGGCATTGCCTTTATGCAATTTACAGAAGCCACGAAACAGGCTTGTTTTCTTAATCTTCCCTCTAAACTACATATAAATGCAAGACAAGTAACCAGGCTGTGGTTGCACTCTTTTGATTTACTAACCAGTGGAAAGCCACACTGCCATGCTACAACTAGCCAACTTACACAGCAAAGCTGCTTTCAAAAGCCAAGTAAAATAAATTTCTGAGCAAAAGGTAATGAATTGTGACAAAGAAGATTTTGTATTAGAAAGAACAAGAAGAAAACAAAACTTGCACACTGTTGAGCTACATGCAGAAAATGAATATGTGCTTAAGATGCATAATTGTAGTTGTAATTACCATTTCCTTCAATGGCGGTTGGCTTTTCATGTTTAGGCATCGTGGCTATTTCACAGGGCTGCTCCAGCTGTTACCTATATAAGAGGTCCTCTGAAGGTTGAATGGTTCAAGATGAAGTGTACCACATCAACATCGTCCTGTCTGTCACTGAATGGATGGCGCTGGTGAAGTTTCACTGACTGAAATATAAGAAGATACTAATTTCCTAAGTGATTAATCTTTCATGAATGTTTAGTTTACTATTTAGGGTTGGCATGCTAGGGTCAAAAGAATGGAAGAAGTTGTTCACCTTCTTTGTTATTATTACTGAAAAAAGACAAACTCCCCTGCAGTGTACTTATGACTAACACTGTTTAAATGCTTAAGTGCCTTACTGAGCAAGGATGTTGTACATTGTCTACACAGGCATGCTCTGATGCTGCATACAGGTCTACGCTTCAGCATGTGGAGGAAGTTACATGGATTTTTTTTTTTCTCACGACAGCTTTTACCTTAGACATATTTGACTTGCATAGCTTTAGCAGCCTGGCACTGATTTAAAACACCTTAACAAAAGGAGCGAGATGCTGATACATCTGCTGGTTTATATTTGCATTTTCCTGCAGACCTGTTAAGACTCCTTGCTTCTGCCTTTATGCAGATATTACATCCTAAGTTTACCAGCTCTATCCTGATTCACCTTGTATCTGCAACACCAGACAAACTTAATAGTGAAACAAAACAAAAATTTAATTAACAAAACAGGTCAGGTTTGGAAGTAAAAGATTTGAAACCACTGGTTACAAATAAAACAACATAAAAGGCAATCCTTGATCTGTATTTAACTAGATAATTCCTTCACAGCTTCCCCAGTATTCCTCATCTGGAATTCTTTCAGTGTGACCCAGCTTGAAAAAAGGGGTAAGCATATGCAGAATACCCCACATTCTCAGATGCTCCTGAGTGGTTTTTGGATCCTCTTACTCACATGACCACAAAAGCCATTCAGAGTGGTTTTGGAGCTGTCATTCAGATGTCTGAAGGAAGCTTAGCTGGAAGTTTATCCAGTGATGCTGGCTACCTTACCTTTTCATTTTTTTGGAAATGCTGAAGATGTTTGTGGAGGTTGTTTGCACTGACTTGAAATTCAGTTTACAGACAAGACACATCCAGCTGTTTAATCCTATTTCTGTTAGAACATTAACATCTTATGTTTCAAATATTCCCAAAGAGATTAAGTCTACATGTACAATTATAAGACGCCCTACGCCTTTGTCTATAAAGCATGTTTTCTGAACTATTATTATTTACTTTACTGCATTCTCACATTAGTCATTATATAATATCATAGTTCCTGTGCATTTATATGCTTGGAAAGACTTCTAATGCAAAAAAGAAGTGCAAGAAAACACTCAATCTCTCAAAATCCATAGTTAGACCATGTGTAATAAGCCTTGGTTTTAAGAACTCAGAAAAAGAATAATCATGGTCTAAAAATTCAGTTGGTAGACTTCTGTACTCCTTTAATAACAGAAAGAACAACTTGGGAGGAATGATGGGCATGGCATTCAAGTTAATGATTCTGCAAGTACTTGCAAAAAGCAGCAGTGAAAGAGTTGTAACGAGATGCTTCACAGTTGCAGTGAAATCAGGACCATAGCCTTGACGGAACTGTGTAAGACTTCATCAGAAATTTAAGTTAATAATACTTCACTTTCATTTATTAGCCACATTGGAAAATATTTCACTGGATATATAAAAAGGCAAGGGACATACATTGAGGGCTGATTTATTAATCTTACCAATAAAGATGACATTACTTTAATATCAAAGATGCAAAGGCAGAATTCAAAAAGATAGATAAATAAAAGAATTAAGGTCATATTCACAGTCTGAATGTGGTCTCTGAGTGAACATTTGCTATGATATAGGTGAATTGCACACTCCTTTTTATTTGTTTCTCAAATTTTATTTGTTTCTCAAGTTTTATTTTTTTCTCCTGACTGGGTCAGGATGGAGCTTTGAGCAATCAGTTCTGTGGAAGGTGTCCCTGCCCATGGCAGAGGGGTTGGAAGTACATGATCTTTAAGGTCCCTTCCAACACAAACCATTCTATGATTCTATGAGATTGTGACTCACACAGTGATCAGATTTACTTAAATACTTTTACCACAGTGCAACTTTTTACTGTAGACAAGCCAGATCCAGTCTGGTTTGTGGTTTACTTTTGTGGCTGCGGGACTTAACTGTCTCCATGAGGTCCGCCACTTGTTGCCCTCATCAGTGTACCACTAAAACTGTCCATGGGGCTGCCCTGTAAAATGGGTCACTAATCAAAGCAAATAATCATTTTCTTAAGTCAGCTTAGTGCAGTGATCCCATCCACAGCACGGTTCCACAAATGAATGTATTAGCGCAGAAGGGGGAGTCAAATTGTGACATGATGTGGGAAAGGGCAGCCAGGGTCAGGAGGCAGAAAGAGGGTGCAAACCTTTGAAGACAGACTTCCCACTGGAGATAACATAGCACCAGGCTACATCATTGTCTATTTCTTAAACATTAAAAATTTGGAGACCAAATACTACGCAGAGATTGAGGACAAACTGTGCCAATTTAACTTCATAGCATCCTACTGCTTCTCTAGTACAAATATAAAGGACTGCATGGAGAGCATGGACAGTCTTCATTTACACAAGGTTCTCTTTACAGCACACCAGTCTTGCAAAAAAAAAGGCCTTTAATTTTATTTAGCTCTGTTTAATAGCAATAAAATTTGAACAACACAGAGTGGTTTTAATATATAATAAATTATGAAAATGACCCCGGTGCAGACAGGTTCAGAGAACTGGGCTCATTCCTAAAAGAGTTTACTGAACACTACAAAAATTTCTGTTGTTAGCAAACATGTCACATTTTTGTTTCCTCCTTCAAATGTGTACCTCCTTGTCAGAGACACTTACTAGATATTTAAAGTCCTGAAGCATGCTTGGTACACAAAAGATAAGGATAGAAATACACAATTATCCCTTTACCACTGCTGAAACTCATGGGAAAATGTGTAATGAAGGAGAAAAGGAAAGTATTGGTCCACATACCCTTCCTCATACCACTAAACTGATAACTTACTTGATAGCCATCTGCCAACCAGATAAATCCATCCAAGGGAAATAAAGATGACACCAAAGAATGACATAACTATGTTTGGTACAAACATTAGTGCCTCAGTAAATCTGCAAGCATCAATTTTGCTTGTAATCAGCATTTAAGTTACAGTGCCACAACCTATTCACAAAGAAATCACCGCTGTAATTTCTTTCCTGCCACTTCTTCATATCAGTTGTGAACTCCTTCCACCACAATGAAGTGCCCTGAATGTTGATTTTTCCATGTTTCAAGGTGCATTTTCCATCAGTTTCTAAACATACTGCAAAACTTAAGGCAATAAATTATTTTCTGTCAGACTTTGTTGCTAAAGGTGACTCTTTTCACAAGGGGA
This sequence comes from Harpia harpyja, assembly GCF_026419915.1. Lineage (NCBI taxonomy): Eukaryota > Metazoa > Chordata > Aves > Accipitriformes > Accipitridae > Harpia > Harpia harpyja. The sequence goes on along the minus strand of NC_068969.1, from coordinate 76,854,763 downwards.
TTTTAAAATGCCATTTTGTTTTGAGGCACACAAAATGTATATTCTGCCCTGCTGAAGGACATCATAAAATCAGGCAGTTCTGGAAGTAGATACAAAAACAAGCTGAAGTCATGGCACTGCAGCTGTGCTAGTGAAAATGCCTTTTTCTATGTAATGTAATACTTACATCGATCTTTCCCTAACCTGCTGCATTTAAATAAGTCAGATGAGCCTGAACAGCATTAGCTGGAAAGTCTGTGCCTACCACCCTCATTATCCCACATCTTTTCACAGCTGAGTGGATGATTATGCTGATCATGTCTGGGAGCAGCAGGAGGGGGCCAAGGCAGGACTGGGGTCAAAACCTCCCCAAGGGGCACCATCCCACAGCAGTGCAAGCAGAGCAGGGTGGTGACACTGGCACTGGGGGGACCCGGGCGAGGGTGGGAAGTAAGTCAGATGACAAATCAGATTGATTAATTTCATGCAAGAAACTTTCAAAAGCTGATTCGCAATCCTTTTCAAATATTAACTCCCAAGTCAACATGTTCTGCTCTTGAACACTGGTTAGAGAATGCCGTGTAACAGAAACACAAGTAACTTTGCTCTGATGCCACTTTGGTATTCACAGAGAAAAGAGCTACAGCTGAAATCTACTTGCAGACAAAACCTTATTTGGGTAGAGGTCTCTGAGCAGCTCATGAAAAGGAAATCTAACAGCTAAGTCAAAAAACTACATGAAATTCCAACAGACTTCTGCGATTATTGTTCATGAAGCTATTTGTAGCTTCTCTGATATTTCTGAAATACTGTATTTCAAGTTTCTCTGAAAAACTGGAAGTTAAGCTAAAAGTACAACGGGATGTATTTTTCATTATACTTGGGTGCTTTACACTCTCCTGGTAGGCCTGATCACTAGGTTCAGAGGAAAAACATCAGAAGTCTCATGAAGAAGACATTTTTTTACATTTCCTAGTCAATTTATGTGGATCACAAGAAATTAAGGTGATATATATGATTTAGAGGAATTTATCCAAATTGCTCTTGATCACTGAATCTATCCTGCTCCATCTTTAAACAGAATGTTTTATTAAAAGCTCAAAACCAGCTTTAAATTCCTAACATTCATTAAAATTCTGCCACGTTAATTTTTTATTAGAAAGGGAAATATTTAGGAGACATTCTACATCTCCATATGCTCTGTTCTTTAGACCACTTCTGAAAATTTGTAGCCGTAAGCATTTGGGAAGTTCATCTGAAGATATGCGTATATATGTTTCCTCTAATGATAATGCTGCTTAGATAATTCTACTTAGAATCGTATTCTTGTCTTTATCCTAGCCAAAATGAATGGATGACTGAATGGTCGTTAATACAGATGCTTTCTTTAATAACATCTGGTATCACACACTGCTGGCTATGTCTGACTGCTCGCAGCACCTGCTATGCTGACAAATGGGCACGCTGCTTAGATAATTGCATTCACTGTTTAGTTGTGTCTGCACTCAATGGAGGGACTCCTGATTTACATCTCAGTGCAACCCTTTATTGCTTAATTGTTCTAAAATGAGATTTAAAAAAAACACTAGTTGTTACATGTCTCGAAGTGCTTATTTGTATAGTAAGTGCAGCTGGAGCAGCCAAAAAGGGGTGAACAGAAGTCTTAGACTGCACAGGCTGGTTGAGGCAGGATGTACTTCAGAGCACTAAAATACCGAAACTTTGTGGCTCCACAGCCATCAATGCCCCATGTAAATCACAGATCAGGTCCTCCTAAATGCCATGTCCACTTTAATGTACTCTACTACACCAGATAACACTTGCACAAGCGATTATTACTCAGAGAACATAACATTCAACAGTGACTACTTTCCACTCCAAGGTTTCATTGCATTTCTCAGGCAGACAGTTCGCAAAGGACTTAGCAGGCACAGATGGCACAGCTCAAAACTCTCCTCACCACTGCACATGCCAGAGGAAGTGGAAAGGCTGTAATTATCTTCAGGGACTCCTCTCTTTTTGAACTTTGACCACTGCATGTTCTTGGAGCTGACCTGTCTATATCTCATGAAGGCACTAGGATCAGAACAAGCTCCACATATTCCCTAGCTAGCATCTGTACCCCAATCTGGTTCCTCTGCTGTCATGGCAAGTGGCAAATGCTATAAAACCAACAATGACCCCTCTTTTTTTTTTCTTTTTTTTTTCTTTTTTTGCAGGGCAATCGGAGAGCAAAGAGCACCAGAACCAGGCTTCATCATGGTCAGGAGTTAAAAAGTAAAGTCTTGAATGTGAAGCTTCAGCAAAATAACAAAACTCTGAGCTCTGTGAGTGAATTCTGAAAAAGCGAATTCTGCAGAATGACTGAGGGCATGGTGCCTTTAGCCAGAGGAACTGGTCTATTCCTGCCTCTTACTTCCACATTGCCTGTAAAATCAAGTGAATACAATACAAATGAAAGGCAGGAGTCCAGGGAAGAACAGTGCAACAAGTAGTCAATTCAATGACAAATTCTTCAGCCACTGAAAAAATGATTAATAATAACACCACCTATAGCCCTCCAATGCACTCAATCAGTGCCTGCTCCTAGGAGCTAGTAAGTATCCTGAGAGGACCATAACAAACCAGCTAAGCACACCAACATTGTTTATTGTAGTACTGGGAAAAGTCTAGTACTAGAAGAATATAAAGAAAATCGTTTTCAAGAAGGGGAAAAAAAACCAAAACCATATTGTTATAGACGCTCGTGACAAATTGGAGGAGCCAATTTGTATTAAATGACAAGATCGAATTTATTAGCAAGCGATAAGAGAGCAAAACAGCGCTGGGCGGCCGGGGAGACAGTGCTCCGCCAAAGGCTCACGCCGAAAATGAGGAAGAGTCCCTTTATTTATACAGTTTCTAGTTTCTGTCTACGTGACGGCTGGTATCTTCTGCATTGTGTGTGTGTTTGTGCCGTCAGTTGTTAGGTGGTCGTAATCTGCCTTCAGGTGGCGGCTGGTATCTTCTGCATTGTGTGTGCCTTTGCCCCGTCATTTGTTTGTTAGGTGTAACCTCTTTCGTTAATCATCGGTACTTAACTGGATACTGTGGTTTTAGATAAGCGAGGAAGGTCTCTACCCCCACATGCGATTTCATGAACAAAGTTAACCAGTTCATTACAATATTACTTACAGTGTTTTCAACTACTCACATGGCAAGCTTCCCATAAACCCCATTTTCATCAGGGTTGTTAGGAGAATAGGAACATATGAGTGAAAAGTTAAAAAATAACTTCCATACCCATTCAGCCTTAGTTTTGTGAGCTTATGTTCCAGAATGGATGCCAGTCAGTGTCAGTGACAACATCAGTCTTTGATACATGGACATCCCTTCATTAGGAAAGATTTTGGAACTATTAACTCATTCTCAACTGACCTGTTGAACAGTTGCTAAACAATGATAAGTTTTATTATTTGGCAAAGCTGGGCAAACCCATACAATAGGTTAAAGTTTTAACAGGTTAACTGCAGGCTAAGGGTTTCCTAGACTATTAATGATCTCCTGAGACACAAATCCAGCAATTCAGCTGATGAGGGAAATAAATATGCTTGTATCAAGTGAAAGCAGAACAAACCAAGGATAAAATAAGATAAAATGTTTTGAAAACAAAACATGAAGGCCTGCAAAAATACTCACATGTGTACAAGCCAACAATGACTGAAAAAATACTAGTACGCTCCAACCCTGGACACACAAATCAAGGCTTGAAATATATGCTTGAAGCCATAAAATCACATTCTCATTAAAACCAAAGCTATAAAGTTAAGCACCCTTGAAGGAATGATTTTCAACATCAAAGATCCTTTGAAAAAACATCAGTAAATGTAGCAGAGACTAAAGCTTGTCTTAAAATTACATTGATTTGGGCAAAATGCAGATCATCAGCTACTGAAAACATTACAGAAAACTACACCATTATGACCTGCAAGTGAGCTTTTCTTCAGGTAAGCTTTGGTAGTTGCTGAAGGACAAAGGCAATTTTGCAAGAGCTTTTTCAGAATACCCTTGTCTTTGTTCTTGAACACGGCAGCATTGTGTCATCATTTATCGAGGGAATACCTTTGGGAAAAACACAGCTCTGCATTCCTGAGGAGAGGCAACTCCAGCACTGTCATAATAAGATGCTACAATCAAAGGTTTAGTATCAGTGACATTCCTGGTACTCCAAACCCTGCCTCAGCCTTCCAGCCGTGCTAAAGAGGAGGCAAGGCAGTTGAGCATGAAGCATGGAAAGAGCTTTCTTTTCTTTTTTCTTTTCTTTTCTTTTCTTTTCTTTTCTTTTCTTTTCTTTTCTTTTCTTTTCTTTTCTTTTCTTTTTTCTTTTCTTTTCCTCCTAATGTTTCTTAATCCCTTGGAGGTTTCAGTATCCACTTTCTGTGCCTAACATCATGTCACAAAGTCCTGGACAAGGCCACTGTGCCAAATTCTGGGAAAGAATATGACAGTTTTATTAGCACATACTTGTTTTCATTATGTGATGCAACAGTCACCCATTTATTTCACCTCTCCACATACATACATGCATATCTGTCAAATTATATTAATTGACTTAATAATACTCCTAATTTCTACAGAAGTAGAGAAAGATGATTAGTTTATTATTTCTGTCATTCTTTGACTATCACAATAATGAAAAGTGTCAGGAAAGAGCCTTCATACATCTTCAAAACATATCAGTTTGTAAAAATATGCAAAGCTAGAAACATAGGCAGTGCTGATGAATGATATGACATATCTCTAGCTTCTAGATAGATGTAGATAGATAGATAGATAGATAGATAGATAGATAGATAGATAGATAGAGGTTTGTTAAACTATTTGGATTACAATTTGCTGTGAGAAACTCCAGGCCATGAGGACCCCTCCCGAGAAGCTGCAGTTCCAGCTGCCATCAGCAGATGGCAACGCATGCGAGTTAGTGGCACCTTAACGCAAGGGCTCCATCCACAGCAAAAACTGCAGGTAAAGAAAAATTACGGTCTCATTACTTAAGAAAGCAGAAGACCACCCAACAGAGGTTTTGCTTAGAAGCAGCAAAAGAGAGAGCATGAAATTAAACCACATTAATCTTTCGTCATGTCAGTTATGTCCCTACTTTCCATGACCTGTTAGATTTAAATTGATCAATCATTTGGATGGCAGAGATAAAACAAGATTCTTGGTCAATTTGGCAGTGACATAAACAATGTTCTCTTCTGTTTCAGTGTGCTTGTATGGTTTAAGTGAAACAACTTCAGAACGACACCCAAACTACAGGAGATAAAGGCTCTGGAAACAGTCCACTTTTAGTATTACACGCAAACCTCATTTCTTTGGCTGTTTGTAACAGCAAATCGATGCTGATGTGCACAAAATGCACCACTCAACAATGAAAACTAGAAAGAAAAGCAAGAAGATATATGATTTTTATACCATCTCTTCTTCCATCTGGGAGAAGAAGCAGGTTCAGAAACAAAATTCTATCTCCACGTATTCAGAAGGCACATGAATCAAAAAACTAAATGTGGCTGTAAGACTTAAACATCTACAAATAATTTTGTGAACCTATCCTTACAGGAACAACATGTACCAACAATCTGATACAGAGAAGACAGACATAAATACAGAGCCAGGCAGGGGGACAGGTCTAAATGAGTATTTTCAAATATACTTACCTTTCATTCACCTGTCCCCTCTTCTTAAATAAAGTCCAGTTTTCCTCCAATAGTCAGTCACATAAATTTATTTAACTGTATCATCCCTCCAAATCTATGACTATTATTCCCATCCTCACCGTTACGTTTGAAGATTTCTATTCAAAGTATACGAAGATATACAAGGAACAAGCAAGGTGAACTAGAAGCTTTGGCCTAGTCCCAGAGCTACAACATCATTGGCATAAGCAAAACCTGGTGGGATGAGTCCTGTGACCGAGGTGCCATGATGGATGGTTATAGGCTCTTCAGGAGGGATAGGCAGGGCAGGAAAGGCTGGGGGGCAGCGCTGTATGTAAGGGAGGGGCTGGACTGTATGGTGCTTGCAGCTGGTGGTGACATGGTTGAGAGTCTCTGTGTAAGGATGAAGGGGAAAGCAAATAAAGAGGATGTTGTTGTGGGCATCTACTAATTGACCACCCAGCATGGATGATGACACCAATGAATTACTCTACAGGGAATTAAGGGATATCTCTTGATCAACTGCCCTTGTCCTTATGGGTCGTTTTAACTTCCCAGATGTCAACTGGGAATATCATATAGTGGACACAAACAGGTCCAGGAAATTTCTGAAGCATGTTGAAGATAACTGCTTGGTGGAGGTACTAAGGGAGCCAGCTAAGAAAGGTGCCTTCCTGGAGTTGTTGTTTGCAAACAGAGAGGGACTCATGGGCGAAATGCTGATTGGTGGCTGTCTTGGTCACAGTTACCACGAAGTAGTTGAGTTTCAAATCATTGGCAATAGGAGAAAAACTGTCAGCAAAACTTTGACCCTGGATATGGGGAAAGCAGACTTCGGGCTGCTGAAGGAGCTAGTTAGGAAGGTCCCCTGGGAATGTGCCTTTGAATGTATCAGGGTACATGAATGCTAGTCACTTTTTAAGAGCCACCTCTTAAGAAAGCAGGAGCAGGCAGTTTCAAAGTGTCAGAAGTCAAGCAAGCGGGACAGAAGGCCGGCTTGGCTGAGCAGGGATCTTCTTCTAGAACTTAGGCAGAAAAGGAAGGTGTACGGACATTGGAAGCAAGGACAGGTGACAGAGGAGGACTACAGAGATGCTGTTTGCTGCTGTAGGGAGAAAATATATGTGGCCAAAACTGAATTGGAGTTTAAGCTGGCCAGCACTGTGAAGGACAACGAACAGAGCTTTTTAAATATGTTAATAGCAAAAGGAGAATCAGAGATAACATTGGTTCATTGCTTGATGAGGTTGGTCACCTCACAAATAGGGATATAGACAAAGAAGAGATATTTAGTGCCTTCTTCGCCTCTGTCTTCAACACCAATGATGGGCCCTGGGACCTCCAGAGCCCTGTGCTGGAAGACCATGACTAGGGGGACGATAAACTCCAGCTGACCCTGAACATGTTCAAGACTTGCTGCTCCAGTTGGATGTGCATAAATCTATGGGGCCCAATGAGATTCATCCCAGGGTACAGAAAGAGCTGGCCAATGTTATTGTGAAACCTCTCTCCATTACTTTCAATGGTCTGGGGAGTCTGGAGAGGTCCCAGTCAACTGGAAGCTGGCAAACATTGTCCCAATTTTCAAGAAGGGAAAGAAGGAAAACCTGGTAATTACAGGCCTGTCAGTCTCACTTCAGTGCCTGGTAAAATTATGGGGAAGGTTATTCTGGGAGTTACTGAAAAACACTTGAGAGACAGTGCAGTCATTGGTCATAGCCATCATGGGTTCACACGGGGAAAGTCCTGCTTAACCAACTTAATTTTATTTTCTGACAAGGTCACTCATCTAGTCCACCAAAGGAAGCCAGTAGATGTGGGGGTTTTTGCATGCTAGCAAAGCTTTTGATACTGTCTCTCACAGTATCCTTCTGCACAAAACATCCACTACACAGCTAGGCAAGTCCATAATACATTGGCTGAGCAATTGGCTGATGGGTCAGGCTCAAAGAGTTTTAGTAAATGGGGTTACATTGGGCTGGTGGCCAGTCACAAGCGGGGTTCCCCAGGGCTCAATTTTAGGGCCAGTTCTCTTCAATGTTTTTATAAATGCTCTGGACATGGGAATCAAATGCACATTCAGTAAGTTTGCTGACAATACTGAACTGTGGCCTCCCTCAAGGGTAGAGAGGCCTTACAGAGAGATCTGGATAGACTAGAGAGCTGGGCAATCACCAACCATAGGAAATTAGTATGAGCAAGTGCCAGATTCTCCACCTGGGACGGGGCAATCCTGGTTATACATACAAACTAGGGGACGAGAAGCTGGAGAATAGCCCCGTGGAAATAGATCTGGTGGTTTGGGTTGATGGCAAGTTGAATATGAGTCAACAGTGTGCCCTGGCAATGAAAAGGGTCAACTGTGTGCTGGGGTGCATCAAGCACAGCATCGCTAGCCAGTTGAGGGAGGTGATTGTTCCACTCTACAATGAACTGGTGAGGCCCCACCTCAAGTACTCTGTGCAGGTTTGGGCACCTCGATATAAGAAGGACATCAGACTACTAGACTGTGTCCAGAGGAGGGCGACCAAGATGGTGAAAGGCCTTGAGGGCAAAATTTCTGAGGAGTGGCTGAGGTCACTTGGTTTGTTCACCTTGGAGAAGAGAAGGCTGAGGGGTGACCTCATGGCAGTCTCCAACTTCCTCATTGGGTGGCAGCGGAGGGGGAGCTGCTGATCTCCTCTCTCTGGTGACCAGCGATAGGACATGAAGAAATGGAATGAAGCTGCGTCAGGGGAAACTCAGACTGGACATTAAGAAAAGGTTCTTCACTGAGAGGGTGGTCAGTCACTGGAACAGGCTCCCCAGAGAAGTGGCCGCAGCACCAAGCCTGTCAGAGTTCAAGGATCATCTGGACAACAGTCTTAGTCATATGGCTTAGTTTTAGCTAGTCCTGTGAGGGACAGGGCGTTGGACCTGATGACCCTTATGGGTTCCTTCCAACTTCAGATATTCTAGGATTGTATGATCTATAATTAGCTGTTTTATTATTAGCTAACTGTATGTACATTGTTTATATGCCTCAATGGAGGCACTTGAGCTTCTGTCCCAAGATACCTTCAAAGGCAGCAGAAAGGATAAAGAGAGGGAAGAACCATTACAAGTGAAGAACTAGGCTGCTGAGATATGCATGCTGTTTGTCTGAGGACCAGCATGAAGACTTTGCAGGTCTAGGAGCTGGGTGCAGGTCTCTGGGAGTCTGGGTTCTGGATGCAGTGGGAGATGCAAGGGTCCTCCTTGGGATGTGTGGTGAAGAACTTTCCCTGCAGTCCTGGATAAAGTAACCCCCACCAGCAAAACTGGCAGTGATAGCTATTATGAAGGAGCAAATATGAAAGTGCTTGTTAAGTATGACTTTATATATGACGTAGGGAAAGTGCCAGTAGGTGGCACTCAAGAATACGTAGCACTAGCACTCTTCCGGGGATTGTCAAGGACAGATAAAACTTGCCGTTGTACATGCCTACGGGTTGCTCTGTGCTGCTTTTTACACGCAGGGGGTAATCTGAATCTCTTAGGGCTGTAGTAAATGCAGGTGCAGGAATGAAGGGTCTCCATACCAGACCATACGAGTCTGTTCCTGGAGGCCTCCACAGTCCCCAAGGTGCTGGAGGCCACTACCCTGAATCACCAAAGTTTCACCGCTCAGCTGGGCAAGCTGCAAAAGTCAGTTAGTCAAAGTCAATATGCAAATCGGAGTAAGTGTTAACTTAACAGAGGAAAGTGTTTTAGAAAAATAACCAGCAGAGGATAGCTGTGCTTTGAATGCACAGACCCTTCTTGTATTCTGACAGGATCCAGCTTTTTGTGGCGCTTCTTTAAAGGGTGTTCTTTTACCTACAGTAGTAGTTCAAAATTACAGCTGACCATGTTTTTTCTCCCTTGGGGCAGCAGTGATCAAGCTGTACCAAAATACCTCAATGGGCAGAAGCGATGCACTGAGGATGCAACCTGCAGAGCTTGGCCACATACCTACCTGTAGGTGGAGAGGTAGAACTGGAGCAGCCCCAGGCTTCACTGGATCCTTCCAGTGAGCTCTGATATCTTCAGTGAAGAAACTGACACTAAAATACTCATAAAATCCAAGTATTTCTTTAATTTTGTGCTTCATGTAGCAGCTAAATAAAAAAATTGGGGAGGGGATCAGTTTTTTCTATCAAGTATCATGTTTCTTCCATAAGGTCCTTTACAAGACGCTTCATGTCTTGTCCTTCTTATATTTTTTTTAAATAATGAGGTCTTGCTGAAGGCTTAAATGTCCTTTAAATTTTTGTCTTGTTCTAATTATGAAGAATATTTTTCATTGTCTTCATGTAAACACAATACATGAATTTAAGATGGAGAAGCTGAGCGGGGGTGTGGAGACAAAGCTTTTTTCTGGAGTTTTCTGGAAAGGTTCTACAAGTGAAGCAGACTTAAATTGTCCTCTCTTCTAACACAGAGCAGAATATAAGTCATTTAAATGAGTCTGTGTTTGAAACAGGGTTGAAATCTTCCAGGGATTGAAGGTATGAGATCTAGGGAACTTAATTTCATATTCACTGGTGTAAATCCTACGTAACTTAAAGAACATACTCTAGTAAACTGTGCCAATGAGATCAGACTTTTGTCATAAGAAGAAAAAACATGAAGTTCATTACTGCATTGAAACCTCACTAAAATTTTTATGATGTTCAAATTCAGGATTTTCATTTAAGTCTGCCTTGGGGATATGCATGTATATTTATGGGTCATGTTCTGCTCTCTGCAGTATCACCCATATACAAAGCAGTCTTCAGTTTCAGTGCTGTAAATGAAAGCACATTTAACCCAGATGACGCTCTCACAGATCCTTTAGTATAGACACTAACACCAACCACAGTAACCACAAACAAAAAGTCAGTCTGCCAAACACAGCCTTTTTCACAGCCATGTTAGCAATAGCCATAGTCAGTTGTAGACGCTTCAACTCACTTAGCAAATACTATTTAAGGATATTCTCCTCGTAAATCACGAAGGATCTTTTCATTGTGGGATTTCAGCACATTTCTATTTCTAACAGATTATGGCAGAGTTCTTTAAAAGTTGTTTTGAAAATTTAAAAAGATGCAGGTTTCACTTGTCCCTTCTGCAGAACAGAACTGCAAATGGTAGGGAGATAACCAAGAGCCTCTGCCTTGTTGGCCTTAAAACCATTAAGGCAACCTGTGGAAAGGGTTCGCTCCCCAACAGACAGAGGCTGGCCTGTCACTGGACTGCACAAAGAGAGATAGCTTTAAATAAAAACATCTATGTCTACCCCAAAGTTCAATCATGTTTTATCATGTCCCAGTGTCTTTCGCTTGTCATACTTTAAATGCAACAGTAAATGAGGCTACATGTTCCCCATTACACACAAATCTAAAGACCTGTAACACTATGAAAAAGTGCAATTACCAGAAAACAAGCATTTTTCCTACAGAATTAATCTGTCACACCTATACCCGCATATGGTGGAACTCACTTGTACAGCTGATATAGATAAAAGGGGTCACTTTCTTGTTTCTAGCTCAGGGAGCAGCTGCATTTCAAATTGCACATCCTCCATACTGTAAGTTGACATAATATCTGTAAATTTTTAAGTCACTTTGGTTCACTATTCAAACTCAACAATAATGGTGAAGACAAAAGTCCTGAACTGGTGCCTTTTTTTTAACTAAACAAGACTCTTGCATCAGCAAAGAAACCTTAAATGCTACAAGAACAGATAAATTTATAAGGTCTCCAAATCTTCAAGCCAGGCCAGAAACTTACTTTTACTATATTAGCATTTCTTTATTCTGATCAGGCAGAATTGGGAATGCAAATAAAACTGAACAGCAATTCTGTATTTTGGAACTCAGAAGATATATATACTTGATTCAATTTTGGCATAGACACAAATTATTTTGTATTTCATTCCTCTTCTTTCTTCCATGCCTACCCTTTAACTAGTAGAAAACAATAACATTGCTACACTGGCAACTTATTTTGAAGTTTCGCAATATTTAGTGTTTCTTCTTAAAATCATTGATCTTCAGTCATCTGAACATAGCCTCTCTTTCAAAAGAATAGCCCTCATAACAAGCTTATAAATATGTTCTGAAAACTGCAAGTGCTAGAAGGTATATGTAAACATTCTATATGTTGCTGTTGAGACTTACCATTTCAGTACAGTTGTGGCTGGCACGCATTAATGAGATGATGATGCTTATTTTTAATTGAGAGCATATCAGACTCTGAGCTTCCATGAATTCTAGATGTGTCTAAGTTATCACTACTGCTTTTTTTTCAACTTGCTACTGTTCGCTGCTTCTTATTCTTTTTCTCATCTGGACAGAAATCCTGCTAGATTATCTATTTGTCTATACAGACCCTTGAATATATTTGGGAGTGACTCTGGCCTGCTATATGGAGAAAGGACTGCTAATGTTGGGAAACTTGGATCTAATATTGAAATGCTGGGTGACTTTAGGCAGAACATCTCACCTCTCTGTGCTCTTCCTTCCTCATTTGCTACAAGGGAATATCACCACCTTGAGACCTAGCAAAAGAAAACTGCATCTGTAGTAGGTTGTAGTACACAAGCTGTAGGCAGCATTCTTCCTCCGGTGAATTTGCAGCCTGGCTACACTGATACAGGGTAAGACAATACTGCAATCCTTCTGTTTCTTCTTTTATTTCTACTTCTGCATCTTCTATTATTATTTCACAGTGGTTTTTTAGGAATTAACTGAAGCATACAGTAATGAGACTCTGTGAGCATGAAATGAAACCTTCAGAAAGTGTAGACACCTTCCCATGGGCTACAAAGAGTCATTGTCGACCAGAGCCAGCAGACTGCAGTAGAGGTTGCCCAGATGACTAGTGGAGACCCTGGTTCAGGTGAACATCGAAGCACCTGCTTACCCTGAAGCATGTGAGCAGTCTCATCCAGGAAAACAATTAGCCATCAGATGTTTAAGTGACTAATCTTGTTCCTACTTACCAAATGGCATAAGCATGAGGTGTTTGATTCTCAGCAAAGCCAACGAAGAACGCCTCATGAAGAACAGACCATATCAAGGTCAGTGACTAGGGATCAGCCCAACCACATGCTCCAAAGAGTGCCCAAATCAAACTGTGGAGATTTGTGGGAGTCTTCCCACAGATGGCAGGGCACTGTTGCAATTCACCATTTCATTATTCTGGTTTTGGGCACGTAACTTCATTGAAAACCAGTTTCAAACCTTTAAAAGTGATGTAATTCAGCAGTAAGCAAATCTCAAATCTTTTGTGGGAATTATTTTTTCCTCATCTTAACATTTTACTCGGTTAGGATTAATGATGAACCTAACATAAATTTCTCTATTACCTTCTTTTCAGCTTATTCTCTTATAAGAGAGTGGTCTCTCCTTTGCTCCTTTTGTTTTCACTCCTTTCTCTTATCCTCATAATTTAATTTTTTAAAAAATACTACAGGGATCACATATTTTCAATCAAAAAGCTTGATTTTTGATAAGATGAAATATGAATAGATTTCATTAATGAAAGATCTGAAGAAGTTGCACAGTAGAGCCTGTTCAATCATAAACTGCACCAGGGGAATGTTGCAAATTTGTAGTGTTGTGTTTTATGTGTAAGGCCTACCACATTTGCTCAGGCAGGAAATGGACATGGACAGACAAGTAATGAAAAAAGAGTATCAGTACATCAGATGATTTTCACAGCTAGAATTCTAAACTGAGCCAGACTAATACAAAAGCTACTTTTGAACTAATATGATACTTTTTCATTGTTTTTCATTTTTAAAGTCAAAATTTCATTGACATAATTATATAATGCAGAAGAGAAAAAAATCATACAAAATCCCATTTTTGTGGATGACACCATTTATATACTGTGGGTATATATTTCATTACAATTTCAGTATCTATATTAATGAACTAACATGATCAGTTTATCTCCCTAGGTTCTTTCTGAAGGATAGAGAACAGAGATGATCCTCCGTAAGCAGAAGCCTAGCTGGTGTGCTCTAAATTGGTCAGATTTAGTATAACTATTGGCGATTGTTTCTCACTAACCATTAAAAAAGAACTTATTCATATACACACACCATTTGCAAGGGTATGCACCTGGATTCTGTATCTCTCAGAGTAACTAAATCACTACTGTTAGTAAGTCAATCAAACCAGTGCAGGGCACACAGATAGTGTAATATTGCCAGTAATGACATTATACCAACTCTCAGTTGCTTTTATAGAGGGCATGCTCAAGAAAAAGCAATGTATTCCTAACTGGCAGAAAGCCCCAGAAAAAAATTGTAACCAGGAGTTACCATTTGTGCTCTGCCTCCAGTTTCTTACGATTTAGACAGCAAACAATCCAGCATGTGAGTTTTGTTTTGTCGCAACAAAAAATATGAATTTTATATCATGGCTCTTTCATTATTTGTGCTGATTTATTGTGAGTCAATATAAAGAGCACAACCATAGTAAAACGTGCTTCAGGCTAATTACCAGCTTGTGGCTTTATGCCAGTTACATTCATTAACTGCACTGATCAGTGCTAGCTATAAAAAGCTCACATGTGCTACTGTTTATACAGCACCCTTCCATGACTTAAAAATGGAAGTCGTCCTTCCTGGTTTTGACCACACTGATCTGTCATGTGAGAGTTGTGCCACTCTTGCAGACAATGACAAGTCTAGCTAGGTTACTCATTGCCTCATGAGCTAAGAAAACATTGTGCTGGACTATAAATGCCCTCCCAAAAACCTCAGCTAAGTCAATTTTTGGTGAGCAAAAGTTATGGGGATCTTCTAAGGACAGTTTCCATAGCAGAGGCATGTGTGACAGCAAATAAAGTCTTCCAGACACCTTTCTTTGTCCCTGGGACAGAACACAGAGCACAAAGGAAGATATTCACTAAAATGCAGAAGAATAGCCAGTGAGATTCACAAGGGATGTTTATGCAGTTGGGCGCTTAACACCCACTGAAGCTAGTGGGACTTAGTCAGTTTGAGGCAGTTCCCAATGACATCTTCATTTGAGCACCCAAACATTGAGCCACACTAAATCAATGGGCTCTCATAAAAGCACTGGCACTAACAATTAATATCAGCCTCTACGGTGAGTCACAGGTGCTAAAATGTGTGTGGGAACACTTGTTGCAAAGGCAGAGACTGCCTCTCGAAATCATTCCACCTACATTTTGTATTGTAATTTCCTTCTAACTCACGGAATTCCTTTAAAATGTACAACTATACACTCAAGACTTATGCTAAAAGCCTATACAAAAATTCTGAGTTAAAATGTTTCCCTATAACAAAGGCCAATCCCTATCCATGATAGACACCCTCCCCCAGCAATGTAATTATTCCTTGTCTACATATGAACATTTTAGAAATGCTTTAGAAGACTGAGTGAGAGAACAGTATTTTAAAAAATCATCAGGAAAATCTAGATCCTCTGTCATTTTTTTCATCTTCAAGAATATTCCTAGGGCATTTTTCAAAGTAACACTCCACTCTTTAACGGCTTGTTATTTCAAAATAGGTTGTGTACTTTTGCATATAAATGGATAAGAACAGCTTTTCTGGACCAGACCAAAGGTCCATCCTGCCTGCAACAGTGGCCATAAGCACAAGCTATGGAAGACAGGCATCTCTGACTCTTTCCTCTAGTGCCCTCCTTACAGCCTCTAACCCTCTTCAGTTCACAGACCTCCTGAGCCTGACATGGTTCCTGTGCTCAGGGGACTTCTCTTCCATTAATTTGTCCCACAGCCCATGTATGATTTTGGTGCCCTTCCACACCCTGACCCCTATCAGCCTGATGAACCAGCATCTCTGCTCGTGCCGAATCCAGCCCTCATTTGGTTCCCCCCAACATTCATATCGGAAGAGAACACAAATGAATGACCCTGCCTGATGCACTGCATTCATGATTTGATAGATCCCTCAGGACAAGCCACACTGGCCTGGTATCTCAGATGTAGCCAGCCTCTGCCAAGTCCTGCCACATGCCGTGCCGTGCACAGGCCACCTGAAATATTGCCATTGAGTTGCAACAGAGCTCAGTGGCAACACTGACATGGCAGGGTGGTTTTCTGAGCTCTTCACAAAAATTAGCTTTCTGAAAGTTTTTTATTTTCTAAGAGGCTTATTTAATTTGCATGTAGAACTGGTAAGAGCTAGATAATAGCCATTAGCACAGATGTGAAAGAATTTCAAACACTTTATTTTTTGAAGATTCAATTTGAGTTTGTGTGCCAAGCAATGAATCAACAAAATTATTTTATTTCAGTAGAAGAAATAGTCTGAATCCAGTCCTTTGATGGGTCTGATACCACTGACATAGTAGCATGGTATGAGTAAAAAGTTTTTCCTGAGGCAGTAACAGCAAGATCCTGTGAGGACACACTACGGTAAATCACCATAAGTTCCAGTCAGAGATGCCTACTAAAAAGTGGAGCAGGGGATATTTGCACCCTTGGGATCTTTGTATCTTTGAGGCAAGCATGGTTACCAGAGCAAAAGCCACACATTGCCACTGGGAATTAAAAGGCTGGCTCTTGTTTGGTTTTTTTGTTTATTTATTCATTCTTGCTACCTTATTTCTTTCACCGATTGCTAAAAAGAGAAGAAAAAATCCCAGCACCTACTGATCCTAATGAACAATGTTCTTTTCTTCTACAAGGGGCATGGGGGAGTTTGGCTTTCTACATGCCAAAAAAATGACTAAAGCAATCTGCTTCAGACTGCGACGTTCATCTGTGCTGGCAATGTGATTTTTTTAAATCTCACTTCTAATGCCCAGAGTCAGAGCATGCAAACTGGAAAAGCTTCTGCTGCCAGGGCCTCCGTTTGCAGTCCCACACATTTTCTTCCCCTCCCGCTCCTATGCCTCTCTCTTGACCTTGGATTGTGTCCATGGCTGAGACTCAGAGGCACAGGTACAGAGGCTCAGGGTTAATTAAGCATTTTGTCAAGTCTCGTTGACTCCAAGAAGTTGGATAGGTGTCCTCAGCTAAGACTTACCAGGTGGGGATGGGGCTGAGAACCTCCCACCCCTGCAGGGCTGTATCCCAACAATCCTGACTATGGTCTAACAGTGCTCATGCTATATGCATGCTGCAGCATGGGGATGGAAATTGATGTCCTTACACAAGTGCTGTTACTGAAGCATGGCCTCACCCTGTATGTCCTGTCTTA
Source organism: Harpia harpyja (assembly GCF_026419915.1). Lineage (NCBI taxonomy): Eukaryota > Metazoa > Chordata > Aves > Accipitriformes > Accipitridae > Harpia > Harpia harpyja. The sequence goes on along the minus strand of NC_068969.1, from coordinate 76,837,897 downwards.
GCTCTCTCCCTTTTTCAACTATCCTGTACCACATGGCTAATCTTTACCTACCCTTTCCCCCCTCCCACCCTGCCTTCAGTTCCTCTCTCCTTTCCTTACCTTGCAATAAGTGATTCCTCTGTCACAGACCTCTGATCTGCACGTGTCTCTCCTCCAAGTTCAGCAAGTCTTCGCCACTCTTTTATGTTCACCTGGCCAGTGTTTTTTGTGTAAAAGTCACAGGTTGACTCAGGGAAAGAAGCAGGAGACCCAGGAGCTCGGTGCACTCAGGGAACATCTGCAATCGCTTGCTTTAGGCAGCCCCTATGGGACAGCTGAATTCTACACTCCAGGACCATATTCCAGAAAATTTACTCACTCTCTGTTTGCAGATCATGAAACCTTTCAAGACACAGTCCTGCAAGCAGAAAACAGAATGGTGCAGTTTTAAACAGGGTTTCTATACCCTTTAAGCACATTCACCCATCCCTGATAAATGTAGCTTGGAGCACCAAAGCCCGTGATTCATGGTGCTGTAGCAGGCACCAGATTTGTTCACCTTCTTAAAGGAAGATATAGCTACTGATCAGGGTAATTAGAAAGTACCAATTCACTGCAAGACAAATACAGGCAAAGCCATACCAGTGACTACTTTTTCCTTGTGGGGTCAGCCACATTTTGCCGACAGGGCGGAAACTGTGTTACCACATGAGCCTCCATCCCCTTTGTGGCCAGTCTTGGGAAACCACAGAGCTTGCCTCAGCTGTCCTGAACAGCCACCCTTCAGCAGGAAGAAGTAGGCCTAGCAAGTTTAACAACACAAGAAACCCTGTTCTGTTATTAAGGGTCACAGACATCTGCCTTTCCTCTAATCCTCTTCCCTTGGGCTGTCAGGGCTTGCTGCAGGGCACTGAAAAGAGGGTGGTGGCAGCTGTTGCCACTCCTGAAGTCCACAAAGGGCAGCACGTCACAGATGCCAAACAGCTGTGAGGGTTGTCCTGAACTGGACATGCCAGCTGCTAGCATCTTGTGACTTTTACATCCATCATCTCGTATCACCTGCTTGTAGTGCAGGCAGAGGGGAGAGAGAGGGGAAGTAATCTGAGATGGAGGAGTCAGCTCAGAGAAAGCTCAGAAGACAGGGAGAAAAAGGCTGACCCTAATCTGTAGACTTTTAAACCATCTTTTGGTGGGTGCAGCTCCATTTTTATTATGGCCTTTGTGCACAGTAAGTTGAATTCTGTTCCTTTTCCTGCTATGTAGAAGGTAGGTGGGTAGCCCTGAGGACGTGGGGTTTGAAACTTTGCAAGCCTTCCAAAATCACTTGCTGATGCCTAACTATTTTAAGAAAGCACTTGTTGCAACTGCCCAAGTAGGTAAGTGTATGTTGTCGCATCCCAAAGTTGGAGCGACTCAGGTTCATGGATTTCCTTTGTCAGAATTAAGGTTAAACGACACCAGGGAGTTCAAACAACAATCAACATTTATTCAACCTAGCTAACCTTGCCCAAGCACAAGTAAACTTATCAATATGAACCTTGCAACATGTCATTAAGCCACTGTTTGAAAAGAGAAGGGAGGTGTAGAAAAAGAAATGGAAAAAGGAACATGGAACTGTATCAGAAGGAGAGCCCTCCCGTTGAGTCACGAGGTTCAGAGCAGACTCCCTTGCTTTCTGGACTCCTTCTCAAAGAGGAGCCCAGGGGCGGCTGGATCCACTCCTAGTCTCAGACTTGGTCAACGGTTTATGTTTAAAAGGATGAGGTCTAGGGACTGTGGAAAAGAGAGAAGGAAAAGAGGGAGAGAGAGAAAGAGAGAAAGAAAGGAAGAAAGAGAGAAGAAAAGGGTTTCATCAGTCCTGGGTCCAGCGTTGGTCTAGCCAGCGTAGAGATCCAGTTCCAGAGGGCGCACGCTGAGAACTCGTTCTCGCTTCTTTAATAGTGTGTTAGTCGATGGTCTCGACATGCGCAGTCCCATTCCCGGGGTTCTCTGGAATCAGTCGGTGAGCTTTGAGCGGGGGGGGTTCATTGCAGAGTTGCCTTGCCTCTCTTTTTCTGCTGGCATGACCGCTTAAGATAGAAGCACAGTCCCATCTTCCGTGGGGCCTCCTCCTCCAGGCACATATGCTGTGCTCCTTCTCCTGGTCACTTAAGATAAGGAATTGCGGCTTTGGAGAAGTGCGGTCTCACCCTCCGTGGGGCCCTCTCCTCTGGCCACATTGTCCTATTCACAAAACTCCAGCATTTTTACAGAGGCTGTTTTCTCCACCAAAGTTCTTTAACAAATGTTTGAGACATTGACTATAATTTGTCAGACCGTCACATATGTGTATTAAAACAAGTTCCCTGCCTGTATCTATGCATGGATGCTGTAGCTCTGTGTGCCTGGAGGCCACAAAACTCTTCTTTTTGAGACTCCATCCAGAGCATCACTCCTGTGTATGCTGCACCACACACAAAAAAATCCTCAAGCTGTCCGAGAGACTAACCCTACTCTCAAGTATACAGAAGCATGCTCCTGTTTGATCAGGGCTGTTACCTGTTGTAACTCCTTAAACCAAGTGTTCAACAATTCTGCATTTGTTTTTAAAAACAAGTCATCATGGAAGAAGGAGTAGCCTGGTGCTCAAATCTCTGTCAGAATCTCAGAACAAATATTAAGCAACATAGGAAATTGCTCATTCATATTATTACAGGATTTTTCACTGGGGCAGGTGGATGAAGTGAACAAAAACATAAAGAGAAGCACCAGCTGCTTTTGGATGACTTTTTCAACCCAGTGACAATAGGACTGTCTGCTGAGTCACCCCTGAAGCTGTCATCACAGCCACACCTCACAGTATCTCCCCAGCCAGTAAGAAACAGTCCTCTCCAACCAGCCACTTCCCCTCTCTGCTCTGGATTACCCAGAAATTAATGAGACACTTACAACACTGTAGCTGCAAAGCCTGAGTCATTTGTTCTTGGGAAAAAATAAGAGCAGAAAGCTGAAACTGGTAAATTAATTTAGCAGAGTAAGGACTCTCAGCCCCTTTGACACTTTTTTTATTTCTCATTCCCAGAAGATATTCTGAGTAGGGCTGTCTGGACTGGCAAAAACAGCAATCAGGTATTCCAGGAAATGTCAGGTTTCCTCCCGACCTATTTTCAAACAAGAGAATTATCTTTTCCTGGAGCTGATATCAGGTGATACTTCCAATTAGTCTGCATATTAAGTAAACATGGTGGGGGGGCACTCAGAATGTCTGCTTTTGATGCTGCTACTCTGGCTTTAAATCTATTGCCTAACAGCCAAAACATTCCTATTTACGAATGACTGCAAAAGCTATATGCCAGTGCTCCTCGGCAAAGCAGCCATATACCTCTTTAAAGAGAGGGCCTGATTCTCCTTTCTATTACACAAGCTTTACATCCATGTAGTTCTGATTTCAACCAAGGCAATGTAAGGATTCTTGATTCCAACAAGAAAACCAGCTCTGCGGTTTGGATGAACAGCATTAAAATCATGAGCAGTTTGCAGTCTTTCATTACCTATTAAGCCTTTGCTAGCAAAATACGTCTTCTCATGCTCTAAATTACAAAAGCTGAGCTCAGTGTTAACCTGAGGAAAATCATGGTAACTGCTGTCATCCCTCCCTCGCCCACTGCACCACATCACACTGGCTGCAGGCACTCGGGGAGCATGGAAAGGAGGCAGCACTGCTGGACACGGTAAGGCAAAGACGCCGCTTTGTGTCAGGGGTTGAGCAGGAAGGAAAGCTGAATGATGAATGCTGAGCCCCCTCCAAAACAGGTTATTGATCAGCAGCTGAAATAAGGGGAAAGGCTAAGATGTGGACTTGAAGAGGGCTTTGCTGAAGTCAGTAATCTTGTGGTGATTTAGATGAGCTGAAAAATGAGTCCAGCTGAATTCAGCAAAACCATGTCATTTTGCAGGAGCTGAAGATGCTGTGCATACAGTTATATGTCACTCATTCCATTAAGCCTGGTCCCGCAGGACAGGACACCACAGGCAACCAGGGCTCAGGTGCTAGCTCTCAGTCTTGATACAGCTGTGCCTGAAAAGTCTACACTGTGAAAAGCCTGTTCTCAGTTTCCTCCTTTTTGAGTATTCATGCTGAATATGGCTAATACATCTGTGATCATCTGATGCATCTTTTGGTTCTTGTGTCCTGTTTGGTGTGACCTTTTTAGACTAGCAATTTTGATTTGGAGGCCTGATGCCATTTAATACATGATTTTTATAATGTCTGAAGAACCCACATGCTTTTGGTTTTGTTCAGTAGATCTTCAGCTATCTGATTTAAGCACTCTCTCTGCTAAGATAAAGGAGGGATAGTAGTTTGTAATGTGCCTGATGTTAGGCACAGAAAACTTCAGTTAAAAATCTGCCTGAAGCAAGCCTTCTCATAACGTTCTTAAAATACTCTCTGCTTTCACTGTGATAAAACCTTTAATTCTTAGGCAGAAGACTGACTGCTAGGATTTTACACTGTAGTGTTACATATAAGAAATCCCCACCTACACACTAGATGCAAAAAACCCCAAAAGATAGGGGTAAGCCGAGACCTTTACCATATTTTTGAGATATTGTTGTGATGCGAAGAATATAAATTGAAAAGTATAGCAAAATGGCATGTGGTGCTCAGGCACAGGCATGAGGGGCACACAGATATGTCCTAGAGACCTATATAGCTCAGAGTCCACCCTATCCTTCAGGCAGTTTCCAGTTGTCCCTCATCAGCTGTGTGGGAAGAGCTGACAGTGAGAACAGTGATTGGCATTCCTGACCTGCAAAAAGGATATTAAGAGTTTCACCTCACACTGTCCTCCTCCTTCCCTTTCAATAAAAGAAAGAAAATATGGAATTTATCACACTATACTACTTTGCAGCTTCAAATTAGTAAATAGAGTTAGGCTTCTTCTTTCCAGTCAGTCACTCACATCAGTCTCCTGAGGAAAGTATTCCTCCTATTAGTCAAAAAAACTTTGTCTTTTTTGTGTCATATCCTTAAATAAAATATTGTACCTATACACAAAACTGCTCCACCCACTCACTCAGATATCACAGGCCAAAGCTGTGTCTTTGTTTTCTTGTCTTTACTAAGTCTGAGTTAATGCAGGAGAAATTATCCCCTAATTGTAAGCCTGTTTTAAAACTGGTTATAGCTGCAGCTCACAGAAACCTCCAGTGTGTGAAAATATTCATACAAACAACTTGTCAAATTTACCCAAAGTGTATTTCACTGAAATCACAGTAAGCATTAAAGCTTTATCTATTTTGTAATGCCATCCACACAAGGCACACTTCACTAGGACACTGGCAGAGTAGGGAAGTGGTACATATCTGACCGTACAGTGCACCTGAGGAATACTGCATAACAATTGCAACTCGCTGTGCCACTAATGCACAACACAAGCAAGGAAGCTTATCACACCTCACAGTATGCTTATTTAATATCAAAGACCCTGATCTCTTTGCTATCATAGTCCCACTGCCAAAGCAGTCTCATCAAATGGGACCCAAAACTATGCATTTCACCTAACTGCAGTTAAAAAATGAAACACAGAATGAAAAAGGAACAGATCATAACCATTGTTTAGTGAAGAGCAGTGCTGGATGAAGATCTATATACTTAGCTATTCTTTTAAGCCAGCAGAGAAGAATAGTTAGAAATAAAAGGTATTCCTATGAATTATAAAGCACAGCAAATTTCCCATCTTCCATTGCCAAGAGCCATCTGAAATGCCTTCTTGTGAATATAGCTTCCAGAAAGAATACCTTTAGAAAGCTTTTGTTTCAAGAACAGGATTAACTTATGTCAGTGAACTGGTTTTCAGCTACTCTACAGGCTTTAGAGTTGCTACATGGCTGTGAGGGTAAGAATCTGTTCACGGTTTCCTGAAAGAGGAGACAGACTGTGATTCAGACTACTTGTACCCTTTGTATTGTTGGATGTTTACAAACTTTCATCTTACAAAATGTTCTCTCAGTTATGTGTTTGGAAACACTAGACTTCACATTTCTGGTTGATTTTCTTTTCATCAGACAGACACATCTCCTGAGAGGTGAAGTAAAATTCGTTTGAAATAGAAACAGAAATATTTGATAAATACTGTCTAAGCAGGACATAGAAGGAAAACCATAAGAGCAAGTGAACTATTACAAGATAAACTGCAACTTCTAAATATTAAATATTGACTGGATATTAGCTACCCAAAAAAAAACCCAAAACCCTCTCAAAAGCCTATTTGTTCATGTTTGTCTGGACAAAAACACTGGTGGTTCCCACTACTCCTTTCCCACTCACAGACATCGGGGAGGGGGGTGGTAGTATAGCTAGTTCCCACACTTCGTGAATCCTGCCCAAAATCTAGAGTAGTCAAGCCAAGGACAGAAGACAGACCTTTTCAATCCAGGCTGAAATCTGCCTCTGATAACTTTGCATACCAAGTTGCAAACAGTTATGTACCACGTGTCTCTCTTTTAGCTAACAGAAACTCCATACTCTGATTTGCAACCTGAGGGAAGAGGTGGGCACGACTCACTGAAGTGCCTGCTCAGAAAGGAGGGATTGCTGTCCACTTGTAGGAACACAACTTTCTGGACCCTGTTAATACCAATAAGAGCCAAGGCAGAGCTACAAACTGCTTCAGCACCTCACCTCCGCATCCTCCTCCCTGTAATTTCTGTACAGTAGTCAAGGTGAAAATTAATATGACACTGAGCTCCAGTAATTCTTCAAAACCTGTGCTGAACAGCTGCAGAGATGCTAACTGGTGTCCAAAGCCATGCTGCCATGGTGGGTAGAGCATAGGCAGACAGGAAGCAGAGTAGGAAGCTTTTCATTTGAACCTAGGAGGTCTTACGCAGCAAATCCTTAGTTCCTGCTGTGTTTGGAGGTTTCACAATCTGCCAAGGCAGTATGACTCTCAGATGGCAGTTTGAGGCAACTTTCCTTGGTAGGCCCCCTCAGGACTTTCTCTGGACCTCAGAATGATTTCTGGTTATAATGGCTGGAACCAGTTAGCAATCTCAGTCATTAAAAATGGGGATACAGATTTGTGTCTCTCTCAGCATGCAGCAAAATGAGCAAAAAATTTTCTCAAGGAGTTGTACGCTGTGTCTGTGATGTGCAATGATCTCACAATCAAATCTGAATAAATCTAGCCTAAATGCAATGCTGCATGACATTGTATGCCTGCCAAAATAGACTTATTAATCATGGAACAGAAGAATTCTTGGCAGGGTTTCAAAGCTACTTCAGAAGTTTATTAGAATGAGGCATTAAGTCATGGAAGGGAGAAAAAGTCAGAGACAACAACAGCACTACTCATTCTTTTAGTATGTTACATGGCAGACTGAAATGGCAAAGAGGACGGGGTAAAATGAATGTGCTGCAGGACTTCTGGCAGAGCAGGTCCCATTTTGTAGCTTGCTAAGCATATATTACAGTGGATGCAACTTTTTTAGGCTTTATTTTTCACTGGAAAAGGGATAAGTAAGTTATGGAGGCACATTACAGAATGTTAAGGTTTACCTGGTATCAATAGTCTTCATTAATAGATTGAGAATAGCTATATTTTCTCCTATTTCTTTAGTATCTTCCAACCAAGGATCACAAAACAAATGATAAAATTAGTATATTGATATATACAATTAAAATAATTGAAGTGTGTCAGCATAATACCCTTTGTCTCCATCATGCTAGTCTGGCACACTATTTGCCTATGCTTGTGGCACTGAGGAGTAGCACCGTATTTATTGGCCTAAATCAGCTTCAGGAGGACACAAATCACAAGCAGACCTGCAAGAAGGGAAAGAACATGGACTTCCCTTGCAGGTAGGACTCTGTGCTCTCTCTGTCCTGTCCTCACGGACATGAAAGTACTCAGGCCCCTGTGAAGGATACCTCCCTTCCAAAGACAGCATGGAGGCAGTGGGACGCATTGGGACAGGGTTTGGGGAAGGTCCCATTCACCTTTGCTTACACCAGAATTTTCTGCTGGAATCTTGTGAAGTGTGTGTTTTCTACTACCTTCACTAGGCAGACAAGCAAAAAGGTGCCAAGGAAATTGCATGACCGTATATGTCAAAACATTGCCAATTACTATTTCAACAGAAGCACCTTGAGCTTCCAGGCAGTACCTGATACCTGTTGGATACTCTTACCATACTTCACCACAGAAGCAGAAATTATCCCAACCACTGTATGAAACGGGTTGGCAATGCACTTAAACCCCCTTACTAAAGTATTGAGGCAAAATTCAGCCACAGGGAAATTAACCTGCTGAAGGACCTTAAAAAAATATCAATTTATTTCGAAACATCCTTGCTTCAGCTCTTCAGCTGTTACAGCTCATGGAGCTGATTTGCCTGTGAAATATTTATTTCTGACTTTCTTCAAGCTTTTGTCCCAGATGAGCTCTCTAATCCAACACACTGTATGAACTCACAAACAGCTTGTATCTTTACAACTGAGAGTGTATGTAACTATGTTGAACTAAACCCATTCATAAAGGCACATTTGGGTTGGATACTCATTTCACTTGTGACAATGAAGGGCAGAGTTAAGGTTATTCAAGCATACCAGGATAAGAATACATACAAGGGATAAGACCCTCTAACAACAGCACCACTGCTAGAAGAAATGCTCATCAAGTCACAGTTGAATTTCCTTATGAAAACTACCTTTCATTAAATGATATTTTTTCCTTCATTTCCAAGGACTATTTATGAAAAGTTTTTGCTATTCAAATGTAGTCATGATCAACTGGCTAAAGAACTACTTTATTTTTTCTATTGTTTACTTGAGGTCTGTAACAGGTGGTATAAAAAACCAGTACAAAACTTGAAAAGTAATCTTATTACATGCAAAAAACAACTGCAGTTATAATCAGTTCCAATCAACAACCCTGAAAATTGTTCTGCATGTCTTCTGAAAATGTGTACATGTTTTCCGAAGTGGCAAAACTGAATATCCTCAAGGATTTCAAGGAAATGACTCCCTGAAAACCTAGATTGTTTTTTAAGTTGAAAAAAAAGTGTAAAGTTATTGAGATGTTTAAGCTTCTTCTGAATATTACACATAGGACAGGGAGGGAAAACATAACCTCCAGATGATCTATTATTTACCCTGCAGGAAAGAGAACTGTTAAAGCAAAAGTGTTAGGCTCACAGTAGGAAAGCAATAAAGCGATGAGTAGCACCTTAAAGAGAAAAAAAGCCACACAAACTGGCACTACAAATTGAGGGTTTGACCTCAATTACTGTCTATCTACTGTTCAGAAACAGAACCTCATGTCATATTGCAGAGAAAATGGGTGCTTCTTATAGCTAGTAACCCAAAAAATGTAGCAATGTAAATTGTTTACAAATACGAATTGTTTTCATATTGTCTGGCATCCGGTGAAATCATCTACAGCAGTTAAAAAATACCTTTCTGCCTTACACCTATTTTTTCCCAAGATACCATCAAATAAAGAAGTTTTTCCAAGCAAAACCTCCCTTATGGTGTTTAACTTCTGAGACACAAACTTCTGAGAGAAGGTTAACATGGAACAAAGAGAAGTGTAACAACTATCCCTGCTTTCTCCATGAAGTAATGTCTTTGTGTAGTACTGGATTGCAACAGTTATGATTATGGGAGTTTTTTTCCCCAATGTTTTAAGAAATATTTTAAAGTCATAACAAAAAAGTGCAGCAAAGCAAAAAAACCCAGCAGACCTAAGCAGAACGGAACAGGCTAATACTGGTAACAAAAGGCCATGTTTTGCCCAGGGAAATATGCTGTACAGTGGAAGTGCAGTGACAAGTCACCAGCCACATTGCCCTTCCTGTTCTAGATGAATCGTCTTTATCTTCCTTGCCTTTACTCATACTTTCAATACCAGCTCCTTCTTGTGATAGCCTACTTATCAGGGCTATTGGTCAATGCATCTGCTTATTAACATTGACAAGAAAAGCAATGGTAACAGAAAGGGCCCCAAGGTCAAACTCAGAATGGCCAGTTTGGGTGCTGACTGAAACTATTGCTTCTGCTACTTGTTCCCCTGTCTGGACTCTCAGCAAACCCAGCCCTGAGTGTGATGGTCTTTTGGTAAGTAGCTGCTTGATAAAAATATATTTGGCCCCATGGGGACCTCAGCTCTTACATCACTGTTTCCAGCATTGTTCTATGATTTCAAGGGCACAAATTATTAGCCTGCATTTAATTTATGCAAGCATTGTGTTGGCAAGCAAATCTGTCATGAGCTACTTGAGCGTTTACCTGAAGTTTCTTTCTCAGTGTGGCTGAATATGGCAAATGCAATTAAGTATGAATAAGCTATCATGAAGATTTCAGAAAACACACATTATATGGGGATAGTTCATATACAGAAGGGTCTTGTTTGGTATACCTGACTCATAGATCCCTCAGGGAAAGCAAAAAACCCAAACAAATTAAATATTCAGGGGGCTAGACAGATGCTTAGCTAGCAAATGGGTGTTCTGGTTGATGATTGGTTGTTACCATCCTCTGTCAGCCATAATCAATGTTGGAAAAGGGATTACAGGAGCACTCCCTTGTCCATTTCAAAATTGGTTTATCTAGCCAGGTGGTTTGAGTTGACCTACCTGACTTTTCCTGATGTGGATAACTCACAGCTCATGGGATCCCATCCACTGGAACAAGCCTTTGGATGGTAACCTTTGCTTGGCAGATGGTAGCAAAAAGCTAGTAACGACAATCTCAACTGGCAGAGAGAAGTTCACAATTGGTCAGTCCCTGTTTTAGATGACTCAGAGTATCTGCGGATGATGGACCCCAGGAGGTGCTGACCAAAGCACTCTACCTACCACAAATGTCAAGAGAAAGCACTGACAGAAAAAAGACCCTCCCGGATAATATAAACCCCTTTATTTCTGATCTTTATATATTAGCCAAGTTCTTGAACATGCATCTTGAAATTAAGAGGACATTATACACCAAGCACCTCCAGAGAGTCACTCACTATCAAGTAAAGCTGGTCAGAGCACTACCATAAAATATAACAATGTAAAAACACAAGGAGGTAGTGTTAGCAGTTATTGTTTTCCATTATCCATTGTTTGGTGGAAGATAAAATAGTTGCAGTCCTCAAGGCTGTGAATCCTGAACACTGAATTCACTACAGAAAAGAAAAAGTCCTCCCCAGAGTAGGATATATTTATAAGGTACCTCAGTCATTTAATAGCCAGAAGTCTTTGATGAAAAAACATTCACTAAGCTACAAAGAGATGATTATTTATAAGCATTTCAGTAGCACCACAGGTGAACATGTTGCTCTACAAAGGCTTCTTTAGGCAAGCACAGCATAAGCCACAAAATGCCTGCCCTGAGGAGACTGCAGTCTAAGCTTATTTATTCTTGAAAACAATTGTGGTACACTACTGTTCTTTACACTGCTTAAAATATGTGTATCCTACTAACCAGGGACAATAAATGACCGATTCAGCAATCCTTTCTTGTCCAGAAAGCAATAGAGTTGATCATTAGGATATATAGCTTAGTGATATAACGGGGTGCACAAAAACACTACTAAATATTTTCACACAAGTGTAAGACTCTTATTAGGATTCAATTAGTTAGAACTAGTCTTTTTTTTTTTCTTTTCCTCATTGTCTCTCTCTCTCCCCCAACTTCATAATTATTTGTTCCAAAAGAATCATTCCACTCAGCAGATATTTGTAAGAATGTCTTAATACTTCTAGCAGAATCTATGATAAAAAAATTAAAAACATGAGGCTAGTCATACATGCAATCAGTTAATCCAGGCATCCCTTTCTGCAGTACTTTTGAAATAGGTGGAACTAAGTCCACTGTGGCAAGATGCAGTGAAGTCACTGCAATGATTCTTCAGTAGGTCCTCCTCCCCCTTCCTCTCCCACTCTCACTGAGGCACCAAAGGGTTTCCAGTTTTCTTTTTTAGTCAGTGCTTCTCAACCGCTGACATGATTTCCACTTCCATCTCTCTGCTGATCTCCCATGGCTGTTAGTCCTACTTAGACTCACTTTTCTATGTCTTGAGCTATTGTCTTGAGCCACAGGAGGAAGGCAGACAACTATACTGTTGTCTTTATTCTAGTCATGTCTGAAGAGCAAACCCGTTCCAAGCCTCTCACCCACGTTGTCCTTCATCACTGCAAAATTGTTTCCCTGGGCTTTTATCTTGGTGTTACATTTGTTTGAAACTTTCCAGCTTTGCTGTGTGATGTTCAAGTACTTGCAGCCCTCACATACTGCTCCTTTTTCAAATTTGCTTTTGCCCCATTTCTTAATCTCCTCTCCTGCAGATGGAGATTACTACTATGATAGCTCTTATTTCCCCTTCTGGCTGCACGAAACACTTTATCTCACAGAAAATCCTTACTCCTTCATCCATGGTAGTCATCTGTTGAACAACTTCTTGAATTGATTCACATGCTTACCTTCTATGACTTTGCATTTCTCTTCACAACTCACATCCATGATTGTGGCCTTATTAAAAAACAAAAAAACCAAACCAAACAAACAAAACACAATTTATAAGGTTTAGACCACAGAGGAATTACTTTCCATGCATGCTGTCAATTTTCTTTGTCAAAGTGCCATATGCAGTCATGATAACATAATCAGATAGAAGCGTACAGGCTGCAAGACTGGCTTTACCTGCTAGAGTTTCTATGGCAATGGGCATGGTAACATGGAGTTACAGAAACTGGAAGCACTTTTTTTTCTTCAGGTAACTCTGCTACATGTGTTCATTGATCAGTGAGAAGTGAACTGCTCTGTTCATTTTGTCTGTGCAGTTGTATTGGGTTTGCGTGGCAAGGTTTTGGTAGCAGGGAGGGCTACAGGGTGGCTTCTGTGAGAAGCTGCCAGAAGCTTCCCCCATGTCCGACAGAGCCAAGGCCAGCTGGCTCCAAGTCGGACCCGCTGCTGGCCAAGGCCGAGCCCATCAGTGACAGTGGTAGTGCCTCTGGGAGAACAGATTTAAGAAGGAAAAAAAGTTGTGGCGGCACAGAAACTGCAGCCACAGAGAGGAATGATAACATGTTAAGAGAAACAGCCCTGCAGACCCCCAGGTCAGTGAAGAAGGAGGGGGAGGAGGTGCTCCAGGCACCAGAGCAGAGATTCCCCTGCAGCCCGTGGGGAAGACCATGGTGAGGCAGGCTGTCCCCCTGCAGCCCAGGGAGGTCCATGGTGGAGCAGATATCCACCTGCAGCCCGTGGAGGACCCCACGCTGGAGCAGGTGGGTGCCCGAAGGAGGCTGTGAGCCCATGGGAAGCCCACGCTGGAGCAGGCTTCTGGCAGGACCTGTGGACCCATGCAGAGAGGAGCCCATGCTGGAGCAGGTTTTTTGCCATTACCTGTGGCCCCTTGGGGGACCCACGCTGGAGCAGTGTGCTCCTGAAGGATTGCACCCTGCAGAAAGGACCCACGCTGGAGCAGTTCATGAAGAACTGTAGCCTGTGGGAAGGATTCACGCTGGAGAAGTTCATGGAGGACTGTCTCCTGTGGGAGGGACCCCACGCTGAGCAGGGGAAGAGTGTGATGAGTCCTGCCCCTGAAGAGGATGAAGCGGCAGAGACAACATATGATTAACTGACCACAACCCCCACTCCCTGTCCCCCTGTGCCACTGGGGTGGGGTGGGGGATAAGTAGAGAATTCAGGAGTGAAACCATGCCAAGGAAGAAGAGAGGGGTGGGGTGACGGTGTTTTAAGATTTGGGTTTATTTCTCATTACCCTACTCTGGTTGATTGACAAAAAATTTAGTTAATTCTCCCTAAGTCAAGTCTGGTTTACCTGTTACAGTAATTGGTGAGTGATCTCTCCTGTCCTTACCTCGACCCACGAGCCCTTTGTCATATTTTCTCTCCCTTATCTAGCTGACAGGGGGTGTGATAGAGTGGATTTGGTGGGCACCTGGCATCCAGCCAGTGTCAAGCCACCACAGCAGTCTTCTGAGATCTCTTTACAGAGTTATGTAAAAAGCCAAGTGATGCTGAAATACAGCACTTTGTTTCCTTTGGGGGTTTGGGTTAATTATTTTTTTCTGCACCTGCACTGCTTTAGCAATCGAAGTTTAGGCACTGTTTGGTATAAAGGGAAAGGAACAAAGCCATATGAAAAATGGGCTGCCAAGGTCACAAAGACAAAGGAACATCAACTAATGCACTTACTTCACTATTCTATGGACACATGGTTATGGGCCAAATGGCACTGCTGCTGCTGCTGCTGCTGCTGCTGCTTACACCGAAGAGTACCTATCTCCCACTGAAGTCATGACAACGCATGTGGAATAAAGTACCAGGACTAATAGGGCAGAAATAAACTCTGTTCCAGCAGCTCTGTAGTCCACAGGGAATGGGATGAAAGCAGCCGAACGCTGAAGTGGTTCATACTCCATCCAGGCTGTACCTCACTCTAGATAAACTAAGACTTATTTCAAAGAGAAATAAGTAACGATGCAAAATGGAAGGAGGAAAAAGTAGACTGGAGACACCCTAAGAGTATATTTAACAGCCTCAGCTTTTGGAACAATTTAAGATCCTTGTCCCTAGTTGTTTGACTGGAACATCTTTCCCCTATAGGCAAGGTCTTCACAGAATCACCTGTAAAGATGAGGAAGACAAAGATGATTCAGCTGTAATAGAAACAGCAATGTGGCCAGTGACTTGCTTATTTCTCTTTATGACTTCCTGCCCCTTATTTATTCCAGGGCCTCTCTAGGTCGTTCCACCATACCATCCACCTCTTCTCACATCTGTGTACCCTATCTGAAGGTGATTTGCCTCTGAGAATAAGCAAGAATTTGGGGGCAATTTTGGTGGTGCATTATTTGTGTTAGTGTTCTCACTATTGCTGTTACTGGTGAGTCAGGACTGCAAAATGGAAATGTGTCATAGCACAGAAGAAATGAACATGTAGGCCCTGCATTCTAGATTTTATTTGCTATTTATCTTTCCAATGTGCCTTGCTCTTCTTTGTCAGGTTTCTCTCTCCTTCCTGAAATTACAGGATTGTTTGGGTTTGGGGTTTTTTTTTCATTTTCAAGAACCTTTAAATGTGTCTCTCTGCATTCATTGTCTTTCATGTCACACCGCTCTGCTAAGCAATCACCCATGTCTCTGTGACTGCCAGTTTCTCACAGTCATTTCTATGCCATCATCGATAGCCCTCCCCCAGCCCATGCATTAATTTCTCCACAGGCCATTATTATTTCCACGTTTAATTCTGTCTTCAGCCCCGCCACACACACACACACACACACAAACACACTACTGGGGTCTTTGGTGGTTTTTGTTTGTTTTGTTTTGCCTTGTGGAGAATCTTGTTTGTTTCAATAGCAGTTAGCTTTTACTGTTCTACTTCCCTCTCCTCTGTCACTTTGTCTTCCCCTTAGACGATGACCCCTTGCACTAGAGACTCTTCTGGTGTGTTTGGAAAGTACCTAGCACGTCATTGCCACTGCTGTAAGGAAAAAAATCTTCTTAATTTATTCCCTATGCAATATCATGCCATGTTATTTCCTGAAATTTGTACACTCATGTGGTCACCTGACTCTTACCAGTCAGCCTTCTAAAACATTTCAGGGGACACACATAAAGGACAAATTACACTTATAACAAGTTCAGTCACAGTCAAATAACAATCTTAGTATCGTAACCATCTGCACTTGAAATCAAGACTCTACCCTTTAAAACTTCACTTTTAAGTTTAGAGTATCCAAACAGAAAAAGTACTAGGAAACATCAACAGTTCTATAGGGACATACCCTAATCTTTCATTTTTTTATTTTATACAGATTTATTCACACATAAGATCCAAGAAATGGTGACTAACTGTTTCTTTAGTGGAAACAGGGTAGGTGCCTGTCAGTCAGAGGTGAGTTTATTGAATAATTTTGGCTTTGGGTTAGGAGGGTGTTGTGGGCCCTCCATTTCCTTCTGACAAAAAAGCTTTCCCTTATTCAATGACTTGGATCATCCTTGGTATGAACAGCCCCTGCTAATAACATGCAGTAATATCCCAACTCCCCACTGCCTCACTCCATGTTATTCTTCTACAGGAATGCCCTTTATAAGAAATTCATTGAAAAGTCACCTGTTCTTCTGTCAACCTTTTTATGTGTCTGAGTAAATCACGTCAGGTGTCTGAGCTTGTTGACCCTACACCAGGAAATATGAAGTTTCTGACTCTCCCAGTCTTTGAATTTGTCTGGTTAATTATCATGTCTGCTTTGCTGGCATATCTCTGCAATTTGCTTTTCCCTTTGGGATTTGCAGCCAGCCATGAATTCCCTCTGGCTTTTCATACCTTAAGTAGTTGAACCAGGAGAGACAAGACATTTTGAGAAAGGGATTCCTCAAACAATAAAAATATCTGCACTCATCTCTTTACACTTAAACTCCTACTGGCAGTGACCTTGCAGAAACATAGGGTAGAGCTCAAGGAAAGGTCACCGGACTGCAGTTTGAGAAACCTTTGATTGAAATCCAGGTGCCATCTCCTGTCACACTACCACTCTCTAAAACCAGATCAAGCTTCTTAAGAAACCCAGCAAGTGCTTCTCACCAGCTGAGTAACTTCCTGGAAACCTGTTCCTAACGAGAATAGGAGTTCTTTTACTGCTTGTGTCCCCAGCTCCTGCCAGTTCCCCAGCTATTGCTGGCTGGACAGCAATGGCCCTACACGTTCAGTAGGAGGTCAAGCTGGACTCCTAGCAGCCAGCAGCTCTGGGGCAGACTACAGTGCCCACCCAGTGCCTGCTATCACGTCATTTATAGCCCATTTTTGTCTGAGTAGCTCAGTCAGTTTAACTTTAGTTGGAAAATACTGTGGGGATTTTGTGGAAGTCCCATGGGGAAGTCCCTGTCTACCTGGGCGTCACTTGCTCCTCATACACATAGTGCTGAAGATTCACTCAAGAGCCTAGCAAAAGGTTACTCACGGATGACTCCAACTTGTCCATACTCATATTTGATGGGATTTGGGAACTGTTTGCACTTCATCTTTCCATGTGCAAATGTGTGCTAATCAGAGGAAGAATGTGCTGGATAAGGATACAGACTGTAACTGATGAGCACATTGAATGCAGTGTGGGTACATCTTATCCTTGCCACAAACATAAAAAGCCACTGTGACCGATTGAGTCTTTTTTTGTTGGTTTTTTTTCTCTTTTTTCTCTTTTTTTTCTCTTTGTCTTTTTTTCTTTCTTTCTTTCTTTTTTTTTTTTAAATAATGCTTGGGTATATAAAAGGCAAAAACTCCCTGCACAATTTTTCTTTACCCAAGTACCACACAAGGCTTCAGCAGCAGCATGTACTAGTTTTTTTTACTTTAGCACATTACATGGCAGAATATGTACTTCCTTTGCTGTTAAACATGTGCAATTTAATGGAGGAAGTCTTGAAAAAAGATGAGATTTTAAATGCCAGTTGAAACACACAAACAAGCAGCAAAATTCTTTCCCCTGACAAGGGAAATGCTACAATAACAACTACCTCCAAATTAATATAAAACAGAGGAGTATCAAAAGCAGTAGACAGGCTTGAAAATGTCTTGGGGGTGACTTTCAAATATAAAATGTCATCTAATTAATAGCAAGCAAAGCATCTAGTTTACTTTTTTTTTAAAGTGATAAAACTCTGCTATTGACGTGCAGAAAACAGACTCCACAATCAGTGAGATTGTAAAGTAGGTATGATCACTCAGCGCTGGGCCGCACGGGGGGTAGTCCCACCAAAGTCATGCGCGCCCGACTCGGCAGTTTGTCTCAAGTTTATACAGTTAAGTGTTACATATTCACAATACGCCTATACATATGCATGACCTATCCCCGCTCCATATTAAAATTAGCTCCGAGACGTCATTTCCATAGTCTCCTCTCAACTGCACTTGCGCAGTGCCTCTTTATGGTGGTCGTCTGGTGGTCGCAGAGATGAAGATAGATGACTCCTCTTCGTCACCGCTAGTAACGTTTTTTCTTGCTCAGGCTCAGTGATTTCTTGGTATTCACCCAAGCCGCAAGACCAGTCTTAGCTGGCTTTTGGGGCCTGCTCCTGCTTCTTATCAGGAGCTGTCTTTACCTCATTGGCTGGTCCTTGGGACCAGCTCTTCTTATCAAAGACTGTCTTTGCCTCAGCTAATTTCAACAATGTAAGTGCTAAACATCATCTCTCATCCCCCTTTATTATGTCTACTGAGATTCTTTTGACTCCCCTTGTCTCACTATCAGCATCTGAAGTACAAACTAGGTTAGATGTGACAGAGACATTACTATAGTTCCTTTTTTGTGAACACTGGCTTTCAGTACGTTTTTTGGAGAAAGCAATTGAAGCTTCACTTCCTATTACCAGTGTTCTTTACTTACCAGCTCTATGATGTCTGCAAAGCAAGAACTGAAAAGCTTAGCCAATTAAGGCTTGTCAATTGCAATATAAAAATTGGAAGGAATTTACCTGCTCATATCTGGGAATGACAACTGATAAAACAGCAGCTGCAATAAAGGAGGTAAAACGGTAAACACTCTTGGTGTAATTGCTTTCTGATCTTTTTGGATCTCAGCAGTAGCTGAAGTGTGCTTTTTGTTAATTACATGGATTACTGTAGTCTTTAAAATAGGTTAGAACTTAGAAAACTGTGAGAACAGCTCTTGCACAAAACCAATTTATACGCCTGGAAATCCAGCAAAGGCTTAGGACCTTCCTAGATAACCACCCATGTTACCATCAGCCTGCATGCACGAGGCTGTTGGTCTTCCTGTATGGGAAGTGGCACCCTTTCCTCCCAGCTGAGGTTCTAGACTCAGTCAGTTTGTCTCCTGTGCTCATCAGATCCTCTCTGGAGTATTGCATTTCCCTATACTGTGAGATTAAAGAGAAGAGACGCAAAAGTCCTGTGTCCTGGTTTTGGCTGGGACAGAGTTAATTTTCTTCCTGGTAGCTAGTATCGTGCTGTATTTTGCATTTAGTATGAGAATTATGTTGATAATACACTGATGTTTTAGCTGTTGCTAAGTAGTGATCATCCTAAGGAGGTGTACAAGCTGGTAGGGAGCACAGCCAGGAGAGCTGATCCGAACTAGCCAGAGGGATATTCCATACCATAGAATGTCATGCTCAGTATATAAACTAGAGGGAGTTGTCTTGGAGGGGTGGATCGCTGCCTGGGGACTGGATGAGCATGGGCCAGTGGGTGGTGACCAATTGCATTGTGCATCACTTGTCTTTCTTGGGTTTCATCTCTCTTTTTGTTACCTTCCTTTTCATTACTATTATTATTATTAATTATTATTATTATTATTATCATCACCATCATCATTATCATTATCATTACTGTATTTTATTTTATTTCTTTCAATTAAACTGTTCTTACCTCAACCCATGAGTTTTACTTTTTTTCCCAATTCTCCTCCCCATCCCACCAGGGCAGGGAGGATTGAGAGAGCAGCTGTGTGGTGCTTAGTTGCCAGTTGGGGTTAAACCATGACATCCTGTTAGTAGACTATGCCCACCTGCTTTTTCAGCTGGATAGATGACTTTCCACACACTACTCATTTGTGTTGAAATTAATTAATTTTTCCACAAGTTTTTGGGTTGCCCATATTGTCAGCACAGTATCTTGATCATGACATTGTAGGCCTCCATGCAATCATGTTAATGATTGTGTCTCTGTGAACAACTCAGCAAGGTCTCAATGTCTTTTGGGGTGACAGAGCACAGCAAGAATACAAATATTCATGCACATGCTGGATGGAGAAAGATTCTCACTTCAGCCAAGTACAAGAGAGTAGAGGAGGAAGAATATAAAGTGTCCCAGTGACCTTTCCAGTCCCTGATCCTGAACTCCACCCACCACCCCGTATCCACAGGAACCTCTCCAACGATTAGAGGGAGCTCAAGAGCTCCTTTACACTTCCCCAGATGCCTCCTACAAACTACTAACCTCTGCCAGTTCCCAGCCTCCCCTTTCTGTTGGAGGCACATGGGAGACACGCTGCTGGCCATTTTCCAGTGTTTGCAGCTTCTCTTCTGTGTCTCTTTGGGGTAGCTTTCCTGCACTGCCTGTCACCCAGTTTACCAGACAGAATTCAATGGTATTTAAACCAGGGCTAGGACTGGTTAAATAACATCATTTCTCCTACACTATAGAGCTTGAGTCTCACTGTAATGAAGCTATAACAGTGGTAGATCTCTTGATAAATGCTGGCCTAGACAAGTCTAAATGAAACAACATAGTGTTCATGACTGTTCTGATGACCAATTTGCATTCACTGGTAGAAGGGTACGGTCTTTCATTTTAAACCTTAATACCACCATTCTTTAATCTCATTCATTGTTTACGTAGTTGAGCTCTTATCTTGATGCCCATCACCAAAGCATCTGATGTCTCGCAAGGATTAAATTAACAATAATAAATCTCTCATCTTTCCCATCAGGTAGGAGTTGGAACTTGATTAGGAATAATTTAAGCCATTGTTACTCCTGTGTTTCCCCCAGGCAGCAAACAACTGTTGTTGACTGAAACATTAGTAAACAGGAGTATGATTAAACAAATCATCAAAGAATTGTGGTGTGAAACCCAAAGCATTTATAGAAATGCATTAGTCATACCTTGGAAATCAATCAAGAATTTGGGGAAGGGGGACGGCAGAAGGCTAGAGAGGCCAAGAGGTAGGCAGAACTAGCTGTAAATAACTTCCCTCAAGACAGCTGACTAACATACAGTGCATGAGTTGAAACTGTTTTATTTGAACCCTGCGAACCCCGTACAGGTTTCTACTGGTCAAATGTTTTGGAGCTAGAGGCAGACGCAAGTGGCAAAGGTTACTCCCTAGTTACCACCACCAAAAAACAATGTGCTCTCCCACACCTTTCCATGTGGGGCTGGCACAGGAACAGCCAAGGCAAGAGACCTGTCCCTTAACCCCTGGGAAACACATGAGTGGCAGGTGGGAACAGTCCTGGAGAACAGCCTGCACATTCCCGTCAGGTCATGTTTATGCACCAGACATTGGGTATGGCCCAGGAGTAAGACAAGAAGAGGAGGGTGGGACAGGCTGTTTTGGGGTTTCCAATTTATTTACTTATTTCCTGCAAATTCACAGCTACTGAAGGGGAAAGAAACAAGGGGAATTGGAAAGGTGCTTATCTGCCTCAGCACCTCTCCTCTCTCCCTTGTTTGCCTTCTCTGCCCATGTTGCTTTACCATCTTGTCACTGATGATTTTGTTGCTGGAAATGAGTACTTCAGCGAAAACTGCAGAAAAACTAGCACTGTGCCCAGTGAAACTGCCCTGCATAAATGTAAAAAAAAAAGAAAAAAAAATCCCCCCAAAACTTCTTAGAAGGAATGCTTTAAAAAGTTTTTAAAACTGTAGGATCTAATGATTTTATCAGGTTTTTTGCCAGTTGACTTCTGGGTAGTGGGAATTCAAATATCTCATCAATGAGATTCATTCCTCTGCAGATATTATCTCTCTTTTAACATGTCTTCATTATGAATTTTAAGGAGGGCAACACTAGAAGTGGGCATAAACAGAAAATTATTTCACAGCGTTAATAAACCTCTCACATCCCAGTACTAAAGACGAGCTATAATGAACATGTCAAATTACTTAAAACTCCTGTAAGGCTCTAAGCCCACCTCGTGGTCTGCTCCTGCTGCAGCACAGGTCACCTAGAATCAGTCTGCTGATGTCCGCCCCACTTCACAACTGAACTCAGAAGCTAATTCAAGTTAATAGCTGAATGAATTTGGTTCCAGCTACCCAAGACAGATCTCTTCTTCTTGAGACCAGAACATCTCAAGACATCCCTGTTCCACTGTTAGAGTGGAAATGTTTATTCATGCAGGCAAAATCATGTCCCAAATTTTAATGGGAGGAGGATGAAGGCTGTACCAAATTGCCAGCTGAAGTGAGAATAGCTTTTGAGTACAGTGCACAGCAAGGCCAATGCAAAACCACCTTTTCACACAAACACTCCTATTGTTGTGGTAGTGCCTCCTTTCCTTTACTCTCATAGTTATGTATATCACTGAAAGGAAATAAATGCTCCCTGATGCCCATTCCTTACTGGAAGGGAAGGAGAAAAATGATAATTTTTTCATTTTTACAGCTGGTCCAAATTTCCTGCTGAAAACCTCCTAGATTAAGTATGTAAATTCAATGAAAATGACATTTTCTCCAAATAAAAATATGAATGCCTGATTTTTCCAGAAGAAATGCCGAAATGGCATTATTCTGTTTGAACTGTTATTTTGTCTTGAAATATCATTTGAGTATATCCAAATAGCAACTCGCAGGAGTTTCTGTACTGGAAAAGCAATAAAGCCAACTATGAAAAAAGAAGCTGTTTTGGACAGTGAACTGGTTCTTCAACATCAATTGCAAATCAACATTCATCACAAGATTGGAACTTTGTTATTGTTATTCCAAGGGATGATATGAGTATTAGAGAAATAACAGGTTAGTATCTATAATGCAGGCTAATTCAATGGGCTGCTCCAGGAGGAATATGTTAAGGCATAAACAAGTTTTGACTAATTATTAACTAGGTTAACATGACATAGTGTGCGTGTGTATGTGTGTGTGTGCGCGCGCGTGCGTTGGATGGAGATAATACTCTTACGAAGTATTATGAATGTGTCATATCTGCAACACTGATTACTCATCCCTGCTTGCAGACAGACTGAAAGTCCTTGCTATTAAGTATATGTACCAATTTAGTCAGTGCTCTCTAATGGATTAAGTGGAGAATACTGTCACACAGGGCACTGGTGATTCAAATATTGCAGCTCAGTGAACAAATTCTGTTTGGGTTTTTTTTAATCATCTTCTGTTCCCTTGTGTTACAGTAGCTTCACCATCTTAAGAAACTAGAGCATGAGCTGGAAAACCACGTCCACAATTTTGCTAGTATTAGCCCAGCGTTACATCACAGGAGTCCTGAGTTTCTCCCCACTGCTTTTTGTGCAAAGTTCACAGAATAAACAGCCTTGACAGCTCTCTGAGCTCACAATAGCTCCTGCATTTGTACTTTCTGGTGTTTATCCCACAAAGATCAAGTGACGTCATGTGGCTGTGCTTGCCCTTGCTCATTGTGTAGCTATGTCATCCTCTTCTGCAGTTACTAAGCTTAACCTAAGTCCCACATGCAGCACCACCCTGCTCCCCCAGTCATATCCTGGTGACAGTCCTAATTCCTTGCCTAGCACCACTGTCAGTCAGGAGCTGTAACTGGATACACACCATTACAAATGCTTTCCACTCAACTTCCACTAACAGTGTGAGGAACCACGGCAGCAGGTTCGTAGGATGTTTTTATATTTCCTGTGGCAGGTAAAACATCCACACTTCTATAATATTGTTTCAAAACAACTGTAACATTTTGTTTAGAGGAATTCTGCACAAAATTAAAGCAGCAACCCTAAGGATCCTCAAAGCTGTGGGTGCCAGAGTCTGTTGCCTTTCCTCTTCCTGACAGTCTTATAGAAGTGAAAAAAAGTCAGATTTTTTTTTTTTAAATACTGGTAGCTATGGATGAATGAGCAGGCTAAAAGTTTTGAGAGCCTCAAGTTTATACCTGCAAACCAAGAGTCTGAGGGCTCACCCAAAGACACCATTCCCCGGGCATCCACTTCTTCCACAGAGAGTTTCCAAGTCCTGAGAGTTGCCAGAATCAGGTCTCAGCAAAAGCATTTTCCTCCCCCCTGTTGATGCCTTGCACTTGGCTGAGGCAAGCCACGGCAAGAAGCTGAGGTGTCCCAACTCCAGAGCCACATCCCAGGAAATGGCTGTCCGGTGCCTTGGGATTCCCAGCCCTCGGACCACCTGCACACGTGGTCAGCCTACAGTCTAGATCATCATTTTACTACATCTATTCAAATAGGAAAACTGCTAGTCTAACTAGCTGAAGATGGCAAATAGTTCCTACCGAGCAGTGAGCTCTGTTGGTTCATAAGGTTGTTTTAAAGGGGTACAACCTTGCTTTTACTTTCAATAGAAAAGCTTTGAATTTGAGCAGACTTCCAAAATATTTAGGACCTTAAGGGCTACTTACACTCATCGAAAATGATCTCTGAAAATCCAAGTTTTGTTGTGGATGTATTCCAAAAGAAGTGCTCCAAATTTAAAAGTGGAAAGAGATGACCGAAGAGGTTTTCTTGCAAATTTTACAATCCTTTTCAGTGTAGGCAAAATGCTGCAAAAAATGGTTGCTGACCTAATGTTTTGCTTTTCCACACCCTGTTGTGTTAGGGCCCAGTAAAGGTCAGGAAAAATTAAAAAAAAAAAATCCAAAGAACCTCTGTCCCATTTTCAAACCTCAAAGGGATACAGCTTTATTGGGATTAAACTGGCTTTTGCTTCATGCTAACCAGAACCTGTTCAGAGCAGGACTTAAGACTGCACAACTGCAAAACCCATGCCACAGAGCACAGTCCGTAGACAGCATCATGACCCTACTTTATTCATGCAAGTTATCCCATTAACTTCAATGGGACAACTCATTTTCTAGGTTGATCTATATTCTCAAGTATTGGCAGAGTTTGTGTTAAAAATAGTTATCAAGGGAGAAATATATTATTAATGAATAATCAACTTCAATATGCCTTCTATGTTCCACAAGGAGGGATAGGTTTAAAGATTTAGCCTTCCACTCTGCGTATGAATAAAGTGGATCCAGGACTGTAGCATGCA
The DNA here is from genome assembly GCF_026419915.1 of Harpia harpyja. NCBI lineage: Eukaryota > Metazoa > Chordata > Aves > Accipitriformes > Accipitridae > Harpia > Harpia harpyja. The sequence goes on along the minus strand of NC_068969.1, from coordinate 76,813,208 downwards.
GAAAGACAGCCTCCCACATAAGGAGGATAGAAGGGTGAGGAAAAAAATCCACTTCTTTGCAAAAAAGGAAATAACATTAACACAGATCTTAGCTAGTGATTTAATGAGATGTTTTGTCTCCTGTGCAGTAAAGTTTCCTCATGTGATTATTTCCTATTATCACCTTTCTCCAGATGAATTTAATGATGAGATTACAATTTTAAATGCCTGGAAGGTATACCTAACATCCAGACCAGTTCAGCCTGGAATCAGTATGCATAGGAAACCGGAAAATTTTGACACATGTATCTGCTCCAAGATGAATAGAAGAGATAATCCACGGACATTGGGGCTTATAGAAGAGTCAGTAAACAAATCTATTTCAAAACCTGAAAAGCTGGGAGCTTGATGGAAGGGTAGGACAGGAGTCATCTCCACCTTAGTGACCCAGATGGCTTTGCTTACTTCCTTGCCTGCTATTTGTCCACTTAAACACCCTGTCATTGCAAGATTATTTGCAACAGAGGAACCTTGGACCTGCCGAGAAAGTAAACACTGGTCAAACATCCACATTTCCTGAATATTAACAGGCCAGACATGAGTGAGAGGCATCACACTGGAGACAATAAATTATTGTAATGCACTTAACCATGTCTTCTTTTGTCTCAAAAGATGCAACACTACCTGTCTGGCTGGCATCTCATGTTAATAGACTGAGAAGCAAGCTGTTGATGCTGGGCCTAGGATTTAGCCACCCAGGCAGACATGACCCAAGCCATGTCACACAGTGGCTATTACAACAGGACCGCATCCCCAGTTGACCCTGAGGAGTCTTTCTAACAGGTCATTAGGGAGCTGTGGTTAGACTCCCAGTCCCATGAGGTATCATGCTGATTAGTGTGGGGTGACAATGGCTTCTCTTCTTTGAAGTGTAGGAGCCAGATGTACAAATGCCAACTAACTCTGCACACCCCCACAGACTCTCATCCCATCCAGTGACATAATTCTTTCCTCCCCATCCCTGGATTGGCTTCGTTGATCCAGAATAATGCTGTTCCTTGCCATGAGCACAGGTTAAAATAGAAGGACTGAACAGATTGCCAGGAGACCATGCTCAAAACTACAGCTCTTATTCTGCATTTCCAAGTCCTGTGAAAGCCTACACCAGGGCCTAGTTTGGCCTCTAACTATCATTTTTGTGATTCAGGTACATGAATTATACACCCAGAATCATGTCCAATTTTACAACGGATATTTAGTTCCCAGTGTGTGCATTTATTATGGGGATCCTTGCTATTTCTAAAAGAGTTTAGCCTTTGTTGCTACTGAAGAATAAAAAAATAATAATACTGTGAATACTAAAAGTTCAAAGCTAGAATGAACATTCAAAGAAGCCAAAGTATGTTACAGTTGCACAACTGCTTAGCGGTCCTGTGATTTTTTGAGTGCAAGGAGTCAATGCTACAGGGCTGGTACAACTGTTTTGCTTACAAAGTGCAGCACCACTGTTCAGGAAGGAGAACAACAAGTTCTTGAAAAGGTGGATTGTTTTTTCCTTTAGTATCAATGAGGCCCTGCATGCTGAAATGTGCCCGTGTTTGATGGGTTAAGGACTTTATGCAAGTGGCTCTTGGCAGACATGAACTAACTGCTGAAAACAATCCCATCTGTAAAACTGCACCAACTTGGCTGGCACCGAGTTTCCTCTCCTTATACCATGTGCTGACTGATGGAATAGGAATCACAAGAATTAAAGATAGAAAAGATCTATTAGCTTATCTATCCTTCTACTGCCAGGCCAGTCTTATTCCCTGCCGTATATTCAGCACTGCTTTCAAGTCCTTTTATAAAAGTTGCATACAGTCTTCCACCAATTCTTTGGCAATGCACAAGCCTAATGGCTCCCAAATTAGAAAGATTTCTTCATGTGTAGCTTTTGCCTAACTTCGTGACATTACCTCCTTGGCATGCCCTTGGCAACTTCGCTATATGTTTAGCTCTCTTTCCAATTGTTTCCACTCCTGCCACATCATTCCTGCCAAATGCCACAGCAAAGGAACAGATTCACAAAGGTGACAGTTTTTAGCATCCTCAAAAATTTTCAAAGCAGCTCTACATAGAACAGCGTGGCTGCTGGGGTGGATGATGAGCAGCTAGTAAAAGGAAAGGCAGAATTACACAGAAGTACAGGGACAGACTTCTGCTAGTGGAGGCATGACTGAACCATTACTGAGGAACAACAGGCTTTCCTGAATGTTGCTACCTCCCATGCAGTCTGTTTATGAAACGCTAACAAGAATTTACAAAGAAAATACTGCAAGTCAAAATCTGAGGTTTCCTCTTGCTATTTAAACCTTCCTGTAATGGAAACTGAAAGATTTCTCTAACTGGGCAATTCTTCTGCATTCTTAAAATGTCACGTTCATCCATGGATAATTGTATGTGTTGGTCACAAGTACACAGGTAGCTTCCTGATGCAGCCTTTCTGTATAATGTATTTTCTACTACGATTTCTATGCATCCTTCAGACTTAAGTTGCAGGTCCTGCAATAAATATCACACTTTAGAGCATGCCAGTTGCTCAGTACACCAGAAGCCCAGTTTAAAAGACCAGACAGCATACTTGTATTCACTACCTTCCTACCTGCACTCCTTTCCTTCCACTACAAAGGTGACAATGCCATAGAAATTACAAGTACTTGTGTGGCTTATCATTTGCCCTGAGGTGATTCAGCATTTGATTTAACTGAAATCTTCATTTGCCTCCATCCTCTTTCTTCATGGAAAACGTTGCCCTACCTGGCACACAGGAAGGTGAGAAAATCTTACTACTCTAGTAGTTATCATCTCCTAAATTACATGGTGGCCTTGGGAGGAGGCTCAGAATAGTGGTTTATCATCTTCTGACAGTCTGACAGTGTCAGATCACAGCACACCCACTAGTGCCAGGCAGCAGTCTGAGCTTGAGTAATACTCCTCGTTTTGCTGTTACTGACTGTAAGGCTGGAAATCGATGGTGAGCACTCAAAGCTTATTTTAATGGGTTAACAACACATAGTAGAGGGTCACAGAATCAGAAAAGTAAAAGATAGGAAAGCCATCTAGTCTTGTGCTAGCTTGTTCCCTAAAACGTATTTTCTAGACTGTGGCTGTCTCAAATCAGTTTCTTCCACTTTCTTCGAAGTGTCATATCCAATCTATTATCATCACCAAAGCTCTGTCAGTACAGCAGTCATCACTAGTACTGAGCAGTGCCAGGAATTAAGTTTTATGAAGGATTTTCACTTTTTATCCCTTTGTACAGCCAACAACCAAAAATGTCAAAATTCTTCAGGAAGGAAATTCCAGGACCTGGGGAGAAAAGGGAAGTGCTGGAATGGTCAAAACATCTTAAAATCATCCTGTATTAATGTCAGTTTTTCAACTGTTATATTGCATTATATGTATTATAAGGTATATTGTACACATACTTAATACTTGAAATGAAAAGTCATTTATTAAACACTGTAGATTTTCAGTTTAAATATTTATTGGGAAATCTTCATATGGTTCAAACATTTTTGTGTTCACTTTTTTAACAGAAGTTCCAGACAGCAAAATAGGCTTGATTTCTTCAGCATTTTGATAGTTAAACACTTTTACTGCACATTTTCCACCAGAAAACTTGTCAGAAATGTAGTCTTGCACATTTTGTTTTGTTCAGCCATAGTAAATGCCAGTCTAGACATATGGTAAATACATTCCTATTTTGTTCCTTTCATGTATACCAAAGTACATAGAGTGTATGCTCCTGAGTTAACTCCAACATGTTCTGAATGTAAGTGTAAATATTTTCCAATTCAGCACATGCATAAACCTGTTGCACACACCTCCTTAAAATAAATTTTATTCAAGAGAGAGAAAAACACATCATGTTCTAGTCTAAAAGCAGGGAAGAGGTGTGGGAGGGAGTTTTCTAATCAATTCTGAATGGAAGAAAGAGGGATGCTCTGCTGTCATTTAAAAGACACTTGTGCAAAACCGCCTGGAATTTTATAGTTCCACAGAGATTTACGACAGTTCTAAGTATTAAGCAATGCTTACGTTTTAGTTACAATTCCCCAAGGGACTGTGACGACTGCTAGGGTTTAGAGAAGAACTGCACTGTCAACTCTAAGAAAAGTTCAGCATTAGCAGAGAGTCAAACAGTGCCGATGGGGTAGGTCAGGCTCCACCTTTAATTGTTTATACTTACAATACTATTTTTAAAACAGTCCAAGCAAATCATATGATCCCGAGGGAACAGAGAGAGGCTATAGCAGCCTTGGAGAAGTAAAATTGCCCAGGGTCTCGTTTTCTCACGTTGTCAGTTCAAGGGTGGACACTAAAGGGCCCTGAACTTTGAAAATGTGTTCAGATTTAAATAAATGAACAAGTATTTTCAGAATTAGGGCTAAAGTTTAATATTAACCAGATACTGCAAGTTTCTAATTGCTCTATTTCTCTCCACTCCTCTAATGGAGCCACTCATTACTGCAAGATCCTAATTGTTATACCTGCTCCCTCTTACCCAGGGAGATACATGGGGAAGATACACAGTATCTTTATATTTTGCAAAATTAAATAATATGGCACCATCATACAACATAACTTACAGAAAGCTTTGTGTCAAGACACTGCAGGACAAAGCTTTAAAGCTTGGGCTGCTAAGCTGCACCAATACAATCTGCATGCACACCCCCTGCACGTGTAAGATAGATTAATGCATATTATGTTATTTTTACTCATTTGCATTTTGGTGATGATGACAAGGTGCTTGGCATGCTCTCATCACACAGAGAAAAGACAGTTTGAACACACACACATGCACACACACGTAGTCTTCTTTCATGCAGTTTGGGAGAGGATTCAAATTGTAGCTTTATAAAATGTATAGCAAATAAGTAAGCAGCAGTATAGCAAATAAGTAAGCAGCAGCTAATTTTTTGTAAGACAAAAAGTAATTCTAGCAAATGTGGCTTCTCTTTATTAAATTTTGGTTTTTATTACAAAGAAAGCTGGACAATGAAATGAACACAAGAAAATTGTGAACAGAAGAAAGCAGTTTGCTCCCAGTTGTTACTCTCATCTCAGCATTGGCTCTACCAGTGTTCACAGTGGCAGCCTGGTTTTATTTTCATGCACTTAAATTACTGTTTTCCTCACAGAGCTGCTGAGGAAAAAGAATTGTGGCATTTGTGCAGCAATAATGAAGCGGTGAGATAAATTTACTGCATTTTCCAGCCATTTGCTGACAAGTTTTCTGAAATAGTGTTAAGGGGATTTGCAGTCTCTTGGCCCAGCAGCATCTCTGAGTACCGTGATGGTGCTCAGCGGGCTTGGCAGCTCAGCATCGATACCCTGACATAGTCGTAACTCTGGTCTGTGGCATTTTATGGCAATATACAAATCTTGCCATTCTGTAGTTAGGCTGTAACTTGGAACAGAACTGGGAAGACAACACAATTTTTATTTAGCATAATTAGTCTGTGATTGGTAACTAATTCTAGGTAGTTTTTTCCCAGGTATTGTGGTAATGAAATAATGTTGTCAGACTTCACCACCAGCTTGTACCTGGAGCCTTGGTGCATAAAGGCAGGAGTACTCCCAGACTGTTGAATGCCTATATAATTTTATTTGCTGAAGAGAAGATAAATTCTAGTGTCGTGGCCAGAATTTTTCTAACTTTGGGATCACACCAAAACAACTCAACACCTCTCTAAAAAGCAGTCTAGAGCAGCTGCAATGAATAAATACAGCTCACTTGCGCAAGCCCATTTATTTCAGTGATATCAACCCAAGCAAACCCAATACAGAAAAAGATTTAGAGTTTGTCTGCTTTCTTCAGGTTACATCAAGATGATGTACTTCATTTTAAGCGTACCATCTGAGCAGGCAGCATCCTAATAGCTTTCATTTTACAGTGCGTTACTGCTTCCAGACAAGGAATGTTTCTTCTGATGGCTTCACTTGCTTATAACAACGCTGACCTCCATTCACAGTGGCATTTTTCTAGCAATTGGATGTGGGCCATGAAGCAAATGAAAACTGCTGCGCCCCACCTCGGGATCACACAACAAAAATCCTGGGAAGTTCTCCTGCCATCTCATGATCTGATGCTTTTGAACAGCCAGCACCAGTGAACAGTCACAACTACCACAAAGGCTTCAGTCTGTTAGGCAGACGTGCTACACACAGAGCGTGTGTACATTTGACCTGATGCTGATCGCTGCAAGCTGACCACAAGCCAAGCACTGTGCTCGTCAACAGCTGGGACAGTGGCTTGAGTGGCCACAATCACATGTTCCTCTGTGTCATCTGCAGCTGCCCAGGAAAGAGAACAAGCTTGAGGCCAAGAGAAGAAGCCTGGGTAGCTGCCTCAGCGAGGACAACACAGAATATCTTCATTTACCCCATTGTTCTGGGAACAATAAAGAGGCATTGTCAGGGAAAAGAGAGCAACCTGTGGCTGCAGAAGACAGAGATCTGTGCACTTCAGCAACAGGAACATACACACAGGAAACCTCCCGCAAGCACCTAGAGCACCTGGAAGTTTGTGATGTTCCATTGCTGCCTACAGGTACTAACCAATACAGTGCTGACAGCCTGGCAAGCAGAGCTGTTGTGATGAACACAGGCACATCCCTTGAATTACAGATATTGCCACTGCCTTGCCCTCAGCTACTGACTGTTTAGATGCATGGACATTACTGTGTGTTTTCCTGTCATCTTATGAATCTTCATGTTTTCTTCCAGCTACCACAGCTGATGAAAACTTGCTTTTACCAGGAACTGTCTAACAGTCACCAAAGCAGGGTAACCACAGTGAGTGCTTTTGGGAAACAGTGATGCCTGGCATGCAATATCAACCTCAGAACCCAATTCAGATGTGTTGGCTGCAATATTGTCTGGAGCAGTATCAGAAGCTGTGGGGGGTTGACACTGGCTCAAGGCCAGGTGCCACTAAAGCTGCTCTATCTCTCCCCCCCTCAGCTGGACAGGGGAGAGAAGATATAACAAAGGGCTCATGGGTCAAGATAAGGACAAGGAGAGATCACTCAACCAATTACTGTCACTGGCAAAACAGACTCAACTTAGGGAGAATTAACTTGATTTATTACCAATCAACCAGAGTAGGGTAATGAGAAATAAAACCAAATCTTAAAACACCTTCACCCCACCCCTCCATTCTTCCCCTGCACAGCTTCATTCCTGAATCCTCTACCTACCCCCCACCTGAGCGGCACAGGGGGACGGGGAATGGGGGTTGTGGTCAGTTCATCACACGTTGTCTCTGCCGCTTCATCCTCTTCAGGGGCAGGACTCATCACACTCTTCCCCTGCTCAGCGTGGGGTCCCTCCCACAGGAGACAGTCCTCCACGAACTTCTCCAGCGTGAGTCCTTCCCACGGGCTGCAGTTCTTCATGAACTGCTCCAGCGTGGGTCCTTTCTGCAGGGTGCAATCCTTCAGGAGCACACTGCTCCAGCGTGGGTCCCCTGCGGGGTCACAAGTCCTGCCAGCAAACCTGCTCCAGCATGGGCTCCTCTCTGCACGGGTCCACAGGTCCTGCCAGAAGCCTGCTCCAGCGTGGGCTTCCCATGGGCTCACAGCCTCCTTCGGGCACCCACCTGCTCCGGCATGGGGTCCTCCACAGGCTGCAGGTGGATATCTGCTCCACCATGGACCTCCCTGGGCTGCAGGGGGACAGCCTGCCTCACCATGGTCTTCCCCACGGGCTGCAGGGGAATCTCTGCTCTGGTGCCTGGAGCACCTCCTCCCCCTCCTTCTTCACTGACCTGGGGGTCTGCAGGGCTGTTTCTCTTAACATGTTATCATTCCACTCTGTGGCTGCAGTTTCTGTGCTGCCACAACTTTTTTTCCTTCTTAAATCTGTTCTCCCAGAGGCACTACCACTGTCACTGATGGGCTCGGCCTTGGCCAGCAGCGGGTCCGACTTGGAGCCAGCTGGCCTTGGCTCTGTCGGACATGGGGGAAGCTTCTGGCAGCTTCTCACAGAAGCCACCCTGTAGCCCCCCACACTACCAAAACCTTGCCACACAAACCCGATGCAGAAGCACTGAACAGAGAGAAAGACACCAATTTTCCAGGCAGTCTGAGTGCACTAGGAGATGCCTCCTCTTAAGGGAGAATTGCTGAGGACACAGTATCAGGGATGTCTCATATAGACAGGTAGACATCCATTTGGCAAAAGAGGCTTTGACTAACATATTGGGTCACCTGTCCTAGCTCGTGGGGTGTGACACCACTAGCCAAGTCCCATTGTCTCCTGGGCCCGTGCTTCTGCTGCACCTGCAGTGTACCTTATTGAGGGTACAGTGGTATGAGATACACTTACTGACAAGAAGGTGATAAGCGTACCTTTGCTATGTGATCCATTTAAGCATTTTGGTCTATTGGCTCAAAAGAAACAGTGGCTACTCTCAGTGGAATACCTCCTCAAATGCTTTGTAAAATGGTATTTTCTTAAAAGAATGGGAGAAGAACTCTCTCTAGCCAGAAGCATTTGGTTTAATGGGCAAAAAGAGAAAATGAAATCACATTTGAACAAACAATATCTCTGTTTTCCTTAAACTGCAGCTGCTTACATGCTGTGCACACAGTGGGGGCTTGAACTGTAGAATCAGAGAGATCTCAGTTTGGAAACTTTAACCTTTGGGTTCAAGATTCCTTCTTGCCTCTTGAAGCCCCCTCGAGAATCCCAGAGGCTGAAGGAGTTCATGAAGGACCAGCTTCACCTCCAGAGGAATCAAAGCAACTCAGCTTCCATGGGGCACTGTCCTCACTATAGAAGGAATCACTACCTGAAGGGTTATGACACTTCAAGGTATGTTCCTTGCAGGAGGCACTCATTCATGCCTGTCAAAGGGAAATCCTTGCCAAAATTCACTGCCCAGCAGCACCAGCCCTTGTACTGATCCATTGCAGAGCAGCAGGAAGTATCTCGCCAACCCCTAAGTTTGCTGAACACTTCCCAGTGTCCAGGTCTGGGAAGACTGCCTACATATACATCTGATTTGCTATTTCCTTTGAAGCACTGCACCATATAGCTTCACCCTGATCCCCTTTGTTTTTCCACTCTCATTGCCTCCACTTTCTCACTTTTCATGGTATAAAGAAAGGAAGGTTCATTAAGTGGAACAATGTCAATGTACAAGATAAATATTTCTAATTTAAGAAAATGCAAATGCAAACCTGATTCATATTTAGCAACAGGGATATTTCTTAGCTGCTTCAGTACTCTTTGTCTATAATCTATCAGCCAGGCCCAGATGTGACAGTGGGGAGCAGGGCTTGATCATGCTCTGACTGTATCGTGGGGCCCTGGATCCTTTGCAGGAGTGTAGGTGAACACCCAGCTGCATGGCAATGCTGTGTCAGGATGAAATACAGCCCACAGCATCCCCTGTGTCCTGCTTTCCACACAAGGGAAACCCAAGCACAGAGGCCAGAATGAAATCACAGCACTGTCCATGAGCTCCACTGGGCTAAGTGATCACAGGGTCAGGGCCTGGGAGGTAGACCCCAAAGGACGTTTGCTCTGCAGGGTGAACATTACCTGTATAGTGTCTGCAGCTCAGAATGGTGCCCTTTGGACCCAGACTGTCCACTCCATAATCTGCATCTAGGTGGGACATCCAATACACTTAACACTGAGCTTCTATGCTCTGGAGCCGTATCAGCCGCCTAAAGCGATCACACATAATATATTATTAATATAGATGAAACAAACCCTTCCCTTTGCTTGACGATGCCTCTTCTTTTTCTCAGCTGTTTTGGAGTTTCTGAGTCACAGGTTCTAATGGGCAGCTGTTCCTCACTCACAGGTTTTCAGAGCCTGCTGCTGATGGGACTTCAGGTTAATGTAAAGGCAGTCAGACACTAAAGAGGAAGAAGCAGAAGAGCAACAAGGAAGCATGGTTTGTTAGTTCATTTATCCACAAGATCTGCTTCTGCAACAGCTTTCCAGTTCCCTGATTATAGCAATTTTCCTTCTTCAGCAATTCTTAAGTTTTGCCTCCTTGCACTGCTGCCTTTTTGATTGTCCACCATATGTAACCCCTCCAAGCCCAAGCCTCTCTCCTTCATTTCATCATGCTCACATAGGTTACCAAACATTTGTTTGCAGATGTTGTGCAGTGTTTAGCAGCAGTGTTCCAAGAAAGGTCTGATGCACTTTGAATGTAAATTTTCTGCTGTTCATCATTCAAATTTTATGATAGCAAAGCCAAACACAAAAAAACAGCAATATAGCAACTGGCACTTATGTTAAACTAAGGGAATATGCTGCTTATATGCAGATCCTTTAATATCAATGCAGCTTGAGTTACTACTAAGTAAATTCAACATACGCAAAAGTCTCCAGGTACAATCAATATTGATCCACAAAGTTAATCTTTCCCTGTTGTGCTGTCCATGCTGCTATGACCTGGTCATGCAACACTGAAATTAACTGAAAGTATTTATTAAGAGTTAATGAAGACCAAATTCTATCACAAAATTGTTCTTGTGAAATAGGAAAGGAGGTCAAACATAAAGGCAGACCTACAAACCCACTTGAAGTTAATCATGACTTTGCACGTAAATCAGCCATCATGCTATTTGCACATACTGTTACAGTAGCTATCCAGCCTACAGCAGCATGGCCCACAGATTTTTAACCAATTTACATCAAATACACATTGCTCGTGTCATTGTTAATGTCCCTGACCTAGAGACACCCCTGAAAATTCCACTTCTCTCCTCTAGACTAAAATTAGCTACAGATGTTTCCCAATTTGTTTTTGCTCAGTGAATGCCATATATTGTGAGGAAAAAATACACTATATTGGACAATATATCATGAAGCATCTATATTGTTTCACTGATGAAGAGCTTTCCCAGATGATGATAAGTTTTAATGGTTAGAGCTCAGCAGAGGAACTAATAGATATGTGGGAAAAAAGGGTGGGTAGTTGAGCCGCTCTCCAGCACCCCATTGCAGGCAGTTCCAAGTCTTGTTGTATACGGGATCTGGGTCCATGAGCTAGGCATTTGTGCTAGGCATTTTATCTACACAGAGAAATTTATGCATCAAACAATGTTGGTATAATTATCTCAGTAGAGCTATATCAGCATAAATCCTTGCATGAACACTCTCCTTCCTAAGACTGCTCACGTGGGTATTTATTCCAGCATAACTATAGCATTATAATTAGATCAATATAGTTCTACTGGTATAAATTCCCATCTAGAAAGTGCTATCAAAATTACTAGAAGAAACAATACCAATTCACCTTCATTTGTTCAGCCACATTTCTTCACTGCTAATTTTATACATAGAGAAAGGAAAATAAATTTATTCTCTATATAGTGCAGGAGGGAGAATTTTTTACATTGTCTGGTGTTACATCTTTTTCTATGTCAACAGTAATTGCTATAAAACTTCATATCAAGAATATGGTAGTATAATGTAACTCAGAACCCAGAGAATCAAAAGGCAATACAGACCCCCCAAAAGACTCAATAAAGCTAGGTGAGCTATGATTAAGGGAGAAAATGGCAAATTTCCCAATTGCACCAATTAAATGTAATCAGAGCTGACAAGTAACTGTTCCCCCCAGGGGCTTACTGAATCTGTTTGAAAGCTCTAATTCCAAATTAAATCAAAGTACAAACAGTTCCAAAAGGCATCAGAGACAGCATGGTCACTACTGGAATATTAAAATATAATATCAGCCATCTGACACAAATCAACTGATTTCTTATCTGTCCAGTTATTGTCGTGATGAAAACCCCTGTTCATCCCAGTTCAATACTGTTGTTCTCCTCTGCCTGAACTCGGTAATTTGTTCCTTTCTCCACAGCGAGCAACAAACTGTGGAGGTGGAACAATGAACCCTTTCATTGCAAGAAAGAGAAGAAAATAAAACGCCTTTCACTGGACATCTTTTGCTCTTGGTGTCTCTCTTTTCCTGAGACAATGACTGCCTACACATTTTCAAAAAAGAGAAGGCTAAAGAAGAGATTATTAAAGTTATAATGGTCAAAGAGGACACCCTTTTCATAGCACATCTCTTACCTACACAGTTCCAATGTTCAAAGAGCTAGATCCTTATTAGTTAGAAGCAGGCACCTGCTTGTAAGTGCTGGAGGATCTCTGCAGGCACTTGTGGTTTGACACTGTCTCTCCTTGTAGACTATGAGGCCTCCATGCTGCAAGTCGCTGCAGCAGGATGGGCGCATTTGCCCCCGATGGGGACCGCGGACAGGCTGATGCGGGCGCAGGACCCTACCGTGGTGGAGCACAGGTTTGGGGAGTGAAGCCAGCACTCCTCATCTCCGTGCATGCATGGAAAAACCAGCATATCCCTGTTGCACAGCATATGGAGCGATGCATCGATCAGATGTGCTACAGCGGCACAGTGCAGGCACTGGGCTGGGCGGAGCTCCTCCTCGTGGTGCAGTACAGTCCATTTGCTTGGCTTGCCAGACCCACTCTAGTGCTGTCACCACTATCATAAAACATCCCCAGCCAAGGTAAGCCTATGTTGGTAAAACTATAAAGCAGAGACCAAGCCAAGCAGTAAGGTTCCCCAAAGCTGCCAGTTATCTCCCTTTAAGACATTATACTAATAATTAGTAAAATCAGTGGAGCCTGTGGTGGGTAAAGCAGTTTCCCCATGTGGAGCAACTTGTGACACTGGAGCTTGCTTCTCTCTTTCAGTGGTGCACCAAGAGGTTGAATAATGATTTCCATAAGGGTTCCTGGATTTTTTTTTAATAGGATCCCAACAGAAGCTTATGGTTTTAATTACAGCTGGTGAAGCTGAAATCTGTATTCCATCCTCTTGACCCCAAAGATCTTTTTCTATGAGATTTTGATTTTAAAAATGTGTTCTTATTGTTCCTCTGAGTCTTTTCAAATGCCTGCCCTTCTTTAAGAACAGTGTCTTAGGCTGTCTCAAGGGCTTTGTTTAAATATTAATTTATTTTCTCCTCCAACATATTCTTTTCATTAGAAAAATACTTTGTCATTTACTACATGGTCTGGGTCCTCTGAGAAGTTCACCAGCTCCTGAAAAGTGCGAGTGCTTAGCTCCTCATAGGGGAGGCTCAAGACAGGATCCCTCGGAGAGCACAGAGAGGGAACCGGGAAAAGGCTGAATGCAATTCCCATCCAACTGAAAAGCAGATGAATAGCTGCCACAAAAACAAAGGCTGTGTTTGCTGGCAGGATGAACTGAAACTAATCCAGCATTATGCGCTTGGAATTTTGATTCTTCTTGGAGCATCTTCACATTTATATTCAGCCTCCCAGACTCGAAAAGGAGAGGAAAAGGGAGAGTGCTGTATGTCATCCAGGAAGAGAGGCCAGTAGCCAAGGCTGCTTTACACATCTCTGGTTTTGCTGTTTAGCATTTTAGGAAACTTAAGTCTCTTGGGCTTCTACCACTACCAGTTACTCCTTTAGTTCAGATAGCTGAGAAAAGTGTTAGGATTCCTTATCTCTGCTAAGGACCCATAGGAAAGATGGTCAGGAGAGCTCAGGAAGATGACTTCTTCAGCTTAAGGGGTGACTTCTTTTTTAAAAATTCCAAGAAATTACATCTCCACATTTCCAGCTTCCTCCACACCATAAGAAAAGCCTGATGCGAGAGAAAAGTTAATGCGAAGTCAAACACTGAAAGGTTCATAAATGTTAGCATAATGGTAGGCAAAATTTTGAGTAGAAAAAAATATATGCAACAATATAAAGCTGGTAGCATAATGCATAACCTCAGGGGGCCTGAGCTAAGGCTGACCCAGCAACCCTGACTTTTAAATACTAGGTTTCACAATGTTCACGTTTCTTTCTCAGAGGTTTCTGGACTGTGATGTATTCACTGTCAGCTTTTCTTGTGGCCGTATGGAAAGCACCATTTTCTAAGAAACCTGACTACAAAGACAACCTTGAAAAACATGGATTTTTAAAATACTCTAAGTAATTTCTGTAGGGAAAAAAGAAAGTGGCAACTTACATTAATTTGCAAAGTTTCAAGTTCCATGAAGTCTGCCTGTTCCTAAAGTCAAGCAAAATGCTATGGTTACAGTGACCATGAAAAGGTACACTGATTAGCACTCACTTTTGAATTTCATAAAATAACCACAAAATCTTCTTCCTAGAAAACACACATCTTAACTCCCAGTTCTTACATTGAAAAACTAGTCTGGTTGCTGATACTTGGGAGCTGCAGTATTTCCAGTATGACAACTTCTGTAAGCTTTTATCTTATTTAGCAAAATTCTGCTGAGCTGATGAACAAAGTCACTATTGGTAAACAACACCAGCAGCTCCTCACAAATGTACCAGCATCTTCTCTCCTTTCTGCAGAGGTGAGCATGCATGAGGCTCAGCGATTCAGCAAAGGGAGTCTGCTAAACTAAAGATGGGTGATTCACTGTGACACACATCTAACACAGATTCACACGCCTATCTCTTTGGTCCCTACTACTCCCAAATTCAGGAAGTTTGTTTAGCAATCCTTGTTTCCATCTGTGGGCTTTGCTAACCTGGTTGTAGTTCAAACTCTAATATGCAGAGATCCTAGTAATACATAATGACATAGTATTTTCTATTAAGTTACTCAGCGAAAAGAGAGAACCAGCTGATGGTATTAAGACTCACAAACTGGACATTGCCACCATGGATGGACCTTAAAAAAACAGGTCATCCTGAAATACTTTGAAAGCTTCCAAAACAAGTGTAAGACCAAAGGTCACAAGGTCAATATGCCTGAGTGTTACTACAGTATTTTGTCATTTGTCACTGATTTGGAAAGGCTTGTTGTAACAGCTGGGTGATTTCAGGCATGCAATGTGACTTCTTCAGGATAATCTTTTAATCTCATGAGCTTGGCTTCTTGCAGTATAAAGTAGCTTAAAATAAAACAGAAAAGCAGACTTTCAATAGCTATATCAAACTGCAAGCTTCTCTAATGAGTGACAACTTTTTCCTCTTAAAGTGCTAGGTTTATACAGAAGACTGAATTTGTGTTGTTTTAATGACGGCAAAATTCAAAAAAATAACTGCAGGACGTATCTATTTTGCTTTCAAATACAATCTCAAATCCAAGTTTCCCTGTTAGAAAAAAATTAGTGTCAGGGTCACTGGGAACTGAAAAAGCATGAAAATTAGAACATGTTCATGTAACCTTAGAAAAAGCAGAGAGAGGAGAGAAACACTGGAGCTCCTGAGCCAAGGGAAACAGATGAAGATGGTGCACAGATAAACACTAATATACAGCTCCTGTCCATTCCCCCAACCAGTAAGAGTTTGTCTTATATCAGACATGAATTAATGTGTGGATTAATGGTGTCATGATACCCAAAGTTAGAATATACTGTAAGGCTTCACCAAAGTTTTTCATTTCAGTAATGTAAGCAGCACCATATACTGAAAATTATAAATATTAAAAAAAACCCAAAAGTTGTCGCCTTTGGATATGTAGGTGAAAATCAACACATTAAAATCTGCTGGTTTAGATATTCCATAATTTAATCTATCCTAGTAATTTGCATTGCATATCAGACATACAGTGACTCACAGTAATTACAGACATGTAGACAGAAACAGAGACTATCTGCAAATAGGCTGCACAACAATGAATATAAACCTTTGCAGCTGATTTGTTCTTATCATTTGACCCTTTGGGGACTCAGTTAAATGCACATTTTAATACTGTGGTTTCTAGAAAGGTGGTCCACAGGGTTATTTCTGCCACCAGCCCCTGTGAGCTGCCAGATAACTCCTTCATTTGACAGGGTGTGACCAGAGTCCCATACGGCCCTTTTGTCATCCTTGCATTACCCTGCAATAGGTTGGCTTCCCCTGTGCTCCACCTACACACTTCGATGCCCTGTTAGTGTGATGTAATTTAACACTATTCTGACCACAAAAAGGCAAAGAGGGAGGCATTTTTACACTCCACTGTTAAAAGAAGGACTAGTTAGATATACTACAGTGGCATGGGGATGGGCCTTGACATCCAGGGCTAAAAGCAGGAAAAGAAAGGAGCATGACAAACCTTCCCAAAAGCCATTTCAGCTGTAAGAGTAATAAAGAGTTGTATCTTTTCTCCAAAACGTAACAGCAGGTAAAAGGTAGGGAGGAGAAATTGAGCAACATGTCATACAAAATCCACTGCCTACACTGTGAGAATTAATCTGAAATTTTGATTAGGGGAAGAGGAGCAAGCAGAGTGTCCAGACACTGGCACCAGGTAAAATGCCACCCAAAGGCAAATGAACACAGCCCAGTGGGCTCTGCATCTATCTTCTCTGCAGTTTCAAGCCTGTAACCAGGCAGCAGTCCATTCACTTCCTTTAACAAAAGCCATGGTTCATGACTGTAACCTCCCCAAAGTCACTAACCCACCAGCTTGGCACAAGCACTTATAAGCATGACTAATTTTACAGTTGAAATAAGCAGAGCCCTTCCACAAAGGGAGATAGGAGCCAGAAGTGTGGAAAGTCTTCTACCACCCTCCTGCCCAAATCCGGACATAAGAAAAGGTGGCGGCATGCAGACAATCCAACCCTTTGTCTGCTTTTGTTCCTAGAGCACACACCAGCACCACTACAAAACAGCTGCAAGCTGGAAAGGGACTCGGCGCATTCACATTCATCTGCTTGGCCAGGAGTCAGGCCAGAAGCACTCAGTAGTTCCTGGCTATTTAATAGCAGCACCAAGGCAATTGGAGAAAAATGAAAATCGGTGGTGGGCTTGAGTATGTGCTGACTCTCTCTTTATAAAGGGAATGGTAAAATAAATCAGTTAAGCAGTGGATGTGCCAAGCTGAGTTTCTAAGTCTTAAGCTACAACATTTTCATTTAGTGTGGCTGGTTTTTAATTTTTCAGTGTTTCTGCTAATGGCTGCAGGGCTGCTCTAAAGCCCAAGCAGAGAGCCTTCATATTAGTATGAATGAAAGCAAATACATTGAATGTGTGGGTTAAATGGCAGGGTTGTTGTTATTTCTGTATCACAGGAGGGGCACATGGACAGATTCATCGTGGCCCTCTACTATGGAGGATTGCATCACTGTGAGAAAATGAGAAAAAAAGTAGATGGGGAAGTAATGCTCTGGCCACCATGAGCAAGTAGGGCAGGAATCCTGGGGAAGCCACAGCCAACAGGAGAAGGCAGATGACAGAGCCATGCTTTACCTTACCACTGCCTTTCCGTGATGCTATTTTCAGTAAAGGTTTATGGGAGAGACATCTTAGAAAATCTCTATATACAGCATCAATGAAAATCTTCTGGTACACTCCCAAATAGAGAGTCCCAAATCACTTGGGCCATTCTCAGGATCTCCAGAAATATCACTGGTATGGTATTTGAAACCTTTCCCAACTTACCCCATCCCTATTTCCCATGCACTAGAGTCATCAAATCTAGGCCAAGGCTAGATACCTAAAAAAGGATTTCTTTTCCACTCAGTGTAGCTCAGTCAATACAGTTTAGCACCTTTGAGAGACCGCTAAAGCCTAAACTGAAATAAAGCCAGCTAAGCTGGTTAGGCTGTGGGTAAGCAAACACCGAGGATTTCCCATTGTGTTGTTGAGAAAACACAGGGGAAGAGCTGCTCAGGCCAGACCTTCCCTGTTGCTCCTATAATACCATCTCCCCAGCAGTGTAAATCAAATCTCCAGCAGACGGTCACCAAAAGGCTGTCCTGAACTGACTCACTTATGGCCTCACCAACAACGGGCAATCCCCTGCTTCTGCCCTGGCTGGCAGCAGTGCTTACCTGCATCCAAGGGAATGTCTGGCTGCTCTCTCCTGTCTTTTTGCCACAGGGCAGAGTCCTAGAACCCAAATTTATAGCAGAAGAAACCAATGTAACTCCACACAGCACTTGGGTTAATTTTGCTGTGCAGAGGAAAGTGACTGATGCCCAATACACAGCCACAAAACTTTCTAAGTGTCTGTTCTGTTGGAAGGCCAAGGTGAAATATTAGACCAAAAAGTTCACATCAGTGTTATTTTCCATGGCAATTGCTCCAGGAGGCTGAAACTACAAGCAAGAATTGCACTAAGAAAAGCCGTAGGTAGAATTTCTATAGATTTTGTATTTTCCTTTCATTACTACAGTTTCATTACTTTATATTCTTTTATAATTTTATCAGTAATGACCTTAATGATTGCTGCACATAGACTAACAATCTTCGGAATGTTCTGGGATAGACAGCCTCAAGTGTAGAGGGTAAACACACTGTTTCCTTTAATAACAAAACACGGCTATTTTTCCCAGGGTATAGCAAACAGAAGCAGAAAATGACAAAATGCAGATTATAACCTCTTCACTGTTCGGATGCCCTGATGCTCTAAGACTGTTAATGTCATTTCCTATGCTTTGGCATCTTTGCATCTTTGGTACCTTCCTTTGGAAGAAGTACATATCTTCATTACCTGTTAGCTATAAAATCAGCCTCCCCAAAAGAGAACAACTGGTATTTGGTATCTTTTGCCCACAGGTGTTTCCACAGGGCTCTGCTTAGGCTCGGTAAATGCTGCATTTATCTGTCTTTGGCCCTCTTCTGTTGTCCTGATTGCAAGTATGCAATGCTCAATATTGTTTACATTTTGCTCAGCTACAGTCAGTGAGAGTTTCACCATCAATTACAAAAAGAGCCAAGTTACATATGTGATAATATACCAGCCCTAATTGTACTCCTCCAACAGCTGTCATCTTTTGTAATTATTTCTTAACCTCAGTTACATCATTTTAACTGCTTTGGGGTCATCATTTTGAGACTGATGACAACCACATTTATGTTTCTTTTGGTTGTTCAAATGACTCAGCCAACTTCCTAAGTGCCCCCATTCCCCCCACCTAGCTTTGATCCTATCAAAACTTGGCTTCAATTCCACTTTCCTCATGGCTCCAATATTGATGAGTATGCAGGTCAACTAACTAGGCTATGCACTTTCTGCCTCAAGTGAAGTGGGCCCCCAGACTGAACCCTGGATCTCAGCATCGTCCCAGTTTGTACCTGACAAGCAGCCCTGGGGAAGAAACAGAAGGTGGCAGATATGACCTCTTAGCTGGCGTTTAGGCAAGTAGAGACATTTAATCAGTGGGTTTACTGGCAGACTTCCAGTCTGCCTGCATGCAGCGCACCACCTCAGTAACACAGGGGAGCCCAGGTTCCCTGCCTGATCCCTCTTCTCCCTGGTGAGCCCATCCCACACGGCAGCACTTCCACTCTTAACTCTCTTTTTTGTCAAAGATTGTGCTGTTCCACTGACATTAGGAAAGCACTTTTGATCTCAAATGGTTTCTTAATTTTCAAAGGACATGGGAAGAAGGTTAAGATCACAAAATGAATCAAAACAAATTACAAGATGACAGTGTTAAGTCTGCAAACAAGTTACAATGCAGAAACCTGGGTCTTTGCCAGAGAAAACTTCCCCTTACACAGTCTGCTATATTATACTGACAAATCACTCCAGCAAAGTACCTCTGGTACTAGTATAATAAAACCACTCCCCTGTTCCTCTTACAAATGAATGAAGCCACATGGATGAAAACATAGTTTTGTCATTATAAAAGTGCTGGCACCAGGAGAGTCTGTTGCAGAGAGCCAGTCTGAGATAACATCACCAAGACACATCTGCAGCATAAACTTGCCACAGTTATCTAATCCCTAATTTGGCTAAGAGGCAGATAAAAAATAGGGTACCTGCAGGCCTTATTAACAGGCTGTTTACTTAAATATCTACCAGCTGGTTTTATCACTTTCTGTGGACTGAAGAAGTGAAAAATTCCCAAGTATAAAGGAATCAGTTTAAAAAAAGAAAGATGACACAAATACAATTTTAGATTATTAGTTATACTTTAGATGTAACTTTCTTTTTTGCTAGTGAAATCAGACTTCACAGAGCTCCTCCATACTCTATCTTTGTTTCATATTTTACGAGCTGTAGTAATAATTTTCTTCAAAACACTGCTCATAGGTGTATTGCCTCTATCTTGCAAAAGCTGGTTCCTTTGTGTCAATGGAAAGAAAAGAAATGTTTTCGATATTAAACTACACTTTTGGGTGTAATAATGCTCTACTGTGCTTTTCAAATGTTGAAGTGATAAATCAAGTGAAGTGGAAAGATGTTGGTGAGATAACCCACCTCCTTCAAAAAATAGCTTGACTAGTAGGAGAGAGGGAAGAGACCAGGTTAACGAGAAGACATTCAATTCCTTGCTGAAAACTGACCACTTAAGAAAGGTACCTGACCACTGGATCTCTTCCCAGGCAAAAAAAATAAAAATGAGTTTCTCTTATGTGTGCCTAGTTGGAACGCACTGAAAAGAAGGTTTTCTTCAACATGTACAGAAGGACCTTGCACAGCTTCTTTCTGATGAGATACTGATGGTAAAGAGAAGGTCTTGTGACAACGCACTGCAGACGTTCTGGTAATGCCATTACAGTGACCTTGTGGACGCAGAATTGGATGGACAAGCAAGGACCTCAATTTCCGCAAGACTGAGAATCCAAAGCCCCAAGAGTTCAGTGCAATCTGACAAATTTTCATTAAAATTCTCGGTGGCTATCTAGCTTTAAAATCTGCCTTAGTCATAAACTGTGAGACTTATAAAATTGATGCTAAAACCAGAGGATAATAGGAAGGTTATCAACAGTGGAAACCCAACAGAAGGAGCAATGCTAAAAATTCAAAAGTGTATAAAACAAGTAAATAAAGCCCAGATACTGAAAGCCTAACAGGATTAAAAGATATATAGGATATATAGGATGCTTAGATATTCTTCAAAAAGAAGCAAGAAAAGACAATTATAGTCCAAAGGATGTATACCTCCCTGGAGTTCAGAATTATGTATTTTATTATGGCATAGCTTTATTATTATTATTATTATCATCATCATCGTCATCATCATCATAATTTTATTTTATTGTTGGAATGCTTATTTTACAAAAAGCCAATAGGCATTTTCAGGCCTATGATGACAGAGTATGCAAGACCACTGATGGGCCACGGTGAACAAAGCCAAAGTGCCTGGGGAGGTATCACTGGCATTGCTCGGGACAGGCCTGGAAGTCCCCCTTAGTACTTACAGATTGAACACCAGCTCTCAAAGGAGATTCTCCCTGCCTCTGCGGCTTTCAACCTCCAGATTATCAAGCGATCAAACCTATCCAGTGGCAGAGTAACTAAACTGTCCAGTCTCTGCTGATTGGCACAGTAAAAATTGTGATCCAATGCCATGAAGAAACTCATTTATATCAGTAAATTTGCTTCTCAGGATTGTACAATGTCTAGAAACAGATTTAACTGACTTTGTGTGAACTAGCATGGGCAGGCTGGGCTAATCTTTTACAAGGAGGAGTACGGTGAGTCCTGAAGCGGTCTCCTAAGGATTAAACAAATGGCAGGGCACCAAGGCTCCTGGGGTTCTTCTTTGATTCTCCCACTGTCCCACTCCCACAATCCCACTGTGTCCTTGTCCCAATCTCTCAGGTCAACATGTCCGACTAAAGTTAGGTACATAAATCCATATTTAGGTATTGACCTGCTTTCTAGAAGTGTTCAGTGTAATTCCCACTTTGATCCCAGTACAAACGGCCCTCTTCAGGCCAGGAGAGAAATGCATCTTCTCCCTAGCAGCTGGGGCTTTCTAAAAGAAGTAAATGTAATAAGATCATCAGCAGGAAAACGGCTATGCATTTTATGTATAATAGATCAATGTTGCGATCACTGGATTTTTCTATTATTTCAGATTAAAATGCAAGGGAGCATGCAGCATTGCCCAAAATGGCAGGACAGTCTGGCAAGTCAGCCCGGGTAGACAGTTCTCCCTGATGCATCTGCATTCCCTTCTGTATCATCATCTTCTATTCAAGCCCAGGTAAACACTGTTTTTAGTCTTTTATAAACAAATCCTCTTTATTGCTTCATTTGTAGTAAGACTCCCAAAGGGAAAAGCGGAAGTTAGAAACTGATGCCATCAGATACTTGGGAGGGGCCAGGAACACAGAGACAAAGAAATCTCCTAGTGCTAGAAATGAAATGGGCAGGCAACATGAAGTTTCCTCCAGGCTTGTGGTGCCTTTGGAGGGCAATGAAGGAAATGCTTTCTCAGATTTGCTAACTTTGCATATTCATCCTGTTTCAAACTGCATTCGCAGCAGTGGTTGCATGCTTTTCCCAAAAGTATCTTACTTCTGGAAATGAAACATGAATGACAAACTGACATCTTAATGAAAATTACCTGCATTTGTTTACACTTACAAAGCTTTTAAAGTAGACTAAGTTACAGACACTTTAAAGACTTGCCAAAACAAGCAGATGGACACACGTGAAAAGTCTGAGGCAAATGGCTTGTGAATGAAAGATCTTCAGGAATGTGTTTAAATTCACAACTTAAGTAAACATCTTCTGTGGTTCCACAGCAAGAACACTGGACTGGCACGCAAAGAATTCATTTGCAGAAGCCCAAACTGGCTACTACATGAAACCAGCAGCTGTGGAAATTAGACTAATACACATCTTGGTTTTCTTGAGTTGCTACATACCTCTTAAAAGTCACTTAAGTCAAGATTTTCAAAAGCTTTTAGGAATTTTGGCTAGATGGACCGCTAGGTGTCATACCTTGGATACCTTGAAGGACACGAGGCTCCTGTTCAAGGTGTGGCTTACAGGAACTTTGCCAAACCATCTTCTTCAAAGGATATCTCAGTCTGGGTATGCACCAGACTGCTAGCTTCTCTGGAAAAGTAGTGTTTTAACCTCTATGTGAGTTACAGCAGAAATACTAGGGGATGCAATGGAGACATTTTAGCTTTCTGGAGTGCTTGCAAATCTAGTGTTACCTATAAATTTGGTGTTAGCAGTTAATGAAACTCTACTAATGAGTAACTATGTGGTTACAGAGAAGTTCCTATTAAGTCACCTTAAAACTACAATATGTGCTACCATGCCATTTCACATACATGCATACACTACAGCACATTGAAATACTGTAACTGCATCTTCCACATGCCACAGAAGATTTTAAAAATCCAGAAAAATAAGCAGGATCTCAGAACAGTGTCAGCGTTTTAGTTGAAAGGGGTGCATGTATGCTTTTAGTTTCACCAAGCAACTTTTATACCAGTGCTTTCTGAAGGCAATATGCTTTACACAGTATAGACCAAATTTTCAGTTAGTCCTTACTGTCCCAGAAGAGTGTTTTACATAAAACCCACTAGCTTTTCAGAGAGAAATTACATGTGTACTGATCACTTTTCACCCAGTTTTGAAGGCATGCATTTATTTGTGGACATCATTTTAGACACCTGAGAATTGAACCAAAGCTCAAACAGCTTTTAAGTTCCCCATACTGAAGAACTGTCTCCTCAGTGCAAAGATATAAACAAGAGGAAGGGTGTATCAGAAGAGAGAATCAGCCCCCACCCTGTTACTTCTCTTAAAACATGTATGTTTCTATTTACACATACGTCCATCTAAAGTGTCTGAACATTTTTCGTGTTTGTTTATTTCAAGAGCACACAAATATTGCTTTTAAACTATTTATTTTCCTTTGGAGTCAAATTGTATTTAATAGTTTACTTTGTGTAACAATTACTATTTTCTTTGGTCTACAAATTATGTGGATTGTTATGTACCCATATCTAGCCCTGAGATCCAAATAAAACTGTAAATAACACATCATACACAATGTAAGTAATGCTATAAAAGAATATAATAATATAAAAATAATAATAAATAATTAACAAATAAATAAATAATATAAAAGCTCGTAGAATCAGGGACTATCAGTAGCTTATCCCGCAAAAGGTATCTTTCACTCTTAGTGAAAAGTTAGCATAAGTCCTACCCCTCAGTTAAGCGCTGTTGAAAACTTAAGCAGGAAGCAGATTTTCAAAGACCAGTAACTCTGACTGATGCTTCGTATAATCTATAGTCTTCTGAAGTTAGCAGGACTCTGTCTTATTCCGGTTACTGGGGAACATTTTCAACCTGATATGCAAGTTTCAGCTATGCCTTTAAAACTCCAGCCTTTTAAATGCTCCATATTAATCATAAAATAAATTTGGCTTCTATACACCCAACACCCTGGCAACCCATTCATTACAACATTGCTAGTACTGCATGAGTGTCCATATGGCAGCAGATGTAAAGCTTTTTGCTTTCTGTTTCATTGATCTCATCTTAGCTCCAAGGCACAAGAACTCCTGGGGCTCTTTTGTGCGAAGGATCTAAGCAGCTTATAAGGGTAAATTTCTTTTATGGTTCCACCAATTCACATTCACAATTTTCATTCTCTGAGGAAATTTACTATAGGTTGGTTTTGACCCAATACTATCGTATTCATGAGGTTCCCACAGAACAGTACATGAAAGCATTGGCGTATAGGGAATGGAGATTAGAAGTATTTTCTGAGCAAATTGATCAATTATCACTGAGCTCTTCCCAGCATCACCGAAAACAAAAATGGTATTGTCCTGAAAACTCCTGTGAGGAGAGAGTTAAAGTTGTATTGTTTGGGGGGTTTTTTTCTTCCTTAAACTGAATGAGGACATTCATAGACCATTACCAGTGGTGTCCTGCCAAATATTTACATCTCTGTGGTAAGCACATATCCAAATTAGCTCAAAAGATTCCCACTCTGAAAAGATAGAAAGGTGACCTGCTCCAAATGAAGTCCTTCCCTTATTGCAGGAATCTTTTTATGTCACATAGAAATCTGAATAATTGCTGTGCCCTGAAGAAATAATCTTTCATACCAGATCCGTCCCAGTATTGGTAAAAACAGATTAGTTTACATTTACATCAGACACAAAGAACTGTATTAAGACAAGACAGATTTCGTCCACAAGTAGAGCTGGTAGCCTAGCAGGGTCTGTACAGCCACACAGACACAAAGAATTTGGCCACCACTAACTGCATGATGCGAATCAGCACATTACTCTGCTGTACTGAACAAAGAGGCACTGCAGATCCACCTGCTTTCACGATGCGACTTCTCTGCCTACCTCAGCCCTCTTACCTCATCATCTATTAATACTACAGCCACAACATCCACCTGTAAATACTTGCCTCCTTTGTGAAAAATGAAAACATATTTGTTGATTCTCCAGGACTGAGATCTGGTCACTTTTCAGGCTTTCTGTATCAGGATGCGTGGTCATACCACACAAATACAGTTTGATCATTGCCTAGGAAATGCCCCAAAATACAGAGGAATATGACAAGGAAAATGGAGGCAATGTTTAATTGTCAGATTAAATAAAATAACAGATTGGGCAGAAATTCCCTGCAGTCTGAGTGACCATATCTGACTCCTATTTAAATGTAGGAAAAAAAATGTAGAAAATTAAGATTATCAAAAGAAGTGGAGGTACACCACCAGTATTGCAGTTTTCTCAGAAAAATCATTGTGAGGAAGCTACATGGCTGAATAAAGCAAAGAGTCTGTCCTCCTGTCCCATTTAAAAAAAAGAAAATAAAAAGATCAAACAACAACAACAACAAAAAACCAAAACAGCAGCTATCAGATGCTTTAGTATAATTTACTAATACTTGAGAATGATATCTTCAACAGTGCTCAGCATTGCCATTAATTCTGCTCTCACCCCAGTCTACAGTAAAAGTACATAAAAGTCACTGGAATTTGTACTTTTGACTGTGATGCAACAAGAACTAAAACCATGCAGAGATTTTCTACACTTCATATGTTAGTATTTCTTAAGCACTTTTTACCAGTTATTGTTCAGCTATTCCGAATCTCCACTGATGTAACTAAAATCAGAATTGGGTGCAAGAAAATGAAAAATTGAAAAAGTCGTCTTTAAGATTTGTGTATGTACCTATATCATTTTTCAACCTAGCTGAAATGAAGGTCTGTTACCAAAAAAAATTAAAAAAATTAAAAAATCACGAAAAACCAAACCTAAGACATGAGGAAATTTACAGATAATCTGATTTATCTCCCGTATATACTTCTGATACAACATAAGAGCTTTTTATTTCATTGATGTACATATTTAAGTGTAACATGCTCTTTTTTCAAAGAACTCATAGGCAGCCAGGACTAAAACAGAGGACATGAAAGAACATGATGCAAAATATGAAACAACAAGGGAAACTAGAGAGAGACATCTCAAGGGCATTACACAGGTCAATAGTAGAACTATTTTTGAAGATTGTGAAAAAAATTGAAGTTGTTTACAAGATCTGAAATGAATCTATTTATTATTTATATTAATTATCAAAAATGCTGTAAAACTGATTTACCAGCAACAAAGATTTCAGTAAACGAACAATGCACATATCCATTTCAGGACACATGGCTGATAATGGTGTCAGTGAAATTACATAAACTTTATTTTTTTGTCATGCAACAGCTTCTGATGAATAATTTGGAAAGTAGTATTTTTTACAAAAATGCTCATCTATCTCTACTTGTACTGCATTTTACATTGCATAGTTTTACCTATGTAAAACATAACTGTGTTCATAAAGCCAAGATTTAGTCTATGCACAGATTTTAGACAGACTGAGATACAAACAGCATATCCCCAACTCATACTGGATACTTGTTTACAGCACATACCTTGTTGCCACGGTCTGGCAGCAGCAGATTCCAGGAAAAGATACAGGAGGTACAGAAAGGTCTCCAATTTGATGTGCTTAAAGCTGAACAATCAATGCTTAATACAACATGATCAATGTTTGCAATATATTTGAGTCTTGGTTAAAAAGCTTTAGTAATTACTTTATGAAAGAATCAATGTATTTTTTCAAACACAACTAAATACGTATGAGATCTGAGGCACTTCTTGGTGCACAACACAGTGTTAATTCTGTGAATGCTGTGAAATTCTTTTCTTATAGCGACCAGGTGTGGTGGATGGGATTGACTGACATCATTTAGATCAGTGGTCTCCACACTTTTTTCATCATGCACCCCTATTAGTAAAACGTTTTTGAGCACATACACCCTGTATAAATATATTTATTTATAATTTATATACATGCATTACTGAAATTCTAGTACTTTCTTCCTGCACCCCAATGGATCATCTCACGCACCCCACTTTGGAGACCACTGATTTAGATGACCTAAGTAACTTAACTGCAGTGCTTCAGATGACACAAACACCTGGGCTTCTTCCTTGCAGTGTTGCAGAAAACAGTTGAATGCAGAAATCTGTAGTACCTATGTTTGCCAGTCACAAGTACAGGCTATCAAACTACAGATTATATTCTACATATCAATTTTGGTTTTAAAAGAATGCAGCAATTACAGAAGCTAAACTAGCAGCCAAGGAGGCCTCAAGTAATCCATTGATACAAAACTATCTAAAGCACCATCAGAAAACAAAGTACAGTAGTATTACAGTATCAAAATATTAAAAAGAGCTCTTAAGGGGTGAAAATGAGATGTATGAGGACAGGATGCAAGGACTTGCACAAAAAGCAGGCATAGTATGCCAAATAGCCCATGAACTGACATGTCTTTGGGGCCTATTAAGTTCTGAAGGTTAAAATGAGTCTGGACAAGACTATGGTGCCATTAGCACAATGAAGAAAAGAAACTGAGAAGCACTGGCTAGGATCAACACATCCAGTCTAGTTGAGGCACTCGTTCACCACATCCACAGAGGTTCACAACTCGGCACGCCTTAAATCAAGGCCTGCTCTGGGCTGTTTGGGTAATGCAGATTACTTTTATCTGCTTAAGAACGTGGACATTTCGGTCACTTAAAGGCCTTGCTATACCTAATTATGTATTGTCTTCATTGTAACTAGATTACTGTAACGTTGTCCATGTCGGAACTACCCGGGATTTCAGATTTATACAAAATATACGGAAGATTTTCCTGCCAAGCCCATTACCACTGTTCCACAGCTCAGACCTGCATCTTATCAAGCAGCAAATAGAACCAAACATGTTCAATTTGATAATTAAAGCCCAAAAATTACTTAGGACCTGACTGCCTAGGAGATGATGGCTTTTGCCATGTCGCATTTCCACTGATCAGGGTTTAATGAAGACAATAGACTTAGATGTTCAAAGAGGGTGCTTGCAACAAGGTATTTTCCATGCAAGCATTGTGGTGGGACAGCTTACACAACTGGAGCGCTGTGACGGATGGAGACAAGCCCTTTGGGAGAGACAGGCAGACCAGAGGAGGAAGGGGACTGCCCTTCATGTGAAGGAGCCGCTCAGATGTGTGGGGGCTCAGGTCTGGCTAACAGCTTGTGGGTCAGGGTCAGAGGAGAGGTTGCTAAACATGACACTGTGGATGTGTTACAGACCACCAACATGGGTAAGTAAGCAGATGAAGCTTTCTCTGAACAACCTGAGGAAGGCTCTGTGTCACAGACCACCATCCTCATTGGGAAATTTAACGCATCAGGACTCCAGCCATCCAGGAGATTGCTGGAGGGTGTCAAGGATAACTTCTTGTTACACAGGTACTGGATGGGCCAAGCAGGGCCGATGGACAGTGGGTGATGCTGTACTGACCATGAAATAGCAGAGTCAAGGTCCTGAGGGGGGTGAGGGAGGCAGGCGAGTAGCAGAGCACAAACCCCAGGCTTCAGGAGGGCAGACTTTGAGTCATTCGGGGAACTGGTAGATGGGATACCATGGGAGTCAGCTCTGAAGGGAAAAGGATCCCAGTAAAGGTGGTTGGCCTTTGAGGAGAGCATCCTCAAGCACAAGAACGGCCCACCTCTACACTCAAGAAACCAAGTAGACATATCAGGAAGCCAGTTTGGCAAGACAGGAAACCCACGATAGAACTACAACACAAAAAAGGCAGCATACAGAGACTGGAAGCAGAGACATCCTACAAAGGGAGAATCAAGAAACACTGCCCAGGCATGCAGGGACTGTATCAGGGAAGCCAAAGCTCAGCTGGAGTTGAGACTTACCAGAAACATCAAGAGCAACAAGAAGAGCTTCCACTATTATACCAGTAGTGAAAGACTGAACAGAGAAAATATATAACTGCTGCTGAATGGAGTGGATGACTTAGTCACAGCAGACAAAGAAAAGATTGAGGTACTGAGTGCATTAATTTCAAGAAGTATGTGCATAAATTCAATTTCAGTAAAGCTGTATAAAGTAGAATTGAAGCAGAACTTTTCCCAAATAGAATGAGGAATGTTCATTAAAATTGGTATTCACAAATGTATCTTTGAAAACAGGTGACATAAACATTTGCCAGCAGATCTTCCTATTCTGTAACCATGCAAATAATGATTCATTCTTTCAAACCCTCCACTGTAATAGTAATTATTGCCATTATTATCTAGTTGTACATAGGAACAGAAGCTGTGTCGAGGGCGACAATACATTAAGTAGTACACAAATACAGAAAGAGAGAGCCACTGCCCAAAGAGCCTGTATTCTAGCCACTCTCTACGTTTCTTCTACTGCCTACAATGAAGATGAGAGCATCAGAGTATGTGTCATTACTCAAATGTCAGCATTACAGAAGAAAGTACGGGGGAGAGAGTATTGGCAGCCTTTTACGACCCTTCTTAGGTAAAAGCTTACAATTGTGTACCATGAGGTAGACTAATACCCACAGATTATTTTTTCTCTAAAATGTAAGACAGGCACTCATCCCTCTGTGTCAGACTGCTCACCCCCTATCTCTAAAAACAACACAGCTCGACCAAAACATTTCAGGGATGCTACATTTCACCTCAGGGGTCTCCAGAGGGCAGCTGCCCTTCATCAGGAGGTAAGCTTGTTCTTTCAGAGGAGTGCCCAGAACCCTGCTCCATACCCTGTCACCCTCAGATTCCCAAACTAGGTATTTCCTGCCTCCTTCACCTGCTAAGGTCCAGGTGCCTACACCCTTTGAACAACTCACAAAATACAACCAGGAATAGCTGTAAGACAGTGGAAGGTGCCTGTTTCTGCTTTACTTAGAAGACTTGTTTAAAATCCTCTCTCTCTAACCAAAGTCGCCTGCTTCCTTAGAAGTGCAGCTTACCTGTGATGCCACTGAGCGGACCAACATGAGGTCCAAAATCATCTCCTTCTTCTGAAGCTGTGGTTTGTAAGGAAGCAAGTACCCTTTTGCTCTCTGAGAAAAATGTTGAGGCTACCCTAGGAGTGGTCTCCCTTTATTCCTCCTGATATTCCAACCATCACAAGTTAGAAAAGGTCTCCAAAGCAGCTTGCATGAACCTCACAGTATTCTTGAAGATACCAAGCTCTTAAACGATAAGGTGATCTCCAAAACAGGAGGTAGAATTAGCTCTTTAGCATTGAATTAAGTAAAATGTGTGGCTACTTCTTTATTCCTTCATTTTTTTTTTAATTATGTGTGGGTTTGCTCTGAAGGAGAAGGAGAGTATGATCAGCCAACTGGCAATGAAATTCATAATCAGCAATTTAAATTGAAAGGTCTCTTCTGTTTTGGGGCAACACTGCTGCATTTTTGCTTTTGATCTCACAGACACCTAGATCTTGTAGATAAATTTAGGTCAAATGAAAAGAAACAAAAAAACCAAGAAAATTATGTTTTAAGGGCTACCTACTTTCTCTAAGATACTATGTAGTGGGAGTGTGTCCCAATGACTCCAAATCAAACAGAAGGTCACAGAAGTCTAAGCGCTGAAGTTAGAAATCTCTGGTAAATACGCATAGGGTCACAGAGGCAATTTTTCTGTGGCTTGGGAAACTGGACTTCCACCCAGCTCTGCAGAACCCCATAAAAAATGCAATACTCTTACATACTTGTGCACTCCCCTGGTTTCTAGGCCTGAGACTTCCAGGAAAAATACTGCCTTTCTAAGACAGCTTATATATGGAAGTTAACAACCATGAGATGAGCATGTATACAAACGACCTTAGTAGGGAATTCTGCCCGTTTCCCATTCCTCTGGGGCTCCTTAGCTTTGAGACAAACTTTGCCTGTTGATGTACCTCTTGAACAATCACTCTGCTTTTTTTCCAGTTTTTCCCTCAAAGTGATAAAGATATGCAACACTCAGAGAGAGTCCCGAGAGCAGTGATCTTAGAAGACTTCTCTTCTACATCATAAATCAGCAAGCTATGCTTAAATGTTTTCTTTTAATAGTTGAAGCTATTTTTTACTACCAAGTAGGAACTACCTGCTCAAACACTGCAGATAACAGGGGCATTATTCCAAACACTGGTTACAGAGCAGCTGCTGTTCCATAGCACAATAGCAGCCTTCTGCAGCAAGCAGAGTGCCCTATACTTCTGCAGTGTGCTATACTGCAGCACTGTGCAATTCCATGTACCTGAAGCTTTTGGGTCTCAGGAGTCATTTCTCTGAAAAATGAGGAAAAAGATGAACTCTAGAAAACATATCAGGCAAAAAAAGACTTTCTGACAATTTCTGTGGTGTATTTCCCATAAAGCCATACATTCCAATTCTAGCCATTTTCTTCAGATGAAGTGGTTTACAGGCCCATAAACATATGCCCCAATATACTGTTGCCTTAGAACATCACTAGAACATGGCAAAAACTGCGTTTAAGGAAAGCTGAATTACTCAGAACACTTACCCAAGCAACTTTGAATTTTACAGCTGAAGATGTTCTATCCTTAAGAAAAACATACCATGCTTGTATGAATCCATGCATTTTCTGCTTCTCAGGAACAGGAACACTGCCTTAAAAAAAAAAAGTATTGCCCATAGTTTACTATGGCAAAGCAAGTAATCATCGTCCTGTATCTACTAACAGTGTTTTGAAGCCATCAGGTACCCTGTGTTGCACTCAGAGCGAGGAAGTCTAAAATAACAAGCTTTATTCTCTTTCCTTTGATTTCTTTCTCTTCCCATGCTACCCAGGCTTGCACAACCTTCTAATTCCCTCTCTCCAAAGCAATGCAACCCTTCCTTCTCTCTTACCTTCCCAGGTCAGTGCCACGTCCTTTGCATATAACAGCTTCATCAACATCCAATAGACATGAAGTCTATTTATTGTACCGATACCATCTTTGAAACACAGCTTGGGCATGCGGAAGTACAGAAATATCCCATCTTGAGGTTCAACGACCCAGAAATTCGCAAACCTGAATGCAAACCAAGGTCTGGTCTTCAAGTCCTCCCTGTGCTTCTACGTGGTGACAGCCAATAGCTAGTAGCAAGCCCTCAAAACCTGAGCATTCGGTTAGAAGACACTTGGGCTCGTGGGAAGCGCAGTGTTGACGCGGAAGTCACGGACACTGCACACAATCAATGTGATCAAGCAGATGCCACTTTATTGCCCTAATAGCTCGGTTTATATACTCATTTTTGTTCCCGATCACGCATAAGCTGATTAAAGATTGGTTAGCATGTGCTGTCCACGTGCCTAAAGCAATAGTTTGATTGGATAAGACTTTCTGATCACGCGAATGATTCCCTCCGCCTGTATCCTGTTCTGTGTCCTTCTTTCCATCACGTAGGCCCAACTTTGTCCTGCTTTTTTGTGCTTGCTCCATCAAAATTGTAGCAACAATTATCCTTAACAAAGCGTCCTTGAGGCCAGCTGCTTGCAAGGCGTCCTTGAGGCCTACTGCCTACAAAGCGTCTTTGAGGCCTGCTGCCTGCAAAGCGTCCTTGGCTCACAAGTTAATCAGGTCCATCGTGCCTGGATTGTTCACTATGTGTCCATTACTTTCCAAGTATCCCACAAATCCCTCTTTTTGTTTTTGAACAATCCAGACTCTAGCGATTGCATTCTGTACCATCCTTCCTATACAACTGAGTATACAAGGGATAATTAATAACAAGACTAATAATACTAACAAAACATCTCCCAACATTTTTAACAGCTCTCTTATCCATCCCATAATTCCCCAACGGGTAAACAGACTGTCTAACCATTCCAAACCATCACTAACTTGCAGTTTTTTAACTCGGTCCTTCATCGTTTGTATAGCTTTATGGACTGATTCAGAGTGATCAGATAAATTCATACAACACATTCCATCTATATCTTCACAACCATGACCATGTGCTAGCAATAAAAAATCAACAGCAGCTCGATTCTGCAATGTTGCATGCCGTATGCTATCAACATCGCTAAGCAAACCATTTAAAGCTAGTGAAGTTAAATTACTCTGGCCAGCCAACAACCTAACTTTCGTAGATTTGTTAAAGCACTTGCAACTCCTACTCCCGGGGCTAAAATGTTGGCTGCCGCAATTTTGCTGGATGACCAAAATTCTACCTGATCATTGCATTCTGGTTCAAGTGCATGGTGATGAATTTCACGTTTTTGTTTTTCGTGCTTTCTTCTATGTTGCCAAATTTGGGTGTTATTGGGAAGTAGTACAGTCAACCAACCCAAACTGCACAGCCCACCTTGCAAACGAGAAGGTATGTCAGGCCAGGCTCGGTCTCCACAAATCAAAAACACTCCTGGGGGTACTTGTATTGGTGTGTTGCTAGATTTCGAATGTTTAGGACTAGTATAATTACACCAACCACTTGCATTGCGATACGCCAGTAACGTTGCATTGACTATCTGTCCTTTTTTAGTATGATTACTGCTATAGTTAAACATCACACAATAATCCATTTTTACAGAACCCAAAAGTTCTAATTCTTGTGGTTCCACTATCGCCCCAGGTAACCATGGCATAATCTGGTCCCAGTTGTCAACCTTGCCAGTGCCCATGGTTACTCGTAGCGGAAGTTCCATTGGAGATGGCCATGCCTCATTGTCCAAAGGCACTCCCACCAAGAATGTAGAAAATGGGTTGTCGGGGTTGGCCATAGCCAAACACAGGGTTGATTGATTGGTAAGGTTAGCAATCGTGAGCCATATATTTGTTTTGGGTAAAGAAGGAACCCAAAATGCTCCAACGCCTTGACAAAACGTTGAAACAACAAACCACCACGGTAGCATCTTTGACCTAAAATAAAACAAACGACAGATTGGACATGGTGATCATCCGACTTGCTTGATTCTGGAGACAAACAGCTAACGAAACTGGTGGTACACGATTGATCACCGTCCCTTCAGGTCTCTGTCAAAAACAAAAATTGAGGAAACCATGAATGAGGTATCACTTTCCCTGTTTCCACGGTTTCACCCATCGGCTTGGCACCCATTTTGGTCCTTCATCTGTTAAAACACAAACATAACCACGACTGGTTAATTTCACTTCTACTGGACCGTTCCATTCTCCAGTTCGTAAATCCCGATATAGCACTTTAATTGCATCAGTTTCTTTCTGAATCCCTGATCGTAATGACATGTGATGAATTACAATAGGAGGGGAGTCTCTTCCTTCTGTCAAACGCAAATAGTTCAACACATAGAGCACTTTTGCAAGTCTCTCAGATGGTGGCA
The DNA here is from genome assembly GCF_026419915.1 of Harpia harpyja. Classification (NCBI taxonomy): domain Eukaryota; kingdom Metazoa; phylum Chordata; class Aves; order Accipitriformes; family Accipitridae; genus Harpia; species Harpia harpyja. Next base: position 76,778,869 of record NC_068969.1, on the reverse strand, counting down.
ACAGTTCTCCCTCTTTTTGTTTTTGCAAAAGCGATTTTAGAGTCCCATGAGCTCTTTCCACAATGGCTTGTCCAGTGGGTGAGTGAGGGATACCTGTTAGGTGACGAATTCCCCATAAGGTACAGAATCTGTTAAAAGAAATTGAAACATATGCAGGACCATTATCCGTCTTAAGTTCCTGCGGGATACCTAAGACTGCAATGGCACTATGCATATGCTTTATCACCTGTTTAGCTGTCTCACCTGTTTGAGCAGTTGCCCATATCGCATGTGAAAATGTGTCAATGCAAACATGGACATACTTTAAACGGCCAAATTCAGGCACATGGGTGACATCCATCTGCCATAGTTGTAAAGACTTTAAACCTCACAGATTCACTCCAATGCCTAAGCCAAATCCCACCTTTTGAGAAGCGGGACACGACTGCACAATGCCTTGCGCATCAGAGACTTTCACGTCAAATTGTCGTGCTAAAACTTTTGCCGACTGATGGAAAAAGTCGTGCGATACTCGGGCCTGCTCAAACAGGTTAGTTCCATGTTGCTGCCATGCAGGAGCAACTAATTTATCTGCAATATTGTTGACAATAGATAATCCATGGTGAAATTGATGACTGCGGATGTGTGTAATAAAATATTTACTTTGTCTCTGATTTAACAAAAACAGTAAGTGCATCAACAACATATGTAAAACAGGATTTCTTACTTGCTTAATCATTGCTCGTTCCAATCTCTGGGTGGTTCTTACTACGTACAAGGAGTCTGACACAACATTGACAGGTGTATCAAGCCAATGTTGAAAGACCCACAAAACTGCTTGTAATTCTAAAGTTTGCAAAGAATCTCCAGCATGTCCTGAAAGTAGCTGTTGATGCCATTGATCATTTTCATACCAAGCTACAGCAGCTCGTTTTGATTTCCTTCCTGCATCTGTAAATACTGTTAATCCATCAACAGGAGTTTCTGACCTAACTGGTTTTTCTTCAAATTCTTGATTTTGTAACAATGGTGATAGTTTATCAGAGGGATAGTGATTTGTGATCTTTCCTCGATATTCTGCTAAGGCAATTTGAATTGTTTCTGAGGTGGCCATGAGCCAGTCCAAATAGTCTTGCCTTATGGGCACAAGAATGGTTTCAGGTTCAAGTCCTGAAATTTCCAAAATTTTTTTTCGACCTTTCATCATCAGATGTGATAGTTGGTCAATTTTAGTATATACAGTAGTTTTAGGTTGAAAAGGTAAAAATACCCATTCCAAAATAGTAATTTTTTGTTTTGTTATCTGAACTATCAACCCACTAAGATGTTTTCGTTCAACAGAAGTATTAATCAATAAAAATTGTAACGGTAAGTCATTTATTTTTCTTTGCACACTATTAGAAACCACTTTGTCAATGACCTTATCGAGTGCGTCTTTTTGTTCTGATGATAGTTTTCGGTAATCATTTGCTCCTGTTGTTGTTCCTAACAATGGCATCAAGGGCTCTAAATCATCATTGGTAATTCCCACAATGGGTCTTACCCATTGAATGTCTCCCATCAGTTTTTGAACATCTGTAAGATTTGAAATTTTGGAATTCAGTACAATTTTCTGAGGCTGTACCATACTTTCTGTAATGACCCAGCCTAAATATTTCCACGGATGTGAACACTGGACTTTTTCTGGGGCTATTTTTAAACCTTTAGGATCCAAATTTTCAGTGATCTCTGTTAAGGTTTTACTCGTGTCCATATTTTCTCCTGCAATCAATATATCATCCATATAATGATATTTCAACAATTCTAGATTGTTTCTTCGAAAAGACTGCAATGCCCATGATACAAATGTCTGACATAATGTAGGTGAATTTTTCATGCCTTGTGGTAACACCACCCAACAGTATCTTTTGGCTGGTTCTTGCTTATTAATTGAGGGCACTGTAAATGCAAATTTTTCAACATCATTGGGATGTAAAGGAATTCTGAAAAAACAATCTTTCAAATCAATAATTAATAGTTTCCAATGTTCTGGAATCATAACAGGGGATGGTAGACCTGGTTGCAAAGCACCCATATCTTGCATGACCGCATTTACTGCTCGAAGGTCGTGCAACAATCTCCATTTTCCTGATTTTTTAGGGATTGCAAAAATGGGTGTATTCCATGGATTTGTGGAAGATACGATGTGTCCTGCTGCCAATTGTTCATCCACTAATGTTTGAATTATTTGCAGCCTGTCTTGTTTCAGCAGCCACTGATCCACCCACACTGGTTTGTCTGTTTTCCATATGAGTTTTAATACAGGCTGTTCCTCAGAGGCCGCTCCTGAAAAGGCTGTGTAACTAAACAAGCACCCATTTGGGATAAAAGATCCCGACCAATTAGAGCTATCGGTAAATGCATCACATACGGTTGAGTTGTTACCACAGTACCATCTGAAAAGCAAAGAGAGATTAGAACTTTGCTGATCGTTGTTTGTTGAACACCTCCTACTCCAACTACCCCAGTAGCCGCGGGCACTAGCGGCCACTCACTAGGCCATCCGCCTGTAGGAATGATGGTAACGTCAGGCAGGCCAGGGTCACTTAGCTATGGGCCTAACACAGTGCCCTGAAACATACGTGTTCCAAGCTGACACCTTTGCATGCCGCAGAGGTTATGTCGCTCTTAGCAGAGTACGTTTTACAAACGCTCAAAAATCAGGACTTTCGCACCAGCGCAGCTCAGCAGGACTGACTTCTCTGCACTGTCATCTAGCAGCAAGAAACCACCCGCCAGCAGGCAGCCACCCCCGCCTCCGAGGCTGCTCCGTCACCACAGCCCGCTCGCAGGGTCTGGCAGCCCCTAAAAAGTTGCCCAGCACTGACGTGCCCTACGCTTAGCATCGCTTTACGCCTAAGAAATTGTGAGCGGGCAAGAGCCAAGGGATCCAGCCAGGGTGCTCGTAAAGAGCACGTTCAGGGGCCGAAGTAAGCGCCCCGGTTCTCCGAAACGCCGCAGCGTGCCGGCGCTGAGGCAGTCCGCACGGCTCCCGGGGCTGACCTAGAAACCCACCGGTGAGCAGCCGTCCCGCCCGTGGGAAACCCTGCCTTGCCGCCCCGCAGCCCGCCTGCCCGCTCACCCCCCGCTGCCTCACGTACCCACGGCCACGCCCCCCCGTGGGGCGGGGCGGCCGCTCTGCACACGGTTCCTTCCCGCCCTCCCGGCGCAGACGTCGCTCTGTGACGTCGCCTGGAACGGCGTCCTCCCCCGCCCCCGCGGGCGGCGGCGGCACCAAAAGCTGGCGGAGCGCGCGCTCCCGCCCCGCCTCCTGCGCGCCTTCCCCCGCCCCCCCGCAGCTCCGCGCCGCCCCTGGGCGGCAGCGCGCATGCCCTGGCGGCCCGCGGCGGCTGGGAGGAGGCGGAGGCGGAGCCGGCGGGCGGGCACGGCTCCCTCCTCCTCCTCCTCCTCCTGCTCCTCTTCTTCTTCCCCCTCCCCGCCTCCCTTCCTCCTGCGCCTTCCCGCCGCCCGCCCCCCGCGCACGGTGCGTCTCGCCTCGCGCCGCCGCCGCCGCCGATACGGCCGCCGCTGCTGCTGCGGGAACAAAGGAGGGAAGCGGCGGCGGCGGTGCCGCCAGCTCCGCGCCCCGCGCCCCCCCGCCCTCCGCTCTCCCGGCAGCCGTCCGGTGCCACCCGCGGCGCCTTCTCGGACACCCGCCGCGGGGTTTCTGGCCCCCGCTGGGAACAGGTAGGTGCGGGGCGGGGCGGGGCTGGGCTCGGCTCCCCAGGGCCCTCAGGGCGGTGAGGGGTGCCCGGCACTCCCGGCGGGCGGCCCCTGCGCATCTCCCGGTGGTTCTCCTCCCGCCCGGTCCCCGGCGCGGGGGGAGTCCGCGGGCCGGGCCGGCGCGGGGCAGCGCCGGCGGCGAGACAATAAGGTTTCCCTGGCCGGCAGCGGCGGGGCGGTGGGGGCAGGCAGCGGTGCGGGGCCTGGCGGCGGCCGGGCGGCCGTGACTCAGGGGTTTGCGAGGAGCGGCCCGGCCCCGCCGCCCCGGCTGGGCACCCCCGCCCGCCGTCGCTGTTCCTCGGCCCAGCAGCCTCCGGGTCTTTTGTGTTCCTGTGTCCTCGGTGGAGGAGGCGCGGGGGGGCAATGAAGACGTACGGCGCTGCGGGCGCTTGGCAGCGGCTCCCCTTTTGTCGGACTCGCCCAGCCGGGCTTCACCCTCCTCGGGAAGTGCCCGGTGTCGGTCCGCCTTCTCCGTACCGACCCCTCCTGCCCCGCTTCCCCCTCAGCGCGGCCGTGCAAGGGCGAGCGGCCCGGGCAGCCTCGGTGAACCCCCCCTTTTGTTTCGTTTGTACGTCTCCCTTGTTCAACTGTGGTGCCTCTTCGAGAGGAGGATGTTGAAGTGAGTAAGTATTTTAGGTCAGCAAGCCGACTGCTGACGCAGTTCCCGGGTTTTACGGTGGATTTCGGTGCACGCCGGGGTCTTCACGTCCGCCGTCACGCTGAAGCGTGGGATCGCCCGGCGGGAGGGAGCGGGGCTTAGCCCGCCGCTGCTGGGACGGGCGGGCCGTCGCCTCGGGGGCGGAAGGGCAGCTTGGTTGCGAGGCCTGGGTCGCTGACGGGATTCACGCTCCCGCCCCGAGTTCGGCTGGCGACGGCGAGGGTGAGCGGCGTGCGCTGCTGCTGGAGTTAACAGGCTGAATGAAAGGGCTCGTTTTTGTGTCGGGGGGTCCCGGGGCTGAGGACGAGCATCCCTGGGGTGAAGACCTGCTCCTGCTAGTGGCAGAACCAAGACCTTTTTTTATTATCTGTTTTTTTCTTCTCCCCCACGCCCCAAGAGGAATAGTTGGGTTTAACCGCCCACCCCCGCGGTTGTGGGGTGCCTTTGTGAAACGGTGGCCGCCCGCTCGGCCCCTGATCACGCCCAGCCGCCCTCCGTGCGAGCTGGCGGCGAAAATGGCTGTTGGAGGCGACGGGCTGGTGATGCTGCGTTTTCCGGACTGAACTTCAGCATCCGCACTCCCCCGCCCCGGGAAGGAAGGGGTAATCGGATTTCGCCTCGGCGGGTCGCGCAGCAGCCGGCGGCCTGCGGGGGATCGATATAAATAGGGGCTGATTTGAGAGGGCCGGCGGAGGCGGCCGGGCGGCCCGGCACTGCGGCCCCATCACGTCGCAGCCGCCTGACAGGCGGAAGCGCAGGAGCTCGGCCACGTGACCCGCGGCGGCGGGCGGGCCTGCCCGGCGGCGGCGGCGGCGGGGCCGGCGCTCCTCCGGGAGAGCGGGACCGAGGTGGGGAAGAAGGGTTTAGCTGCCCGCCGGTACGCCGAGGGGGCAAGCCGCGGTGAGTGCGTGGCAGCCGGTCTCCAGCTGGCGGTGGGCGCTTGTAGAGGAGACGCGGGTGACGGGCGGGGCACCTTCCAGAGCCCGCAGAAGCACAGGCTTCTTACGCGTCGCATAACAGCGACGTGACCTTTCGGTTAGGGGCGCGCGTTCCAAGGAGTGCAAGAACGTGTTGGCGAAGGAGCTGCGGAGACTCCGGTGTGTAGTAGGTTAACACCAGCACTAGCACCTAAAGCTAGATGTAGCGAAGCGGTGAAGCGCGTTCGCGGCGCGCGAGCCTGGGAGTGGAGCGAGGCAATCGAGGTCGGTGGCAGCACTGTGTTTGGTAGCACTTTGAGCTTACCTGCTTAATAAAAGGGCAGAAGTACAGCTTTTATTTGTATCATATAGACATAGGCCTATGATACGGATGACAGGATTTTTTTAGATTTCTCTAGGTGGGTCACGGTTTCTTCTCGCTCCCTTGACTGGTGTGTATGGCTGTAAAACTCTTACCAGAATAAGTGTGAAGCTGTTTCATAGTCCTGAAAGGAAACTACTTATACCTGGAAGATATTATAAAGGCATAAATAATACAACTACTTACACCTGGAAAATGAGGTCCCAGCAGGCAAGCAGATGAATTTTGCTTGTTTGTTTTCTCCTGCCCTTGCTTTACTTTGATCCCAGAAGTTTAGTTTAACTAGACAAAGGCAGCTGTCAGTTGTAGTTGTCATACTAGTGGAACATAAGTTTACTACTTGCAGTGTGGGGTGTCTTAATTAAAAGAAGTATTTCTCTGTACGCTGTAATGAATTTGCTTTTGGCCTTTTTGGCTTCTCACAAGCATCAGCAGTCAAATATCTCTTATTGTGACTGAATAGGACAACAGCAGTCTAGAGATTACACTAAAATGTCTCCAGGTGCTGTGTATAGTGCTTCTACTAAATTCGAATTTGGGAGGACAGTGCAATATTCTTACGTGTCCTCAATTTGTAGCAGATGGCTTGATTACAGTGTTCCAGTTTTATTGCCCTTGGGAGTGAAGGATTTTGTTGCTATTCAGTTTTTCTACTAACCTTGCTTTGCAGAGCTTAAGCAGCAGTGAAGGTGAAGTATTTTTGTTCCTAACTTCTGCAGTTCATGCCAGAGAATTAGCATTGTCTGCCTTGAGGAAGCTCACAAGTCTTGCTATAACTTTATTAAGACAAAGGATTTAACTGGCTGCTTTTTTTTTTTAAATGAAATGTGTAGCCTGTGTAATAGAACATATTCAACAGTTTAAAGCTGTTAATTTTATTTCTCTTGGAAGCGTAAGACCTGGTCTAAACTTACTTCAGAAATGCTGCGTAGATTCTTGGTTGAAGGGCCCGTTATACACGTGTTGTTGCCAGTTAGTACTCAGTATCAGGTTTCGTACACCACTTAAGTGGTATTCATGGCCTTGTTTTGGAAACTCCTTCTAAAGATAGGAATACAGACTTTAAATGGCTGCTGCCAATACTTCAGGGATTTTTATTGTTCTGTTTGACAAATGTATTGCGAAAGTAGCAACTGCTAATAGTGGAATGAACATAAAAATGATGCAAGATCAACGTTACTGAAAAAGTGGGGCTCTTCTGCTGGAGTGGGGAAAAAATAAGCCATGTTATTTGCCAGAACTGTTCAGTAGATATGAGCTCGGTCTTGCTTATTCTGTGTGTCCCTGTTAGTGCTCAGAGGTTGGTAATAAAGGGCCTTTTTGGCTGTCAAATTGTATTTGGTCATAACCTGGACGTGCAGCTCAGTGCCCAACAAGTATTTTATTTCTCAGTATTAGCGTGATGCCACTTTTTCTGCTCTTAAAGGTTCATAACGATGTTACTTAGCAATACAATTGCAGTATTGAATAGTATATTAACATCCATATAACCCTCTTTAAGAATGCTGATATCACTTTTGGGGGGCAGGGTGAGCAGCCGTACTTTAATTCTGTAACACTGTAATTGATTTTGGTGACATGCCAGCTCCTAATGCAGTTCTTGGTTTTATTTACAGCATCGAGATGACTCAGGAGACAAACCAGACCCCAGGGCCCATGCTGTGTAGTACAGGATGTGGATTTTATGGAAATCCTAGGACAAATGGGATGTGTTCTGTTTGCTACAAAGAGCATCTTCAGCGACAGCAGAATAGTGGTAGAATCAGCCCAATGGGTAAGGGTGTGTGGTTTGTTTTGTTTTTTTTTTTTTTACTTCTTGTGAAATAGAACATATAGAAGATGATGAGGAATCCCAGAACATTTTTCAGGAGAACTTGTGAAAGCTGTATACTAAAACAGTGAATATCAAAGAGAATGCTATTTTAAATTACAGTAAAGAGAAAAATACGTTTCTGTGCAATGTGTTCTGGTCCGCTTGGCATTCAGCCATAACTTGCTTTCCCACTTAGCCTCCTCTGTTAGCATATTCTTACACAATCTCTGTATTTTGGTTGTTAACAGTATAACCTGTCTTTAAGTAAGAAGTAATAATGCAGTGGCAGTGAAGATTGTATGCAGACAGTTCATAATGGTGTATACGAGACTGTTTGACTAACATATATTCTACAATTTGTTCATAACTAACTTGTCAAATTCTCGTTATATAGGAGCAGCCAGTGGTTCAAATAGTCCTACCTCAGACTCTGCATCTGTACAGAGATCAGACACTAGCTTAAACAACTGTGAAGGTGCTGCTGGCAGCACATCTGAAAAATCAAGGTAAGACGAAGGTATTACTTTGAGGTTTGAATGAGCTGTGGGTGTGCAGAGAGTTGAAGGCCTGTAGCAATCCTGCCCTATTGCAGTGAGTTTCTGCAGAGGAAGAAGGGACAGTCTACCTGACAGTGCATTATGAATCTCTGTAAACGAGAACTGATTAAAATATTTGGTGTTGGACTGCTACATCTAAAAGGATGGGTTTGATTTATCTGTAGAAATATTTGCTACAGGTTTGCCTGTTTTCTTCTAGGGAAACTAAAATAGAGTAAAAAATGTGTTTTGAAGGTAGTAGAAGCAGAGGTCAGGAATGTGTATCAGTAGTAATTGAACAGGTAGTTTACTAATGGGTCTGGACAGTTTAAGTGTTTATTATGAATGCAAAACTAACATAAATTATGTGTTTCACTGTACCTAAACAGAAATGTGCCTGTTGCCGCTTTGCCTGTAACACAGCAAATGACAGAAATGAGCATTTCAAGAGAGGAAAAAGTAACACCGAAAACAGAGACTGAGCCAGGTATGTTTGCAGAATAATGTTGGGTACAACTGCTTACTTAACGGAAGCTGATGGTTTGTTTACTTTCTAAGTAGGCATCTCCTGTTGTGGTGAGGGTCTTGAGGAACTGTTAAGATGATTATTAAGGATGCTTTTTGAGTACTCTGCTCATCAGAATCATGAAAAAGAACTAGTGCCACAACAGAGTTTTAAGATGCGTGTTCAATGTTAGTAAAAAAAAAAAAAAAAGAAAAGAAAGACACCTGTGAGGGTGGTTTTGGCTCCCAAACCTTCATTTTTAAAAGTAAGGCACTCTAAAATTGCATTTAAGCAAGGTGTTTGGTTCTTAAGTCAAAATGTTGAGTTTTCTGTGTATTATCTAGCAGTATGATTCCTGCTGAGTCATGGCAGTCAAAATGGCTTGTTGCATTTGGAGAATGGAGTTCTTAATAAATTCCATTCTACAGAGGAGTGAGGCTGTGGGGGAAGGGAATAGGTGGTTTAAAAATACTAACAAAAGCTGTTTAGGGTTCCTGACTAATTAAGTAATCAGTAGATATAACCAAAGCATTGTTCTGCGGACCTAGGATACTTGCAGCCTTAATTGCTGGGTGTGAATTGTCAATTTAAAAGTTTTGTTCTTGTACTGGAAGGCTGTAGTTGTAGTAGTTAAACTTTAAAGTATAAACTCTCGGAGGGAGGCAGGGAGGGCAGCTTTCTCACCTACAACTAGTGAGTGAATTCATACCAATTTGTTCAAATGGAATCTTAGCACACTTGTTCTGTACTTATACATATCCACGCTTTTTTTATTTAACAGTTCTGAAACAGTCTTAAAACACTAAAAGCTGATGTTTAGTAGGAAGTCTGTTCACTCAAGCTGAAGATGAAATTAATTTTTTGAGTTTTGAAGTCGGTGAGATGAAAATTGCAGCACATGCTACTCAGCACTGTACAAAAGTGATTTTTATCTAGATGTCTTTGCCAGCAAAGACTGCTATAACATCTGATATTTAATTGCTTAGTATTTGTACAGAGGATTTTAGCATTTGCAATAAGTCATGCTAAGTCAAGATTCTGTGACATGAACTGAAGTACAATTATACTGTATATTGGGTTTTTCATTATGTATAGACTGAGAGGAGATTTTTGCAAGTGTTAACTTCCTGTAACTGATGTCATCTGAAGAGGCTTTCTGTATGTAACTGAGAAATGATTTAGACTTGCAACAATATTTATAAACCCATCTTGCCTTGTTATGAATTACTACCTGAAATGTGGCAAGCAGGAAAGAGGCATACATAAAATGGTAGCAGTGGTGCAGTAATAGGTGACTTTACTCTTGCTAGAACTGCCAGTAGGAATTTATCATTTTGCCAGGTGTAAAGGACAGTCTTCAGTTATTGTTGATACATTACCTGTTTTTCAGGTACTGTGGGTCAACTGTATGATGCGTAGTGTCATACAGCACTCTGTTGATTAGAATAGGGGGAAAAATCCAAAAGCAGTTCAAGATACTTCTGTATTGTTGTAAATAATCTCACAGGTTGAAACCAGTAAAAGCTGCCACAAGCTTGTGTAGATGTCACTGGAAAAACTACCAGAGTACTTAAATGTGTCTGGAAAAGACCTGTGGAACAAAACTGCCTTCCTGAGTACATACCTGTAAATTTGAGACAGCCTCAGCTGCTGTAACGCCGGAGTTCCCAAATGGTGTTACTGTTTGGCACAGATGTAGACAGCATGGGATAGTGTCCTTATATACTGTTCTTAGGGTGTGTCACATTTAAAATACACAAAATGTTGGGTGTATTCAGTGGTACATTGATCTCTGTCTTGCAGGCAGGAGAAGCTGGCCTAGACCTTTTATAGAAATCCCTGTGATGTGTGGACTAGTTGCATTTTTCTTCCCTTCCTTTTTCCAACAGCATCCAGTATGTGTTGGTCTCTCCTCTCAAGGAGGAACTGAAACAATGGTAAATTCACATAGCCTCATAACAACAAAGCTGATACTTTCTATGAGGTGTAATTCTCTAAGATAATGCCACAGTCATAGAGTTGCTAATGAAAACACAGTCTAGTTGTAAGCATGACCGTAGCAACTGAATTTCATAACCATCAGATAGTAACAGATGATGAACAAACAATGTAGCCTTCAAGCAAAGTAGCTTGCTCTCCTTTTAATGTCTTCAACAGTATGAAGTCACATTCTTTTCTGCCAGATTTTCATTAGCAAATGAAATTTTGGATATTTCCCTTACAAGCCAGAAAGTTAAAAATAGTTACATCTGGTCAGCTGATTGTTGGGTTTGGGGTTTTTTTTAGCAGTCTGTAGCATAAAATTATACTTGTTTGCTGTTGGAATTGAAGCAACTGACTTGAAGGTGGTGAAGTTGAGAACAATGAAACAGTGAAGCTTAACAGGCTTATTTTTCTTTTTGTGTGGTGGGGTTTTTTTCCTTCACAGACGTTGCAGCCTGGTTTCTCATTCAGAATAAATCCGGTGCTAAGACAATTAATTGTATCTTAACATTTGAAGGAAGAAAGGCATGATGGATGTAACTGACCTAGTTGGTTGTAATTCGCATGTCTAATGTGCTGTGTTTTCTTGTAACTTGTAATTTCTTAGTTCAGCTTGTTTGTTGCAAATCTATAATTGAATAGTGGCACGTGTTTGGTGCAGTTGTGTGTCTGAACTGCTCCTAAGTCAGGGAAACCTAAAGGCCTTTATGTCCAAACTCAAATTCAGAAGTGGGCACTATTTACAAAATACTCTTTATAGGATTTTGATAAACTTTTACCCTTACTAAGGATTGAGTTCTAATACAGTCTTGACTAAAGTCAGACTATACCCAAAGCATTCTAGAAATATATTCATAGTTGCTTTTTTTGCTGTGCTGAGTTGCAGGAATTAAATGCAAAACCTGGCGAACTCCTTTCCTTGTGTTACGCTATCAGACCAATGTATCTACCAAGTTGGTGAGGCATAGTGGAGCCTGCCCTTAAGAAATGTGGCAGGGGGGGTTTAGCAGGTACTCAAATGGAAGTAAAAGATCCTGCCCTGGTTTTGGCTGGGATAGAGTTAATTTTCTTCTTAGTAGCTGGTAGTGTGTTTTGGATTTAGTATGAGAATAACGTTGCTAACACACTGATGTTTTAGTTGTTGCTACGTAGTGCTTGTCCTAAGTTCAGGATTTCTCAGTTTCCCATGCTCTGACAGCGAGCAGGTGCACAAGAAGCTGGGAGGGAGCTCAGCCAGGAGAGCTGATCCAAACTAGCCAAAGGGATATTCTATACCACAGAACATTATGTTCAGTATATAAACTGAGGGGAGTTGGCCGGGAGGGGCGGATCACTGCTGGGGCATCAGTTAGTGGGTGGTGAGCAATTGCATTGTGTGTCACTTGTGTTTTCTTGGGGCTTGTTTTTTTCTTTTTTTGTTATATTCATCATCATCATCATTATATTTTATTGTTAGTAGTATTATATTTTATTTTACTTCAGTTATTAAATTTTCTTTAATCCAGAAGTTTTATTTTTTTACCGGATTCTCTCCCCCATCCCACTGGGAGCGGGGAGGAGTGAGCAAGTGGCTGTGTGGTGCCTAGTTGCCAGCTGGGGTTAAACCACGACAGTCCTTTTTGGTGCCCAACGTGGGGCTGTTAAAAGGTGAGCAAGTTCTGCTGATCACCCCTTGGCTCTCCAGTCAATGAATCAGCAAATGGATGGGAATGGGGGAGTCTCGGTTTGTGCACTGTTGCTGCCGGTGCACCGTTGTGGTAGGGTTTGGCACCGGTTGTTCTTCAACCTCAGCAACCCCACAACAGAAGGGTCCTCAGAGAGACCTGTTCAGTTTCCTGTAGACAGGTCTTCAGTTTCTTCCATCTCCAAGGCAGCTGTACCAATGGCCCACCAGTACCCTTTTTGGTCCTTGAAATACCCTTTCCTGAGATGGTCTATGCCATTGGTGCATGGAGCCTCTGGGCCAGTCACAGATAAAGGTTCTTCCAGGAAAATTGCTGCTCCAGTTTCCGGTGGGCAGTGTGAGCAGTGTGCCAGACAGAGCAGAAAGGCTGATCTTACTCCTGATCCTATGAGAAGGAATTCTAATCCATTTTTACAAAAAGTGAGTGGAGAATCCTATGACCAAGACTAGAGGGGCCCTGCCTTCAGCCAGGTGGAGGACAGGGACAACCAGGCTTACTGGACTGTGTGGATTCGATGGCCTGGCACATCAGACCCACAGGAGGAGCATAAGGCTCTAGTGGACTCTGGTGCACAGTGTACCCTAATGCCATTGAGCTATAAAGGTGCAGAACCTATCTGTATTTCTGGTGTGACAGGAGGATCCCAACAGCTAATGGTGTTGGAGGCTGAAATAAGCCTAACTGGGAATGAGTGGCAGAAACACTCTATTCTTGACCAAGCGGGGTCAGAGTTATGTCATTTATCTTGACCCTTTGTGGCCATGACAGGTCTGTATGAGAGAGAATTGAGTTGCATAGTAACAACTAGAAAACCTGTTTTGAAAACAAATACGTTTAAACAATCATATTGTTTCAAGTTACAGCATATTTTTAGTATTTTCTTGTGCTTTTGTAGGTTGTTACCTTGCTGAATGATGATCCTCCAGTCAGGTCTGTCAGTGTTAACAGACGTAATTAGTATCAGCATGTATGTATCAGAGGCTTGGGGTTGGTTGGTTTTTTTTCAGTTGTTGTTTCAGGGGTTGTTTTTTTTAAACCCAGTAATAGATCTGGTTTAGGGCATAGTGGGATTACCTATCATTTTGTGAAGCCACAGGGGCAGAGTAGCACTACTTATAAAGAAAGTGAACCAGAAATTGAACTAATTATGGTCTTGTGTAAATTACATATTTTAAAAATGGCTCTAAGTGGTTACCACAAGATATTCCTTAGATCTTGTTATAATGAGTGCCTTGTTGATCCTGATTTGTTTTCATACATGGCTATAGTATTTTAACCATGTTGCTATCTGTAGACAATTCCTTTGTGGCTCTTCGTAAAATTGTCTGATACAACAACTCTGTCTTGTGTTGAAAATAATTAGCTCGTCTTCATGTTTCCTGTGTCTGCTGTAGCTTCAGTAGATGCCCCTGATTGAAACAATTCTGAAATGGAACAGTAGTCTCTTCTAAGCCCTGAAGCTGTCCACCTTGGAAAATAAGACTGGGGACCCAACTGTTGCTTCTGTGCTCGTTGGTGATAGGATGCTGTTATTATTTTAAGAGCCGTATACCACAGACATCAAGTCTTCATGGTGACTAAATTAAACCATATTTCTGTGTGGTACTGAAATTGTGGTAGCTTTACACTGTATTAATGTAGCAGGAAAGATACTCAATAAGCCTGTTAGTTGGGCATGTGGCAGACGAGTTGAATGCTGCAGAACATTTCTGTTCCCTTTCTTTGGCATGAAATTAAACATGATGAAAGCTTATTCTGCAGCCTTTCATCATGGGCACCTTGGTTGGCATAGCAATTGTAGTTCCTGAAGAATGAAGTATTTATGCTCAGGAAGCTTGATAAAGCATAATAAGTACTGTCCATCTTTTCAGACTAAAATTTCCTATACAAGTCCATTGTGTTAATATGCAATATAATGATTGCACAACCTCTGTTACAGCTTTCTGCTCCAGTACTGCAGAAGTGCAGTCTAATGTCTTTCTGATAACTTTTGACTATACCTTTTTTTCTCTCTTGTTTTAATTTTTCCAGTTCTTCCATGATGGGAGTTGGAGGTTAGCTTTAACAAGTCAGAATGCTTAAATCAAATTTTTTTTTATGCTTTTAACACTTTGTTCCACTGGTGTGCTTACCACTTACTAGTACCATGAAAGTCATGCAGTTTAAGCTGTTGGGATTTTATTTTGGTTAATTTTTGTGTAGTCAGAGAAGCTTCTAAAAACTTACTGGTGTTACTTTGGTAGCCCTTTCTGGTCACTTTTGATATGGGTCAGGTTAAAAAGAAATATTGCTTTATTTTCATCATATTTTGTTCAGTTGAAACATTGGATTCATTCCTTTCTAGTGTGAACTCTCAGTGGGGAAATACCTACAGTAGGCATGCTCTTTTGCAGCAGCCATACTGGTTTATATGGTAAACTACTGACAGTTTTGAAAATCCTGTTCTCAGAGCGGTTTTTAATTCGAGTGGTAGTCCCACATAGTCACTGTGGCTTAATACTTCTGGGTCTGAGAAGAGCTTTGTTCTCCAGTTTGTAGGACCTTTCTGTATATAAGTTTAGTAGCTGTCACGCTGTGACATGTGGCTAACCTCTTATCAGTGGCTTTGCTGTTCCCACATGCCTTTTTTAAAGATGAATCTTACCTTCAGACTACATGTGAAGGAAATTTTCCTGAATTCATGATGCAATGCCTGTATTTGTGCAGGTTTTTCTCAGGTACCTCTCCAATACTAGGATCATGTTAGTCTTTATCCTAGCAGATTGGTGATAGTCTTCCTTGTGAATGATGGTAATGCGTCTTACAGTGCCTACAGATAATTTAAGACCAAAAAAATATTTAATAAAGTCATGCCCAGTTCTGAAAATCTTGTTGCTCCTAATTTTTTTCGGCCTTGTAATAAGAGACCTGGTCTGGTAAAATTCAAGTGAAGTAAACCTGATTGGGTAACCTCTTGAGCCAAAGGCTGGGAAAGGAAATGACCAAGGTGATAGAGAGGGGTACATGCCAATAGGAACTCTATTAAAGTGATAAAACCTATTTTAGTGGTGAGGGGTTTGCTTCATCTGAACACTGTTATTGAGGAAGCAGGTGTACAGGTACCAGTAATGACAACTTTCCAACTTTCAGCATTTTTTCAGTTATTCATTCCGTGGTGATCATATAGCAATCATTTAGAGCACTTTCCCTGATGATTAACACGGTGTGATTTCTGCCATAAAATGAATTTAATATATTGAGGTCTGGAATTGCACTTGCCTGGTTGGATTTGGCTTCTGTGCTAAAGGAAGCCTTTTGTGACAAGCAGTTGTCAGGATAGTATCTGATGAATTTATATTGGCTCCTGATGTCATGGCAGAAAAACTACCATTTACAGTATTTTTCATCTGAGCCACAGGTTGAAAAAGGATTTTTATTCTGAGCTTTTAAGTAAGGGGCAGGGTAGGCAGCTTTGTCTCTGTCCCAGCCACTACTCAGAAGCACATTTATGAAGGTTTAACATGATAAAAACCATCAGGCTTAAGTCTGCTGGTGTAAAAGAATAGGAGAATCCTTTATTCAGGTAGAGCAATAAATTGAACATTTTAATTTGGATTTAGGGGGCTATGTCCTGTCTTGTCTTGTGACCTTTTAGTGCCCATTACTGTGTGTTGTGTGCTGCTTTTCCTTCTTGGAATGCATTTTAGTTGTGGGGGAACGATCCTGTTCCGCAGCCATTTCAGGACATGTGCTGCTACAGTTTCTTCATGCAAAGGAGGAAATACACCTGTAGTAGTTGGTAACGTATTCCCTTCCATGCATTTGTTCTCAGTGTCTGTTTTGTGGTAGAGTGATCTACTAGGCTCTTTGCCTTGGTGATTCCTGGGAAGTTGCTGTTTCCACTTTTACTTCCTTGTTGGCATGTTAGGCCGTGATAAAGGTTGCTCTTCCTCTTGTTTTCATTTTCTCTTAGTGCATGTTGTGTGTTACTTTAATTATTTAGGTCACCGTTGATTTGCCCCTTCTTCTGTGTTTTCTTTTGCATCTGACTGAAACAGCATGGATGCTCCCAGGGCTCGTATTTACAAGTTTGTTCTGATGCAGATGAAGCTTCCCCCCGGCTAGCTGTATACCAAATTGCAAAGTGTGCGAGCATTCTGGTTCTTGTTTTTCATATACCATGGCTTACAATTAGCATTTCATTTTTAAACAGATTAGCAATATAACGAATCTAAAAGGAGTTTGACCATGCTTTTTGGGAGGTGTTTGGTTTTTTGTTTGTTTTTTTTTAAGGCCATAGCTGATGGCTGTTATCCAAGGTGCATAGTAGCCAACAGGGTTACACTGTTCTTGATACCGCTGGGTTTTAACCTGTTTTTTTTTGGTCACAGGTTCTCAAATAGATTAACTGATACTGAACACCACTTCCTTGGGATTTAAAGACAGGTTCAGAGGATCATATCTGTTCATCTAGAAAATATTAATCATGAAGACAAAGAAATTGTTTTCCAAAAAAACAAAAGCAGCAGCAGAAATTAATCTGAAAAGTACCAATAGCAGTAATGATTGTAGTGCTAGTGCTGTAATAGTTTTCTTACCCTTCAGACTTGGCAAAATAGCACTGACACTGAACTTCCCAAATTTTTTTAGAAAAAGATCTATGCAAGGTGATAAAAAATAAAGGTAGTAAATGGCCATAGTTGTTCATTAGGACTGTTGCTATAATGTATAAGTATTAGCAACCACTGTTTTACTGCATGAAATTTTTTGGTGATGAGCACTGAAGGTTCCTTGTTAACCTCTGAGAGCTTGTCACTTTTAAATCTTGTTTAGATTATGGGGTCCTGACTGGGGGCTATCTTGTTGTACAGTGAATTGTGAGGCTTTCTAGAGTGTTAGCGGTAATAGTGAGCTGGTTTTTAGAATACCTATGAATGTGGTCATGCAAACACAATTTTAAAAAACAAGTATTAAGAGTGAAGATAGAAAAAATGTCAACATAACTATTCTTCATGTCTGGAAAAAATCCAGTTTTCACAGGATACACCACTTGCTGATCCAAAACAATTTCAACTAACAAATCCTATTTGTGTGCATAAAGTTTATTACAAATAAGTCCTTAAAGCTTATATACTCCATTTATTCTGGAATGTGTTTTCTAGTTTGTTCTATTTTAGAAAAATAGATGTTGTCATATAGCTGGGAGTGTTCAGGAAAACTGTACCAGGAGCAGGTGTTGTGTACAAACACACCTCTCAGCTTTCCTCCGTTCTGGTTTGGATATAAAGAGGATATTAAAAAATGTTTGTTTGATTGGGAAAAAAACCCAAACTTTTTTAAACAAAACTAACAGATTCACAAAAGTTCACAAAAGGACAAATTTTTATCTTTCAGAGAACTTAAGTAAAAGGTGACTGAAGTTTGTCTGAAGGTGTTCATGACAGAGGCAATTGAAAAGTGATTAATTTTGACTATACCTGGTTGAACACTAAAGCTGAATAAAGTACAAAAATACAGATATTCAATGTAAATCTGCGCTTAGTTCTTTAAATTAGTGAGAGTGTCTGTCACGACCTGGGCTGGACAGACCAGGGAGGGGTCATGGTAAATTTGGAATTTCCTCGGGCTAAATGACACCAAATGATGAGTTAAATGTTTTATTCGTGGCAGAAGCAACCTGAACTTGGGAAGCATAACAGTAGGTGGCAGGGATTTCTCACAACAGGAATTGGCATGGAACTGCCTCAGTGACCCATGTAACCTGTGGTAACCATACACATCCATTCAGGGAAGACAATAAGGAGATCCCTCCTGCTGAGTCATGAGGTTCAGAGCAGACCCCCTTGCTTTCTAGACTCCTTCTCAGAGAGGAGCCCAGGGGCGGCTGGATCTGCTCTTAGTCCCAGACTTGGTCAGTGGTTGATGTCTAAAGCAATGAGTTGTGGGGGTTATGGAAAAGGAAGGAGAAAGGGAGAACAAGACAGAGACAAAAAGGAAGAGAAAAGAGAAAGATTTCACTGGCCCTGGGTCCAGTGTTGGTCCCACCTGCTGAGGGGTCTGGTTCTGGAGAGCGCATGCACCTGGGGCTTCAGTTTGTGTCCTTTTATCATCTCCTTGCCCCTCCTTCGGGTGGGCACTCGAACTCATTAGGCTAATGAGGTGTCATGCATGGTTTGTGAGCCTTCAGGAAATGGGTCCATGGGCTTGGAGGTCGTTTGGGGAGTAACTTCCCCTTCCCTGCAGACATGACCATTGTTTGATCTTTGGCCATGCATGGTGAGCTGCCCTGCTCAGCATATCAGAACAGGGAGCTGTGCACCCTCAGGCGTGACCTCCCTGTCCTGTTGCTGATGTCCTGTGCTGATTGGCTTCTTTTCACCTATGGTTCCTTCCTCTGCAGGGTTCTGTCCTTAAGCAGAACTTGCCCCACCACAGTGTTTGAGACATGAACTCTTCCAGTCTCTCACAGTGTCGAAAACATGATGTCTCTTTTGAACTGTGTGTGTTTTGTAGCTGTGTTCTGGATCTGTCAGAATCGGTGGCTTTCTAGCTGCTCCTGGTGAACTGGTTTAGGCATTTGACTTCACAAGTGTAGTGGCAGAGTAACCCAGTACTATGATAGTAACACAGTACTGAACTTCATTTGTTTCTAAAATACATTCCTGTTAGTTATACTCTCTACAGGTATCCCCTCTGTTCAGCAACTTTAGCTGTGACAGTATTGTTATTGGTTTAGATTAAATGTTACTTGATCATGTGACCTTTTTTAAAATAGTAAATGTGTACATGGTACTTCTGGACTGCTTTCCAAGCCCTTAACACCTGTATATACCTGTATAGGTTTAACGAATAAGTGCCTTATATTTTCTGGCTCGTCAACTGTGAGGAAAAATCTGATTGTCTTGCATAGAGCCAAAAGGGAAGAATAGAGTACCTAAAAATCCCTGTTCCTGATATACATTTTCATAGACTAGTCTGTGTAGTACTTTAGACAACAAACATCAGAGTTAGTAGGGGAAATTAATCCTTAAGACATATATGCATGCTGCTGAATAGCTAGTGAAGTCAAGAAAAGGAAATTTAACCTTTATTTCCTTTGCTTGCTTTAACAGTTGTTACTCAACCAAGCCCGTCAGTTTCTCAGCCTAGTACTTCGCAGAGTGAAGAGAGAGCTCCTGAACTGCCCAAACCAAAGAAGAACAGATGTTTCATGTGCAGAAAGAAGGTTGGCCTTACCGGTATGAGAACACCTTGACAATTTTTAA
Organism: Harpia harpyja; assembly: GCF_026419915.1. Classification (NCBI taxonomy): domain Eukaryota; kingdom Metazoa; phylum Chordata; class Aves; order Accipitriformes; family Accipitridae; genus Harpia; species Harpia harpyja. The sequence continues at coordinate 76,759,405 of NC_068969.1, read as the reverse complement.
CAGATCTGTATGATTAGTTGCCTCTCACTAGATTAAACTTGATTACATATCTGTACCATTAAACTTATTTGCTTCTTCAGAATCCAAACAGCTTAGTATGGCTGTTCATTTTTCTTATTCTGTATGTCAGAGTAACAAACATGCCCCCTTTGTAGTGACTAAGCCTTTAATTTAAAACTTAATTAATTATGAAGCTTCCTAGTGATGTTGCTTCTTTTTCTGTGTACAGGATTTGACTGCCGATGTGGAAACTTATTTTGTGGACTTCACCGTTACTCTGACAAGCATAACTGCCCATATGATTACAAAGCAGAAGCTGCAGCAAAAATCAGGAAAGAGAATCCAGTTGTGGTGGCAGAAAAAATCCAGAGAATATAAAGTAACCTGCTTGTGAAAAGACTGACTGACTCGTTTTGTTTTTAATATATCCTAGGAAAACACGAAATAGCAGGTGCATGGCCACTTTGCTTTTTTTTCTCCAAAGTTTTACTTTCAGTCTTGTCTGTCTTAATGATACTTCAGAATGTTTGGGTGTTTGTTACAGGCAGAATTGGATAGATACAGCCCTTGAAAATATATATGCCCTCCCCAGAATATAATTGGATGATGAGAAACCTGCACAGGAATATATGTGCGCAGAGGACAGACTCTCTAGTTCACGTGTGCCAAACAGATGTATGCTATCTGCACGTTTGCAGCAGATCTGCCTTTTGAGATGTGTTTGAGGTATATAATCTTTGGCTAGTGTTATGTGCCTGTTTTGAAGAAGGATACATCAAAAAGGTTGGGAGTCTACTTCTATAATTTAAAATCTCATTCTGATTTTAGTTTCCCCACTCCATTGTTTTCCAGCAGAATATAAGCTACATAGAGGGGTCCACCATCCCACTAAGATGAGTATTGGTGCCATATTTAAGAAAGTCACTTATCAATTGCACTGAGAAAAATGGAAAAAATCAGATATGTATGAGAAGCAAACTGTTTTCCAAAAGATTACATTAACTTTAGAATTGTCAAAATAGGTTCCCAAAGGAAATGTCCTGCTGGGAATTTACGAGCTGGCCTGCAACAGAGTTGTCTGCTTTTTCTTGCATAGCTAAAAATGTTGTGTAGCACAATATTGTAAGATTGGCTCATAAAAAAAAAAGTTACATATGTTTTTAGACATACCACAGCAGCTCTATCAAGCAACACTTGTCTGAGTAAGTTGCTGAAGTATTAGAGCAGTTTATTATTCATATACTACTTATGTTCTGTGTGTTCTGAGTTAAAAAAAATATTAGGAGTTAATTTTTTCTAGTTTTAAATGTAACAGTTGCACCATTCTGCATGGAAAACCATACCCAATATGGCTGCTGTAGACTTAAGTGGTAGCTGGAACCACTCTTGGAGGGCTGCTTTATCATTTTTAATTGTACTTGGGTGTAGGACTATAGTGTTCTTGGGTGTATTGCATGGGCTGCGTTATCTACAGCATTGTACAATAACAACTCTAGAAAAGGCAGTATACGTCACTGATGCTTGTCTGGTAATATCACTTCTGTGTTATAATGGAAGGGTTTTTTGTGATGTATGAAACTTGTGTTTTTTATATAAACGAGTACAGTTTAGACTAGTGTTGTGATAATGCCTGTTCTCATCTGTAAATAGTTATGTATGTACACAAGGCACTACTCCTGAACTTCTGATTTCAGTTGCAGTGTTGACTTCATTTTTACTTAACTATTAAAAGCATCAGGTTTTTGCTTTTGTTTTTCTGAGTTTAGATATGCAAACATGTACAGATAGTTCATATTTATGTATTGCACATAATCATGCTACCCAGCATCTATGCTGTATTGTATTATGTAAATAATAAAAATCATGTACAGAAGGAAATACTTCCTTTTGTGATAGTTCATTGGGTTTAGTTATTGCTGTAATCAGAAGGTGACCTTGTAGTGGTTAAGGTGCAAAGTTAGTACTAAGTTCTTGTAGATGTTGTCTTTATGTTTAAGCCTGCCTATGTCCTTACTTCTTATTTGGATATAACTACTTGATGGCCAGCAAACAACAATGTGCCTAAAGGGAGCAAAGGAAAGCATTAGCAGTGAACTTCAAAGGTTCTTTCTTTTGCCTACAAAACTTACTTCTAGTGGATCTGTTTTAATATACCCTAATAGAGCCAGTATACTGACTACACCATTCTGTCCACATCTTCACCAGCAGACCTGGGCAGAGTTGTTGCCAGGGTCAGCATCCAAATACATATGTTAAATATGCCAGATTTATCCTTCCCAGTGAGAAGGACAAAGCACACATCACGTGTTGCCTTGGAGGAAGACATCTTCACTGCTGGATAATGCATAAGAATTGCTCATATCAGAAATGGATACTGTGCATCCCACCAGTCAGCTGATACTAATGTGCTAAGTTACTACTATAGCCACTGTATATACCTCCAACAAGGGAAGACAGACATACTCTGTGACTTCATTTTCCAGGATTAATTTTATGACTTAATCATGGAACTGCTTTAAAGCACTGAAATCATCATTTTTATACCTGTATTAAAGCAAAATCAGCTACTTCCTGCAGCATAAAATACTTTTATCTTTTTTTTTTTCTTTTGAACCCAAGAATGCCCTGTAACTGGTATTTGAGGAGAATGTGTCTGGTTTTTAAACTGTTGTGGCTGTAGTGTTTTACGACAGGTAATAGAACTGATACTGGTAGTTAATGATTATGATGGTCTCAGTCTCTGCTTTTTCATCTGAACAAAGGCTGTGCTTGGGAAGACTTGTTGAAATAATTGATCTCAGTAGATCTGTGGAGGAAAGTATGGAATGAAAAATCCCTCATTGTCCTGTGAAATCATGAACTGTATCGTATGTAAATTGCCAAGTGGGGTATGAGCCTGTCCTCAAAAGTAAGTCTGGAGGCTTCCCTGAGCTTTGTTCTTTTAATAATTTATGTAGTGTCTATAATCATTTAGGAGCCCTAATTCTCTTGAGTCTCACTAAACACTCTAAGGAGGGGAAGGTTGTTTAAAAAGAGCAGGTATTGACAAAGGAGGGGGGGTAGTATTTAAACTTACATGGAAACACTGTGGTACATCTTTCTCGGCAAAGAATAAGAAGGTAGGTGCAGAGTCTTTCAGATCCCATTCTCTGCTGCCCAACTTAGAGACTGGTCTATATTCCTAAAATAAATGTCTAACTCCCATGGCACTGCCAGTTACAGTTTTAATACTGTGGTATTAAAATGCTTTGAGAAAAAGAGTCCATCTTCTATAATGTCTAAACACAAGCCATTCATAAAGCTGCTATCATTTGCTCTTGAGTTTAAAGTGACAAACAGCTACTAATAGTATACCCATCTTCCAAGGAAGAAACATGATCGCTTCACCATGACACTGATCCTCATTTAATGTTTGGCTGTTAGATTGAGATGTTCTTGACTTACACATAAACACACTGTTCTGGGAAAGGTCTTCCTCTGTCCCCAGCAAGTTTACCACATGATGGGAACTTTTCTTTAGTTAGGGAGCAAAAAGGAACATACAAACAAATGAGTAACTGAAAGCAGCTATGTGACTAAAAACTGTTTCGTAATCTTCAATTGGTGAAATACTTGCCTGGCTGATGTTATGGCTGTGCAATACTATGTTCCACAGGATTCTGTGTAAACTTACTGACAGCTGTTACTGTTAAACCTAAAATTTGGAGTGTAATGATGAGCTTCCTGTGGTGTTTCCAACCTGTTGTTGTAAGGCTGATGAGCTGCCAGATGACTTGGTTGTGGTGCATAAGGATGCCATGGGGTCGAGAAGCCCTGGCTATCTTCGTGGTCCTTAGCCCTTTGAAAACATGCTTCTGAGAATCATTAACTCTGCCATGTGTTTTAGGAAGGTCATTATTTACAAGTGTAAAGGCATGTCTTAGACACCTGCTTGTATTTGTCATGTCTCTTAGTCAATCAAAGGATACTTAATAAGGATTTGACTCATGCCTGGTGTCTATAATGAGTCAAAATGCATGTCAGTTTCTTTGTGTTCCTAAGCAGCTCTATTGTCTGATGCATATGCTTGAAGGAGGAAATGCGCAGCAAATAAGGAAATTGGTTTGTTTCAGGTATCCAGGTGTGTTAAGTAGCAATGATTTAGTAAGAAAAGGAACTTTGCTCTCTGTATAGATGTGTGATTTTTTTTATGTTTGTTTTATTAGTTTCTCAGCCAGCCGGACAATGAAAATGCCTTTTCTCACAAATGACCTATTACTGACTCACTTGATCTTTTTCATAATTAACCACCCAGGAAATTTGATGGACTGTGCTCTGATTCAGGGGACACAAAGGCCTCTGGCAGTACACCTGAAAGTGTCTGGATGCCACTGGAATTAATAAATGACAAAGCCAAACAGTTAACTGAGCAAGACAGACAGAAAACCTGAGCTGGAAAAATAATGAGAGTGACTACCTGTGGAAACATTAAAACATAGTTGTGGGAGGTACACCTGCCCTCATAGAGACTGAAACTTTCTGACTGAGAGAAAAAAAACCCCAAAACTAGAAGCCATGGTTTGGGGGTCGAGCCACCCAGCCTGCATGATGACTGTGGTGATGTACACGCTTCCGCCGGTGACAACTGTCACATACACACTTTGGTCGAAGGAGAAGGCCCTCGGCCAGTGAAACACCTCAGTCAAAAGAAAATTCTCGACCTTTGACCATATATGATGACAGGTCAGACTCGACTAGGGTATAAACAGGGCCCTGCCGGAGGGCAAACTGAGTCAGTCCTCCTCGGAGCAGCGGGTCTGCAGTCAGGGACTCTCCCCTTGGGTCAGGCTGCTGCCCAAGGTAACTCCTCAAGGTTGAGAGCCCTCATCTTTTAGGTGACTGATGTGCACATTTTGGGTCATCATTTCTAAAGCTTAAGAATTCTTAAGTCGGTTGTGCAGTATTAATTTCCTCTCACATCATTGAACCTGTGATTTACTAATGTTGGAGTTCTAAACACTTTTGATTGAAGAATAAATTCCGTTGTGTTTAACACCTGTTTAATTTGATTGCATGAGTCTTGGTGACAATAGCCCAGGAGCAAAGTTCTCTCTGTCAGTACAGTGAGGATTAGTTATCACCACAGTGAGGTCAACATCTAACAGAAGAGAGTTTTAAATGCCATTTCACAGCCCTGAGTTACCCCTTATTCTACTGTAAACACTTCAGCAGAATGTGCTTCAGCCTTTAAATTCCCCATTGCAGTAATAATTTAGTGATGGACAAAGAGAAACAGGGTTGCGGGTTTTTTTTGTTTTTTGCTAGATTGAAGAAAATACAGAGACCATTTCTGCTTGAAAGGGCACATCAGCACAACAAAACAGAACCAAGGACCAGATTTCTGACTCCTAAAAAATAGAATTCAGTGGAGGAAGCAAGTCTTGGCATGTGGGATGCAAAATAGCAGAGTATCAGCAGCCTGTGATTTAAATGAAATGAAAATAGAAGTGTAAAACTGTTAAAGGTGGCAGTACTGAAATAAATGCAAGAATCAACACCTATAATGGCAACCCAAAGCACTGTGGCTCGACTGTTTATTTGTGTAGATACAAAGCTGTACCATTTTAAAAAAAAGTGTCTATTATTGAAATAACTAGAGTCACAGCTTTCTGAAGAAGATGTGTCTCACTCTTGCCTTTTGTACTAGATAGTAAGATGTAGATGACACTTTTTTTTTTTTTTTTTTGGTAATGCCAATTTCATTTCAGTGGATGTTTCTCTCCTGTAAGCTCGTGGTCAGTATCATAGCAATGTTGGAAGTTGGGTTTCTCATGTGAATGTTACTTTGGCTCAAGCCCTTTAAGTAAGATAGCTGTGTCTTCACTAAACCTCCTTGTAGTCCTAGCTTTTTTCTCCCTGTATCGACAACCAGCTCACAGCATTTATTCCCAAGTAGCAATAAGCCTGGTTGTCACAAGCTGAGGTTTATTCATTATGGAGAGAAAATGAAAAATACATAGGATAATTATATCTACTCTCACACCTGAGTACAAGCATGCAGGATAGACTGTTGTGTAATTAGTCCTGACCCAGGCAGGTTAAGTCTTGCACTTAACTGACCGTATGGGCACCTGAGAGGCTTGTAGGGTGAAGCGCCTCCCTTTCTGCAGGCATTTCACAGTGCGGTTACCCATGGCCCGTGCCAAGCGATGGCATTTCCAGAGCCCCCCTCCTCCTTCCAAGTCCCTGTTGCAATGCCTCTAGTGGTAAATGACTACCATTGCAGTGTGATGCTATTTTTAATCCATACACAGGTGACAACATTTCTAAATTACGTTACTGTGACTGTGGAGCAAGTTCTTACTTTGTTTGCTTTTTCAGTTGTTGTGCATGTATTATTTTTTTAAAATATGTATAGGGGCTTGTGTGTGTATCAGAGAATTTTATATATAAATTATACAGTGCCTTCATCTTTTTCATTTTTCTTCCAGTTAACATTCCATATCTCAAAGGGTTTAACCAAACACAAGCCTGATGTTTGCAATGTCATATACTGTAGTTAGGAAGTAACCATCTCTGTATAAGACCAGCCTGAGTATCAGCATAAGATGACCTTCCCTAATCATAGACCAGGGCTGTGTTTGCTAAGTGAACCACCAAGGCTGTGTTGCTCATGAAAAATGTTTAAATCCAAGGAAAGAGTTAGAGTCACTGACTGTGTAATAGCCAAATTTACTTACCTAATTGGACTCAAGACACCTTAGCTGCCCACCGCTTTACTTGCTAAGCTACTTTAAAATGCAGCTGCATCTGAATTGGTTTTACGCTCCTCCATACCCTCAGCCAGCCAGCCTCACCATGATTTGGTTTGCTATTAGGGAAGAATCAACAGTTTTAAAATGCTTTGTTTGGGGGCTTTGTTTGGTTTTTGAGGTTGTTTTGATAGGGCTGTGAGTGCTGTTGTTGATGGTAAGTCACTTTTAACCTGCTCTTCCTGGTTCATGTGTTTTCAGGTTCTTCCTACAGCTCCTTCTAAAGATACAATAATGAAATCAATTTAAATGGAGGCAACATGACCTAAAGGATAAACTGAAGCCACGGTTCAGTATGGGGCCCTGCTCACAGCAGAACTTTTCCATTCTTTCAGCTTAATTTTCCCACTGCAGCCATAGGTATCTCAGTCCCTTTATCCAGTGTCTGAAAGGTGTCATTAAATGTTAGCCAGGCATATGTAGAGATGTGTATTTGGGCTTCTCTTTATTGGTTGATTTTATTTTCAGATTTCATTGACAGTGGTCTTTACACATAGTTAATATATTTTGTTTTCTGAAAGCATTTTGGTGGTGATGTTCATCAGCTTGTTGGTGTATTCTTTTGTGAGAGGGGTGTTAGAAGCACAAGGTGTTTGCTGAGCTACTGCACAGCAAACATGTAGGTGGAGAAATGCTCCCTACAGCTCAGACCTTTCATCTTTGGAGACCTACAGTGCCCCTCTCTAATATTTTTGCCTGATTGGTGATTTTGCAATATAGCGAGACAGGATTAAGTCCCACTGTGAATCTTCACTTACAATCTTGGTGATTTTACAGCCCGGATCTGAGAAAAAGAAAAGCAATTTAATTCACTGTTCCTCATTCCTGTTTATCTACTCTTTACCATAATGTACATTCACATTTATATTGTTTAAAACCCATCCAACCTGCCTCATTTGCTGATGAGGATTTTCCTTGAGCAGAGCGCATTTTTACTGTAAATTTGATTGAAGTTTATTTTAGTAGGTCAGTGAGAAGTTGGGCACATGATGAGTATGTCCTGAGTTCCCAAGGGAGCCTGTGAAACAGTTAGTGCACAGGATCATTTGACTTTGATAATGCTTCTGGGAGACCAGGTCAGACTAGGTTTAAACAGGATTAGGCTAAAGTAGATTTTCCTTAGTTGTATTTTAAGTAGCATGGGATTTATGAGGGGAAAGTAGGTTTATGACCCTAGAAAAATCTTGATCCCTTTCAGTCTGGTTACAGTCTTCAGAGTGAGACTGAGCTGGTTCCTTTGATGGCTACACTGGACTCATCTCATGGATAATATCCATACGGATTTGTGTATTTCTAGAAGATCACCTTGTGACTGACCTTGTAGGACCAAAGACTTGGATGTTTTGCTGCCAGTTCAGTCACCACCACAGCTCGTGGAGAGTTCACCAAGTACCAGATTTAGCACAAAGAGGGGGCAGGGACAGTCAGAAGAGGTGAGACCACCACACACAGATTTGCACGGGCTGCTGAGGAATTGCAGTTTCAGTCTCAGTGGTGAGACAAATTGGCTGGTAGCTTCAAGCATGTAGCAGTGCTGCAAAGTTTGGCATTTGCCATCGTGGCTTCAAGGTTTGCTAGCTGAGTCCAAGCCCTTAACCTGCGGGTTGCAGAAATGTGTTTGCATTTGATTTAAGGTGATATTTTTGCTGATACTAGTAATTTAGTCTCTTACATGTAAGCACCTGGCAATAAATAAAGGACCAACAGTGGGAATAGTTCACTGGCTCCTCAGCAACATTTTCTAAGCCAGAGTTTGGAAATCATATTATGTTAGGAAATGGCCTTGAGGTACAAATTAATTTACTCAGCGTTTCACGTAAGCAGAGTTCGTTGTGTTTAACGGTTTGTCATCTGGTGAGGGTGAATCACAGGTCAGCACGGAGTCACTTCTCAGTGTCAACCAGCCTTCAGTAAATAGAGGCATTTAACAGTCATCTGCAAATAGCTGCTGGAGACCAAAGGTTATATCAGTGAATAATAACATTAGGACTTTTACAGTCCTCTTCCTCTTTGTTTCCCACAGCCCTTCATGATGGTGGGTGAAGGTTGCTGTCCCCAATGCACAGAGGCGAGGACAAAGTGTGGAAGGGGTTAGCAAGGACACAGCTCTGTGGTCCTGGCTCCAGCTGAGCCACATTACCAGCCTACTGCCACCAGCTGCTTGACTCTCCTACAGCCCTAGTTTTTCACACCCTCCACCCCACCATATGCAATTGCTTCCTGATTTGTTTTCGTGCAAGTGATCCAAGTTAAAAAGCCACACTTTAAAGAGCAAGACCACAGATCACAGAGAGGGCGAGTGAGTTACGCTGCCAGAAGCAGAAGTACAACATCTAGGGATGCCCCAAGTGCAGACCAAACCCATGTTGCAGCAAGAGGAGCACATCATCTGTGTCCTAAGCTGCCCCTGGCTGCATAAAGCAGCAGCAGCAGTGGCAGTGACAGTGCCAGGTTCCAGACCCAGCTGTCCTTGCTTCTTCCAGGGTGCCTCTACCACATCCCTGCTTCCCCCAAGCTCTGGGGTGACAAGAGCTTCTCCCCTCCTGGAGGGCAGGGAGGACCAGGGGAGGTGTAGCAGCCCTTCGGCTGGGGCCTGAGCAGGCACTATACAAGCCACACCTCCATCGTGTTGTGCTAGCTGGCAAAAACAAATGAAGCCTAGAGGTAATGGTTCCTATTTTTACCTTACAGCAAACACTGCCCCAAAATATCCATGTACTTCAGTATGCTTCTATGGAGGCTAAAATCCACCCACCACCACACTTTGTCCTCGAGCAGGCTATTAAAAATCTTCAGTTGCTAGCAGTTCAGCTCAGGAAGCAACAGCGTCACACCCACGCCAAACAATAAAAGCAGCAATAGGCAAGAATACCCGTACTCTGTTACACTTCTGCTCCCCGACCTCAGAAACACCCTTACTCTGTAACTAACTCCTGCAGCAGCTTCGGCTGGCCTTTGCTTTCCTCTTTCATTCCATCCCCCTCTCTTCCTGGTAGCAGTTTTACAGTCTGAAGGAAACACGTCTGTGATTTTCTTAAAACAGTTCACATAATTTGAAAAGCCTCTGGGGGGGGGGTGGTATTTTTTAACTAACCACAGTAAAAGATTATGCCAAGAACATATCTTTGCAGGGCTTATTAGTACAGGAGAAGGAAAGTTAATATATGCACAGCCTGCTTCTGCGTATAAGTAGTATGCCATTTGGGGCTACAAATAGAGGGCTATTTTTAAAAAAGCTGACACAAAAATGTCACTATTGACTACAAGTCCTAAGCAGTCAGGGTACCTTCCACTTTTTTTCTGCTAACTATGCCTTTTTTGGGAGCATGTTTTACTAGCATCAGTTAGGTTGCTGACTTCTGTTTATTTTTTTAACCAAATACAATTTAGTTAGGTGGAGTACAGGCAAAGGGATTGTATAAAATCCATGTGCTTTCCCAAACCTGGTCATTGTGGTTTTCTTAAAGTCTGTTGTTCAAACACACCTCGTTGGTGCGCAGCTCCGTTCTGGATGAGAGCTGGATCTGAAAATCCCTGCCTTTCACTCTTCCACCCGAGTTGTCCAAGTGCTATGTGTAGAGAAGTGAAGCCTTGTGTCTTTCAGAGATCAGGGTCATGCTTTTGCCTTTTTAAAACCTTTTGTGTATCTAGGGTTACAGCCACGAGCATAGTGTATAGCTTTTTTGTTTCCTACTTCAAGGAAAGAGCCATTCTCAGCCCACAAAGCTAGTAACACAACACAGCTCAGGAGGCTGATTCAGCTTAAAATAAGCTGTGGCTAACCACAGTCTTCTCCGTGCCTCAGCTCCCTGCTGAGTGATTGCTGGGTAGGTCTTGGCACTTCACAAAATCTGCAGGAAAGGATGGCCAGGACAGCCCTGACACTGACGTCCCCACGCAAGCAGGAGTCCCAGCTGCTATGCCTCTCCACAGCCCCGTTCGGGCTGCCCATGCCCCTCCAGCAGTCCCACGCTGGCTGGCAGGGCTGCGGGACTCCTAGCCGTACCCGCGGCAGTGCCACCCCCAGCCCATCCTCTCCTGGCAATGCCTCCTCCAGCTGTGGCAAGCCTCTCCCTTCAGTGACTCAGCATCTGAATAATAGCCTTTTTTTTTCCTCCCCCCTCTGTCTTGACAAGGAATTTAAATATAAAAAAATTGCATTTAGAAGGAAATGAAAATAGAAGAAACTAACTGGCATCTTAAGGTTCCCCTTTCCCAAGGCTACAGACTAAGGACAGATCTACCCCATTTGTTTAGTTGAAGAAATCATCAGCGTAGCAATGAGTCCCAGAACAAGGTTTCAGGGCCAAGTAAATATTTTGGACAGGCTTGTTTATTTTGTCTGCGCTGATAGTGCCAAGCTCCAGCACCATGAAATCTGGCCACTTTGACCGTATCCTGCTGAGCACCAGAGCTCAGAGGGATTTCAAGTAGCCCAAAATGCTATCCAAAGGGCAGAATTATTGGCGGTGCCTCAGGGGCTGTCTATGACACACCACCACTGTGACGCTGGATGTGGAATTTCAGAGGTGCGTGGGTCAGCTACCAGGCCCTGCCTAGACCAACCCAGCCCCTGCCAGGTGCACTGCGAAGGGAGCAAGCACTTACTGCCTTTGCTGGTCCCCAGGGTGTTGGGGCAAGTGACTAAAAGATGGAGAAAATGCTTGAAGTCAGCCAGAAGGAGCTGAGCCTGCATGGGGGCAGGACAGCATCCCCTCCACCAGCATTGCCCCAGCACAAGCAGTCTCATAACCCCCACACTCACTGCAAGTGCCAAGGAAGATTGAATTTCCCCAGGCGATGCTGACCTCACTTTTACCTGTGCTCAGAGGCAAGGCACAAACGTGCCGCCAAAGCCTGCACAAAGCCTTGCAAGCTGCCACATGGATCGCTCCGGCGAGGGAGTGTTGTGTCTCTGGTCCCTTTTTTGATTTTCAAAGTTATGTTCTTCCTTTAAAAGCAATGAAGATAGAATTTCTGCAATATGCGAATGTCCTTCATAGGGCCTCTGCATGAATTTTGCCCATATCTGACCTGACTTGTGAGATTTTACAAGAAAGGTTTTCCTGGCTGCCCATGCAAACTCTAAGAGGAACACCACAAAAAAATAAAGGAAAATGCAAAGGAAATTATTTCTTGTCAGGGAAGGGGGGGAGTAGGTTTTTTTTCCAGTCTGTTTTATGATTTTATGGAAGTTTGCAACCAGGAATTTTATGTCATGTTAAGTGATCTGACATGCAAGCAGCAATAAATAAGAGCATTTTTTCTATTTTTATGATGATATGATAAAGTGTTAAAATAGGAGTCTCAAAGTCCAGTGTACAAATATTTTAACCTCTGGTGTCATGTTCAACTTATTTTAGTATTGAAAAGGCCACTAAAGTTGATTACCCTCTGCACAGTAAATGATCCAAGGGAAATGCAGAGGGGAGCATGGATGCTATTTATGCCCGTGAGAGACACCACACGAATCATGCTCATACTTAATTTTGTCTGATTATTAGCATGCATTTGTGTGGGCAGCAGAGGAATAGGCTTGTTAAATACTGCTTTGAAATCCATTAGCTCAGCCCCCATATTTTGGAGTTAAACATGTAGAGATTTAGTGAACTTACTTAGTGAGTCACCATCTCAGCAAATGCAAAAGACAGTTCAGTGCATTTAGCGCTGATATCACATATACAGTTAACACTCCAGAACACTTCTCCAAATAACAGAACCACGCAAAGCAATTATTTAGGCGATATTAGTAACTAGGGTGCAGTGTTCTTTGCTGAAGAGGCAAGAGTCCCCTTTATAAGCATCGTCTCATGCTGTTGAGGCTGGAAGGAGTTGGTAAAATTATGCCTGCAGAAAGGTTTAACTCTCACAATGCAGCACAAACACTACAGAGGGGAGCAATATGATGTAATATTTCACTGCCTATCAGAGCAGGTTGCTTACACCTTTGCAAGCAGTCAGCGGTGGCTTTCTTTTCTCCAGAGAGGGGCAGAGCTGGCAGGTGAATCCTCAAGGCCAAAGGAGATGCACATCATTATATCCCCTCTCTTGGCAGAGAAGCAGCAGTGCCCAGCTGGTCTCTCCTGGGCTTTGCCAAAGACCAAAGCAGCAATGGGGCCATGATGATTTTCTCACCCTCTAGTGTAAAAGGATGAGTAAGTCTTATTAAAGGACTGTTGTGGTTATTACAAAGACCTTGGTAACATTACAAATATTCTTGGTAATGTCTAGGACCTTGGTTTTGTAACCTGCTTCTACAAAAGAAGGCCGGCTGAAATTTTCATGGTCTTTGCTTCTCTGAGAATGTTTGGGTTGCATGGTAATCTTGGGTTTCAAAAACAGGTTACAAAAGCTTGTCCTTGCTATATACTAATATCATGCATTTCATCCGTACGTCCTACATTTGTCACCACACTATCTTATTGTTTACATAATAGTACTTGGAGGACAATTTAGAAAACAAAATGTAATTGTTCTGAGTGCTCATGTGAATAACAGAAATGAGTATGAATAATGATCCAAAGGGATATTTTGCACTTTGTGCATCTGTTTGCAGTCAAGCTATTTTAACTTTGAATTCGGTGGAGTTGGAGCTCAAGTATGTCTGTATTTTGATGCAGATTTTTAAACTTGTCCCAGAACATAAAGTTTTTGTAGTGCTTACAGACTGCATATCAGCAGGAACTCACAAAACATCTCTGGAAGGAGTTGTGAAGGGTGACACCACTGCCAGCTAGGCTGCCTGTTTCTCTCATGTCCTTATCAGGAGGGTAAAATAACCATGTTCTCATTGTTCTTCTTTTCTGTTGGAAAGGATCTCGTTTAAGTATTAGGTTTTATGTAAGTAGGGGCCAGTGGAGAGGAAGAGAAATACCCTCCTCTTGCCTCTCTCCCCTCTTTCTATGCCCTGGCATACAGTTACTGCTCTCTTCTTCATAGCGGCTCTCATCCCACACACCACCTTTGTACCGGGAGAAAGAAACTGTGGACACTTGATACTGTTAATCACCCTTGGACCATGATAAGGATGTTAGCTGTACAATTTTTTTTCTAAAGTCTGGCCAACGCTGAATCTGATGCTGTCCTTCAGCGGTGTCCAACTTAGCATGTCTATCAGCTTTGGCACGGAGACACCAGACATTTCAATGGTGGCAGGTTAATCCCAAGCTGTTTGGCCCTTGCACAACATGTACAAAATGTTCTGCTGCTTCCAGGTCTATGAAATGGTCTGTTTTGTTTGGGGGATATGTAGGACTGGCTGTTACTCTATGCTTTCTGTGAAACCAGCCCAATCTACTTCATGTGTAATTTGCTGTCCAGCCCTAAGCTTTCTCTGTCGACCCAAACTGCAAAATAAATACATGAAAACACGCTTTTGATAAATCCAAGCCAAAATGATAAAAAGCACAAAACATTCCTACTTTTCCTTGAAACTAATTTTAAGCACAGTGACGCTCATGGAAAAGGTGGCACTATATTATTCACTATAGCTTGCAGTCTGGGAAGCAGGGATATGTTTAAGCAGCCAGTTTAAAACAAACAGAAGAAATTATTGTGCTACCCGACATATAATGAACAGGTGCGACTCACAGTCACTGGATGTTACAGAGAGCAAAACTGTAAATGTTTCAGAAAGTGATTAGGCAAACTAAGGAGCTAAACCAAATTTCCCTGCTGCTATGTTGGCTTTAAACTTCTTTGACTTGTTGGCTGAAAGCGGGGGAGGCTATGAAGGAAGGCTCATGCTGTGTCCTGCTGTCCTCCTGCACACCCATGTTTATCAACCTTACCAGAAGTCAGTTGTGCTAGGTAAACCCAGCTCGGTCCCTTTTACATCCTTGCATAAGGAAGAGCACAGTTATCCCTGCAGGAGGATGGATGCAGTGAGCAGTGGCTGGTGTGCCATTGCGGACATACCTGCGCTCCACACAAAGAATGCAACACTGTCAACAGTTCTGAGGTTCCTGAGCCCACTCCGCTTTGCTGTAGTTTTTTCCAAATTGAGTATTTTAAATAAATGAGAAAGAGGTGGGGTTTTTTTGATCTGAAGATGGAAGGGCCAGGGTCATCAGTGTGACAGTCCTCTGTGGATTCACAGAAAAGGTATTTTGTAGGAGCGAGAGTTGTTCAAGTCACCTTGATGCCTAGTTAGTTCCACACCAGTCCCACAAATGCCCAGGAGGATTTACAGGTAACATTTGCCAGGAGAAAATCAATTCTATTTGCAATGGCTGAAATTTTACTTACTTTCTTCTATTTTTTTTTGTATTTTTTCTTTTTGTTCAATTGCATTTCGGTTAGCAGAGGCCACTAAACAACCATTAGCTTGCAGCAACTTTCTGCTGCTGACAGCCTAAGCTGGATTTCGTGGATACTCTAGAAGTGACACTTCATGAACTAATTAGAGGAGCAGCTGTTTTTCAGCATTCCAGAAAAATGATTCCAGACTGACACAGGGATACAGAAATCCTGTGATCTCTCAGCTGAGCACTTACCTCACTTGGTTGCTCAGAGATATGAACTATTTCACTTGAAGCCCATGCTGGACACATCTTGCCAGTTGCAAAAATTCCTACCAAAGAACATTTTACCTAAATGATGGTTAAATTCCACTGGAACTGATGAAATATTGGAAACAACACTTTTGTCAAAAGACATTTTTCCATCAGAAAATGTTTCACATCGAATTTTACAAGCAGCTCTATGTTGAGTGTCACAAGCAGGGCAATCTCCTGGCTCTTTTTGCAGGGAAAAGCTGAGCTGTGAGGAAGAATCGTTTCACATCTTTGCTGTTTGTGTTTAGGGTAACCAGAGGTAGGTGGTCACGTGTTTGGTGGGGAACTGATTGATTTCTGCAGTGCTGTCTCCCCAAAGGGTGCTTCCTCTGCAAATCCCCACTATCATTTGAGGTGACCCCAAGCCCAGCCGGTGCCCAGGTGAGGAGCGGGAAGGGTGCCCTGGACCACACTGTCACAGTGGTTTACATGCTGCCTTCATGGCCTCCATACCTGAAATCACCCATCAGTCTAATGAGGTGATGTGATAAAGAGGTAACACCATTTACTTTCCTGTGGGTTTTTTTACTGTACCGATAGTGTGTCTCACTCTTTCTGCACAGTCATTTGTGCCTGAATACTTGCATCTCTCATTGCAGTTTACCATCCTGGCTAGAAACAAAAGCCACCCCTGCCAGCATTAGCAACAGATACTTTTACTCAAGCAGGAATTAAAATTGCTCCTAAAAGCATATATTAAAATAAATTCCGTTGTAATCCATTCTTCCTGTATGACTTTATCTTTCTTGTCTGGGGTTAAAAGGGAGCAAAAATGCCGGAATATTACTATAAAAATAGCCCTTCTTGGAGACCACAGTTGCGCTTAATAAAAGGACTAGAAGAGCTGGCTGACCTTTCCTCCCATGAGGAAAACTAGCGTTTGTACTGGATTTGGTTTTCTTCCTTAAGCTTCCCCTTTACAGAAGAAGAAAGCAGTCCATTCCATGCAGAGGGCAGACCGTTGTTACCTGGGCCGTGATGCTGAGGTCCTCTCACCAGCCTCGGAGAGGCAGATGCAGCATGGGGGCTGCCAGTCTGTGGGGCTAGCAGCTGGGCAGGTGCCAGCCCACCAGCAACATCTCTTCAAAGGAGATTTTCTACCTGGTTGATTTCCATGCTCTTAGCAGCTTGCATCAAAGTTCACTCTTGGTTTTCCTCTTAGAAATCCACTACATTAACTTTTCTGGAAAGGACTAATTTGGGAGGGAGTTATCGCTATTGGCCTGGCGCTGCTGTGACCCTGTAAAGAAATTCCTTGAGCTCACAGGCCATCATTAAGCAGTCTTCCAAGGGAAAAATAATCTAGAATAAGATTCCATGAGGCTGCATTAAAGGTGAACTGCACTTATGATGTGTACAGGTGGGGAAGAGGAGGAGGCAGAAAGGTAGAAATGGGCTTTACCATTCCTTCTCCCATTCCACAGCTTTTACTGTGTGCCTCTTTTTCCATCATATTAAAATTGCATCTACTTTCTTCTCACCCAGCAGCATCTATCATTGTGGGAAAAGGTTAGCAAACCAATTCCAGGCACTTTAAATTAAATCACATTTTTGCAGGAAAGACCTAGAAACTCGAAAAGGGTGTCAGCTCCAAGCACATGCACACCAGACCCTACTGCTACATGTCCTGTAGGGGAGCACAACCACAAAGCCTGGCACACATCCTGCAGCCACACACGTATGATGGTGCTGGTGACTCGCACACTCGTGGGTTCAGCACGTTTCATGTTTTCACAGGCTGCAGCCTCCAGCACTGCAGCCTGTGTAGCATCTGTTCTTTGGGCAATAACCATCAGGTAACTCCACAGATCCTAGAGGGTCCACATTACTGGTTTTTTGTTGTTGTTGTTGTGGTGGTTTTAATTTAAGTGTGATTTTCATGGCCTCAACACCAAGGAACTGAGTGTTCCTTTGGGCAGGTTGTGTCCTCTTCTCCAGCACTGATCTCAACACTGCAAGAAGGCTGGAGGACCGTTCAAAGAAGTACTGCAACTGTCAGACAGTGCAGCACCTAAGTCTCTCGTACCTTTGTCTACCCTGGATTTCAGCTATTACTCCAACTGTCTGTATGGGTCAGACTTTTTTAATGGAAGGTTTATAGGTCACTGGAGTCAAAAGCGTGAAATGGTATTAAGTGTGTAGGGCAACGGCTGCATGGTGCTTGCAAGCAGCTTCTTCTCTAAGTGATGCACTGTACTTGGAAAGTGCAGAGATACTCACAAAAGGTGATGGCATGTGATACTGTGAGGGGGCATTATCAGAGGGCTGTGGCTCACCAGGGGGCTAGGAAGACTGTAGATGCCCTGGCAGCCCAGCCTTGAGGAAACATGCTCCAGAAGCAGAGGCAGAGAGGCTGCGCAGGGACAGGGGTAGAGCAGCGCAGGCAGATACCACCCTCCACTCACAGCCTGGCCCCCGCTGCCCCTACCCCTGGGCTGCTTCCACCGGTCTGAAACACTTCTGTAAGACACAGCCTTGGAAATACAGCAGCGAAAAGCAGGACAAAAATTCTTGTTTCTTCCATTTTTTCCCCTCCCACTCTTCTTTTCATTATTTCTTTTGTTCTTGCTTTCCTTTTTCTTATTTTCTTCCCTTTCCCTTTCCCTTTCCCTTTCCCTTTCCCTTGCAACACCTCAAAGGGTTTTACAAAGCAGGTGTAATATTACCAACCACTGTTCTTTTTAAAGAGAGAAAAAAACCTGAAGTGCAGGGGTTTATGAAGGTTGCTCATGCCGTGTTCCACCTCACACTGCCTCACCTTGTCTTCGTCCCACATCAGCACCTACAGCCAGATGTGGCAGCTGCTACAGGATAGCAACAGCTCCCAAACCAGGCAGAAGTGCAGCCGAGAGCTGTCTGTGCACATGAACCACTTTGAGATGGCATTTGTATCAGAGGAAGTGCAAGTACAGCAATTTGAATTTCATTTTATTCTTGAAGATTTGAGATGGTGTTGAGGTGAGGATGTCTGAGATGGCATTGAGGTGAGGATGCCCTAGTGATGGGGGCACCAGCCCAGGAGTGGCAGGAAACTGTGCTCAGCTCCCTGCTCTCCAACAGGCCTCCGGTGAGAGTTTGGGCTGCTCATGTAAGCTGGCTGAGCGATGGGGTGTCCAAGCAACCTCCCAAACTGTTAGCACGGAGTTCAGCAGAGCGCCACACTTGAGGGAGCAAGCCCCCGTAATAAGCCAAGATGGTGAGCGTTTAGCATGTGCGTAGTGTCATGCTGCTCTTACCTACTGTGTCTGGAACAACTCCAGCCCTAGTCACTCCAACCTGCTCTGTGCGTGTCCTGGCTTTCACTGAGACTTTCAGCTCACAGGTGGGTACGTGATGAAGGCATGGCCTCATGGGATGCCTCATCCATCCCCCTCTCAGGGCCTGGAGAGGTCAGAGCTGAGGATTGCAACAGTTCATTTCTTTATAGGTTTAGGACTAGAAATCTGGGAATCTCTCTTTCTGTAACACCATCTTCTGCATACAGTTCAAACTCTTTCTCTTTTCCCTCAGTTATCCCTCAGAGCTTGTGGATCTTCACATAACAATGTTGGAAATGCCCCCAACATATGCAGCCTCTCAGCTGGGGTAGGGAGGACTGCTCAGTGCTGGCTGGCGGGTGCTGCAAGACAGCGATGTTCTTGTTTGGCACATCTGTTTGCTGTTTCACAAGCCATAAAAATATAACAATGGTGACTCCTCCTCAAAAATAAAAGCTCAGGAAACAATTTTTACAGCATCGAGTTAATACAACGAGTATTAGCACTGCCCAGAGCTAGCTGGAATTGATATTCTGTATGAATTATCAAAGGAGTTGGGTTTCTTACAGCTATGAACCTTGTACCAGTGTGCTGGGAGGTTGAGATTTGTTTAAGTGGGGGCTGAGATTAAACTTTAGCTAACGTTTTAATACTTCCAGGTTCTAAGAAGCAAAATACCTTTTATATTTTGAGATAGTACCTCTAGGACAAAATATGAAAGGAAGAGGCACTGCTCATATTTTTTCTGGATTTCATGGCATTTCTGGCCATATTTTTAGATTAATTCCTAAAGGACAGTTTTAATCAGAATTAATGCAAGAATGCAGTCACAAACTCATTACTTCGGAAGAAAGACAGCTAATTACAGAGTACAAGCATAGGGCAAGCAACCTTCATTTTGCATTTTAACTATGCTCTTAACTCATGAACTATAAACCTATTAAGCTCAGTTATAAATGATTCAGTATCTGATCCCAAACCAAGAACAGTCATTGTATTCTTTTTAATAGCCATGGGAGAAGACTGATGAAAATTACACTGGTAATGTGTTCATGATTATTCAATGGCGCTTTTTTAAGCCTGCAAATTCGGTGCTCACTTGCGCACACTGTACCTGCATCAACTCATTGTAGTGAAACGGATAATTCTAGCCTGAGATTTACTGACAACATACCCAAAGGCTCTCAAATTTTGAAACTGGCTCACAAACCCTCTATACCATAACAACTGTGCTCACATCTGGAGTTTATACTACTTTAAATAGGTAAGTCTCAACATACCACTCTAACAAAATGTCACAAAAGCATTTCTTACTGCTATTTTCCAAAAGAAAATGTTAAGTAGCAGAATTCCTATGCTCAAAGCCTAAATGGGCCCTTCTATCAAGAACAGTAGTCTATAAAGAAGTTTTCTTTCACTTGTCTTTTCTCTGTAGTTTGCATGACTTCTGCTGCTAAGTTGGTTGATGAAAATACAGAACAGCTTTATATCTTGTGCACACAATTTTACATAAGTTGGTAACAACTTGCACATAATTCTCAAAATTTCAGCATACAATTCCTCAGTGGTTCTCCTATGGTAGTTTGTTTTCAAGAAAATCCACTTCTTTTGAGTTTCTGAGCTTCCTAGACTGGGGACATTTCTATGCCTAAGCTTTAAAAAGTAAGAAAGTGAAGAAAACACATTAAAGGAAATGTGACTCTGTATGCTTGCTGCCAAGCACAAGAAGAAAGCATTTCAGGATAGTCTACTTAGACACAAAATAATAAAAAGGTTACTGAAGCACTGGCTTTGATTTATCAAGCCAACAAATCTGGTA
The DNA here is from genome assembly GCF_026419915.1 of Harpia harpyja. Lineage (NCBI taxonomy): Eukaryota > Metazoa > Chordata > Aves > Accipitriformes > Accipitridae > Harpia > Harpia harpyja. Next base: position 76,738,983 of record NC_068969.1, on the reverse strand, counting down.
ATAAAGATACGCAAAAAGCTGTAAGAGTTTTGAATCTGGAAGAAGATCCCCTAAAATAACATTATGCATACTAAGCAGAGTTTGCAAAGCCCTATGATGCATGCGCCCAAGTTCCCCAGGGAACAGGTAGGTTCTGTGCACCTCCAACACTTTGCTGTGTATTATGGTCTTCACCGTAAATCTTCATCAGTCAGCTTGCCACCTTTCTCTCCTCCAAAGTCAAACATAGAAAGAGACGAGGGTTGGTGTAAACACAAGGCCTCTTTATTTTGTTTCAACAGTACATGACTTCCCATTTAGCATGATCAAAACCAAGCAGAACAGTGGAAATCACATATACCATTTTTCCTAATACACTGCTTTTCCTTGAAACTACACGAGTACAACAGGAAGAATAAATTCAACAACATTAACTGCAGTTAGGCATTTTTCACAAACGAAAGAACCAGAGCCTATGCACAACAGGCGACGAGCAGACAAAACCAGGGACCAGAATCAGAAAAGCTTACTCCAGTGAGATACAAACTCTTCTTTGGGGAAACAAGGTTCATCTTGAAGCAAGGGCTGCAAACTTCCTCAGCTAAGGAGTATGTGCAACAGCTATTTAAAAGCTTCATCAGCAAAAGCTGTTAAAGGAACACACAAACCAGCTCTGAAGCCACAAGAACAGACAGGACACAGATCAAAGCCTTCAGTTGTCATAGATAGTGGTCTCTTCTACTGAAGGCTTATCTCCAGGGTGTTTTTGTACCTAAATGTGCCTAAGAGCACTTGGCTGAGCAAAGCCTGTGGGGACTTTGTTTCTGTCAGCTGCTCACAGTTTACATCCTCGTCTTGGCTGGGTTTGATTGTTACCAGCTAACTCAAGTGTGTCCTGGTTTCGGCTGGGATAGAGATAATTTTCTTCTTAGTAGCTGGTATTTTGGATTTAGTGTGAGAATAATGTTGATAACACACTGTCATTTTAGTTGTTGCTAAGTAGCACTTATCTTAAGTTCAGGATTTCTCAGTTTCCCATGCTCTGCCAACAAGCAGGTGCACAAGAAGCTGGGAGGGAGGACAGCCAGGAGAGCTGACCCGAACTAGCCAAAGGGATATTCCATACTATAGAATGTCATGCTCAGTATATAAACTGGGGGGAGTTGGCTGGGAGGGTCAGATCACTGCTCTGGCATCTGTCAGCAGGTAGTGAGCAATTGCATTGTGCATCACTTGTCTTTTCTTGGTTTTTATTATTTTATTATATTACTTTTCATTGCTATTATTATCATTATATTATTATTACTGTTGTTAGTACTACATTTTAATTTACTTTAGTTATTAAATTGTTCTTATCTCAGCCCATGAGTTTTACTTTTTTTCTGATTCTCCTCCTCATGCCATTGGTCAGGGCACAGGGAGGTTGAGCGAGCGGCTGCGTGTTGCCTAGTTGCTGGCTGGGCTTAAACCATGACAAGTCATTAAGCCAAATCACTGCATCTAAGAGCTGTGCAAACATAATGACATCTACCTGATGGGACACATATTTTGAATTTAAGTGTTAGGCAGGCAGGTGTAAGATTGCCTTTTAGCCTTATCCTTCTCCCAACCCCGCTCACTCAGCATAATTATTTTCAAACTAAAACCAAGTGTATGAGAAACCACAAACTAAAACCAGAATTAAAGTGAATACACACTTCAGAGTCCTTACCAGGGGAAGGAGTGTGAGTCCAGGCATGACTATTGCATGCACTTCTACAGAAGTGACTGCCTCTGCAGAAGCCACAGGGGACCTCACTGGCTGGAGCACACTACGATTCAAGGCATTTTCCAAGAAAGAATTTCCACTGACATTTCCTGGAAACTACGCTCCAAAAACACTGCTCAGCCTTTCAAGAAAAACTAACAGTTCTATCAACTTTACACAACAGATTGTTGTTGATGTTGCTGATGTTGCTGATGTTCTTTTGGCTTCCCAAGAATTGTTTTTTTGCTGTTGTGTTTTTGTACAGGGAGCCTTGCAGATGTAATTTGCTGGCTTCTCTGTTGAGAGAAGCGCAAGTTGTTGCACATACAGTACAAGGGTCTAGAACAATCCCCCAACTTTAAGCCAAAGTTCCTAGTACCCAGAAGTTCACTGTTAGGTATATGCCTGTGTAATTTAAAACGTGCTGTGCTCTCTGCAGTGTGCTTAACTTCAAAGCAATCTGATTTTTAAAACAGCTTATTTTCAGTTACTCTAGTCATGCCAGATGCTTGTCTTCCTGTGTTGGGCTCAGTCATCACCACGCCACCAGGCACACAACAGGGGATGATCTTTGGGACATGCAGGAGCAGAGATTCCTCCCTGGGACCAGACTAGTTAAGTCTCTGACCTGGCCAATGCCAAATGTTTCATAGGACACGTGGAGATAAAGCATAGCGTGCCCTTGCATCAGGTTTCTTCTGGAGTTGTTACAGGTAATTTTGATTTAAATCTTGAAGTAGAGGTTAAGAGTTGAAAAGTGTTATATAATTATGTTATGATTCGCTACAATTATTTGGGCTTGTATTATTAAGCATGTAAGTAACTGATTTGGAAATCTGCTCAGTTGTTGGGCCTCAATGACTTTCAGAAGGAATGAGGTACGTGATTTAAAAGAACATTGACAGAGAATGTATCTTCTTTCCTGAGTGTTTCCCACCTAAAACTTCACTGATGCTTCATCTTGTTTTTATGAGTTCCTCTGATTTAGCTTCTTTCTACTTTGCATTATTTTGTATTCTGCTACCACCCTTTTCAAATATCTTCTCGAATCCTTGTTTTTTCCCCAGCTCTTTCTCAAATTTTCAAAATTCCTTGGCTTTTTAAAAAAAAATCTTCTACTTGTACACTATCATTTCAGAGATGAGTTGACCACTGCTACACACAGAGCTGCAGATAGGCAGCACCGTTTATTCATACAAATCCAGTATTTTAAAAGCTGTCCACCTTATCATCTGTTTTGGATTGTTCCTGGAAATGCTTAAAACAGTATTTTTAAACATCTTTTCTGAGCAATATTGTTGATACCTTTTCCTTTTAAAACTGGGATATTCTTTGAACTTGGGCCTTTTGTTTTTCAAGACTTTCATTTTCTTTTTAAATGTATAATCAAGAATAGTTGCGTTCTCTTTTGCTCAGTAGAACAGTAGATATTTAGCAGGAATTATTACTTTTTGCTAATCTGCATTGCATAATCACAATTAAAATTTAAAAAATCTATTTCTCTGTAAATATTTTTAAATTAAAACATTACTACTCATGTCAGCTTTCATAAAACCATTATAACTTTTTCATTCATGAGTGTATAATCAGGCACAGACTTTTAAACAGGGTCATTTTAACGTTTCTTTTTCTAACAGGAAGTGCACTTACAATACTGAAAATGTTCAGTACAGTGAACAAATACACATTTTTTTCCCCTACAAAGCTTTCTGATTGCACAAAAAACACAGAATAAATATAAACATTAGGCCAAGGCAACATCTTAAAGTGCAGAACTCCACTTGCCACACATGAATAATTCATATAATGCTGCGTAATGCATAGGCGATACTTACTAGCATTTTATTAATAATCAAAACCTGAAGTGACACGAGATCAACATATAACAGTAATTCAAATACATTCCATTTATAAGTGCTCACCTGAACATAGAACACATTAAGCATATTGTCCCAACAAGCAAGCTTTCTACAAACTACCTTTTTTTTCTTTGCCTGAATGGTGCACTAACATTGAACACAAAGACACATTAAGAAACAAAGATCCCATCCACAACCTTGCAAGAGAACTAATGGGGAGTGACATTTGGAAACAGTTGCGTGTACATTTTTCCAGAGGTTTTATCTTAAGTCAGTAGCACGGTGTCAATTTATACTGACTGAAAATTATCCCTTTCTTTCTTTCTTTTCTTCCACTTACTCATCTCCCCTTAGTGTTTGGTTGCCTAACTTTAACTTTTACTTTTTTTTTTTTTCTTTTTAAGGGAGGGGAGAGGGAAGGACAATTGCTTTAATTTGTCTTCAGCTACTAAGTTCTGTGACAATGATGATGGAGGGGGAATAGTCCAAGTCCTAGCCTCCATTAGCATTTTGGTCTGAGACAGTAGTGCTGTTCTGAAGTGAATTGCTAATCATCCTCCCTTATTGAAACTTGGTTCAGTTTGCAGGGGGGTTTTGGTACACAAGGATTAAGTTTATTTTGGAGGAAACTACATTGGAGGCTAGCTGCATGCCAAATATACTCCAGCCTCTAAAAGAGACACTGAGAGTCCCAGCCAATTATTTGGCCTGCTTCAAACTGCATATGCAGTGCGGACATCTGTCCAAGGAAAGAGACTATATGTAGTCTTAAGCTGCATATAGTGTAGATGTATGAGTCTCAGCAGTAACTGCTTTCATCTACTGACCCTCCCTTACTGCACCAAGTATCTTGGCAATCTACACATAGCCAGAGAGTCCCAAGGGCCAAAACTTCACAGTGGGATCCTCAATGACTTTCCCAAAATTGCTTCAGAGAAGTTTGGCTACTACATCTTCTGTATCTCCTAAAACCTTAAAATTTTTGCACGCAAGCTGTCTTCCACTGAACAAGCATTTGGGACTACCTCAGAGGACCCCACTTCACCTTTTTTTCTGACTTTACAGTCTTTATCCATTCAATTCTATTTAAGATGCTGTTGTTGAAAGTACCTCCCAGGTTTTTTTGTTATATTAATTCCTCCACTGGCTTCCTCTCATATCAAATTCAGGCTTCTTTCCTTTACCCCTAAGCACCTCAGCATTTAGTGTAATGCTATCCATCTTGGTCCTCGCTCCCCCTGGTCTTGGGCATTGCAGGGTGCTGCAGTCAGCACATGGCACTACCTGCAGGCAGAGCTCCTCCTCCAGCTGAGATTCTTAAAAACTGGATTCTCCATTTCTAAGTCTGGGTAGTGTCTGGGTACTAGACACTAGTAAAGCTATAATCAAAAGGCTGAGTTCCTACCTTGTGCCTGAATTTAACAAGAATCAAACTGCTTATGACATGGCCAATATTCAGATACAAAGCTCATTGGCAGCAGTTATCCTAAGCAGTCCCTTTGTAACTGGGCCAGCAGTATAGTGTTGAACTTGCTGAAATTTTTCTGTATTCCCAGTTTGCAAATAAGCAACCCCTTCTCCCCTGCAAATCTTTTAAGGAGAAATGCTGAATCCCATTCTTAACAACACTACAAAATAGTGGGAGAACAATGAAGTCTGAGACAGTTAAGACCACCACTAAAATGAAAGCACTGATTTAATTCATAGCTCTGGAAGCGAAGAAGTAGGGTACAAACATACATTGTACACAAGGCTGTGTAATCTTTCTCCGCCCCAGAAAACATTCCTGCAGGAAAGCCAAAGCTGAAAACCATGAAACTCCCTAAAAATAGTTTCAAACAGTAACTGGGGGGAATAAAACGTGTCTCACAGATCTTTGGTTTTGGAACATGAAATTTGGTCAATTAAATTCATGTCAAAATTCATGAGGAAAAATGCTCCCTGAATCAGGAAACCAAGTTAAAAAGCTGAAGATTGTATTTGCCAATCAAGTGTGCTACTGTGTAGGTGACTGGGACACATGAAAAACAAAATGGTTAAGAAAACACCCTGATGGAATGTGGAAATCTTAATCCTTAAATCTTGACTCCTAAAGCCTTAGGAATCATTGAACGTGATGGGTAGGAAGGCTGTGCCTCCGCAAGCACAGGGCACAGCGCAGTCAGAGCCCTGTGAGGACGACACCTGAGCTGGCTCTCAATGCGCAAGCGTGCAGCTGCACGTGGGTGGTGTCTGCAAGCCCATATCCCCCCAAGTCCCCCCACTGCTGTTCCGTGGGGCTGCTCAGCTTCGGCAAAAAAACCCCCACACTGAAAAGACCGTACTGCTTTAAGTGCCCAAGCGAGCTTTTACACTTCCACTTGACGCTATCCTGGCTCACGTAGGGGTAAGCATAATGGTATGTAAACTCTGAAAATGCTTTTAAAATCAGAAAGTTATCAGCGACATTGGGCCAAGCGCTCTCTCAGAAGTAGACATGAAGTGAGACTTGGGTGCAGTGACCCCCCTTGTTTTGTGAACAGAGGGAAGTCCTATGCCTTTATGTTGCCAGGCAGTGGAATGAAAGTGTGAAACAAAGCTTAGTCAAAGGAAATCAAAGGAGTTTGAAGCAGGCCTTAAAACCATATTCAACGCATGTTTATAGTAACTTAATACCATATGGTCTCTATTGACACTGAAATTAAAGCTTACAGCCTTTGTTTTGCAAAAACATAATAAAGAAACAAGAAGCAACCCTCTCCTCAGACTAATCTCGCCAAAAAAAAAAAAAAGGGTCTCTGAAAAAAAGTAGGGAAATATGCTTTTTAAGAAAGGAAATCACAGAGATTTCCAAAACAAAAAGGGCACATTTTTTACTTTGAATTGTACAGTGCTGGAATTATGGTTGCCACGTTGAAAGATGTAAAAGAGCACATTAAAGCTGAGCTGCTTTTTCCAGTGATGATTTCCACCTCAAGTTAAAGGTGGTAAAGGCCAGAAATAGCCTGTTTCTCTTGGATGTTTCTATAAACCTACTCACTTCCCTTACAGAAAGGAGAAGGGACATTGTACTGTCCTGTCCGAACAGTCAGGAGCAAATGAGCTTGGGAAAGGTTCTGCAGGAGGCTGAACTAGATGAAGCACTCCTTCTAGTCCAGAAAAACCTCTTCGTTTGTTTGTCATTGAGTAGCCTGCTCAGGTATCTTAGTGCCTGCTTCTAATTTAACACGTTTCATTCTGTCTGACTATGAATGACAAATCTGAACTCTTTGATAATAAGGACCTTATTTATTTATAAATACACACTTCTTATCTAATTTATCTTAAAAAAATAATGTTTTAAATGAAATAATTACTTTTAAAAAAATAAGCTCCTAAAGAAAACTGGAAAATGTTCTAAATGCCCCAAAAGGTCACTGATTTTTCCATATTTGGTGATAATATTATGGAAATTGCATTCTTCCATGATACTAATTATCTGCAAAATCAATTTACTAGCACTGGCTTTTTTTTAAATTCAGAGGCATTATAAACAATGAGAGTCTCACTTCTCTTTGTAATGCTTCCTACACTATTATTAAAAGGAATAGCAGGTGTCCTCTTTAATTAAGGTATTTACCAAATCCCCTATCAATGCACACATGCTATTTTTACAGCTAAATTTAAATATCCATTTCCTCTAGAACTCTGACAATTTTGTTAAAGTAATTCTTGAACGGTCTAACAAAATTTCTAATGTTTGCAAGTTTTAAAACATTAAACAAAAAATGAGGTGTCATTCCTGATGATCAGGCACTGTGTTTAAGCAATCTTTTCCAAATCAAATGCAGAATGTTCAGCAGAGTATTTTGCAAAAGGGAAATGGATTTATACTGAACTTGAAAAAGGAACCACTTGCTTTCCAGCCACATACACTTCAGAAATATTCCGATCATCACCTGAAATAACATGGTCAAAACAGAGATTTGCACATAAATCTATGCACTGATTTAATTAATGAAAATTATGCAATCCACAAAATCAGTTTGGGAATACATCATTTGCAGTGACCATTTCCTAGGACTGAGAAAGTTTCTTTGAAGAGAAATAGTCAAGGCTACCACAAAGATCAATGGATGTTTAAACTACCCATGCTTTTTTGAACAAATAAACATAGCATTCAGCTGCTGCAATGGTGTCATGGTGTCATTTCTATATATTTAGTAAATTCAAAGCCTGAAAATATTATATATCTGTACAGAAAACACATTGTTGTACAGTATCTGAACTAACTCAGGTACCAGGCAGCAGTAAAGCTGGTTTGCCTCAGCCAGCTTCTCAAAAAGGCAAAAGCTTAATTAGAGAATGACACAAACGTGGCCAGAGCTAACACCAGTTACCGCTATGTAACAACACAATGGGCAGCACAGCTCTTGGTCCAGATGTCCTATAAAGAATATCTATTCTCTTAGCAGGGTGGGATTGTTTGGGTGGGGTTTTGTTTTAAAGGCCATCTTTTTTGTTTGAGAGTGAAAAAATGACAATGGCAACTGGTCTGCAGAAGCCCTTCTGACCTGAACTGTTTCTGAACTGGTGATAAGCACGTCAGTGTTACTTTACTGTGAAACATGATTTAGCTCATATTGTAGATAAAGATAGGTGTGGTAATAAATCTGACAAACTTGGTGCATCTGATCATGTTAAACTGACTATTTGACTATGTCCCAAAGAACAAAAGCCAAACCACTTCATTCTTAGTCAGTATTTATAAATAAAAATTAATAAATGTAAATAAATTTATATTTGATTAATGTAAATAAATATTAATAATGGTGACATATTAATGTTTAAATACAATGTAAATACATTTAATTACTGTAAACAAATGTATATTTAATTATGTGTAAATAAATGTAATATTAACCGCCACATTAATTTAGGCCATTTTTTATGTATGAAACAACAAGAGAATTTTATGTGGGCTGAGACTCAGAACATACCTAGATACAGGAACTTCTGGACAGTATCCTATAAAAAATGGGAGAAAACCAAATTCAGAAAACAGTATCTGATATCCCAGATCATAGTTATTTGAAGCTTGAAAGAATTGCTAGAAATAGTTTTCACAAATATTCCTACTAACAGTAAAATCAAAACTTAATTTGCATGTTTTCTCATAAATAACTTTCAGTAAGGAGGCTGTATGCCTTAGGAAGAAAACACTGCACAAGTTTGACAAATATATGCCCAAAACACCATACCTCCCCTCCCTCTTTTTTAGAGTTCTCAGATTCATTTACTTATTGAAAAATAAGACAAAATTGTAAGCATTTTTAAAGTCCTAAGAACTGCTAACTTAGCTAAAAAGGTTTAGACTTCTTAAACTGGAAAATATTTTTTTCCAGAATTATTTGAATTAGGAAAAATATTTAAAACTTAAATAATTCAATCTAATCCAGATTATTGTGGCTGAAACAAATTAAGGAACAACTACCTCATCACTTATGCCCACATTTCTAAGTAAATGGCGACATTCAGAATAGAGATGGCGATAGACAGTCTGGCCACATAAGTAAATTCACGTTGTTCATTACCTTTTTAATTATAAAAGGTTTCTCTATGAGAAGGTGTGCTCATTGCATAATGCCAACACTGCTTATATATTTGCACAAAACCCGTGCTTTCAACTCAAATTAGCTGTCTAGAGTTCTTGCTTAAATTTACAATAGCAGTGCGGTCAAGGCAACCTAGTCTTTATCTGGGAACAGGTTGCCATTTTTGAGTTTGAACTCAAAGTGTTAACTAAAACTGAATTGCTTTTTCTTGGCTGCCATTTATCACTGCAAATAGCTAACTCTAATTGTCAGCTTGGGCTAATAAAACATACATTAAAAAATGCTGCACGCATTTTTGTTCATGGGGATATGGGACTGTCACTGAGGACAGCAAGATTCTAAAAAAAAACCAACCACAGAACCTCTTGGGCTGAAACAAGACAGCAGTGGTGTAGTACACCTGACTCCTGCTACTGGAATAACTCTCAAGAGACTTACTCTGGCTGTATCACAGACCTTCCCCACATCATTTCCGGTAATTTTTTTGATCATTAATCCTGTTCTGATTACCTCAAAATTATCAGCAGAGAACAAGTCAAAAGGGCTGTCTGAAGCCTTCGTGTTGATTAGGAGTGCATCAAATTCTTTGCCGACCTCAAAGTTTCCAATCACGTCGTCTAGTCCTAGAGCTGAGGAAGAAAATAAGATCACAAACAGATCTTCAACACAAGCCTCTTTCCACCATGTGGAAGCACCTGGCAACTTACTTCGGATGTTCATAACAAAAACTGTAAGAATTTAGATGATTACAAGGAAAAACATTAAAGCAAAGTCAACAGTGAGTATGTTAGCATCTGAGTTCTTAAGCCACTCCTCAGTAAAAACACATATATTTTGTGAATTTCTGAAGAGCATCTGTTAAGGGTAAAAGAAACCTGAAAAACAATTTGAACCCCTCTTTTTATTTTTATTCTTTTTGAATGTTCTCCATTGATTTTGTGTCATTGCAGAACTGATGTATAGGCCACTGTTTAAAGTGAAATAACAATCATTTACATTGCAAAAACATTAAAGCTTCAAAAGTGGCAATGAATGAAATTAAGTCAGAGAAACAGTAAAGCATATAATAATACTCACCTTGTTAAGGCAGTATTAGATTTAATTGTTTAAACAGTTTAAGCAACTTTGACAGGTTGTATAGACCTATTACTATAGTAACATATAATAATATGATAATAGAAGAGGTGTGCAGAGAGGATACCTAAGGGTAATTAGCAGGAACAAAGAACAATATGGGGTGGAAAAAAATCATAGCTAGATCTGAAGGTCTCATAGCCACCTGTAAGGCTTATCTTGTGGTCTGTTATTTAGCTTTGTTATTTCAAAGCTTCATTACAACCTCTGGTTCTCAGGTCCACAAGCACTGAAAATCTACAATTTCATCTTCAGTGACCGGGTGCTTGCAAGTGCTTGGAATACCTGAAGAGAGGCCTTTGTGTCTCCTTGGAAGCAATTTAGAATAGTTTTAAGTTGTACAAAGTATCTGTGTATTAAATCAACTTTTCTAATACTCTGGAGTTAAAACTAAGTTATCAAAGGGGATAACAGCTGCAAATAATCTGTTCACCTGTTTTCAGATTGCTCCTGTCCAACAAAGGAACTTCAGCTTTCAGTGAAGTTTGGAACTCCACAATACCTCAAAGACATTGAAACTCCTCCAAATGATGAAATATTTTGACTACCTACCAGTTTCAACGAAAATGATCTCATATTCCTTCAGGTTTGTGAGCAGACTGCAATTTTTAGATTAAACACAAGAGGGTGACAAGTGTTTAGGAGTCTCAGCAAAGCAAATCACTGCAACAAAGAATCGCTCATTTAAATTTCCGCAAACTGTACTTGTCCCGGCTACTGGAAGGTTGTACGAGCAATTTGTATTTTACCCTTGAAAGTGATTCAGTAAGGGTAAAACAGCTCAAAATCAATATATAAAATAAACACATTACTAAGTACACCTAAAAACCCAGATAAAACAAGCGCAAGAGTAGCTGGAAAGGGAAACCACATGAGTTCAGGATTTTGATAAGTTTTCCTTTCTGTATCTCACCTAATTTATTCTCACCTTTTATGAGAACAGTATATATTGTGGGAAAAAGATCTCTACTTTTTTGTCCCCTGCCCATTTTCTGTCTTTATTTCCCCATTACACCCTCCAGAAATTCAAAAACAGTCCTGAGAAAACCTGTTTGATGACATTTTCATTACATCTTTCAAACTTTTATTAATAGTTCCCAAAGGTGTTTTCTGACAACTACAAAAATATTACAATAAAAAGACTTGGGGCCAGTTCTTTAGCAGGTAGTGAGCTCATTTCTGCTAACTGGAACAGTAATAAATTTTTACATATGTGTGGATTTGCTCTCTGCTAAGTTCCGTTGCTCTCATACAAGTTCTGTTAAAACCTTGTTAATTGTAGAAATCAGTACATGCATACTGATCATGATGAAACATGCCAGTGAACCATAATAACTGTTATATTATATGACTATATTCTGCAGATGCAACTGCAATTTAAACAACCATGGTGCATATCCTGTTTAAACTTTGTGCTTTTTTCTGACTGAGCAGTGATTTGCATGATGTTTTGATTTGCTGGAAAGACAGTGACAAACTGCCTTACTGAGAGCTCAAAAAGCAGAAACAAAATTAGAAACTGATGACAAACAGGATGCATGATTTCACGGTAATTGCACAGCTTTTCCTCTTAAGTGTTGGTTGCTGAGAAAACAAAGACTTTCCAATTGGTGTGATAAACATACAAGCACTAATGATTAAGAAGTCTGAGGATCTTTCCAAAGAAAATGTACAACCCTGAAAAATCATTAAGACTCTACTATTAAACTCTCAACATCAATACGAACACTCTTCTGTAATGAGCCTAGTACAGGTACGAGAGACTGAAGCATATCTCTACCCAGCAGATACCATTTTAGACTTCACTCTGGCACCAGAAAATCTGTGAATTCAGCCACCTTTCAAAGACAGGGAGACATAATATCAAAACGAGTTGTAGCGCTCTGTGTACATCCTAAAGAAATTTCTTCTTACCTTGGCTTCCTCCTAGAGTGGCTAGTTGAAAAGCTTCTTTAAGAGTTAGTCCTGTTTCATTCACCTTATTGATCTCAAGGCTATTAGATGCTATCATAGTTTTCCTGATGGCATCAAGCATAGAAGCTGAATATCCACCAGCAACATCTAGAAGGGATCAGACTCTTAGAAACAAGCTTTGGGAATAATTCTCTGGGTTAAATTTCTATGAGCTTTAATTAAATGTTACGAAGTGGCAGATGTGGTAAACACAAAAAGTTTTACTGCTGAGTACTGCCTCTGAATGTATAAATCCTAATAAAGGTGCTCTCCCATTCAAAGTCAGGTAAATAGAACACAACACAGAGTAACAGAAATCTGGTAAGTTCTTGTTCAAGCCCAGTTTACTCTCATGACAGGAACAAAATTTTCTTCATTGATTTTTGCTTGTCTTTTTAAACACTTCTGGACCAGCTCTAGATTTCAGTACTCTAGACTTCATTACTCTAGAAGTAGTGGGGGAAAAAAAGCAGGTCCATAAGTTGGAGACATGCTGACTTTTAAATACAAACAAGCAGACATGTTTTTATATCTCCCAATGGTTTCCAAAAGGAACCATTTTTACAGCAACCTACTAACCTGTGCCAAGGCCAAGCTTCACGTCGTGTTTCAGGACCATTTGCACATTTAATATACCGCTGCACAACCTGGGTTGGAAGAAGAAACGTGTTCTGTGTGATACACGCAGAGAAAGTTCAGGAAGAGTAGGGCTGTACAGTCATTTCATGACAAAGGCTCTCAGAACGTGTGAAACAGACTGTGTTTAATAAACTGGGATAGAGCATTTGCATTCATGTATCTAAAAGATAGGATTTAATCACTAAAAATAAAGGCAGTTTTTCTCAATTAAAAACTCCCCCAGTTTCATAGTTATCTGCTGAAAATGAGCTCTCAGCATACCTGTGAAAAAATCCAAATATGATGTAAAGTATACTCCCAGAGATGGGAGGTCATTTCATGAGCTCCAGTAAGTCATCACAAACAAGATATTGATTATGTTAAAGGCAAAATGACTGTTAACATTTAGTACAGTATCCTGGCTGGATACCACACAGTATCTCATTATCGCTTAATAGAAAGAAGGCTATAAAACCCCTTCCCATTTCCCCCAAACATAAGCATACTTTGGGGCAAAGGGAAATGGCCTGAATCTGCCATTGATAGAACAATCAAAAGAAATAAAGTTTTAAAATAAATATTTATTTATACATACATATATATACACACATATATACGACTATACTGAACAATCACAAGTCAGTCCAGAGCATACCATGCAGAAGTGGAGCATGAATGGTCATGCTCAATCCAGTATGTCACTTCTGGTGTGTCCTCGTTTCGGCTGCGATGGAGTTAATTCTCTTCCTAGTAGCTGGTATAGTGTTAAGTTTTGGATTCAGTATAAGAATGTTGATAACACATTGATGTTTTCAGTTGTTGCTCAGTAATGTTAAGACTAAGTCAAGGATTTTTCAGCTTCTCATGCCCAGCCAGCAAGAAGGCTGGAGAGGCACAAGAAGGAGACACAGCCAGGACAGCTGACCCAAACTGGCCAAAGGGGTATTACACACTATGTGATGTCATGCCCAGTATATAAACTGGGGGGAGTTGGGCAGGGGGGCAGATCACTGCTTGGGAACTAACTGGGCATTGGTTGGCGGATGGTGAGCAATTGCATTGTGCATCACTTGTTTCGTATATTCCAATTCTTTTATTATTACTATTATTGTAATTTTATTATTGTTATTATTATTATTATCTTCTCCTTTCTGTTCTATTAAACTGCTCTTATCTCAACCCATGAGTTTTACCGTTTTTTCCCGATTCTCTCCCCCATCCCACTGGGTGGGGGGAAGTGAGTGAGCAGCTGTGTGTTGCTTAGTTGCTGGCTGGGGTTAAACCACAACATGGTGGAATGGGGTATTTATTATATACATAGCCTTGTAGTGGTAGGCTGAACTCAGGGTACTGCTAACAACAGCTTTATTTAATTGTACAACATTCTTTTTTTTCTTTTTTTTTTTTTTAACTTACGAAAAGTTAGAACTGGGGCAATGTGAAATTGCAGCTCCACGAAGACTAAAAAGTTTCAGCTCTTCTTCAGAAAGGTGACAGGCATGAGCCATCACTGTCTAAAGAAAAACAGAATCACCAATTTACTCAATTTGCATTTAATTCAATGCCTGTGATTTTTGCTGTACTACTTTTAATAGCCAAAAGAACACCTGTTACCATCACAGGAAATTAAGGCACTTCTTGAATGAAGGTCTTGAAATCAACAGGTGAGAAACTCTCATTAACTTCAGTATGCCTGACATATCACTCCCTCAACTTTTATTCATTTATTAATGTAAGAAGATAATGGTGCTGACTCTTGCAGTGTCTGCTGTGACTCAAGAGCTTCAAGGAACAAAAGCAAGAATTCCCCAGTCGCCCTAGCACTGTAATAACCTTACAATTTATACTTCGTAGCTAACACAGAAATTAAGTACTGGGGCTAGGAGTACATCAGATACAATGGAAGATGTATGTACTCTTAGCATGTTTCCCATTGTCTTTCTAAAGGTTTGCACCAGGTAGATATATATATTTGGAATATTCTTTAATTAAAATAATATAATTTGTTATGCAAGTGATTAGTGACTTTTATTTCTTGGCCTACATAGCTGACTTTAAAAATAAGTTCACAAGCAGTATACACAAAACATAGAAGTATAGAATAGTATCATTTAATAGGGCATAAACCAACTATTCCCAGACAAATCTAATTGGAATTACCTCATATGCCAAATGCCCACTCAAAGAGAAGAGCAAGAGCTCTGTTAGGTCTTGCAATCTGCCGATAAAAATGAGAACGGCACAGGGACTGTTTCCACTGAGCATCTCCTAATAGCACTGTACCCTTGCCATCTCTACTCATCAAGCTCAAATGTAAATGAAAATGCAATGAGAATAGCCACATCTTAAGTTAAGGACATACGTATGGTAGCTGCTGAACTGTATCTCTGCTGATATGTACTTCTTTTTAAAAAGAAGGAAATATTTCAGCCACAGCTCTGAAAATCATACTTTTAAAACATTAAAAAAAATTAATTTGGTGTCTTAGTTTTGGTGGCTGGGGAGAGGGGTATGTCTGTGGTTTTGTTAAGCTTGTGTTTAATAGAATGCTTCACCAAACAACCAGGAGCCTGGCACCAGTAACCCTGGTTTTCAGTGACCATTTTCAGTGCTGTGTATACAACAGTCTGACAGAATTAAGACCTATGTTTTTGCAGCAATAATATTCTCTGTAGTACACTGACACAACAAATCAGCGTGCATAGGACTGTGCAAGAGAACAACAGTTAATACTGCGTACATACTTAAGTAGTCCACATTGATTTCTCAGGTAAAAAGGATCGTAAGTAAGTAATTTACTGGGGCACACTTTTGTAGACAGACATAGGAGTTCAGTGGCTAATTCCCAATGAGTTCCCAGCTGCCCTTTGTGCCTCTGAAAATTATCTCCTAAAATTTTAAATCAATTTGACTGATGTTTAAGCACTCTGACTGTAGTTAGGCTGTTCATATTCACTCTTGCATGGGCTCTCCACTATCTAATATGGTGTGCCCTGGCATTCCAACCTGCACTTAGTGCAGGCTGATATCATATCTGCTTGTATTTATCTTGCCAGCAAAAAGCTTTAATGAATTTCAACTCTTCAGGCCACTGTGGTTTCAATGTTTGGTAAAATCAGCTAATGAGAAGAGAGTGCTTTTGGACAGCTGGAACAGTAAAGTGTACCTGTCTGCATTTGAGATTCACACAGAGAACACAACAGGACAAGCTGCTTTTATATAGGAAACTGCCAAAAAAATGAAGCTGGTCCTACCATAACACCATAGAACACATCTTCAGGCAAAACCAATGTGAAGAACATTGTAATATAAGGATAACTGGGTACTGCCCAAGGAACTACCAGCTCCTACAATACCAGCTTTACCTAGTCTCCTGATCCCACTGCCCCAATTCTCTTTGGAGCCCTTGGAAAATGATCAGGGAGCATAAGATACCTTTATTGTTCATCTTCCCTAAAATGCTTAGGAAAAGTGTGGGCTTATCTAAAGTTCCAATAACTTGACCAACACCTGTGCAACAGAGAACATAAAACCAATTTACTTTCTGCCAGATGTCACTGACCTTGACAAAACTTTTGAGGTAACTACAGTTAACCATCATATTCTCTACCTGGATAAATCTAAACTATGTTATGGAAATTTTTATGCAGCTACCTTACTGGTAAGCAGCTTGTTTTTATCGTACAATTCAGTGTAATTCTGGTAGGCCGGAAACATGTTCTCCACAACTTTGATTTCTTCTTCATTCTCACTTATGTGACTCTGCAATAAGAAAATATATAGCAATAAGTACTTTAAATAGCATTAAACCTGACACTACAACCTTCTGAGCAACCTACTGGTGCTAAACATGTAACGATAGAAACTAGTATTTGTAAAGCCTATAGTTAGATCTAGTCCTTGGTTTTCTCTTTTCATCAGAGAGGTCCCTGGGAGCCAAAAAAGTAGCTCCATTTGTTCCTTTAAAAGTGATTTAAGATGGTATGCCTGGATAGTCCATCCCAGTAATCTGGTGACATAATGCCCCACTTGGTATTTGGCAAATGTTAAAATAATAAATAAAATAATACATAGGACTGTGAGGTAAAAGAGGGAACCAGCCAACCACAGAGTGGACCCTGGGATCAGGGCAACATATAGGTAGCTGCTCCATGTATCTTCAGACGGGCTGATTAATTCCTGGCCTCAGATAAAAATCTGATCTTCCTGTACTCCCATTGGAGCATATGTTTTCAAAATGCCCACTCCGTAATGACAAAAAATCCTGATGTAGGATAGCTTTAAAACAGTATATGCTTAGAATTGTGTAACCAAAAAAGAAACATTTCCAAGTTTCAACAGACCTGTGAGATTTAAAATACATCTTTAAAATACATCTTTTTTAAACAGAGAAACTTCATCACACTGGAAATCCTACAGCTATGTTAACAATGTTAAATAAGATACAAAGATGAGTAATTTTTTATCTGCTGAAATCTGCTGTGTACAGAAACAGCAAAAGGCAGAGAGACAGATGTAACACCCTTGGACTAGGGAGACCAACCTTTAGCAACGCAAGGTTGCTCTAACCTACGATACGGGTGCCGGTCTCATAGTGACGATGCGCTGGGTCTTCCTGAATTATGCCATCCTTCCAGCTATGAGCCTTCTCATTTCCTGTGCAGGTCACAGTGTTCTTGTGGAGTACGATTAACAATTTCAGAGGAATTTAAAAGACAGGCTCCAAGGTAAGAATGTGGTTGCTGAAATTATGAAAACTCCCTGGTCTGTATGCCACCTATCCAAACTATTTAAATTGTATACAGAGCTCTCAGAGCTTACCTGCACGTGGAGATCATGTGCCTGTGCTAAATTGCCAAGTGCATGCAGCAAATCCTCTGTGCAGGAAGGGCCAAAGCGGGGGGTTATTATAGGCTGTACCCTCGGATACTGAAAAATATTAAAAAGACATGCTTGGGATTCTACATCTATATATCAGTAAATATAATTAAGACAAGCATTCACACAGCAGTTACATTTTATCTCCATTGCTTATTGCTTACTGTACCCTTGCCAACTCAAATTAAGCTGTATAGTAATTTCCTTATATTTATTAGAAATTTCACTACAGAAATAGAGAATCAAAGTTTTTTCTGAAAACAGTTTTAATGAACCTTAGTGAAGAAGTTGCTTCATTACAACTCTTTCATCGAGTCACTGAGATTTTACCAGACTTCAGGAGAAGCACTGGATGCTTTTTCATATTTGCTGACAGTCCAGTATGCATTACCAGAAATAAGTCAGATGAATCACCAGACGTTTTTCTGAGTCCCACTTCTGTGACTATCAGACGTAATGATGCAAAACTGCAGAGTTCTGTAAAACCAAAGCCTTTTTCTTGTTTGATCTTCTGCACTCATGATAGCAACAAACTGTCCCTATACTTCCTGGGTAGGAAGATAGATTCCTACATAGGAAGAAGTGGTAGCACCAGATATGCTACATAGTAGGAAACAGTGGAGGAGACACCAAGACTAGAGCTACAGAAGTTTACTTTACACCTTGCACTTCTGAATTAAAATTTTCATAAAAAGTAGACACTGGCATTGCAACTCTGCCTTCAGACACACGCAATAGTTATGCACGTGGCACCACTAGAAGACAGTATATGGTAACTTGGTTTGCAGTTTCTTACACCATCTCACAGATACAAGGTGGTCAGGACTTCTGCAGATTAGCCAATTTACTCTACTAATACATATGATTTAGACATTAAACTCTAGGCATCTGTTCTTTAGTATTTTGAGATACAAATGTCAACAAATTAAGCCATTGAAAACAACAGGCTGATAAGAAAAGTATCCCTGCTCGTAATATTGGAGGGTAAAGCTCTATCTTTACCTCATGACTGTAAACCTGAATGTCTTCAGAAACACGCTGGAAGACATGTGCTGATTCAGAATACTAATTTGGTAATGGATTAGTAACTACCATAAAAACACTGATATCTGCTGCTGAGAACTTCTTTTACCAGCCAGTTTGTATACCACAGAGTGATCAACCGACTTCCACCTTTCTTTAACAGAAAATTGTCCTTTCTAGGAAGCTGAATATTTTAAAGTCAATAGAGAACATGCACAGAACATTACTGTGCTCTGCTCTGACACACTAAACTGAATTTACACGGCTACAGGTCCATTTCTCAACAACATGGCTAGCAGAACGCTCTTCAGACTGATGGTATCTGTCTACTATACAGAAAGATGTATATTTATTGATTTGTCACTAAGCCAGCAGTGTTTGTCAGTGGGATTAAGTATTTCATGTATTACACAGCATCTTCTGAATACAGAAATGAATAAAAAGGAGAACTCTACTTACTTTCTTTTCCAGTAGTTCTTTAACAAACCTGAAAAGGGTCAAAAAAAATCTGTTATAAATCTGTCATCTGTGTTATAAATTATCAAAAATATACAAAATATTTACTTAGATACCTTATTAAGCATTTCAGACATAGATCAAGTTTTTACAGAAAGTTGGGCCAGATTCTCAGATGAAATAAAAAGAAGCAACACAATCAAATCAGGATAGTTACACCAAGTTATGCTAGTTGTGAAATTGACCCTGAATATACAGAATTTTTTTCATTTGCAATAATTAACATTAGACACGTGGTAATTACTCTGAGTTCTCACTGAAAACCAAATACACGTTACATTAAATTCATTGAAAACATAATTATAAGCTAAAGCTGCAACATTAGAGAAAAAAAACACTTAAATTTGTCTGTCTGTGAATTTAAATTACAGCATTAAATATGTTCTATTATTTAAAATCCTATTTTTAAAAGATGCTGCAATATTTCACACCACACTTACAGTAGTTTCATATGTCCTCATTCACTGAAAGGACCCTTGATTTTCTGGAAATGTTTATATTAATGTTAGCATATAGATTAACATCTTACGGAAAATACAGTATAGATTTACTTACTTTGTTAAATAAAAGAAGCTACCTCAGGGACCCCTACAAAAAACCCCACGCAGTCAATATCTGTAATGCAGATGAGCGAATAAAACTTCCTCTGACTTTGCAGGGAAGAAATTCTTTGAAAATTCATATGCACAGCATATGCAAATAATTTCCAAAAGCCAGTTTGAGATGGGTTCTGGACAGGATCGCTGTGAATTTTTATGTCATAGTTTATACTCAGAAAAACTTGTAATTTTGGTCACAACAAACATTGAAACAAATTTGTCAAATGTCTTCAGATGGAAAAGAAAATAATGCTGGAGGCTAGAATCGCAACACTGAAGCTCGTGCCAGATCACCAGCTGGAAGTAAGAGACCTAAGCTCAACTTCTGCAATGACCAAAGGAGTTTGAGCGCACCATTGTCTAACTTTGAGAGCCAAAACACAATGTGAATTAGGTATCATCTGTCTGTCTCTCCTCTTACTGATTCACCTGATATAATAATAAAATACTCACTGGAGCAGAAACTGTAACACAAGTATAACTCTCAGGTGATAATCCAAAACTTCTATATGGCTGTTTTCATTCTTTTTCACATTCTTTGAACTGCGTCAGCATTGTTTCAAAACCAAAATACCTTTCTCAAAATACCCTGTACTTTCTTGGCTTATGTACTTCTCTACGAGAAAAGAAGCTCAGGTTCAAAGCACTGTCTTCTGTAGCTGAAGAACAGATTTGAAGTCTTTCCAGGTGACTGCAACAATTGGTAGCATATAACATATTCTAGATTTCAGTTCCCTAACTTTTTATTCAACCCTCTTGGCAAGAGAAGGGTAGATTCAAATTCTTGACTTGAATTTAGATTTAATATACGAAGCACTTGGAATTGTACATTATTTCCATGCACACAATATAAATATTTCCAGAGGCTCACTGTAAAGAACTGAAATCAGTGTAAACCATTGTCTGATGGTGTGAGAGATCATATTTCTGTTCTTTAAAAAAAAAAGTCTCCCTCTTAATGGAAGAGCTTTTTCATCCTTCTGCAATTGTTTTGCTGTGATTCAGGCCTGATGAGGTAAGTACTCCTGATCCATGCTGACAAGCACACAGCCTTCTTCTCTAGATAGCTCTGGAGTACTTGTGGCACACTCTCATCCAAAGCTGAGAAACATTTGTTATTAACACAATCTCATGAGAAGGGAGTTGGAGGTATAAGATAGGTATTCAAAAGAAAGCTATTTAGATCATTCTGAAGCTTTAAAAAATATGAGAACTTGAAGTTCTCTCACTTTCAGGCCCATTCAGCAGGACTCACACTGTATTATGGAAACTAGGCATTTATGTGAAGGAGAACAAATGTTAGTAGAGTGCAAATGACTAATACTACATGTTTTTAAAATGTCTTTAAATATAAACACCATTAGAAATCCATGACCTAACTTATTTCTAACTTATACTGGCATTCTTCTAGCATGATTTGCAAAAATAAGGTAGCAACTTCACACAAGTGCCATAAGAAGTTTATATTACTGTTAGGTATTTTCTCTTTCAGCATCATATTTGAAACATCTATAGAAGTAAATAAATAGTCCCATGAGAAAAGCTGTATGTTTGCTTAAGCATTTTCTGAGAATGGATGCGAAAGACAAGGGAAATATAAGACAGCAGGCTGCCATACTCCAGTCTTGGGTCCCTTCTGCCATTTACATTGTCTTGATTTGTTCTCCTTCATTCCCTCAGCTGCAAGTTAGAGTAATTTCACAGTGCTGTGCTGGGGGAGAGAAGAACCACAGTATGTTTAACATGGGGTATACGACTCCTACAACTTGAATAAGGTTTGATCCTAAATGGGGGAAGAAAATAGTTCAGAAGTTAATGGGGTCAAAGGAACTGATTACCACCCCACCATCCCATGTCAGGTCACATCACCTCCACACACAGAGCTGTGAAAGGAAAAGAGGAGGCAGAAAAGGGACAACAACATACACATATTCTCTCCAAACCATAGAGCTGTAGCTTCTCCCTTTCTTTGGAAGAGCTAGAGAGAAACCACTTGGGCTGTGCAGCAACTGGGCATGCAGGAATTGCCAGAACTGTAGGAAACAATACTGTTGGAAGAAAAAACTGTTCCTAATAAATCTGCACCTGTAAGTTCTTAGTCAGCTTCACATTCACTTTTCTGATGTATGAAAAAGTCTTATTTCTAAAGGTTGTGCCATCAATTTAATCACCTTACCTTTCTGTCTCTCGGACAGAGTCAGCAGTAATTTCTTTGTATTGTGGCATACTGTCATTCACATCCATGCAAACTTTTCCAACAAATGCTCGTTGACCAAATTTATCTGTTGAGATGCATAAGAATATAAAACTCAGAATCACTGGCTCTCAAAAACTGCTATCAAAGCCTGTACTGCAATCAAAATAGCAAATTCCGCCCCAGCCAGCTTCCTTTAAGATTAACAGAATTTATGGTCTTTTCTTATCTTTAAGTTGGGACAATCCATGTGACTTTTAAGGCTAAAAAGGAAAGAGAAAAAACCCCACACATTTAAATAGGAGTCCTCCTCTCCTCATTAGTACCCAACTTTATAAATGTTATAATTGAGGACTAGATTACTGTAGTTTAACCACAACCAGAATCCATAATGGTAGTACATGAAGAAGACCGCTGTGAAGTAGAGGATGAGAAACACAAGTACAGTAGCTGTAGTAGATGATTACCCGGAGCTGAGAAAAGGCACAAAGATCTCAGTAAATCATCTCTCCTTAAGAGAAAGCAATGAGGTTCCTAACATGCCTCCCATGTGCAGTTGGACAGAGAAAATTACCAGAGCTTCTTCTAGCCTCTTTCTTGATATTTATGCATGCTAGGACTCAGAACTCATGTGTAAGACTTAAAAGGAATGCATATAATATTAAATTCTAGCTTTTAAATGTGTTTGTAAATTAGATCTTTTTTGTCCACTTCTACTGTCTGAGTTGTTGAATACAATGGCTTCAGATTTTTAGGTTTTCCTACAAAACCAGAAAGACTAGGGAATTTTTGGTGGAAACTGAGATTCGCATTAAATTGCTGTTTTGGGAGCTGGTTGAGCCTTGAGAAGTCCTGCAAGAATCGCACTATTTTCAAACAGCAGGCATTTGCAATGGTGAACAGAAGGGAGGGACAAGATCCTGGCGCCAACTCCCACTGTTCTGGTTTCAGAGGGTGTGTGGAGATTTTTCATGTTGATTCTCAACTGAAACTTCAGCATATCAGGAAATTAATGCATTGACTGCATGTCTTGTCATTCAGTCCCTTTAATCCTCAAACAGCAAAAGGCTAGAAAGAGCAGAGAACTGCAGCAGAAGAGCAACTCCAGCAGAACTAATTCAAGCTCAGCCAGCAGCTAATTTGGGAATGAAGAGATTAGCAGAAACAACAGTAGGAAAGAGGCGGTTAACTGAACAAGGGTAACTAGGGTGGATTTTGGGGACACAGTTTGACAGATACAATGAATAAAAACCTAATTAGTAGAAAGACAGATCCCTAAAACTCTTAAGCTCTGTTTCCTTCAACTAACACAGTCTGCACAACATCCTTCAAAACTCACTGTTAGTCTTACCTAAAATTTCAGCAAGAAGAAGAGAAGTATCTGTGTAAATCGTTGCAAAGTAGCAAGCTGTAGTCGTACCATTCTTTAGAGTTCGTCTCTATAAAAAGAAATCAGTTTCAACTTGTCTGAAAAAAAAAATAGTCAAGCTGCCAAAACACAGAAGAGGCAGTCTGATTTCAAACTGCGAGAACATTTAGTTATTGTGAAATTGTGCAGTGAAGTGGCAAGGTAAATTTTAGATTTTTAATTTCATAATAGCTTTTTTAAGCCTGAGGGTTAATAAAACCAAAAATTCTTCTTCCAAATTCATACAGGATTTTAACAATGGCTAAACACATAGAAACCAGTCTGTATTTCCTTCAGTCAAACTGGAAATAAATTCTGACTTATATTTAGAAATACAAACAACCAGTCATTTATGTTACTTCCTAGTTTTGAAAGGCTGTCCTATTTCCACAGTGAAGCACTGTACCTAATGTTAGCAAAGCAAGGCTTTTGGGAAAAAGTAGTGGTTTTCATTTGGCCACCTGATGTGGCTGAAAAAAATAGCCAGGCTTTCATGTATAAAAACCCTTTTTTATCCCTGAATATAAAGTAACAAACTTCAAGGTAAAAGTAAACTGAGAACAACTGCTCAGAGTATAATTTAATTACTTATTTAATTATGCCATTTGAAAGGAGAAGGTGGTTGATACCTGTTCATATTACTTTTGGAGGATATAACAGTAAACGGAGAGACATTTAACGTTACATTAAGTCATGATGACATTTATAGCTTCACTTGATCTTGGGCCTAAATCTATACTATACTGACTACCCATCCAACATACAGGTTTAAATTACGTTTTTGGATTCTGGCTACAATGCAATTTGAGAATTTTATTTTATTTTTTTAATGACATAGAAGGTGGGACATCCAACACAACTTTTGAGAATGTCTAGAGCTAATTATTTGACAAACATGAAGCCAAGCTCTGTCTTTTCCATACAATATTCATATTAAAGCAAAGAATTAAAAATATGTCTTTAAGGGTTCCTAAAATGAATCTCAAAAAACCCAATGTCATTACTGAGACAAATTATCTTTGCCTTTCTTAGCTTTTAAAACCCAGAATTCTCTAATTCTGGATTCCTAATATCATTGTTAAATGAAATCTAAAAACATTCTGTTTCCAAAACACCAGCAGGAAGAATGGGCTATCCTAAAATTTGAGGGACCAGAGGAGGTTCCAGCTAAAATCTGGCAAATTTCACCTGATTTTTTTCTTTTACCAAGTATAGAAAGTGTTCATTGGAAACAGAATCTTAATTTGAAAAAATTCACTACGTTTTCATTACAATTCCAAAGTACGAAGATACATATGAAACTGTGTCTGCTCTCTGCAGGTTTAGTTCTATTTCTAACAGTTGAAGGTTATTATCAACCCCATCAAACACTGCAGAGCAACTGGTATTCTGCAGCATTTGGGGGTGAAGACATTTTCCTGACCTTGTCCTATTTGGTACACATGGGGAGAGCCTAACCATTGTGTTCAAGCTCCTACAACTAACTTCCATCTCCCACTGGCAGTTCTTTTCCAGGTGATGTTATTAAACACCTTGCACAGTGAGCACTTTAGCTGTGCTGATGTCACCCAATCTGAACTGATAGAGACAGTAACAGTATGTTGAGGCACACAGCTGGAAGGTGAGATCACCTCTATAGGTGAGTAGATGAAGGCATGTGCTTGTTGCTAGAGTTTATGACCAAGCTGCTCCTACATGGTTTTATTATGGCAGATGGCAGAAAGTAAGTTCTTTAAAAATTTGTGTGCAAGGACAGTATAACTATTTATTTCAGATCCACTATGTTATTATTTTGATAAGACATGGGCAACTTATGCTGGTCAAATCATTTAATCTGTTGAAGATATTTCAGTCCACATATTGAAGGATACATTTCAGTTACAGGACAGAATTAGTGCTCTGCAATGTGACCTAGCTGCTTATTGTTCATCACGTGGAATTTGACCTTAAAGCCTTTATATTGCTCAGAACCAGTCTAGCTCAAACAGTCTCTCTCTTTGTGCCACAATACCATTGACAGACTTCATCTAAAACACGTGCAGTGAAAGATATTCTTGCTACAAGGACCTCAGCTGTAGAAATGTCTTCCTTAATTACTCCAAAACACCCTAGATTTGTTGTCTGTGAGAAGCATCTTCTCTTTCAGGTAGTCTTTGCAGAACACAATTTCTTAATAGAGGCTTCTTGTGCAGAAAAGGAAATATCCTCTGAATTTTTTTTTTCTACCATGCTTGTTCTCTTCTGCATTGAGGTAGTCAGCACCTGCTGGCTATACTAGCTTTGAGAGTACTCTTAAACGTTGGTCATTGCACTCAGATATCAGAAAAGATGATAAACAAGTTCATTGTTAACCATGTGATTAAATGAACTGTCTTATCAGCAACAACAGAACAAGACTGGAACTAGTAGGGGACAATCTTGGCTGGCAATTAGAACAATGGCTATACTGTTGGTTTTATCTGGTTTTCATGACATTAAAACATGCTCTACTATTTCTGCTGACCTTCTGAAAACATACATATATTTCACATATATGAATGTCGTCAAATCGATAAGTGACATTTGCAGTACTTACAACAACTCTGGTGTACACTTCTTCTGCAAAATCACTGTCTTTATATTTGGCTTCTGTTGGGAATGTGTAAGTAGTTAACCACTGAAGAAGAGGTAGATCTACTCTTGTACCAGTAAATGAATACTGAGGGGCATGAATGTGTGTATCAACCATTCCTGGCATGAAGAATTCACTAGGGAAAGAAAAGAAAATTGTAATAGTCCAAAATGTCACAAAATTTTCCACAGTAAGTATTTCAGCACCAGCCTATCACCTCCTACTGCACCTCCACCCATACTCCTTTTATGGTATGAATAATAACTTTTACACAGACTTACATATAGCTAACTGAGAGAAAAACAATGTAAGAACATGATTAATCCAATTACCTTTAATATTTACCCAGACTAAATACCAACAAATAAAGCCAAACTGACTTCACAATAACTAAAATTACTTCACCGTAGAATCCACCTGAAAAAGAGAAAATTTGGGCACAGTCCTACTTCCTAGCATGGATATATTTTGATGCCTCTAGCTGCTAGACCATTACCATTACAAAACTGTAACTTGCCATATCCCAGTTTTCTCTGCATTATATACGTGTATGTATATATATTCAATCAATGAATTTCAAGGTTTAATGGAAGAACAGCCACTGTGTCTACAAATGCAGACACAGACACTGGTGAAAAAAATCTCTGCTCAATATCTTGACAGGGAAGGCATATTTACAATGGAACTGTAATACTGTTTGTTGTCATGTAGTGTGCATGTAATAACAGGGATGAATATATCAACATTACCAGGAAGTTGCTATGACTATTTTGTGCTGGAACTCCCAACAGTACAAAATTTCTCTCACTCCTCTTCTCTTCTCCCTGACTACTGAATGAACAGTGATTTCGTCTCTTTGTAGTTACCCTTCTTCCTGTTTTCCTGCATGCTAGAAATGCTGAAAGACCTTTCTCAGTCTGCACCTTCCATTTTCCTCAGGCTATTTCAAGTGAAGAAAACATCTGATGACTCATATATTCTGTACGATTAGCCCTCCAATGAAGCACACAGATTTTTTAACAACTGAACACTAAAATGATGCTGCAGCTCTAGATTCTAAGCTACAAGTCATTTACAGTTGTGCTACTGCATGCAAAGCACAGTAGGTGCAATCCAAAACTATTTCACTTTACCAGAAAGGTGGGCGATTTCACCGGCTGAAGAAAAAAGAAACACTCTAGCTGCAATGTAGTTAGAAATCCAAGGCTCTGTGTTTAGAAGGTTTAAAACTTCTAATTTTATTAATTTTTATTAGGGAGTGTGTCAAAGCCCAAGCAATTAGTTTTGTATCTGCAGTGTTAGTGTTACCTACATTTACCAAGTCTAGACTTTCAAGCTAGTTAGGCCCAGCTTGCTGCTAACAAAATGGATATAAAATGTAATCATCTCAAGAAAGAACGTAGTTTACTTCTGTAAGCACAGAAGAGGTCATGTATGAAAGCTAAACATGCCATTTTGTTCCGCACAGTGTAAATCAGCCAGCACAATTCAGCCACGGCTGCAGTCCCAAACCAAGGACTGCAAAAAGCACATGGACTGTCCACTCTCCAAGTCCCATCCAGGATGCAGGTGGCTCTTGTGTTAAGACCTCTCACAGAGCTGAAAAGTTTTGGCCATAAGATTGGATTTAATGTGCTCCCTGCCAAAACGTGTTCACAGAGACCCACATGACTTCACTCAGAGAATAAACTGCATTTGCTGAAATTAAACAAAACACATACTAGTTACTCAGTTCTCTTATGTCAGATGTTTTGAACCCCCACTTCTTAGCCAGTTGCTCTTGCTGATCAGATTGTTCCAAAAACACAATCTAAAAGAAAGAAAACATAGTTAGATACTTGTGGTGGTTTAAGCCCAGCCAGTAACAAAACATCACAAAGCCATTCACTCACTCCCCTCTCAGTGGGATGGGAAGAGAAAATACAAAGAAAAGCTCGTGGGTCGACACAAGGACTGGGAGGGATCACTCACCACTTACGGTCATGGGCAAAAAAACCAGACTCAACTTGGGGAAAAAACAAAATCAATTTAATTTACAAGCAATCAAATAAAACCAAGGATATTGAGAAGTGAAACCAAACCTTAGAACACCTTCCCCCCACCCCTCCCTCCTTCCTGGCACAAGTCCACTCCCGGTTCTCTCTATCTCCTCCCCCCGGCAGCGCAGGGGGAAAGGGAATGGGGGTTGGGGTCAGTTCATCACATGTTATCTCTGCCACTTCCTCTTCAGGGGCGGGACTCATCACGCTCTTCCCCTGCTCCACCGTGGGGTGCCTCCAACAGGAGACAGTTCTCCACAAACTTTTCCAACATTGAGTCCTTCCCATGG
This sequence comes from Harpia harpyja, assembly GCF_026419915.1. Classification (NCBI taxonomy): domain Eukaryota; kingdom Metazoa; phylum Chordata; class Aves; order Accipitriformes; family Accipitridae; genus Harpia; species Harpia harpyja. The sequence continues at coordinate 76,710,562 of NC_068969.1, read as the reverse complement.
GCTGCAGTTCTTCACAAACTTCTCCAGTGTGGGTCCCTTCCGTGGGCTGCAGTCCTTCAGGCACAGACTGCTCCAGCTCAGGCTTTCCCACGGAGTCACGGCCAGGGGCATCCCCCTGCTCTGGCATGGGGTCCTCCCCGGGCTGCAGGTGGGCACCTGCTCCCCCGCTCCCCTCCATGGGCCGGGGGCGGACAGCCTGCCGTCCCACCACGGGCTGCAGGGGCAGCCCCTCTGCTGGCGCTCCTCCTCCCCTCCTTCCTCACTGACCTCGGTGTCTGCAGAGGGGTTCCTCTCACATTCCGATCCCCCTACTCACTGCAGGTTCCCCTTCTCAAATCTGTTCTCCCAGAGGTGCTACCACTGTCACTGATGGGCTCCGCCTGGGCCAGCGGTGGGTCCGACTTGGAGCAGGGAACCTTCTAGCAGCTTCTCACAGGAGCCACCCCTGCAGCCACTCCCCTGCTAACAAAACCCCACCACACAGACCCAAAACACTGAGAAAATCAGGCTAGCTGCTGCCACGAGGGCAGAGGCAGGTTGTACGGAGTAGTAGCTATTGCTGGGGAAAGTGCTTTCCACTCCTCTGTTCACAGGAGGAGCAAGTGAACGCACCTCTGCAGGGCTTGGTCTCCGTTCACCCCATTTCTCAGCTCTACTCCCTCTACCTTTTGTTATTCAGTGGCAGAACCAGCCCATCTCTCACTCCTTTTCCTTCATACGGCAAAAGACAATTTTCCTCGCCTGGGGTCACAGCTTGGAATACAGTTCATTTCAGCCGCAGCCTTAATAAACACAGCAGTATCACCCTGAGAAACACCTTTGTAAGAGGGCTTTTGCAAGTGCAAATTTAAAAGGCTTTTGGTGCTATTTTTTAACCTTTATGACTCTCCTGTTCAAGGAAGCAGGAAGTATTACAGTGTTGTAAGCAAACTGAATTGCATGAAGGGTTCTCATGTCAGTTTATTCTCCAAACTAGATTAACCTGCAAGACCGATTTGTGTTCTGTTTTGTTTTGTTTGCTAGCTTCTCATGTCAAAGAGATTAGAAATACAATAAAAAACTGCCACGTGTCTTAAAGAATCCATTCTACCTCATTGGGATTCTTCTCCAACTACAGGACCTCTCACAAGAAATTACCTATGTCAGCGCCTAAGAGGCACTTTCGCACGTGGCCTGACTAAGTTGATAGCAAAGTCCAAGTAAGATCATTCAGTTGGCATCAGTTAGTCCACTATTTTTTTAAACTTCCTTCACAGCAACCTAAAGCATTCCCACGCAAAGAAGGCAAGGTAAAGGCTGGTGCCGTGCCCATAGCAGACTAATATTAAATTCATTCTGTGCTTTCCCACTCTCTCTTTCTCTCCTCGCACCATTGGTCCAGAGAGCTTGTAGGAAAGATCATCGGCTATACATTTGATTAGCATCAGCACAGTGGGAAGCTCAAAGGTCTTTTAATGGTAAGCTATGAAGTGACAAATTTCGCAACCCAGCTTTGAGAATGACCGTGTCAATGCCCTTAGTGCCCAGTTCATTCATCACTTGACAACCTGATGAAGAAAGGTACCTTCAAATGGAAATTCAGGGGACGCTCGTGGTGTTATCCTTGGCGTAGTACATCATTCTGGCCCCGGGAAGTCTTACCCCAATATTCTCCCTAGCGATCCTCTGAGCACGTCTTCATGATGGACTTTGACCTAGGTTGTTGGAGCAGAAGACGGTCTTGGAAGTGCGGTCCTCTGGGTTAACAAAATTCGTTTTTCTCTGCCTTTCGTTTTCCTGAGGCTGCGTTCGCTCTTTCTGTAGACCGTCTCCGCTGAATGAGGCACTTGGCTGCTTTCTTCTGGTAGTTCTGGTACCTCGGCTGGCATCTAGTTTCTACTCCTACACCCTACTAACGTGCAGTACACAGGCCAAGGACTGAGGAGACAGCCCGAGAGATTCATCCTGGAGCACTGCGTACAACACAAGAGGTGGAACGAAGCCGTAACTGCCACCTCAAAATGAATGTTTAAAGTTTGTAGTATTTTAAAACTCGGTCTATTCTACTTCAGAATGTCCAATCCGTTTCCTAGCGCTCCAGGCACAGAGCAACAGGTTCCAAGCCGCTGGCAGCTTGTGGCAGAGCAAGCGTACAAACCCAACCTGTGCATGAAACTTCCTAAAGTGGTTACAGCCTACAGGTTGGTTGCAAAAGTGGGTTGCCAGTCACTCGCCGAGTAACGCCAGACACCTTGTCGGGTCTCTCGCCGCTTCCCGGGAAGTAACCGGGACCCCAAAGCCCACTGGGCTTCGCTCCAGGCTTCTGCGCCGCTCACCCGGCCGAGGACCCATCCCTGCAGGGGGGTCAGGCGGTGGGGGAGGCTGACGCTTTGGGGCGGGGGAGCGGGGGGGGGTGTGCACCCCGCGCTCCTCCCGCCCGCCCGTAGGTGCCCCCTGCCCAGAGTTGTTGCGGGAAGGGCTATACTTTAAACCTGTATCCCACATCATCTTCACATGAAGGCAGAAAAATTCATATTTTAAAACAGATTTTACACACTTACTATAAAGGTGATAGGTTTGCACTGAAATACTTCTTCGTCCTGACTATCAAGTTTGATTTTGAGATACCTACTTACAATCCAGTGAATAACCGCACCTACTTTGTAACTTGTAAGAAAACAATTAAGTGATTCTCAAGTAATACACAGGCAGAACTGCACAGACCTCAGTGTCCACTGGCATTCCTGCTACATACCACCATGCTAGCAGTATGGTCGTTTGTTGTGGAGGTGTGCGACAGCCTTACGGGAATTCAATTACAGTATTCAAAACCAGAAGGGTCAAATTAATTGCTTTGCCTAGGACTGACTGGCACTGAGCTAAGTATTTTCTAATTTTCTGCTTGTGTCATTAATGTTGGGGTTTTTTTATTTTTTAAGTGCCTAGGAAGAGAAAAGAAATTGAGGGAAAAAACATGGATAATATTTTCATTTTCCAGAACAGACTAAAAGCATGCCTAAGATCTTTGTTTATTTCAAAAAAACTACAATCTGGAGCCTAACTCAGCCCCATTTGACTCCTAGAGGACATCGACTCTACTTCTGCTGAGTTTCTGTTGCCAAGTTAGAATTTTAGCACACTTTCGGTTTATTTTTAAATTCCATGGTATTTTAATCTACAACATGACTCTTGGCAGCTGAATTCTCAACTCTTTAATTCTCTGGTCTGGCAATAATAGGCATGACAACTGTCCAAGAAACAAAGACTGGGGAGTCTAAGAACTACGATGTCCACAACAGGCTCCAGGCAGGATCTGGGTTTCCACAGCACTTGACAGAGTAGAGGTCCCTGCTGCCTCCTCAGCCCAAAGACTGTCTGTCCTGGGCATTCAGGAATTCTTGCCCAACCACAGCTTCTGCCAGAAACCAACTAATGGTCTTCTAACTCCTTTGGTATAAGAGCTCGTTCCTCTAAGTTCAAGGGAGTAATCTTACTGCTGTTGGCATCCTTCTGCCCCATGAAGATTCCCACACTGAGGGCCTGTACCACCCTCATGTCAGCAGTTTCCAAGGCAGCAATTAAAAAAACATGTAAAGGCAAGATCAAATAGTTGTAAATAGGAAGGAACTTAGGAGGAAGATTGAGAGGACCAAAAGAGCACTGATTAGCAGTTATTTGCAGGCCCGTTTTTTTATGTGTATGACATTACCTTTTGCATTTTCTATTTTTTCTATAGAGAAAAATAAGCAAAGGCTGCTAAACTATAGACAAGAAGTTTTTGGCTGCCTAGTCTTTTAAATGCACATATGGCTTATATGATTTACATTGTTTAAAGTGCAGATGTTTTAAGTTTTTGTCAGAGAAAAAGTATTAAAATCATACCATATAAATAAATACCACACTAGCAAAAATTGCAAGAATATTGTAGTCCATCAATACTTCACATGAAGCAGCATCTCTCTTCTTCTAAAGAGGAATATAGCCAGCTTAATTAGCTATATATCTGCAGAGGGCTTAGAATACAGACCTAATGAAATTTCTGATGAGCAATAAAGAAAATGTCACTCAGATGCTGAAGTCAAAATGGATGCAGAATGAGTAATGTTAGAGCTGCTTGGAAAAAAAAAAAGGAAAGGAAAAAAAAAGAAATAAAAAAGGGAAAGAGAGAGAAAAACATGAAACACCAGATGGCAAATTCTGGAAACAGGCGTTGCCATGGAAAAGAAGTGGCTATTATATACTCTTAGGGTGCAGATAAATAAAACACTTAAATCATGGAAGAATGAAAAAAATTTTTCAAGGGAGCTGGACATATGAATTTAACCCTAAACCTGAGACCTGGTCCATTACTGTTGAATATGGCAATGGATGAATCAGCAAGACAGCTATACTCTTTTTGAACAAACTTCCCAACAGAACTCCTTGGTCACCCAAGAGATGTTCCCCATTGCTTTAGGATGCATTTGGGCCAGTTCTGGCCACCTCTAACGCTGAATGCTTTAAGGTCTTTGAGGCCTCAGACTTGGACATTTGCTTGAGTATTTACTTGTACATTCAAGGTAACCAACCTGGTGCATGAGTCCTTTAAATTAGTTCTGGACCTTAACAGTGTAAAAGCAAGAAAAAATTCTATGGCAGAGTCACTACAGAGTCTAGAGAAGTGCACAGGCAAGACTAAGACCTTCGGCTTGTAAAGAAGGAAGTCAAGGACAATAACCAGCACTTTGGGGAAGGTGTGTCACAAAAAGCAGGATCAACAGCTGCTAACACCAGTGCCCAAACACTTCAATCAGTTCTGATGTTTCACCCATGGGATGGGGCTAAAGGATCCTAAGATGAAGAGCTGAGACCTCCCTACCCTGGTGCCTAGCTCAGGCCTTTTTTATTCCAAGAGATGTCCAAAGCTCCTTCATCAATGCATAGCTGGCCCACTAAACTATGCACCAACCCTGATGCAGTAAACCCTGACTGCCTCCAAGCACCACAGTGCAAATAACTTTGCTACCAAAAGAATGGAAAGTGAACGATACTGGCAGAAGGAACGCAGGTGGTTTTGATCCAACCGTGCCTGTGTTGCTTTGTTTCTGGCTATGACATTCACAGATGAGCATGAGTTAGGGGTCCATCCTTCTTTCCCCTCCCACATGCTTCTCTTCCTTCCCTGTTCCTGCAATGATTAGCTGACTTTTGCAATTAGAGACATGATGCCAATTGCTTGCCTAGTTCCCAAAACTGGAATGTGAGGCTACATGAGAGACAGGAGCACTTACTAGCCCCAGCTCCTGAACAAACAGCCCAACCCGCTAAGAAAGGCTAAGCAACGAATTCCAGATGGATGTTGGTGCCTTGGTACCTTCCTCCTTGTACAGCTAACATACCTCACTTGCTACTCTAGCTGGCTTAAATCAAACACTTGTGTCTGACAGTACTTCACAATGTTAACTCTTATTGCACAACTCTTGCTCTTTTCATGGCTTCAACAGGGGCTTTAGGCTTAATACTTGTTCTATTTCCTTAATATTCTACTCAGCTAAATTAATTACACCAACATTTCAATAACTCACATTTTACATCTCTGTTTATTTTCTTTATCCTGAGGCATGCTACTCTTTCTGTTCGCCATTCCTCAAAAGTGGCACCACACTGCTCTGCAAACAGCTCAGTTAAACACAGTCCTTATTTTGCTAACTGAATGATAACTTAACTCCCTGACAGCAGCATTTTGCTTGCTAAAGCTCCCTTTTCATCTACAGGCAAAGCAGAGAGAGCTGACATTTAATCTGTGGCTTTTACCAGCCAAGTATGCCCATGTGCAGCAGGGGTCTGGGCAGTGTTTTTGTGGTGCTGGTTGTATGCTCCCGTTCCTCGGAGGACACGCAGCAACTCACACTGGAGAACAAGACCTGGCTGTTAAAAAAGCCTATCTGTCAGGGGCTGTGCAAGGTTTTTCCATTATGGAGTCGGCAACATGAGGCAAAGAATGATACCTTTTCAGTTAAACTTACTTCTTTGGGAGTAATACTGAAACAGTTTTGGTGTAAATTTGGACAATAAAGGTAAGCCATTTTCCAACCACCATGTCCTTCCTGAAAAGCCAACTCCTCCATGGTTCCACTGGAAGTTCTGCATGAGATTAAATTGTGACTAATAGCCTAAAGGGTACCAAAACTGATTGTATCAGACCCTGGAATAGTAAAATGCCAAGAATTTGAATTAAAAAGAGAAGAAACCGAAAGTCCTTGTTACTGTACTCTGGTGGAAGTTTTATTTTTGGACAACAGTGTTTACTGGAAAATATTTTTTTTAAAACAACTGCATGGGAGTGTGCCAATTTATGCAAGGAAAACAATATCCAGTGAATCCTTGTTCACTAGGAGAAGGGAGGAGAGTGACTGAGAGCACAAATCCCTAGGTATAGCTTACTGAGGTACCTGGTTTTCAAGATCACTTAAAGGTCTTGATCTCCTAAGAATGCTGAGTAGGGACTCTTTTCCAGAAATTGCCATTAGAGAGGGCAGGATGGGGTATGAGTTTCTGCCCCCTCCACCTGAGTTATACAAACCAAACCCTTCTTTCATTCAGTTCTATTGTTTTTAGTTGACACCTGCCAATACAGGGTTATGTACGTTTTTATTCCCCTCCCATACGTCAAAATACAGCTTCTCATAGACTTTGCTATGCCTTGCACCAGACTTTTCAAGAGCTGTAAGAGGGCTGTCGTGAAGCAGGCCCTCATGGACCTGTATGAACAGAGAAAATAAACACTGTGAGGTCTCAAAGTGTGCTCTGCACAAATTTCAAATGCTGCTGAAGCATGACACACTGAAGCCTGTTATTTAGCCGCAAGAAAGAAAAGGACCTTTTTTATTATATATTGGGCACCTATGCATGTTATTGAGTCTCTAAGAAATTACCAGTCTACCTACACACCGTGCACTGTGAAACTTGAGTCTCACCTATGATACTGTTAACGGAATGGTAGGGCTTCCCTGCCAGAATCGATCTTGCATTCTCTGCAAGGGCAACACTTGTTTTAAACTTGGCTTGTACCACTAACATGGCCAACATCATCACCTTCCTAACTCTTTATGGGTATATGCATTGGTTTTGCTTGTGACAAGAAAAAAAAAAAAAGCCTCGCACAGGAGGCTGTGCGTAAGTACAGGGGGTACACTGCAATTACTCACCATCATTATTTTGATACTTAGAGAATGAAAAACCTGCTTGTGAAACTGAAAGAAAACGGAGAGAGTCTGAAGGAATGCCCGGTCCAGGCTACCGTTTTGGAAACATTCAGCACGCTTCAAAAAAAGACTTAGGCTACTTGCAGACTCCTGCCAAGCACGTAACGCGCCAGCCCCGTTACCTCCGGCTCCTGCGAGCGTGAAATCCCTTCCCCGCGGCTCTCTTCTCTGCCCGACAGGCACCGAGTACTTCGAGTACGATGATTTTCCACTTTCCCCCTCCGGACCGGCGGAGACGGCCCTGCCCCTCACCACCCCCGGACCGGGTCTCGGGACCGAAAAAGGTCGTTTTCACCCCGCGCCAAGGGGACGCTGGCGGAGAGCGGGACACCGGGAGACCTCCGCCCCGGCGGAGCGGCGCGGGACGGCGCCTGGGGCATCTCCCCCCGGCCGCCCACAGCAGCCGCCCCACAACACGCCCCTTCCCTCGCACGCCCCCCGGGCCCCCGGGCCCCCGGCCCCCCCCGGGCTCACCGTCCCGCTATCGTCCACCCCCAGCAGATGTTCGTGGAGGATCTCCATGGGCGCGGAGCGGCTGGAGTGCACGAAGGTCCCCCTGAAGACGTGGGCGAGCGGCGGTCGCTGCGGGGAGCCCATGGCGGCGGCGGAGGCGGCGGGCGGGCCGGCGGCCGCTGGCGGCGATCGCTGAGCCGTGGCGGAGTCGGCCGGGAGCTGCCACCCAGCGGACTGCCGCCCCTCGGTGTCTCCCGGTGCCGGCGGAGCTTTTCAGAGCTCTCGCCAAATCCCCACCCCCCGGTGACTTTCCCTTCGGGGAGTGGTTTCGGCGGAGGGAGGGCGGCAGGCCGGAGGGCGGGAGGCGCCCGCGGGCGGGCGGGAGGAGCGCGGGGTGCACACCCCCCCCCGCTCCCCCGCCCCAAAGCGTCAGCCTCCCCCACCGCCTGACCCCCCTGCAGGGATGGGTCCTCGGCCGGGTGAGCGGCGCAGAAGCCTGGAGCGAAGCCCAGTGGGCTTTGGGGTCCCGGTTACTTCCCGGGAAGCGGCGAGAGACCCGACAAGGTGTCTGGCGTTACTCGGCGAGTGACTGGCAACCCACTTTTGCAACCAACCTGTAGGCTGTAACCACTTTAGGAAGTTTCATGCACAGGTTGGGTTTGTACGCTTGCTCTGCCACAAGCTGCCAGCGGCTTGGAACCTGTTGCTCTGTGCCTGGAGCGCTAGGAAACGGATTGGACATTCTGAAGTAGAATAGACCGAGTTTTAAAATACTACAAACTTTAAACATTCATTTTGAGGTGGCAGTTACGGCTTCGTTCCACCTCTTGTGTTGTACGCAGTGCTCCAGGATGAATCTCTCGGGCTGTCTCCTCAGTCCTTGGCCTGTGTACTGCACGTTAGTAGGGTGTAGGAGTAGAAACTAGATGCCAGCCGAGGTACCAGAACTACCAGAAGAAAGCAGCCAAGTGCCTCATTCAGCGGAGACGGTCTACAGAAAGAGCGAACGCAGCCTCAGGAAAACGAAAGGCAGAGAAAAACGAATTTTGTTAACCCAGAGGACCGCACTTCCAAGACCGTCTTCTGCTCCAACAACCTAGGTCAAAGTCCATCATGAAGACGTGCTCAGAGGATCGCTAGGGAGAATATTGGGGTAAGACTTCCCGGGGCCAGAATGATGTACTACGCCAAGGATAACACCACGAGCGTCCCCTGAATTTCCATTTGAAGGTACCTTTCTTCATCAGGTTGTCAAGTGATGAATGAACTGGGCACTAAGGGCATTGACACGGTCATTCTCAAAGCTGGGTTGCGAAATTTGTCACTTCATAGCTTACCATTAAAAGACCTTTGAGCTTCCCACTGTGCTGATGCTAATCAAATGTATAGCCGATGATCTTTCCTACAAGCTCTCTGGACCAATGGTGCGAGGAGAGAAAGAGAGAGTGGGAAAGCACAGAATGAATTTAATATTAGTCTGCTATGGGCACGGCACCAGCCTTTACCTTGCCTTCTTTGCGTGGGAATGCTTTAGGTTGCTGTGAAGGAAGTTTAAAAAAATAGTGGACTAACTGATGCCAACTGAATGATCTTACTTGGACTTTGCTATCAACTTAGTCAGGCCACGTGCGAAAGTGCCTCTTAGGCGCTGACATAGGTAATTTCTTGTGAGAGGTCCTGTAGTTGGAGAAGAATCCCAATGAGGTAGAATGGATTCTTTAAGACACGTGGCAGTTTTTTATTGTATTTCTAATCTCTTTGACATGAGAAGCTAGCAAACAAAACAAAACAGAACACAAATCGGTCTTGCAGGTTAATCTAGTTTGGAGAATAAACTGACATGAGAACCCTTCATGCAATTCAGTTTGCTTACAACACTGTAATACTTCCTGCTTCCTTGAACAGGAGAGTCATAAAGGTTAAAAAATAGCACCAAAAGCCTTTTAAATTTGCACTTGCAAAAGCCCTCTTACAAAGGTGTTTCTCAGGGTGATACTGCTGTGTTTATTAAGGCTGCGGCTGAAATGAACTGTATTCCAAGCTGTGACCCCAGGCGAGGAAAATTGTCTTTTGCCGTATGAAGGAAAAGGAGTGAGAGATGGGCTGGTTCTGCCACTGAATAACAAAAGGTAGAGGGAGTAGAGCTGAGAAATGGGGTGAACGGAGACCAAGCCCTGCAGAGGTGCGTTCACTTGCTCCTCCTGTGAACAGAGGAGTGGAAAGCACTTTCCCCAGCAATAGCTACTACTCCGTACAACCTGCCTCTGCCCTCGTGGCAGCAGCTAGCCTGATTTTCTCAGTGTTTTGGGTCTGTGTGGTGGGGTTTTGTTAGCAGGGGAGTGGCTGCAGGGGTGGCTCCTGTGAGAAGCTGCTAGAAGGTTCCCTGCTCCAAGTCGGACCCACCGCTGGCCCAGGCGGAGCCCATCAGTGACAGTGGTAGCACCTCTGGGAGAACAGATTTGAGAAGGGGAACCTGCAGTGAGTAGGGGGATCGGAATGTGAGAGGAACCCCTCTGCAGACACCGAGGTCAGTGAGGAAGGAGGGGAGGAGGAGCGCCAGCAGAGGGGCTGCCCCTGCAGCCCGTGGTGGGACGGCAGGCTGTCCGCCCCCGGCCCATGGAGGGGAGCGGGGGAGCAGGTGCCCACCTGCAGCCCGGGGAGGACCCCATGCCAGAGCAGGGGGATGCCCCTGGCCGTGACTCCGTGGGAAAGCCTGAGCTGGAGCAGTCTGTGCCTGAAGGACTGCAGCCCACGGAAGGGACCCACACTGGAGAAGTTTGTGAAGAACTGCAGCCCATGGGAAGGACTCAATGTTGGAAAAGTTTGTGGAGAACTGTCTCCTGTTGGAGGCACCCCACGGTGGAGCAGGGGAAGAGCGTGATGAGTCCCGCCCCTGAAGAGGAAGTGGCAGAGATAACATGTGATGAACTGACCCCAACCCCCATTCCCTTTCCCCCTGCGCTGCCGGGGGGAGGAGATAGAGAGAACCGGGAGTGGACTTGTGCCAGGAAGGAGGGAGGGGTGGGGGGAAGGTGTTCTAAGGTTTGGTTTCACTTCTCAATATCCTTGGTTTTATTTGATTGCTTGTAAATTAAATTGATTTTGTTTTTTCCCCAAGTTGAGTCTGGTTTTTTTGCCCATGACCGTAAGTGGTGAGTGATCCCTCCCAGTCCTTGTGTCGACCCACGAGCTTTTCTTTGTATTTTCTGCTCTCTATCTCACCCGGGAGAAGGACTAAGGAAGCAGCCTTGTGGTGTTTTGTTACTGGCTGGGCTTAAACCACGACACCAAGGTAGCTCAGTCCCACTGTATGCTGTCCTCTCCAGCATGTTGCCCTCAGTACCTGTGTGCTTCACTTAAATCAGACTACACACAGATTCTGGCTTCAAATCCTGAGCTCTTGTGCTGGCTGCTACACAGACACACGTACACTACTGTCCAAAGTAATATTCAGCAGAGCTCACTGTTCCTGAGAAACCTTTTTGTTGCATTTGATGGGGATGTGAGCTGCTCCTGAGAATCTTAGACTGCTTCAGCCCTGGTTTGCCATTAAAAATCTCAGGGGTTTCCTCCAGGTACCTTACATAAAGGGTGATACTTAGTCCAGTGATTTTAGTGAGATTTAATCCAGCCAGTATTTATGCATGAGAAGAAAATCAAAACCACAGTTTCTTCCTTCTGACAGTTTCTTCCTTTAGCACTTTAAGGGAGAAATCTCAATAACAAACACTGTTAATGATAAATTTATTGCCATAAGTGGGTTCCAAACACTCTGAAGTTGTATAATTTCACTGTTAAAAGAACTAGAGGTCTCTTCTGCTTTTTCCAGCTGTCATGTGGGAGAGCATGGGAGCCCGTGAAGAGGGCTGGTGGAAGAATGGTTAACACCCTTCCCTCCTCCCAGACATTTTTTTGGTTATCAGTTTGCACCAGTTACACATGCATGCTCTAGATATTGTCATGGCTCAAGATGAGACCTTGGCCAGCTATGAAAAATGGAGTCCTTCTTCCAAGATATTATAAGAGGATTGCACTGATGTACATTTAATTTTGCTGGGATATGCTGGGCTAGGCACTTTACCTCCTTGGATAGAAATTTAATGCTCTGTTGTGACTGTTACATACTAATTAACTTAAAGAGTGAATGAACTAACTTTCTCTTTTTTGCCAATTGAGGGTCTGGAGATAGAGATTTAGCTTCTTACAAATTACGTAATGTTTTGTTTGAATAGCATTTTAAAATAAATCATAGCTCTAGAAACTCCTTGAAATCATCATACCTGTATTAACACATTTACATTAAAGTACATAATCACTGTACTTTGATCTACTGCTGTTACAAAAAAAAAGTCTGTCTCACGTTCAGTAGCTTTTCAGACTCTCTTTGTCTTGTAAATCATTGTCTCCCAGTCAATTACAGAAATTAGTCTTTAGGCTGAGTCCTGAAGCCAAACAACTTCAGGACTAGAAGAATATCAGTCAGTGTACTTCTAGGAGCACAGGGACAGATTTTAGCAGGATTGGAGTGTCTTCATTCTCATTAATGCTGTCACTTTCTGATCTTTTTTCACGTGGTACACTATACAAAGAAAGTATTCAATGCCTTGTTTCAAAGTTTCAGAGCACCTAAGCTGATCCTGCGACATCTGAGAAATACAAGAAAAAGGAACTTGTTTCTCCCCCGTGCTTTCAAAAAATAGTTGATGGGGTACATGCCACCAAACAGAAGCTCCTATTGTCAGGACTCTGCTGAGGTAAGTCCCTGTGGAGCCTGAGCATCAGAGTACAGTAATTATTTTTCTGATATAGAAATGAATGTTCTTATTGCATTTTATGGTCAAAATGTACCTTGTATATAATTTGTAACATAGCAACTACGTCAATGGAGAGAAAAAATATTTATCCGCTATTGAGTGATTTTTGTCTGTGAAAGAAAGGCCTGAGTATGCAGCAAATACTTGGTATTATTCAGAAAAGAAAGTGAAGTATGATAATATCTACTCTCAAGTGTGAAATTAAGTTGAGAGCTAGGGTTAATGCAGCACAGGCTACTTCAAGAACCGCATTTTCCCTGAGGCATTTATATCATCAACATCTGTTTACAATACTTTATTTTTCCAAGTCCATCTAAATCTGAAAATTACCCCATCCAAAAAGACTAAGAAGTAGTGACCATACATACAAGCTCCATTTAATTTACCATCATGGGCATTCACTCTGCAGGTCCCAGACAGAGCGTTCAGCCTTTGATTCCCAAGTCTACAAAGGCTTGGGGAGACAAGGCTCAGACACCTCCAAGGGAAGGTGGAGTTACCTTCTGACGCTTTCCACCTCCAAAAGGGGCCAGTACTGGCACGGTACTGTCATAAAATATCCTATCGTTAAAATTTAAAGATAATACGTTCTTGTTCACTGGTATGTAATTACCTGAAGAACAGATTGGCTGATGTTAGTTTTAACACTGATAAAGATTTTCTGTTTTCCTGCCAAGGCTTGTCCCTAACAGGAATTGTAGTAACTAAGCCAGAGAAGTTCTTAAGAAGATCCAGGTAATACTACACAAGTATCAGAAAAACTCATCTCTCACTAGAAGTGCAAGCATGAATGGGTGAAACATGCCAAAAGATTTTGTTGGCAAACTTGTTTTCAGTTTCCACAAGACACAGAGGATGAATCAATACGCGTGCTAGACTTCAACTCTGATCGTGCTTGGAGAGAATAGAACAGAACTTGAGTGTCTGCTGTTGTTAACAGAGGTTTATGGGGAACAATTGGACCAGGACTTGGTGTAGTTGCCTGAGCCCTTTCACTGAGAAAACTTTATCTGTGAAATTACATTACATGGTGAATGCAACACGTAATAGAATGAGATCAGCTGATTTCTAGTCATGGCATCATCATAAACCACTCTACTTAACCGTTTTAAAAAACTGGCTTGCTAGTCTCATTTTCATGCTCAAAATCCGTAGAACCAAATAATATACTTCAAAATATTGTCAGTGACTAGACATTTATCTAACTTTGCATTACTAGCAGAAGATAAAACCATTAAGATGTGTAGGCAAAAGTAGTCACAAGGAATTGAAGTTACTATTGATTTCCTCTGTAATGCTGTCCACACATGAACACTATTCCTGCTTTAAAGAGGAGCAAGTGACTGCTTTTTCCTTCTCTAGCCTTGCCTGGCAGTGGTGACTGATAATCCTGATGAGCTCAGTTGTCCAATGTGCTTCCACTTATGCTGGAATTAATTTTCTTCTCCAGTGATTTGTGAACTCTGAACCATGATGAGTAACCTAACTTACAAACATAATTAATAATGCATGCATCCAAACCTACTCCTGTAAAAAAAGCTTAATAATTGCAATGTGTTAACCAAGGGTTGCATTTCTAAACTGTACGAAGGACTTCTTCATGTGTGCTAGTGTTCAGTCAGGTAGTAAAATCATCATGAAAGGTTTTGTGATCAGGTTGGAGGAAGTCTATTAGAAATATAAAACTAATATCACAGTATTATTATTTCATCACTTTATTCCAGAAGATATTAAAACATACATATATACTGTGAGAATTAAAAAAAAATTCAAACACTTATTGAATTCCAGTAGTAATAGTGGTGTGTGTAAACTGAATTAACTAACTTTTTTATTCACAGATACATAGTTTTATGTATTACAAGCTCTGGAATTGAAAAGGAATTTATTTCTATGACCTGTTGACAGAAAGTTTCCTCTTTCCATCCAAACCAGTGTTTCTAAGCCATCTAAAAATGGCAGTCTCTTATTTGAGGTATACCACATTTCCAACTTCCCAATAGTTCCTCTTAGAGAAAAAGAGGGAGAAGGAAGGAGGGAAGGAGGAAGGGGAGGAAGAAAGGAAGGAACTTATCGATGATAACTATTATGTAGATGTGCATGTCAGTATTATTTACCCAGGTTCAATCTGAGAAGTTGATAAAAGCCCCCTTACACCGCCAAAAGGCAAATACATACAATGAGTGGGAAAAAGTGGAATTTTGTCACATAAAGGTTGATCAAAATATTCATTGTTTCCCAAACACTTCACAACCTCACCCCTTTCCTAACAGGCTTTTATGGAATGCTGCCTACTGCCTAAGAAGTCCTATAGTACTGGTCAGTGTCCTCTGTGAGGACCACATGGACATGTCAAAAAATATGATTTCCTAAGGCTGCAAAAGAACAGATGTTGATGGGCCTTAATCTTTCCTGTATCTGTTTCCTTAGTCCTAGGTTTTGTCTATGTTTCGCTTGTGTTTTCCAGAGGGTTTTCAGTAGTGCAAATCTTTCTCATAAAATTACTGTTTTATCTTGCTTGCTGATTCTCAAGCGCTCTTATAACTTCAAAGTACTACATGTGTGTGCCATATTGGCATCCAATAAATGTGTTTATGCTAGCCATTTACTGTGCTGGACATGCAAATTTCCTTGACAGGATTTTGGGGGTGGGGGCAGGGGGTGGGGTGGGGGGCAGATTTGTCTTGTGTCTACATTTAGAGTCATGCAGTGTCCACCTGTGTGCACCACTTGTGTGCTTGGCATGGTTTCCCTCTTGGTTGGAGGGAACCCATGATGACATTGCATGCAGGAAGCCACATAGAGGTCCCCACCTGCAATGTGTCTGCAAGGTTCTTCAGTAGTTTGCTCTTTCCACATGCACACGTTTCTGTTAGTAAAGACTAGGCAGTCTGGTTAAACCACAACAGATGTTTCTACAGAAATCTGGTTTCACTTATCAGCTATAGACACATTCGTCTGGGAATCACTTATTAGGTGTGAGCACATGGTGCGTACGAAAGACCAGCAACTAGCATGAGCTCTCTTGCTGGTAAACACAATGTGGGTATGTAATTCTAGAACCACAACAGATAGCATCAAATCAAACCCTCATGCCTTTGAATCACACCAGTAAGTAAGGTGAGATCCTTAAGCCATTAAGGACAGTGTCGCACACAACGTCCTTGTCACTAAATTAGAGAGATACGTGTTTGATGGATGGACTATTGGATGGGTAAGGAACTGGCTGGATGACTGTATCCAAAGAGTTACAGTCAATGCCTCAATGTCTAAATAGAGTGTAACAAGTGGTGTCCCTCAGGGGTCTGTACTGGGACCGGTACTCTTCAGTATCTTTATTAATGACATAAACAGCGGGATTGAGTGCATCCTCAGCAAGTTTGCGGATGGCACCAAGCTGAGTGGTGCAGTGGATATGCTTGAGGGAAGGGATGCTGGCCAGAGGGACAGGTTTGAGGAGTGAGCCAATATGACCCTCATGAAGTTCAAAAAAGCCAAGTGCAAGGTCCTGCACCTGGGTCAGGGCAATCACCAGTGTCAGTAGAGGCTGAGTGATGAATGGATTGAGAGCAGCCCTGCAGAGAAGGATGTGGAGATACTGGTAGATGAAAAATTAGACAGGAATCAGCAATGTGCACTTGCAGCCCTGAAAGCCAATTGTATGCTGGGGTCCATAAAAATAATTGTAGCCAGCAGGTTGAGAGAAGTGATTCTCCCCCTCTACTCTGCTCTCATGAGACCCCACCTGGAGTATTGCATCCAGTTCTGGAGTCCCCAGTAGAAGAAAGACATTGACCTGCTTGAGCGGGTCCAGAGGAGGGCCATGAAAATGATCAGAGGGCTGGAACACCTCTCCCATGAAGAAAGACTGAGAGAGTTGGGGTTGTTCAGCCTGGAGAAGAAAAGGCTCCAAGGGAGACTTTATTGTGGCCTTTCAATATATATTCTTTCTTATACATACCTTATATAATTATTTCTTCGAGAAAGACTTTTACCAGGGTCTTTAGTGACAGGACAAGGGGTAACAGTTAAACTGAAAGAGGGTGGATTGAGACTGGACATAAGAAAGAAATTATTTACTGGAAGGGTGATAAGACACTGGGACAGGTTGACCAGAGAAGTTGTTGATGTCCCATCCCTGGAAGTGTTCAAGGTCAGGTTGGACGGGGCTTTGAGCAACCTGATCTAGTGGAAGATGTCCCTGCCCATGGCAGAGGGGTTGGACTAGATGAGCTTTAAAGGTCCAAAAAACCCAGACCATTCTGTGATTCTAAGTATCCGCCTGCTTCTGAAGATACCAGTCTATTTTTTTTCCCAAAGTTAATAACAGTGTTCACGATTTTATAGTGTGCTATTTCTCTTGAATCTGAAGTTGACATCTGGGAAACACAGTCACACACCCCATGCCGTTATTGACACCTCCAGAAGGGAATCCTGACAGAATTCACAAAAGCATCATAGGGCTTCTCCCAAAACCAATGCCAAGGCAAACTTGTTCTGCTGGAAATGCACCTGCAAAAGCTGTGCAGAAACTGTACTGACTGGAGCATTATGAACACATACACAGACAGCATACTGCCACAAAGCAGAAAACCCTGACATGGAGACATGTAGAGGCCATGTATTAATGGTAAGAGGCATTGGATCAGTTCTCCTTTTTAGGCAAGTGTTGTCCAACAACATTGTTTCATCATGCTTGTCATTCCTTATTTCTTCATCTTAATTTATTGACTAGCATCGTAACTAACAGCTCTTTTTCCATTCTGTTTTTTATATGACTCCTATTTATGCTGCAGTCTTTCTGCTGCTTATGAATACTATCAGATTCAGGTTTGTTTTCAGATGTATTTGTTGTCTTGCAGCAGTCGAGGATTGCTGTGGTTTGTACAATATTTTCTTCAGACTTCCTTAAAACTTTGAGTAGAATTCCCTATTTTTTGTTAATGTGCTTTTCAATTTTTCACATTAGTGATAGTTAGAGATTTCCTTTTTGTTTCAGTTTTAAGCTTAAACACTATACTTGAGGTTGTTAAACTGGGTTGTGTTCCATGGCTGTTCCCTTCAACCATACACACAGCTAAATTTATATAAAGAAGGCACAACTGTGATCCTGTAGTCTGATCATCTATGTAATATGCACCATTGGCAATGCCTGAGGTTATGCATATTTGAGTATATCTCTAGGAAGTTGTTGATACATAATTTGCCAGTAATGGAGAATTCATTATGGCCTTTAATAAGATATGCCAAATTATTTTTATTGATAATGATCTTTCCTGGAAAAAAGGAAGAAAGGCACCTTATTTATAATTTGAATTTGTTTACCTTGGATTTCCAGACACAATATTTTTATATTGAGTTGAAAAACCCCTTATGAAAGCTGCACTTTCATTGAGATCAAGCAGAACCCTTCACTCTCCCTTTGACAAGCTAAATAGGTTGTGCTTTTTGTCTTACAATGTATAGCTTGTTTTCCCAGCCTTAAATGTTCCTTATGGCTCTTTTCTGGATCCTGTCTAATTTTATTGTCTTTCATGGACATTGAGAACTGGACGTGATATGCCAGAAGCAATCACACTAATGCCAAATGCAGAGGTTATGTAATATCCCTATTTATACATCTGAAACCAGCATATTTGCCATTTTGCTTGTGCTGCTGCACTGAGAAGTCATATTTGCTTGATTATCGATCACAGTCAATCCTATGGCACAGTTAGCTGCCGGATAAATACACCCTACATTCTTTATTCCTAAGCATACACCTTATATTCTTTTTTGTTGAAATATGTACTATTTGTTTGAGACAAGGCAGTTAAGCTGTCCAGATCCTGGAACTGGATTCTCTATTATTTACTACTCTCCCTACCTCCATGTCTTTTGCAAATTTTACCAATGACAATTTTGTATTTTCTTCCAAATGGCTGGTAAACATAGTGTAGAGCCAAGCAGTGGTGTCTGCACAGTTCTAGTAGACACACCGTAATGTACTTCCACATTTATAGTATGCCTAGAGATCTGTCTGCTTTCTCATATGAGTTGGTGGGGTGGTCAACAGCAGACTGTGTATGGTATCCTGTCTTGTGTTTTATCTGATAAAATAGATTTGCTAAACATTCAGTGTGAATTTTTTTCTGAATTTTCAATATTTTGAAAACTGAATTGCCTTTTTTTTTTTTAATTTTTTTTATTTTATCACTTCACTATAGCAGAAAATTCTTGTTTTCAAAAAGGAAAAAAAGCAATCAAAACCACTGGGGTAATTGCTTTGTGTGCTTTTTTTTTTCAACACTTCTTTCAATGCTTGTGGAAAAGAGCAGTGGGATCTCCACTCCAAAGCATCTGCGTGCATCAGCTGGCACACATTAGTAAATGTCAGCTCTGAAATGCTTTCAGAATCAGTTAAAAAACATATGAAGCAACCTGTCAAGCTGTCACAGATGAGGCAGATTGAATGGCAACCCATCAAGGATCTGGGTACTGGGGTTTGTTTAAGAGCGAATGAGATTAAGACTTCTTCACGCACTCACTCCCTCACTTCCCCCAGCATTAGGCTCCCAAGCTGTCAACCTCGGTCCCCAGCAGGGAGGTCACTGCCGATCCAGTACGGTTGGGCAGAAAGTCATGTAGGCTCCTGCTGTGCTGCTGCTGGCAGTTACCTCCTTAGGTGTCACTGGCTAAGGATGCTGGGCATCCCCCGGCACTCACCTCCACTCAGCTCTCTGATCTCCAGGATCTTCCCCCAATTCCAGGATGTTTCCTTCAGTCAGGATCTTCACCTGCTCTTTTCCAGGCCCTGGCTTTCCCAACCTGAATAGTCTGTGTGCAGAAGCAGGATGTGTAATCAGCCTCTTAAGTGGTCTCATGTCCCTTCATCAATTGGAGCATTCAGGCCGTGCCACCTGTGTTTAGACCAGGTGTTATCAACATTTACAACTGTCCCTCATGCCAGTTGCAACTAGCAAGTAGCAGGCTTCTGCTTGGGAGTGTAAAGTTGAGTTTTGGACACCTACTTGCATACACACATGCATCTAATTATCTGCTGCCAGCTAGCATTCACAGCTAAGCTATTTTTTCATCCATGGCACAAGCAAGATTGTTTTTGTGATTCAGAAGTACTGTCATGACTCATAGGCCCTTTTGATATGCAAGTACAAGGCTTTAAATAGTACACTGTGACAGAAAGACAGAGCAGGCAAAGTGGCTTGTCTCCTTTGAGAATCTTGGTCCCTGGTAAGTCACACTCATTCACTTTAAGTGTTAAACTGCTGTATTTTTGTAGTTTTTTGGATTAGCTACAACAAAGAGAAAAAAATCTAAGCCTTTTTAAGAGGCAGTTAGTTTATGCAAATCAAATGGGCTCCTGTTTCTCAGTTCTCCACACAGTCAAGAGCTACAGAAAACAGCCAAGGCACCTGCAACGGATTCTCAGTGAGTCCTTCATCGTCTGGGGGAAGAGCAGCTTTGTCGTACCGCCTTGTCAGTGCAAGAGAAATGAATGTCTGGAATACAGGCAAGTACCAGCCAAAAGTACTGTTTCTGCTCCGGCTGTCTTATTTGAAAATGAGGACTTCTACTCTTTGACTCTACAGCCACAGTAGTTTTGATGTGTCCCTACCCTGCAGCTCCCAAGGCAGACACCAGCAGAAAGACCTGCTGGGCTGAGGGAGAAGAAAAGAAACTCCCATACATTCCCAGGAGAAGTTCTGTAACTCCCACAGTATCAGCACTAATTTCTAGTTTTGTTCTTAAAATGGATGTTAGAGAAAATACTTCACTCTACTTTTTGCTTTTTAACTGTTTTTTTCGAGATATTTAGGTAAAACATCAGCTGCTAAAAAGCGAGAGTGAGACAAAGAGCTCATAGCTGTTTTGCAGCAACTATATGCCTCCCAAGAAGCCTCCCAAGGGCACATACATGACATCACAGGTCATGTATGTGTATCATTCTTCAGTGGAGACTCTGGTAGATGGATTCCAGGATAAAGTCAGAGAGATTTCAAAGCTATAATGTAACTGGACTCCGGTATTGCAGCAATGGTTCACGAGAAGGAGAACCGTCTTCACCATGTGGAAGTGGATTGCCAATATCCAGGGAGAATCCCAAGTAGCTACTGATAACTAGTTAGTGGTCTGGGATCAAGAGATGTGTGGTAAATTCTGGTTTTCTAGGCAACACATAGTATGTTTCAGAGGCATTTGCACAGCATAGCCAGTGTGCCAGGGGACACTGAGAGACTAAAGAAGTTAGCTGTGTTTGGACTATTCCAGAGCCATGTGCTAGCAAACCCTAGAGCACTTTAAACAGGAATTACTATGCTCCAGTAATGCCAGATCTGGTGTGTCACACCAGAGGAATCATGCAGAAATGTAAAATAGTTTCATGAGCCTCTCAGCTACCCCTGTTGATCACTCCATACAAGTGGTGGTCCTCCCCAGACTCTGACCTCAAAGTATGCTTTATTGTTGCGGAAGTTAGGTCCTATGTACATTTGGGAATCTTGAAGCATGCTGGAGCTGGCTGATCTGAAATAATGAGTAATGATTTTGAAATGATTACTGTTATACCTCCTGATTTTACCTTAGCTATGTAACTGCAAAATTGATTTTTTAAAATGTATTCACTTTTAATGAAGGTTGACCTGCACGGGGAGCCTAATTTGCATCATTGACTGCACAGCTGAACAGTGAAGTTGGAACCGAAAAAGCCAGGCTACATTGCCACAGGCAAACTACAAAAGAAGTGGTCAGTTGAGGATGTTTTTAATCACAAAACAAAACTGGGTGTTACATTTGTCTGTACTTTTGGCAGTAAAATAGAGTAGAAATACACGATTTTGTGTGTATTAAACCTTTCTTTTATTACTAATAGGGACCCATTTATTTCTCCAGAGAGAAGATTCATAAGGAATGTTTATATTGTGAAACAACCTTGTACAGTGAAGAAGTTAACCAGAAAAGCCACCTTGTACTTCACTTTCTAGGCAACTTAATTGAACTAGTTTTGAGATTGAGCAGATAGATACCTTTTCTAATAACCTGTAATGGTTAAAGATTAAGCAACTGATTAGCTGAAGATTATGTTAACACTAACAGCAACCTCAGTTCACATGCCTTAAACAAAAATAGCAACACCCACCAGTATTCGTTAACTCCTCACCAATGAATACTTTCATTCACTTCCCACATGCAGCCACCCACTCTTTTCATAACTCATTCCTTTAAATCATGCTCAGATGCACCAGATTAAATACAGTCTTGAGGTTTTTTAAGAGTGATAACACATTATATACTTTCACAGTGAAAGTGTGTCTGCTAACAAAATATACAGTTTCACAGGGGGTGTAGCCAAGCTTGCACATGCAAGTCTAATTAGTGCTTTTGGGCCTGTTTTTTTCCCTATTTTCTGATTTAAACTTCTGAAATTATAGTTTTCACTTAGCAACAATTCTTTTTCTTGTCCCTGCCCAATCTCCACTGAGTGCTTGCTTTCGCCTCCAAAAAAGAGAGAGTTTTAATAGCTTTCTGCTTAACAGACTGCCAACTGAAGTATAAAAAGTTACAGAGAGGTGGTTTCAGTGTGGAGGATGTGAAACAGCTTACTATACTAGCCCTGTGACTCCTGTCACTAAAGTATTTTGTTAAAGGACTTATGAGGTTTCTACGTAAAAACTTGAAAGTTTAGTTTTACCTCAGCAAGTGAGTTCAAGGACTGTGTAGGGAGACAAAACTGAGGTCACCCTGCCCCTTATGATGGAGTGGCCTCCGCAATTAGTTGTTCTTTCAGCTAGTTCTTTCAGCTAATAAGTTGTTCTTTCATAATCACTGTTCCCTTGGACTCAAAAGCTACAGCAGCTTCTTCCATGTCAAAATCTGGCTTCAGATCACATGCCTGTTCCCTAAGCCATTTCCAGGCCTTAATTACAACACTCTGTGGTTGGATGAAATTTAGATTAAGAATCTGGGTTTTCAGTAACTTGAGGGCAAGAAGGGAAGGGAGAAGAGAAAAAGCTCTTCACTTCTTTCACATCCAAGCTAAATGCTTCATTTCCCACTCGAAGTTCCATCTCACTTCTACAGATGCTGTCCTAGTTTCGGCTGGGATGGAGTTAATTTGCTTCCTAGTAGCTTGTATGGCGTTCTGCTTTGGGTTCAGTATGAGAAGAACATGGATGTTGATAAAACATGGATGTGTTCAGTTGTTGCTAAGTAGTGTTTAGACTAAGTGAAGGATTTTTCAGCTTCTCATGCCCAGCCAGCAAGAAGGCTGGAGGGGCACAAGAAGTTGGTATGGGACACAGCCAGGACAGCTGACCCAAACTGGCCAAAGGGATATTCCATACCATGTGACGTCATGGCCAGTATATAAACTGGGGGGAGTTGGGCAGGGAGGGATCGCTGCTTGGGAACAAACTGGGCATTGGTCAGCAGCTGGTGAGCAACTGCATTGTGCATCACTTGTTTTGTATATTCCAATCCTTTTATTATTATTATTGTCATTTTATTGCTGTTATTACTATCATTATTAGCTTCTTCCTTTCTGTTCTACTAAGCTGTTCTTATCTTAACCCACAAGTTTTACTTTTTTTCCGATTCTCTCCCCCATCCCACTGGGTGGGGGGGAAGTGAGTGAGCAGCTGCATGGTGCTTAGTTGCTGGCTGGGGTTAAACCATGACAGATGCATAGGTAGATATTTGAGCAACTGACTGATTTTATATTTGAAAGACAGTGCTTGAGAGATTAGGGACTGCTTTCTGCATTAGGAAATCTCGCTAGAATTACTGAGTATGTCATGTGTGTTTCCATACCATTCTTCTACTTCACACTAACATAATTTTTGGTGTGTTTTTTATTTAGCTAGCTATTTGGGAGGTATGATTAAATTTTAATTTCAGTTCTTAATAATGGGGAATGTTAGTCCTTCTCTTATATCAGTTCATAAAAAGAGATAATTTTCATGGCTATACTGAATTTTCCTTCCAACGACCCTCAGTGTTGCATATATACTAGACTGACACTCACAGGCCACCTTGCCTCATAGATCGGTGCTTAATGGAGCTGAGCTGACTCCCACCAGTTGAAAACGAGGCCTTGTATTTCCAATCAATCATCCTGAAGACTCACCGAACACTAAAGGATGCACATATATTCAAGAATCTAAAATATCATTTTAGTTCTTTCCTTTTGGATCTTTGTCTTCCTTAACAAACCAATGTGTTTTATTGAATCATGATGTTGCAGCTTTTATTCAATATAAAGAAATAATGGGAAAGCACTTTGCCTTTTACTGTCTGTAACTATATGGAAATGAGAGTGGCTAGTGCTGCTACTAGGATGGCACATATTGACTATTCCATAGAATGATCATTCATTGTATCCAGGGAAACTCAGTAGAAAGTAGCAAAAGAGACATTCTGCATAATATGAACCCTAAGCGTTCATACATTATGCAAGTATTTCATCAGCCTACATAACACTGCCTGCATACAAAAGTATAAAAAGCAGCAAAAAGTAAAAGAACCTTTCTGTTGAATAAAAAAAAGAGTCAGGTGATCTTCTGTGTAGTCTTGGGAGTTACAAGAAGTTAGCATTGCTTCATACTTTCCAACCATCTAACCTCTAATAAGAGTAAGCATTTCACAGCAGAAGTAAACATTATATAGCTCCATTTGTGTTTACTTCAGTAGAACTCCTTGTTTATTTCTGCACAATGTAAATTCCTCAGATTAAGAGTTTTACTGAGAATCTTTCTCCTGCAGCAACAAATACAATCGAGGAGAGATGCTATAAGGCAATAAAAGCATTTGGTACTGGCATGAAATCATCTCAGTGCAGTGTTCGCTGGTGCTCAGGCAGTCACCATTTCAATGGAGCCATGACTAGTTAATCCCAATGGCTTAGTCTTCTCTCCTTCCCATTTTTAATAGTATTGATTGCTTCAATCAAAGATCATGACTTCAAGAGAGACAGCTCCAGAACCTGCTCTTTTCATTAGTGTCAGCTGTACTGAGGACTGCAGGCAGAAGAGCTCCAGGACTCTTGCTGCAAAGAAGGCACAAAATAGGGGTGAACATTGATATTTCACCAAATGAAGGGCTTCTCTCCTTGCATCAGAGCCCATACGAACCAACCTCTCCTACACCACTGTTTTTGAGCTGTTCACCTGCTGAATTACTTTGAAAAGCTGAGCTGACTCTGCTGTGTGTTTGCAAGGCTGGCTTAGGCATATGTTGGTAACTGGTTAAGCCAGTAGGACTCGATACATGAAAGTTATGACCCTTTCAATCACTGCTCCCACCAAGGCACATTTCAATTATTGCACTGTGTTTGAAGTAGCACAATTCATGTCATTATTAAGGAACAGACAGAGGGATTAACTCATAAAGTTAGGAACCTTGTCATACTGCACAGTCAATGAAAAATTGCAGTTAAGTGCTTAAAGACAGATACTTGCCATTGTCTGTTACATCCTAGGGTAGCTTTGTACTTATTTTAAACTGGAAACAGTAAGCTTCTTCCTAATATATCTACAGTTAACATCATCCCAGGCTAAATTCTGTAATCATTTAAAGATTTATTATATTTATGGTAATATAGCAGCAGGAAGGACCTCCTCAGCCACTGAGATCAGCCATCTGATAACACCTCACAAAGTCCCATAAATCAATGCAATATCAATTTGCATCTTAAAGCTAGCCGGGATTTCTGTCCTGGCTCTTGTGAGGTGGTAGCTGTTCCAGACTCTCTTTTCTGTAATGGAAAGGATTTGTCTAGCCTAAATGTATTTATGGGTATCTCATAGGTCAGATGAGAAAGGTCTCTTAGTTTATGGATGAAGTAAAATACAGATAAAAATATATTCTTTCCATGCACCAGCAGGTTTGGAAGCAGACTGATTCCTGTTAAGGGTCAGTTATGATTTAGGGTTTTTTTCTGTTTGTGCAACACTAAAACTGTAGTTAGGTGTCCCAGCTATTATTACTGCTTGCTTTCTACAGGTTTCCAAATTTAAACATTTCTATCAAAACTCACACATTTTTTATTTGCTTTAATTTTTATGAAGGGAACAGTAACAGAGATCTGAATGCTTCCAAAACATGGTATCAGGATACAGAGACTCTGTAATTCTAGGCTTTTAATAGCATGTATTACTCCCTGAAGGAAGCATGGTGTAGGAAGGGTTTTTTGGCCTCAGCCTCCATGATTATGGATGCCATATACTGTCAGCACTTGAGAGGCTACAGTCAAGGGCAGACTAGGGGAGCTTTCATTGCTACTGGTCCTGTGGTGAAGAAATAGATTCATGAACTGTAAAATAACCATGGCAGCTCAGTACTGCCTATGTGTGTGGTGTATTTATTCATCTTAGCTTTTGTTCGTAGGCAATATGTGTTTTCCTAAAGCTTTATTAAATAAATGACTTCTATGTGCTGGAAGAAAACATATTTCACTATTTTTTTCTAAGTTTGCTGTTTACTGAAGCACTAAGAGGCTAGATGAAAGCAGATAAGGCTTGTAAGGATGAAAAGGGCAGCATAATTTCAGATCATGCATTCAGAGACTGCACTAAGTCTGTTTTATGCTGCTGCCCTCAGAGGCACAGTGCTGTGGCTGCAGATGTGCGATGGGCTTTCCATCTGTTTTATCCTTCTGGTTTGTTCAGGGGCCAAAGGCACATAACCAGGTTCTACTTTTATTTGTTTAACAGCCAAAACAAAAAATAGTTACAGCTGCTAACATAATAAACAAACATAGATGCAGAGTGGACATAAAGGCATTTTGTTTGACCAGCAGTGTGTGTCCCCATGACACTGATGACTGAATAAAAGCTGAGATTAACTAGTCAGATTTAAATAAATAGTTCTCACAAGGACATATAAATAATCCCCTAAGGAAATGTTACCAAAGCTCCCAAAAGATTTCCATTTTCTGCATATGCACAAATCCATCATTTCAGATTCAGGCAGTTCAAACAGAGGTTGTGGTCTGAAGAGCTGCTCAGTGGTCTGGCTTTGCAGTTTATAGCTTTCAGGTTCAAGGCAGCAATGCCCTTCTTTCAATAGGTAGCAGTGGTTATCAGTCCATAACAAACTCTTTCATGGTTTATTCTTATTTATACATCACACTAACCAGAAGCTTGAACGAGAAATGGGGAAGGGGCTGAGAAAGTACATAATGGACAGAATGGAGTTGAAATCCCCTTTATAAATGTAGTGGCTGTGCCCATGTTAATCAGTAGAGACAATCTCATCCCATGGTGCTTCTGCTGAGTAGACTCCCATCCTGCTCCAAGTACCAGGATCTCCAGAGTGGTCTAAGGCTCATACCTCCTGAGGAACAGTTGTGCACAGCACATCTGCAGTGTAAGCCCATTGTCAAAATCTGCCCCAGCTGTGGTTGCAATGATAGCCCAGTTTTGTAAATACTCAGCAGGCAGTCTATCTTTTCCTGAAATAAAGCAGCTCAGTCTGCTGCACCAGCCTTGAAGTTATTATGCCTGGCCCCCTCAGATGTAGGATGATGCCTTTAGCACTGCTGTTTGCTTTGGCTGACCTGTGCCTGTGCTCCTTTCGATCAAAGCATCAACCGTGTCTTTTGCCAATTCCAAGCTGAACATGGATACCTGACTTTCTTCTCAGATATTTTTTAACTGCTGTGTTGGTCATTGAAACTGAAGATGAAAACAGAGGACATACAGAAGAATGGTGAAAAAGTAGGCAACTCTTACTTGCAGGACTGGGTACTTTTGCTCCTGTGGGAAAGAGTGCAGTCTCATTGTAGTCATATGTTTGAGTTAATGCCTAGGCTGCAGTGGTACTGCACGATTTAGGGTAAAACATGATGCGCTGTCCTTCAAGGAAGACCATTACTCAATAGTTTCACTATCTAGGCCTGGTTACTTTGTATAAATGATGCAGGCTTTACCAGAGATTAGACCCTTGAAGAAGGAACTAAAGGCTGATAAAAAGGAAACATCCTGCCCCAAAAGGCACCAAAGGCTGGATGGCTGCCAAAGAAGTATGAACTGGGGGAAAGGTAAAAGTGGCAGGGGGAGATTGCAACCTCCGACCCAATTTAAGACCTGAAAGTCTTATCCCCACACACACAGTCCTTGAGCATGCGCTGTAGAATACAAGAACACTGTACGTCAAATTCGGAGCAGAGAAAACCTTAGCCCAATAGAGATGGTGGCAGATAAGCAACTACCAATAATGATTTTGGGGAAGGACTTTGGAAACTAAGTGGGTGAATCTAAAAGTGTATAAATTGCTTGCTTGTTTAACTGTAGGGTATGCTAGCTTTGTGGAATTACCACCTAGCACCCTCCTTTGCGCAAATATGAAGTAAGTAATGTCTCTCGGGTGTGAGTGATTGTTGGCCCGTTGCACACAAGGTGACGAATCTGCTTTTCAGACAACATCATGACTGGGGCTTTTGCATTTAACATGGTAGTTAAAATCCTAACCATGGGACGGGGCATTTCTCAGAACATGGAAGCTGCAGACAACCTGTTAAGATGATGGGATCTTAGGAAATTCAGGTTGGAAGGGACCTCAGGAATGTCCAACTGTCTGCTTAAAGCAGGGACACCAGTGAGATCAGATTTTATCAGGGTTTCACCCAGCTGGGGCATGAACCTCCCCACAGGCTGGAGATGGACCAACCTCCCTGAGCCCTGGCTTCACCGCTGGGCCAGCCCTTGTCCCACAGCCTCTCCTTGCAGGGTAAAAGCTCCAGCCCCATCATCTCAGTGGCCTCCCCTCACTTCTCACCAGTTTGTCAGCATCATTCCTGGGTTAGGGACACAAACTGGAGGCAGTACCTAGGTGGGGGCTGTCAGGTGCTGAGTAGAGGGGACAGTCCCTGCCCTCCCCTGGCTCTCTGTGCCGTGTCCTGCTCACACCAGCCTCCAGCCAGCATCCAACCCATCAGCTGCCACGCTGTGAGCCCACTACCCAACCAAGTCCTCACTCGTCAATGTGTCCTCCCTCCCAGACCACAATGTCACAGCCCAGGATATTGGGGGAGACAGTGCCAAAAGCCTGGCTAAAGCGGAGGTAGGTGGCATCCGCTGCTTTCCTCTTGTCCCCATGATTTTGTCACAGAAGGCAGTCAGGTGGGTCAGGCACGATTTACCCTTGGTAAATCCTTGCTGACTGCTCCTCGTTGCTGTCTTCTCCCTGCTGTGCCCAGACGTGGGCTTCAGGAGGTCTCACTCCTTGCTTTTACCCAGGACTGACTGGAGGCCAGCTGGCCTATGGTTGCTCAGGGTGGCTTTTCCCTTTTTTGAAGGCAGGTGTGACACTTGCCTTTCTGCAGTTGTTGTGGACTGTCACAACCTGTGCTGGACAGACCAGGGAGGGGTTGTGGTGAGTTCAAAATTCCCTTGGGCTAAATTAAGGTGAAGTGACACCAAACTATCAGTTAAACGTTTTATTTATGGCAGAAGCACCTAAACCTGGAAGGCGTAATAGTAGGTGGCATGGTTTCTACTGAAACGTCTACAAAGGTACGGATGGGAAAGAGAAGAAAAAAGAGAGGAAAACAAGAAAAGGAAAGAGAGAGAAATAACACCACCCTTGGATCCTGCGATGAAGTTAACAGTCAATGACGCTGACAGTCATGGTAATCCTCTGGGCGTGTGCAGGAATCCTTGTGTCAGCATCTTTTATAGCCCAATTCCCACCTTTTCTCACGTCAATCACACCCCTCTTGGTTTTCTGTGCACTGCCCCTAAGGACTTATGTAACTCTTGATTTTCTGCACAGGCACCATTGGGGGGTGATGGTTGCAAAGGGTCCCTCGGGTGGCCGTGACCCCCTTCCTCAAATAAATGTTCTCTGACCTCTGGCCATACATGGCAAGCTCCCCCGCTCAGCATGCCCGCACCCAGAACCGCGCATCCTCTGGCACAGCATGCCCTCCTCCTGCCCTGTTGCTGCCAACCGGCTTCTCACCTGCAGATTCCCCCATTGTTACGCAGGGCTCACCCTGCCATAATGTTTGAGACATTAACTCTTTTAGTCCCTCACACCATGCCATGGCTCAGACATTGTCTATATAATCTTCATCCAGGGTGGTGATTGAGGGAGAGAACATGTACAAAACTTCAAACACTACAAAACTTCAAACAGTACAGAACAGTATAAAACTTTGAACAGTACAACAATATAAAACTTTAAACAATGCTATAGGGTTACTGTGATGCTTCAAGGTCTTTGGCCATCATGATTCATGCATACTGGACAGAAGGAGAGAAGAGACAAGAAAGAGAAGAGATGACACGGGTAATCACACAGTGAGTAATAGCTATGCCAATCAAAACATGAAACCAATAACCAGTGTTAGTCCTATTTTTATTAACCATGCCCCCCTTCCCATGAGTCCCAGGGATTGTAGGATGGTTTGTAACCAAGAGCTCAGGGTCCACCCATCAAACCAGTCTTTCGACTGCATTGCTCGGAAAAGCTTTCCGGTCTGCTTCGACACCTCTTTCATCTTCTTCCATGCTTCCTCTATGGTGGTAGTTGTGTTATGTGTGGTGATGCAACATTCTCCGTTGGTAAGATTTAACATTCCACGTACTCCTTGCTCTTTTAACAGTAACATATCTAAAGCTAGTCTATTTTGTAAAGCCATTTTAGACACCTGTTGGATTTGTATATTCCTTTCCCTGAAGGCATAATTGGTCTAATTGCTTAAGACATGTACTTGCCAGGTCAGGTTTTCTAACACAAATTGGTGTCTTTTGAGGGTCACATACAGGGTAAATATATTTTCTAACATTAGACATGTTGTCATGCCCCAGGTATATTAGTAGGGGATTTGGACTCTATTCACTGCCAATTCAGGTTGTGCCTTAGGTCCCTCACTTTCTTGACCCTTCTGTGTTGCAGGGACATTGAGAATTGGAACACCTTGGAAGGGCATATTGTAGGAACTCCCACTCCACACCATAATCTGGCATGTTGTCTTATGTTAAGATGGGAATATAATTTTCCATTAGAGCACCCCCATAATGTCCCTTGTGGGGCAGGTTACCATGCTGTACAACATTGGTATATCATCTCTGGGTATCCAGGTACCCTGTAGTTCACCATCCCACATCCTTCGGTGTTCTGGACCATGGCTTATGGGAATACTGCACCTAATTGCAGTTCCTCCCATTCTCCAGGTCCTGTTACACCTCTTGTCTGAATTTCGGAAGCCCGGGAAGGGTATCCCCAGCAAGTACACATATCTCATATGAGGGTTTGGAGTTCAGGAATATACCATGTTTTAGTGGGATTTCCTGTGCCAGTGGTACAATTCAGGATTGTGGTACAGTTCATTAACAGGGAGTTTCCTGGGCAGGGAGTCTCAACATATTTCTCATCAACGGGTTTATCGGGATCAGTGACTCCATACGTTACACGTTTGATAGACCAGGTCCACTCATATCTGGTTCTATTAATTTTACCATATTCTTGGCCTGGGTGATATGGAATCTGTATACACCACATAGGGGACCACTTAACTGTATAATGGTGTTCAAAAGGTTCCGTTTCAGGAGGTGGAGGCCAACAGGGGATTTGGGTACACGATATTCTGTGGGGGTTCATACAGTGAGTCCAGCCTCACCACTTTCCTGACAGGTTATGTATGTTTATCAATAGGAGAAGGAGATATTGGCAATTTAAACGGGGCCTCCAACTTAGGGAGTACTGGATTATTCTCCTTCCATCTCTTACATATGTTGTTCCAAAGATCACTCCAATTTGCTGGAAGAGGAAATACCAGGTTACTCATATTCCATCTATTGCATGTTTTATTCCAAAGGTCAGTCCAATTTATTGGGGAATTTGATAAAATGCATCTCAGTTCACCCTCCAGACCCCATTGAAATAAAAAGCATTGTTAATTTGACTCTCAAATGGAGCTTTCACCCTGCCCCAAGTACAATTGGTGATACAATTATTAATGGCCATATGCGGTTTTCTTTCCAACGGCTTGTAGAGGTTAAGGTTAATCATAGAAAAGCCAATACCTTCTCCTGAAGGAGATTGGGACACAGATTCCTTGGTTAGTATGGTTCCAGATACACACAAAACCCTGCATTAGTTCCCAGGCAAGATTTGGAGACTTGTTTCCTCTTCCCTTACCAAGGATGGCAAGGGTGAGGAAGAGTGTTTTCCAAAGCATTGTGCATGGTTATAACATACAAAAACAATAAAGAAAACTATACAAATGAGGCAAACAATCACTAAGGGTAACAATATAAACATAGGGTTCATGAAGGCTCCTGTGATGACCTGCAGATACACAGAACAAGGACAAAGCAGGTTTTTAAAAGGTAGTACAATCCATCTAGTATTGATTTGGTGATATCTTCCATGGGCGTTGGTGGCTATCCAGGCATAAAGGCATTCAGCAGAGTTTTTAGGATTAAGGGTACTTCCCATACTGTTGGTAAGTAAGTCTACCAAACAGGTTGTCCAGGATAGTGGAGTGGTTTTACCGAATCCTTTGTTTCCCTCTTCCCCGGGAGTGGGGGGGGGGGGGACAAAATGCGGTGAGCCTGGGACATCCATTTACTGCCCAGCGACTGTTCACCTTCGCTAAGGCATCAGGGAGCCCTGCAGTCCATCTGGAATCATGGGGCCTAAGGATATGCTTTAGCAACCCATTTGTCCTCTCCACTATCCCATTAGCTTGAGGCTAGCAGGGGGTGTGCAATACCCATTGTATTCCTTCATCCTTTGCCCATTCCTGCATTACTACCACCCCGGCAGGAAAGTGGCTACCGTTGTCTGATTGGATCAGCTGGGGTTTAGGCAGATAACTAAACCATAGCTTCAATCCTTTCACTGTGTTGTCCGCAGTTGCTCTTGCAACAGCTGCCACTTGGATAAGTCCCAATACCACGTCCAACCCGACAAGAACATATTGCTTCCCATCTTGACTTCTTGAAGGGTCCTGTATAATCAATTTGCCAAGTCTCCCAGAGTCCCTTCCTGTCTCGTAGGTGGAGAGGGGGTTCTTTTAAAGGATGTCTTTCTAGCTGGGTCTGGCACTGACTACAAGCAGCAATGATCGTATTACACAGTTCCCAAGTAACAGGCCAACCTCTGCCACCAGCTTCTTTGAAAAGATGTCTAAACACTGAATGACCACGCTTCACATGCAAACATTATAAGAGGTGTCTCCATTTTTCCTCTTCAGCTCCTGCCGCCATCCTAGCTAAGTGAGTTAGTGAGTCTACCTGATTACTCCAGATGTATGCTGGGTGATTCCCCCCTTGGTGTGCAGCTACCCATCCCACCAAGAAAGTTACCTGTTTAGCAATACTCAAAATCTCCTCCCATTTTTCTCTTTGCCACACAGGTACCTTGTTAACCTCCCACTCATTCTATGCCCAGAAGGGGAGTCACTCAGTGCAGCCTTTAAACACTGCATACGAATCTGTATAAATGAGGACTGGTTCTCTGTTCTCAGCTTCCCTTTTTATCACACTCCAAACTGCTATCAACTCACCTACCTGGGCACTTCCCTCACCTACTGTTACAATTCAGTCCACTGAATCAACATGCAGGGCTACTACTTGGTACTTCCAGATCTTTCCCTCTCTTTTAGAAGATGCATTGGTGAACCACACATTTTTTTTAGATGAGATTCAAATGGAGAGGCAGATTTTATATACAAGGAAGGAAGTTCTTGAGTTAGTTGGTTGTCAGGCGGTTATTGTATTTGGAGTGGTTTAGGTGCTCCCTCTATTTGGCATGTGTGACAATAATGATCTAGCTGCACATACAATTTCCTTACGGTTTCTTGCTGTGCGACTCCTATAGGGGGTAGGGTTCCAACCAATATTGGTTTTAAACCTTAAAAGGCTCTCTCAGGATAACTGGTTGTTGCCGTATAACTTTTTCCACCTCTTGCAAATCTATGTTGACCACAAAGAGGCCCTTTTCCCAAACTGTGTATTGTTTCTCTGCATCTTTAAAGCTACGTGAATAGAATCCGATAGGCCAAGTCAGGCCTTCGGGTCCGCACTGCCACATATGTACTGATAGCCCATGGATTGCAAAACCCTGTTCAATGCAGAGTGGGTCTGTTGGATGAATTGGCCCCAAGGCCTGATATACCCCAGCTTCAAAAAAATTAGCAATTTTAAGGCTTCTTCATGGACCAGGGTCCAATCCCAAGATACCCTTTTGCATATTAGATCATACAGGGGTCAGGCTATGATAGAGAAGTCGGGGATGTGTTTCCACCAAAACACCAACAGGCCTAAGGCATGTTGGAGTTCTTTCTTATTTGCAGGCATTTTCACTAGTTCAAGGGTGGTCAAGGTTTCAGGGGGAATGCACACTGTCCCACCCCTCTACCAGCTGCCCAGGAACTTGACTTCTGAAGAGCGGAGCTGTACCATGTCTGCCAGAATCTGGAGCTCTAAACTCTCCAGGTGAGTAATTATTTTCATTTGGATCTGTCCTACTACAGGGCCGCCAATCAATATATCATCAATATGTTGATATACCTTAACTCCCTCCTCTGGAGTAATCCAGGCTAGCTCCTGTGCCAGTGCATAGTAAGCAATGGTTAGTGAGTGGCAATATCACTGAGGAAGACATGTAATATTAGATGTATCCCTTCCCAGCTAAAAGCAAAGTGATCCCTATCCGCTTCCTGCAAGGGGACCATAAAAAACATGTCTTTCATGTCAATCGTTGCTAGGATCTGGTGGGCTCGTTCTTGTATTGTTCCAATCAGCTCAGCCATGTTAGGCACCACAGCTCCTAAAAGGGACCTGTATTAGCATTCAAGCACCGATAGTTGATTGTTAACCACCATTTTCCATTTGGTTTGCAGTCTGGCCACACTGGAGAATTATGAGGGGAGTGGGTTGGGACAATTATTCCCTATTCCCATAGCTCAGTTATTACAGGGGAAATCCCCTCTCTTGCCCCTAATGGCAAGGCATAAGGTTTCACATTGACTGTTTTTGAAGGTGGGAGTGCAGGCACCAACTGCAAAAGCCTCACTGAAGCCTTAGGGAGTCTGAACTTCCATTCCCTCCCCTTGGAGTCTATCCGTGCTCTCCCTTTCAATAAGTCGAGCCCCAGAATGTTTGTTGTTAAGGTCCCCAGTATCATAATGACCTCTGTTACAGTCTTGTCTCCAGGCAACAAGCACTAAACTCAAGCTGTTGGCTGCGGCTGAGAGTTTCCAAATACATCAGTTACCCAATCTGTTTCTGGTCAACAGCTATGCCTTTGTGGTTGGCAACATCCTGTCAAAGTGCTGACATTTGAGACCCAGTATCTACCAAAAATGTGACTGAGGTCTTAAAGGGGCAGAGGGGAAAGTTAATTAACAGGTCCCATTTATCTCTTTCTGTGAGCCTTCTCAAATGGACCCACTGGCCGTCCCCCGGCTCACTTGCTGGGGATGGTGGAGGGGTTTTCCTGACTTGGGGATGTCCAAATCAATCAATTCAGCCTCCTAAGGAGCAGACAAGGTTATGTTTCTGGCTTCCTGGGATAAGGGAGAAAGGTCTATAAAGTTTGAGGGAGATAGGGCTGCTTTTCTTTTGTCCCAGCCTTTCTTTACCAGACCTTCCAGGTTGGGAGTTGGCAAGCCATCCGTCACCTCCCTGGGGATTCCCTTTGAGATACCCTCTGTCCACAGTGTATATCTTCTATTATCGGGAGGCCATGTTGGCTTCGTCAGAGGAAGGGGTCAAAAATTGTATGCGGATCTAGCTTTTGTTTCTCCATTCCCTTCCACCTTAAGGTCCACTTTGGATTTTGTCTCTCCCTGACCGGTGAAACCCATCCATCTCCCATAATTAATCAACTCCTGTGCTACTTCTCCCCATGTCATCTCCGGAGGCGCCTCCCCTTCTTCAGGATTGGGTGCTCTTAAGTGATCTTGTAATTGCACCGCATATAATTTCAAGGCATTGAGCAGTCCCCTTATAAGAGGATGCAGCCTTTTGGGGTCTGCCACATATTGCATGGGGGAGGGCTGTTGCAGAACCAGGAATCGATCATGCATCAACTGGAGACATGTGGCTTTTTGTACGTTCTCTAAAATGTGACCCGCCGTAGGCACTTTAATTGAGAAAGGGTCTCCCCTTTCCATAGGATCCAGTCCACACACCCAATATGCTGCTCTTTGGGTCAGGGACCAGGGCTCTTTATCGTCATTCATAGTTAGAAAAACCCCTGATCTCCAATATGCTCTTGCCTTGTCCACGCTTAGCAGGATACAGTTGCCCCCAGTAAGGGATACTCTCCACACATACTCAGTTTCTGTTTCTCAGGGTCCCCGGGAATATTTTTGCTGAATTTTAGCCAAATCAGTGGGGGAATAGGGGACAATATAGGTGGTAACTTGTTGGGCTCCTCCTTGACCACAGTCTCAGTCTTAATCAAAGGTTGCACCATGGGTTCCCCCCTCCCAAGAGAAAATACTTCCCTTATATGTCCTAGGTCTTCAAAAGTGTATGATTTTGATTCCTTTCCCGCATCAGTCTGCATCCACATTTTCTACACCAATCAAGGAGCGGGTTTCATTGCTCCGTTAATAGCCTTTCCAGCTCCAAAGCCTCTGTCAAAGCAGTATGTAGTCTCTGGTTAGTCACTTGCTCGGTGGTGAGTTGATCAGAGAGGCTCCTTGTCTCATTTTCCAACTGCTCCTCCAAAGCCTTCACTAAATCTTGAAGGGATTTTATCATCTCCCCTTCTCCTTGTTGGGCCACACCTTTGTCCCGTTGTGCTGCTGTTGTCCAAAAAACGGATTCGCCACCTGGTGTGCAACGGGCAAATAGTCACTCACACAGGAGAGACATTATTTACTTCATATTTGCGCAAAGGAGGGTGTGGGAGCAGCTCAGAACACCTGGCATTTGTTTTCAAGAATGACCTTCCCTTTCCCACAAAGGGAACTTTTGATAGCAAGGGTTTGGGAAAGAGTCAGGGAGCATTTACAAATGCGAAAAACTTTGGCCTTTGGTGTATCAGAAAATTTAATTATGACATGGAGATTTATTTATGCTGCGCTGGTGCATTTACAGCCGGCAGTGAAAATCATACCAATACAGCCTGATACTGCTTTTGAGGAGACAGTCTGTAAGCAGGCCGCTAATGAGCAGGATTCTAATTCTGATAATAATTCTTTTTTATCAGGCAGGGTGGACTCTGAAAAAGAGCCGGATTTATATCCCTCATTATCTCCACCACGGCCTGCACTAACACCGTTAATGCACACACCCCACCGGCAGGCAGGCAGCGGGCGGGCAGCAGGGGCTCTGCGGGGTCACCGACCCTCACCACCGCATACACGTCCCCGCCGCCCCGCCGCTGCCTCCCGCCGCTTTCGCACCCGCTTCACCGCTGCCGCCTGCCGCGGCCGCCGCACCTTCACCATCGCTGCCTCCCGCGGCCTCTGCGTCCGCCATGGCCGCCGCTGTGCTGCCGCCGTCCCCTACCCACCCACCCCAATCGCCTGGTGCTCCCTCTCCAGGGTTTGCAGTACTTAAAACAGAACCTGGCTTTGCTGCACTGCCTGTATCTCCTTCTCCTGCTAATCCCTCTAGTTCTGTGCCTCTGTCTAATCCTGTGGCTCCTGCTTTACAGCAGTGCGGAGAAAACATTATAGTGCCTTCAGCTCCGCCTTTACCAGACTTTGATACTAAATGTGACAATTCACTTAATGATTTGGGAAAAAATACACATAGCTTGATGCAACGCTGTCGAGAAAAAGCTCTACGGCGAGGTGATACCATGTTCACTTTTCCTGTTATATACAAACCCCATACTCCACCACAGCATGATGGTTTACCTTATGAAATGATAAAAGAATTACGGAAATCAATTCGTGAAAATGGGTTACACAATTCATTTACAATGGGACTAGTGGAAGCAATTGAAGGAACTTATACTATGACTCCTTGGGACTGGAAATTGCTTATGAAAACGGTGTTGACTTCTGCTCAGTATTCTGTATGGCAATTAGAATACAATGATTTGTCAGTGAAACAAATTAGGGACAACTTGAAATCAGGGATAGCTATAGATCAAAACATGTTATGAGGAACAGGCCCTTACATTACACCTCAGGCACAAGCAGCTTTGCCAAAACAAGTTTTCGATCAAGCTACTCATATTGCAATCATGGCTATACGATGTGTACCCGAAACTGGGCAAAGTACCACTTCATTTGCCTCTATACGACAGGGCTCTCAGAAACCTTATGTATCTTTTACTGATTGCCTTCAAGCCACGATAACACGGCAGGTAGAAAATCAGGAAGCTGCAAAAGCATTATTATTTCAATTGGCTTATGAGAATGCAAATACAGACTGTCAGGCTGCACTGAAATCAGTTAAAGGAAGAGCTACTGACATTGGGCAGTGTATTAAGATATGTCAAAATATAGGGACAGAAACTCATAGAGCTAACATGTTAGCTGCTGCACTGTCACAGCAACTAAATGTTAATCAAGTTACTGTGAAATGTTTTGAGTGTGGAAAATTGGGACATATGGCTAAGCAATGTCCTAAACGACAAAAATCCAAACGTGATAAACCTGTAAATCACTTCTGCCCTCATTGTAGTAAAGGATATCATTGGGCGAATCAACAGAAATCGAGATTTGACAAAGAAGGTAATCTCTTCCAGGGAAACTACAGGAGGGGTGCGAGACCCGGTGCCCCGCAAACCAACAGGGTCTGGAATTCAGTGGAGGCACCACTAACCGATGGGACTGCTACACAAACAGGCAGCACGCAAGAACCATCTATGATGACCTCCAGCCCGCAACTACAGGGAGTGCCGGGCTGGATTTGGCAACAGCAGCCGACCTCTCAATAAAAGAACAGAGAATTTATATTGTGGGGACTGCAATATTCGGACCTTTGCCTGATGGCATGTTAGGATTAATAATTGGATGATCTAGTGCTACGACACAGGGAGTAATTGTATACCCTGGAGTTATTGATTCACATTATCAAGGGGAAATTATAATCATGCTAGCTTCAATGCAAATTCCATGTATAATTCCGGCAAACACAAAAATAGCTCAATTAATATTGCTTCCTTGTTGGGTACCTCAAACCATGCAAAATAATCGAGGCGATGGTAGCTTTGATAGCACTGGGAGTCCTTTTGTATTGTGGTCACAGGAAATAACACAGCAACAGCCGATTTTAAAATTGCAAATTGAGGGTAGATGGTTTTGGGGATTGCTAGATACCGGAGCAGACGTTTCTATAATATCAAAAAAGGACTGGCCAACTTCGTGGCCATTGCAAATAGTTCTTTCTACAATTGTTGGTATAGGAGGCACTCGACAGCCCATGCGAAGTGCCAAACTTTTGTCAGTAAAGGGGCCTGAGAAGCATGAAGCATGGATTCAGCCTTATGTACTTGATTCATCTGTAAATTTGTGGGGCAGAGATTTATTGAAACAATGGCACATTACCCTAACCACAGTCAATTCAAATTTATCCTAAGGGTCACTGATGTAAAACCCCTGCTCAAACTTATGTGGCTAACCTCTGCGCCTGTTTGGGTCGATCAGTGGCCGTTAAAAGGGGGCAAATTGATACAAGCACATAAATTAATTCAAAAGCAGTTGCAGCAAGGACACATTGTCACTTCAGCTAGTCCATGGAATACACTGATTTTTGTTATTCCAAAAAAGTCAGGAAAATGGAGATTACAGGATTTACGAGCGATAAATGCAGTGTTACAACCTATGGGGATTACCCAGCCGGGAATGCCAAATCCTGCAATGATCTCTAAAGAGTGGGAATTACAAGTAATTGATTTAAAAGACTGCTTCTTCACGATTCCTTTACATCCTGATGATTGTGCACATTTTGCCTTTTCAGTGCCTAGTGTAAATAACGCCGAGCCTATGCAGCGTTATCAGTGGACAGTGCTACCTCAGGGCATGATGAATAGTCCTGCTCTGTGTCAGATAGTAGTTGCTGCGGCTATTCAATCGAGCCGAGATGCATTTCCAAATGCTATAATATATCATTATATAGATGATATTTTAATTGCAACAGAAACAACACAGTATTTGGAAAGTGTTGTGCAACATCTTGTAAATTCTTTGCATACCTTTGCACTTCAAATTGCTACAGAAAAAATTCAGAAGATGCCGCCCTGGAAATATTTAGGGTGGATTCTTACAGAAAGAACAGTACAGCCTCAATCATTAAAGTTGCAGACAGATATACGAACTCTGAACGATGCTCAAAAATTATTAGGAACAATAAACTGGGTACGACCCATGTTAGGTATAACCACAGAGGAGTTAAGTAATCTCTTTAACATTCTGAGAGGTGATCCTGATTTAACATCACCACGAATTTTAACTCCAGCTGCCAAGGAAGAGTTAAATTTAGTTTCACAAAAGATATCTACATTACAAGCCTATAGAAGGGACTTAACTTTACCTGTTGATGTGTATGTCATACAAGGTCCAAAACAACCTCTTGCTATTATAGGGCAACATGATAAAGTCGCTCAGAAAATTTTATATTTGCAATGGGTGTTTCTCTCTAACACTTTAAAGAAAACTATTACACAGCCTTTAGAAATGATTGTGACTGTGGTACAAAAAGCACGGTCATGTATTCAGTGTCTCATCGGTTTTGATCCAGATACCTTGTATCTTCCTTTTTCAAAACAAGATTTTGATTACCTTTTTGTTCAATCACAATCACTGCAAATCGCATTGGCCGACTTCGCAAACAAAATTTCTTTCTCACTGCCTAAATGTAAGTTACTGCAAAACCTTCACACATTAAACATCAAACCACAGACAATAGTATCAGATACTCCTATTGTTAATGCTCATTTTGTAGATGGCTCTGGAAAAACTGGACAAGGTGTAGTTGCCTGGCTAGATAATGGACTATGGCACACATCTGTTGTTCTGTTACAAGGTTCCACACAGCGTGTGGAATTACAGGCTGTTTTACATGCTTTAGCTTTATTTCCATCGGAACCACTCAATATTGTTTCTGATTCAGAATATGTCGTACGTGTTGTACAGCGATTACCAGGATCTTACTTAAAGGAGATAAATGATGAAGACTTATTCAACAACTTTTTGGAATTGCAAACTCTTTTAAATAAAAGAGCTTATCCTTTGTTTATTTGTCACATTAGGTCGCACACTGTGCTGCCAGGACCTTTGACTAAAGGCAATGCCATGGCTGACTCTTTTACTGTTGGCACAGTGCAATTCCACTCTGCTGTAGCCTCTCATTCCTTTTTTCACCAAAATGCTGCAGCATTGCAAAAGATGTTTAATTTGACAAAAGCACAGGCTAAAGATACAATTTGTTCTTGTCCAGATTGTCAAAGAGTTGCTTCTGATGCAGTGAGCATTGGAGTTAACCCACATGGTTTACACTCTAATGCCATTTGGCAAAGTGATGTTACACATGTATCTGCCTTCGGCTCCTTGAAATTTGTGCATGTTTCTATTGATACCTTTTCCTCTTATATTTGTGCTACTGCTTATTCTGGAGAAAGGGCACGTGATGTTCAACGACATGGTCAGAATGCTTTGCAATTATGGGGGTTCCTCAAACCATTAAAACTGACAACGGTCCAGGGTATGTAGCTAAATCTACTCAATTATTTTTGCAACAGTGGCAGGTATCCCATGTGACAGGAATTCCACATTCACCTACTGGACAAGCAATAATTGAGTGTGCGCATCATGCTTTAAAGTCCATGTTGCATAAACAAAAAAGGGGGAATATGCCACCACAAGAACAGCTAGATAATGCTGTTTACTTTGAATTTTTTAAATCGCTCACCAGACTTAATGGCCAGCACAGTGATAGATAGGCATTTTAAAACTCCTGATTCTATTTCACACAGACCTAAAGTACTGTATAAAGATCCTTTTAGTGGACCTGGTTGGAATGGACCTGTGGAACTAATCACCTGGGGGCAAGGGTATGCTTGTGTTCTTCTTCCCACAGGAACCAAGTGGATTCCAGCTAAACACGTGAAGCCATATCATGACCTGGCGAAACCACTCGGACAACCAAATCCCACAGATCAAGACTCTAAATTTGAAGGAGAAGAGACAAATGAGGAGGAAGCAGCACATCAAGAATGAAAAAGCTATCACACAGGGACATTTGAAGAGAATGCAAAAACAAGCTAGGGTGATGATGCAACGTGTATCCTACTCCAAAGAATACCTTTTTTTAGCATACCTGGCAATAGTGGCCAGCAACAGTATTGTAAGAATTCTGATCTTTTTTCTTTGTGGGGTCACTGTGGCTCAGGTGCAGCATTTTTATTGGGCCCATGGAGGTGTTATAACGGTGACTATATAAAAAACCATTCCTTGTACAAGTTTGAACCTGACACAGAATCACAAAGATTTGGTGATGATATGTACTTCACATCCTTATGTTTTTGTAGCAGCTCAATTTCTAGATATCGCTTTACATAACCATGCTTTTGAAACTAATCTGAATTAACCTTGGTATTTTAGCTGGTTTACTCATAAGAATATATCTGAATTAAGTCTTACAGTAATCATGCCAATATGATGTCATGCTGAATTGTGGATCCCTGTAAATATGACCAAATCATGGGAAAGGGGATAAGGGTTAAGTCAAATATCAAGGCTTTTAAAGCGGACAATTAGTCACCCAAAACAATTTATAGGATGGCTCATTGCCTTTATGATATCAGCTATCATTATTGCAGCTACTGCCACCGTTGCTACCACGGCGCTTGTGAAATCCATTCAGACTGCTCACACAGTAGCTAATATATTAAAAAATGTTACATCTGAAATGAATACCCAGGTACAAATTGATCAACAATACTAGCATGATTGGACTCTTTAGAAGCAGTGGTAACTTGGCTTGGACTGTATTGGGTTTGTGTGGCAAGGTTTTGGTAGCGGGGGGTTACAGGGGTAGCTTCTGTGGGGGCTGCTGGAGGTTTTCCCCTGTATCTGACAGAGCCAATGACAGCTGGCTCTAAGACGGACCTGCTGCTGGCCGAAGTGGAGCTGATCAGTGATAGTGGTAGCACCTCTGTGCACTAAAAAAAAAAAAAAAAAGGAGAGAGAGAGGAAGAGACAGAAAAAAATAATAAAAACAAACAGCTGGAGAGGGGGAAGAGAAATGCGGTTGTGGAACACACAGAAATGGCAGCTGAAGAGTGAGAACATGTAAGAGAAATAACCCCGCAGACACCAAGGTCAGTGAAGAAGGAGGGGGAGGAGATGCTTCAGGCACCGGAGCAGAGATTCCTCTGCAGCCCGTGGGGAAGACCATGGTGAGACAGGCTGTCCCCCTGCAGCCCAGGGAGGTCCACAGTGGAGCAGATATCCACGTGCAGTCCGTGGAGGACCCCATGCCAGAGCAGGTGGGTGCCCGAAGGAGGCTGTGACTCCGTGGGAAGCCTGCGCTGGAGCAGGATCCTGGCAGGACCTGCAGAACTGTGGAGAGAGAAGCCCACAGAGCAGGTTTTCTGGCAGGACCTATGACCCCGTGGGGGACCCACGCTGGAGCAGTGTGCTCCTGAAGGACTGCACGCCGCAGAAAGGACCCATGCTGAAGATCTTCATGGAGGACTGTCTCCCGTGGGAGAGATCCCATGCTGGAACAGGGGAAGAGTGTGATGAGTGCTGCCACTGAGGAGGATGAAGTGACAGAGATAATGTGTGATGAACTGACCGCAAGCCTCATTTCCCGTTCCCCTGTCCAGCTGTGGAGGAGAGAGTGATAGAATAGCTATGGTGGGTGCCTGGTGTCCAGCCAGGATCAACCCATCACATAGAGATAGACAGACTGCATTATAAAAATAGAATGAAATTACATTGCGATTGGGAATTTCAAAAACAAGGGCTCTGTGTAACTCCTTGTCCTGGGTTCAGCTGGGATAGAGTTAATTTTTACAGGAACCTGGGAGGTGGGGGGAGGGCATAGCCAGGGCAGCTGACCTGAACTAGCCAAGGAGCTATTCCATACCATGTCACATCATGCTCAGTATATAAATGGGGAGCGGGCCGGGGGGAGGGCTCGGGACTTTCGGTGGCGGAGCATCGGGTTCCGGGCGGTGAGCAGTTGCACTGTGCATCACTCTTTTTGTATATTCTTTCATTAGTACCGTTGTTGTTGTTGTAACCTTTTTTTTTGTGTTGTCCCAGTAAACTGCCCTTATCTCAACCCTTGAGGTTCCAGGTTTTTTTTTTCTTTTCTCTCCTCCGTCTCCTCCCTATCCCACCGGAGGGGGGCGGGAGGAGTGAGCGAGCGGCTGCGTGGTCCTTTGTTACCGGCTGGGCTGAAACCACGACACTCCTTTACAAGGGAATGAAAGTGTATGTGATTGGAATTAGGTGAAGGCGCATTTGCAAGGTGCATTTGCTACTAATATTGCAGGACAGATCTAAAGCCTTGCACAGATATTACAAGATCAAATGGGAAATATACAAAATTAGCAGAATAAGGTGTTTTTCAAAGAATTCTCTAATGGTGTTAAATGCTTAAATCCAAAAACATAGTTTGAAGGTTTAAATTTGTGTATCTGAATTTGTATCGCTATTGGAGGGTTATTAATCATTTGTGTGTTTTCAGCAATCAGAATCATCTGAGGAGCAGTACAAGGATTGTGTTGGTTCGAAGCTAAAGTCCTCGCTGCCTTCCTTGTGAATCTGATGTTCCTAAACAAAAAACGGGGAGATGTGGGAGCAGCTCGGAACACCCGGCATTTGTTTTCAAGAATGACCGTTAGAATTTGTTGTGCTGCATGTTTGCCAAGCCTTTGAAGAACTAGTTTCACAAGGTCAGGTTGGAGGATGGCCTTGTGTAGGCCTGGGAAGATGTGGCTGAAGACAGTCACGAGTATGTCTATGGAACGTTTTTATCTTTAACTGTTCTGAGGACTGGCAAACATCCCAGCTGGGCCAGATATGCGCTCCTGTGTTAGTAGTATTGGCTGTATGCCGTTAGTACTTTCTAGATCTTTGTTGAAACATATATAAGTTGGATTCTTTTGTGAAATAAAGGGAATCTTGCACAGAGAGCTTGAGCGCTTGATTGAGTCTCCGCAGAGGGTGCTAGGTGGTAATTCCACAAAGCTAGCATACCCTACAGTTAAACAAGCAAGCAATTTATACACTTTTAGATTCACCCACTTAGTTTCCA
The DNA here is from genome assembly GCF_026419915.1 of Harpia harpyja. Taxonomy (NCBI): domain Eukaryota; kingdom Metazoa; phylum Chordata; class Aves; order Accipitriformes; family Accipitridae; genus Harpia; species Harpia harpyja. The sequence continues at coordinate 76,665,883 of NC_068969.1, read as the reverse complement.
AAGTCCTTCCCCAAAATCATTATTGGTAGTCGCTTATCTGCCACCATCTCTATTGGGCTAAGGTTTTCTCTGCTCCGAATTTGACGTACAGTGTTCTTGTATTCTACAGTGCATGCTCAAGGAGTGTGTGTGGGGATAAGACTTTCAGGTCTTAAATTGGGTCGGAGGTTGCAATCTCCCCCTGCCACTTTTACCTTTCCCCCAGTTCATACTTCTTTGGCAGCCATCCAGCCTTTGGTGCCTTTTGGGGCAGGATGTTTCCTTTTTATCAGCCTTTAGTTCCTTCTTCAAGGGTCTAATCTCTGGTAAAGCCTGCATCATTTATACAAAGTAACCAGGCCTAGATAGTGAAACTATTGAGTAATGGTCTTCCTTGAAGGACAGCGCATCATGTTTTACCCTAAATTGTGCAGTATCACCACAGTTAGTTAGGCCATAACTCAAATATATGACTACACTGCCAACACAGCGGCTCCTAAAACCACACAAACCAATGCCTTCCCTTTTCCCTGCTTCAACCTTCATTCCTTAGCCAAAATGAGAATTCTGTCTGCTACAGCTTGCAGATCATGCTAATTTTTATGGGCCCAGCTCATACCAGGGGGAGAGGGCTGGGCATTGTAGCCCTCTAATCTCTCCAGGAGAGGGGTACAATCTATGGTCAGACCTCCCAAGGGGGCTATAATTAACACATAATTACAGAGATCAGATCCCTTTATTAGTTCTTTGAAGACTATCTCCCTTTGTGTATGACTCCTCTCAGAGAGGGGCCACAGTAAAGTCCGGGTCCCTGTGATCACTTTAGTGACACTGAAGGAATCCTGCCGACTATGCCAAAAATGTCACAACCCATCCTGGACACACGAGGGAGGGGTCGTGGTAAATTCAGAATTGCCTTGGGCTAAATTAAGGTGAAGGGACACCAAACGATCGGTTAAATGTTTTATTTATGGCAGAAGCAACCTAAACCTGGAAGGCATAATAGTAGGCAGCATGGTTTCTATTGAAACGTCTACAAAGGTACGGATGAGCAAGAGAAGAAAAAAGAGAGGAAAACACGAAAAGGAAAGAGAGAGATATCACCACCATTGAATCCCGCAATAAAGTTAACAGTCGATAACTCTGACAGTGCTGGTAATCCTCCAGTGACGGGTGATGGGCACTGTGAGAGACTGAAAAACTTAATGTCTCAAACATTGCAGTGGGGCAAGTTCTGCATAATGGCAAACTCTGCATAACAACAAACCCTGCATAGCAAGGAGCCAAAGGGAGGCCATGCAGTATGGGAGGGTGCGCAGTTCCCTCTTCTGACATGCTGAGTGGGGCAGCTCACTGTGCAGGGCCAAAGGTCAAAGAAGGGTCTTACCTGCAGGGAGGGAGAAGTTACTCCCAAACAACCCCCAAGCCCACTGACCCATTTCCCAAAGGTTCTGGAAGCACAAACACTTGACACCTAATTAGCCGAATGAGTTCAAGTGCATCCCTGAAGGAAGGGCAAGGAGATGATAAAAGGACACAAACTGAAGCCCCACCTGCGTATGCCCTCCAGAACCAGACCCTTAAGCTTACAAGACCAACGCTGGACCCAGGACTGGTGAAATCTTTCTCTTTTCTCTCTCTCTCTGTCATTCGTTTTTCCCATAATCCCTACACCTCATGCCTTTAGACATAAACTGCTGACCAAGTCTGGGACTAGGAGTGGATCCAGCCGCCCCTGGGCTCCTCTCTGAGGAGTCTAGAAAGCAAGGGGGTCTGCTCTGGACCTCATGACTCAGCAGGAGGGATCTCCTTATTGTCTTCCCTGAACTGATCCCCAAATAAGCAAGACTTGTAGTATATGTGTGGTGACAAATGATTAGCATGTGTTACAAAGGTTATTGACGTAGTTTCATGCCAATTCTTGTTGTGAGTGAATAAAAGTTGAGTTTTGTGAGTTAAAGGGTCCTGGTGTTGTTTCACCTTAATCCTGACCTAGGAATTGGCGAACCTGAGTTGTTGTCCTAAGAAATTGGCATGTGACATTTTAATTGGCATCATGGACAGGATTCCCTGAGTCAAGGAGGATCTGATGGGAATACCGATGATCCACCTGATTTACAGGCAGGGAGAGTTGGGAAGTGACTTTGCTATTGACTGGGAGAAGTCCAAGCACTGGCAAGCCATGGCTGCCTGGGAAATGCCGGACCTTGACTGCTTTCCCCTTTCTGAAAAACTGGATGAATATAAAGCATGTCCGACCCCACTGGGGATGATATGGGCTCACAATATTTGGCATGATCCTAAATCGGTGGCAGAAAGCATTATGGTATTAGCAAAAGAGCAAAAATGGAGACCGGGAAAAGGAAAGGCAATGGCATATGGGGTGTTGGGAGCCGCTCTAATGGCAGCCCAAAAACATAGGAGTGTAAACAAATCTGCTGAGAAAGAAAACATAAAATCTCTCCAAGACTTGGTGATAGAGCTGCAAAATCAATTGGTGGAACAAACGGCTGGAAGGAAAAGAGCAGAGACCGTGTTAGATGTGGAATGCAAGGCAAATCACGAACTTTGTACCGATCTGTGTGACTTACTAGATAGGGAGAAAATTCTGTGTGAGGCGCTTAAGGACCAGAGCCGAGCTAGCAACTCTGATTCCAGAAGTGAGTCTGGTTTTCTGTCCCTAGCAAAGAGAGATGAACAAGAGTCCCAAAACCCAAAAAAACTTTACCCTTTAAAATGTTTGGAAGAGTGTTGGAAAACCTTACCTCTTAAGGAAGGTAAAGCAGTATTATGCCCTTTGATAAAAACTGAGATAACAGATGCTGGGGAGGAAGATGAAGAGACTGTGCTAAAACAGATACCGTACTCAGCCTTGGACTTGTCTAAGTTCCAGGAAAAGTTTAGCCTCTTAGTGAAGGAGAATGAGACTGAATACGTCTGGAGGGTATCGCTGACAGGGGGTGACCAAATCATGCTATTGGAGGACAAAGCCTAAGGATATTGGGACCTGGGTTTTTTTCTCACAGTAGATCACCCTAGAGAACCCTGGTCACTGACCCAAAGGGCAACTTATTGGGCAGGAGGTTTAAACCCTCTGAAAGAGGAGATCTGATCAGTATTGATACCCCCAATATTGATCACTTAACTGAAAGTATCCAAAAAACCACCTGTATCCAACTTATGCATCATAGATGATTAATCCGGAGAGAGTCATCCCCGATGCTATTAGTAGCCGATCCCAACTAAATGACCCCGCTTGTAAGGGGCTTGCCAGTCTCCCTAAAATTATATGCAATTCAGTTGCAAGACCAAGTAAGGGACGCCCTGACTCCACAAGCAGGAAATCCTGCATGCCGAGAACAGGCAGAGCCCTAACCTCGGGGAGGCCGCCCAGGAATTAATTAATGATGGAAGGAGAATGGGAGTAATTGGAGGAACTGGTGAACAACGGGCAGTGGTACAGAGAATAGAACCAAGAGAACAACCACCCCACCTGAGAAATCAGGGAGTCAGGAGGAATTTATTATGGGCTGAAGGAATTGAGAGGGGAATTCCCTGAGATTTAATGGAGGGGATGCCCACCATGGCACTGGAGAAGCTTGTCTGCACATGGAAGGGAAAGCAGGGAATACCCTCAAAAGAAGGACCACCTACTTGAGATATTACTAGGGCAGAACCTAAAGCGAGCCTGCAGAAAAAAACTCCCTCAGCCCCAGAGGGAGATGTAATTGACCTGAAGTTGGGAAATGAGATGCGCTGTCCCCAGCAAGTGAGCTGGGGGATGGTGGGTGGGTCTATATAAGCAGGCTCACAGAAAACAACCAAGGGGATTTAATGGTTACTTTCCCCCTTGGTCCCCTTAAAACGCCCGTCACCTTCTTAGTAGGTACCGGGGCTCAAATGTCAGCACTTCGACAAGATGTTGCCGACCACAAAGGCATAGCTGCTGACAAGAAACAGATATGGGTAACCGATGTATTTGGAACCTCTCAGCCCCAGGCAACTGCTCAAGTTAAGTGCTGGTTGCCAGGAGATGAGACTGCAACAGAAACTATAATGATATTGGGACCACTACCAACTAACATTTTGGGACTAGATTTGCTGCAAGGATGAGCCTGGATAGACTCGAGAGGAAGAGAGTGGGTGTTTGGTCTCCCCACCGTGTCTGTACAACTATTACAGCCTGCACCTGAACTACCCCTTTCTAATATTGTTAATGTCAAACCTCACCCGCTCCCCTCAGGGGTGAGAGAAGGGATCACTTCAGTGATAGCTGAATTACAGGAGCAAGGAATAGTTGTCCCCACACACTCACCTTGTAATTCCCTGGTGTGGCCAGTCCACAAACCCAACAGAAATTGGCGCTTGACCATTGACTATTGATGCCTGAATGCCAACACAGGCCCCTTGACAGCTGCGGTGCCTAACATAGCTGAGCTAATTGCGACCACACAAGAACAAGCCCATCAAATTTTAGCAACTATCAACGTAAAAGATATGTTCTCTATGGTCCCTTTGCAGGAAGCAGACTGAGACCGCTTTGCTTTTACATAGGAAGGCGTGCAATTCACTTTTATTTTTCTCCCCCAGGGGTATCGGCACTCACCAGCAATGGCTTATTATGCATTGGCTCAAGAGCTTGCCAAACTCACTCCTGCAGAAGGGGTTGAGGTATACCAGTGTATTGATGATGTATTGATTGGTGGCCCTGATATCAAAGTAGTGGGACAGACCCAAGCAGAGATAATTACTCAGAAGAATTAGGACTCCAAATTCCAGATGAAAAGATACAACTCCCATCTTGCGAGGCAAAGTTCCTGGGTATCTGGTGGAGGGGAGGAACAGTGTGCATTCCCCCCAAAACCTTAACTACCCTCGAATGGGTTAAAATGCCTGGAAATAAGAGGGAACTACAACACGCCCTACATTTGCTAGTATTCTGGAGGAAACATATTCCCAATTTCTCTATCATAGCCCGGCCCCTCTATGACTTAACACGCAAAAGGGCTGCTTGGGACAGGACCCCCATTCACGAGGAAGCTCTGAAGCTGTTAATCTGTGGGGTCTTAGGGCCAATACACCCAACAGATCCACTCCACATCGAGTGGGGTTTTGCATTTCATGGACTGTCCATACATATGTGGCAATGCGGACCAGAGGATCCAACATCACCTATCGGGTTTTACTCCTGCAGTTTCCACTAACCTGGACAACCTGTTCTGGTAGATTTACCTACTGTAGGGGAAGTACCTATGACATTGAAAACCCCTTTGAACTTGTATGCATGGATAGCAACCGATGCACATGGAAAAGGCCACCGAATCCACAGGTGATGGATAATACCCTTGTTTTAATCTATGAACCGCTTTATATTTGTACTTTGTAGAACCAAAGAGAAACAGAGAAAGACTGTGAGGGACCCACGTTAGTCCTGACTATATTAATTGTTATTTGTCGTATCAGTTTATTGTTATTTGCAATTTTTGTCTGTTATTATAGGGAAAAGATTCTCCAGATTTAGCTTGGAATTTGATTCAAGGTTTTATGCACCTCTGGAATGACACCAATCAAGGTGTTTGTATAGCATTACCAAAATCTGTCGACGAAGGAGTTCAGTTTGGCCTCATTAATCTAAACATCACCAATCTTGTGAAAAGGAGTCTTGTCTCTGGTAATACTTTATGTAAACCAAACTACTCCTGGAACAATGCTTCTGGGGGACCTTTCATGGCTCTAAAACTGCCCTCTGACAATTCAAAGATTTATCTTCTACCCTGAGGAAGAAGCCTTGAATCTCATGATTTATGGAAAAGTGAATGTTGGGAATGGAAAAATGGGTGGAACCGAAGTAGTGCTTGTAATTTTACTGGGGAAAAATGTTATTGGGAATCTTGAAGCATATGGATTTTTTTTTTCTTAGGAGACACCAATTTGTCCTGGAAAATATAATGTGGCAAATGCATGTTTTATCCAACTGGACACATTATGCATTTGGAGAACTTAACACCCAAGTTCAACAAGTGTCAAAAATGATCCTTTGAAGCAGATTAGTATTGGATACATTGTTGTTAATAGAACATGGGTTATGTGGGATGTTGAATCTAACTGATGGGGAATGTTGTATCACCATCCATAATGTCTCCACTTCAACTGAAGAAGCCCGAGCCAAGACGAGAAAGGTTACAGACAAGACTGGAGAACTTTTCCAAGCAATGCAACCAAGAGACTGGTGTAACAGAGGATCATTGCTGACCTCTTTCCTAATGTCCATGGGACTCACGGGGTGGGGAAAATAGCTTGTTAACATTGGACTCATGTTGTTATGCAGATTTTTGTTCTTAATGCTTGGCCTTGCAATTGTAAGATGTATGACTACCCACTTGCTTTCCTCTACTTCTTCTCTTTCTGTCCTTCTGTCTGATACGTGAAGATTACTACCGTGGAGGAAGAAGATCTCTACAACTCAGTCCAGTCAAATGTTTGAGCCACAGGGTGGTGCGAGAGAGTGAAAGAGTTAGTGTCTCAAACATTGCAGTGGGGCAAGTTCTGCATGATGGCAAACTCTGTATAACAAACTCTGCATAGCAAGGAACCGAACCTCAGGTGAGAGGTTGGTCAGAAACAGGGCACAGAGGGTGTGCTGGAGGGTGCGCAGTTCCCTCTTCTGATATGCTGAGTGGAGCAGCCCACCATGGCCAAAGATCAAATAATGATCATGCCTGCAGGGAGGGAGAAGTTACTCCCCAAACAACCCCCAAGCCCACTGACCCATTTCCCAAAGGTTCTGGAAGCACAAACAGCACATGACACCTAATTAGCCGAATGAGTTCAAGTGCATCCCTGAAGGAAGGGCAAGGAGATGATAAAAGGACACAAACTGAAGCCCCACCTGCGCACGCCCTCTGGAACCAGACCCCTTGGCTGGCAGGACCAACGCTGGACCCAGGACTGGTGAAATCTTTCTCTTTTCTCTCTCTCTCTGTCTCTCTTTTTTTCCCATAATCCCTACACCTCATGCCTTTAGACATAAACTGCTGACCATGTCTGGGACTAGGAGTGGATCCAGCCACCCCTGGGCTCCTCTCTGAGACGGAGTCTAGAAAGCAAGGGGGTCTGCTCTGAACCTTGTGACTCAACAGCAATTGATCCCCAGATAAGCAAGGCTTGTAATATATGTTTGGTGACATATGGTTAGCATGTGTTACACAGGTTATTGACGTAGTTTCATGCCAATTCTTGTTGTGAGTGAATAAAAGTTGAGTTTTGTGAGTTAAAGGATCCCTGATGTCATTTCCCCTTAATCCTGACCTAGGAATTGGCAAACCTGAGTCATCATCCTGAGAAACTGGGATGTGACAGACGCAAGCAGGACTCCTCCTGTTGGCATCTTTTATAGCCCAGTTCCCACTTTTTCTCACGTCAATCACGCCCCTCTTGGTTTTCTGTGCACTGCCCCTAAGGACTTATGTAACTCTTGATTTTCTGCACAGGCACCATTGGGGGGTGATGGTTGCAAAGGGTCCCTCGGGTGGCCGTGACCCCCTTCCTCAAATAAATGTTCTCTGACCTCTGGCCATACATGGCGAGCTCCCCCGCTCAGCATGCCCGCACCCAGAACCGCGCATCCTCTGGCACAGCATGCCCTCCTCCTGCCCTGTTGCTGCCAACCGGCTTCTCACCTGCAGATCCCCCCATTGTTACGCAGGGCTCACCCTGCCATAATGTTTGAGACATTAATTCTTTTAGTCTCTCACAGGGACCTCCCTGATCTCCACAACCTTTGAGACCTGATGGAGAGTGGCTGCACAAGGGCATCAGCTACCTCCCGCAGCACCCTGGGGTGCATCCTGACAGGTCCTAGGAACATGCATGAGTTGAGTGCTCCTGCGTGATCCTTGACTCAGCCATCATCCCTAGCTGGTAGCTCCTCTCCTTGAGCCCCATCACTAAGCACAGAGGCCTGGCAGACATTGCTGGTGATGACAAAGAAGGTGGTGATGACTGGTCTTATCTGTGTCTGCTGTCACTAAACCATAGAATCATAGAATCATTTAGGTTGGAAAAGACCTTCAAGATCATCAAGTCCAACCATCAACCATGCCCACTAAACCATGTCCCAACGTGCCTTGGCTACACGCTTTTTGAATACCTCCAGGGATGGTGACTCAACCACTTCTCTGGGCAGCCTGTTCCAAAAATCACCCACCCTGTCCTGCAATGTGCCCACATTTTCCTTGGCCAGCCTTTTTTGAATAATGTAGCAGTAGAAGTTCTTGCTGCCCTTCACATCCCTTGTAAATCTCAGCTCCAGCTGTATTTTGCCTTCCATGACACTGTCTCTACATCCCTGGGCAGTGTTTCTTGATTCCTCCTGTGTATCCAGTCCTTGTGCCCTCCTGTACACTGCCTTTTCGTGTTGGAGCTGTGCCATGACTTTCTTGCTTTGCCAAGCTGGCCTCCAGATACGTCTCCTTGTTTTCCTGAGGATGGACCATTCTTGCACTTGGACAATGTTATCCCTAAAGGCCAACCAGCTTTGCTGGGGTCCTTTCACCTTCAGAGCTGCCTCCTATGAGATCCCACCTACAAGTCCTTTGAATAAGGCAAAGTTTTTGTGCTTCAAGTCCAGGGTCTGTGAGCTGATGATCACCTTCCCTTATATGGAAAAAATGTGCTATTCATTTTAGACATGCTTGAGCCCTTTTTAAAGGCTGGACCAGTGATTGTAACTCCAAAAGAATGTCATCTTCAAAACACTTAGCAGTTTTCTGTTCCTGGAAGGAAAGAAGAACACAATCTGTTTCTAAAGAATTATTTTTTGTTTGTTCATTTTTCCTATAAAACCACACCAATTTTCAATTAAAAGCATGAGAAAGGAGAACAGCTATGCAGAACATTAAACATTATCACTACGTAAACTCAAACTGGAAAATATATGTGCGTGCATTTGTCCTCCACCAAGAACTTTCTGTGAAACAAACAATCAACTAAATTCCTATTATCTCAGCTGAGTTTGTCTAGGAAATAAATGTGTGCTTCACGCTTTCTGCAGTGTTTGAAGTGATATAGCAGTTGGTTAGGTAGTACTAATTTCCCAGAACTGAGTAAGGCACATTGAATACAGATAATTTGTCAGCATGACATTTCTGACATTATTCTCCCTCATTTTATTTTAACACAGAAGAGGGTTGCATTTTCTACTTTATTGCTGAGCATACAAATGTAAATATAATCATTGAATCACTTGGTATTTTTATTTTTTTATCTATATGCACATGACAGGAGTTGCCCCATCACATGGAGTTCACTAGACGTACAGGAGTTGAAAAAGACAGTCATCTGAAAAGGGCGATTTTCCTAGAATGTTTCTTTACTGAGCATGACTTGAGGTAAAACAGGCAAAATTTCTTAATTCATAAGCTTTATATAAACTTAATTTGGAATGACACTGAAAATTTTGCACAGGGCAAGGCTGAGAATTCAAATAATATACATTTTGGTTTTTGGTTTTGTTTGGTTGTGTTTTTTTTTTTAAAGGGACAGTGCTGTGTGGCCATTCACAATGCGTGTTTTACACTTTCCATCATGAAGCCGTACATGCCAAAGATCCATCCATCCATCCATCCATCCATCCATCCATCCCATCATGTCAGATTCTGTTTCTCTTCCTTGATCCAGAGCTCATGTGTCCAGATATCTGTATACTACTCCTGCTGCTTGGAGATCAAGCAAAAAGTCTTTTTTTTCCGATTCTAGCAAATACCTTTGAGAAGTGGCACCTCTCCCCTGTCCAGAGTTTTAGGAATAGGAATGCTCTTACAGCAATTGGCATTTGGCTTGTTTAGGGTAGAGATGGCAGAAATGGGTTCTTTCCACAGCAGCTCAGAGCAGCTAACAAGGTCACAGAGTTGTCACACTGTGTAGCCCTGCAGCACAGTATTGCCATTGCTAGTTACAGGCCTTATGCTTTGCACTGAATTTGCAGGGCCTCAGGGCTGAGGCTTGTCAGGCTTGTGCTGTCTAAACTAGTTTTGACCTGCAGCTTTGTTTTACTTGGCTTAGCTGTGAAAGCAATTTCTCTCACTGACTGGGTGCTAATGATCAATCTGTTTTACTTGTGTGTAGTACAACCATATTCTTAGATAGATAGCACTAACAAGCAGTTATTCTATGCAGAATGGGATATTTACACCTCTGACATAATGATGTAACACAGAGAAGACCAAGTCTGGTGCAGCAGCAGAGGCCTGAAGAAGCAGAGATGCACGATATGGCACAGAGGAGTACAGGCATGGGGTGATGAGAGGTTGGGCACAGGCTTGGCACTGGAGAGAGACCCCACAGCTATAAACAACTCTCCTGTGATCAGTTAAAGAAATGCAGACCCAGAGCCGGCCAGAACTGGTTTTAGAGGTAACAAAGAGAAAAAATAAATGGCAACTAACATATGCAGTGGGCACCATATATAGTAAATTTGGATGTAGCGTGACGCTACAGACCACTGAAGAGGAAGGTGTGAAAAAAAAATCATGTTAGCAAATGTATACAAGTGGCCTCAAGTGGGTGCTGGGGAGAGAAAGAAGAAACCAGCAACCTGCAGCATCAACATGATTTTCCTCCCAAAGCACCCAGGGGGCCGACAGCTTCTGGTATTGTCCTTTTTAGGAGTCCAAAGCCACTGACTTTAAGATGCAGGGGAACAATGGGAAGGTGAGCATAACACCAGGAAAAAGGGGATAGGAACTATAGAATGTGTGTGTTTCAACTTTAATTTTATTATTACTGAGACTTTTCATACAGAAGTAATTCAACTGCCATATTATTCTTTCATTTTCTGTAATAATTAGATCCTTTTTTTCTGGCTTTACTTGTATATAAAATATGATTCCTCTCTCCCATAAATGAAATTTTAAGCATAATGCTGCACCAGCTCCCAGGGCACAGAGAACTGAGACATCACAGAGGGACAGGGTGCTGGTTGCAGCAGGGGCGCAGCAGACCCTGGGGTCTTTGCTGAAGGCAGTGCTGCAATGGTGGTGATGGGGTTGGTGGTGATGGGGTCTGTGGTGATGTCCCTGACAGGGGCCAGAGTGACGAGCCACCACACGTCAGCAGCCTCCAGCCAGTCATAAGGTAACTTTTGACCTTCTTCAGTTTTTGGAAGCACTGTCAGAAAAAGTCCTAATAAATCAGAAGGTTTGCTGTACAAGACCAAGTTGTAAGTACAGTCTTATTATTCAGAAAAAGCTACAGTTAGACCAATTGGACTGATTACCAGCACTTCTGATACCAGCATTTTTAAAGTCATCTGCAAGGTTAAATTGTAATAACAATGTAACCATTGTAATCATGATAGTGTTTAATATTCTATTAGTTCTGTGAAGGATTTGAATACTAGCATGCATAACACTGGAAAATAAATATGTAAGGGCAGCTAAAACAAGCTGCAAAAAACAATATTTGTGGGAGGGAGGTTTGTTCCTCAGATATTCCCTGTGGTAATATTTATCTTGGGTCCCTGGTGTATTAAAGCATAAAGACCATTGTGAGGACATAAACAACGGGCTGATATAGCGGTTAACCACCTGTTGTGTAATTTGTATTTTGGTGGTGTTGCAACTAATATTATTAGGTGTCTGTGGATGGCTGTGATGGGAGCAGGCAAACCTCAAAACTTCCAACATTTTTTTATTTATGTTCAACAACTAAGCAATCTGTTAGCAGCTAAAAATCATTCATTAATCACATGTATTAGTCAGGCCTCATGTATACCATACCAGATGTCTGATGCTCCTTTTCTAGCTCTGATGTTCACAGTCTTGGTTGGCTTTAGGTCTGTGAGGCCATGATGGCCAGGATCAAGGCCTCTTTGATGAAAGAAAAGAGAAACAAAGTTGGCTGGTTTGGCCCAAAGAATTATTTCCTCCTTTTGTAGATTAAAACCAGTCCATTGTGGCCCTTCCAGACAGGTCTTATGGGTTTGCCAGAAGGGTGTTACACATTAGGTGGCCGTTATCTGGTTCCTTCTGATAGTTGCACACTGGATGTCATTGCCTTAGTTCTCCTGTTTTTAAGCAACTATACCAAGCACACAAACCTTACAAAAACTATAAGTTCTTGCTCTGCATCAGTCAGTCTTTTGACATGCGTGGCTGCAAGGCAAACAGAACAAAGTCACTGACAGGTCTTGGTTCTGTAAGAGAGGCTAGTGTTTCCATTTCATTAATAAAGCATGTTAAGCCATGCATAGTTTTCAGCTGCAGTAAGGCTATGACTTAAAAGAATTTCAAACAAGTCCAGATCCAACCTCAGAAAAAATACAGCTTTGTCTAATTTGGAGCTTATTTGATGGTCAAGATATTCCACAGAAAGGGAAAGAATAAAGGCCCTCTGTCCCACCAAAAACGTCCCCCCCGAAATCTCCCACACCCTAGATTCAGAAGAATTTGGTGAAACATTAGATAGAACGGAAACATGAAGAGTGTGCAACTAGAATCTAGCTCATGTTTTCTGTGTTCACATCTTTTTTCTCTGACTCATCCCTTTAAGTATATTCTCATTAACCAGCCATGCATGTTTAGTAGAGAAAAAAATACTCTCATTAATTCAAAGACTAGTGTAATTTTTAAATTTTTTTTAACACAAATTTTGTCTTTGTAGCTCAAGGAGTGTGGTAAAAAAATAAAGTTTCCACTTCTTAGAAAAAGGTATTATTATACTTCTCAAAAATTACTTCAGCTTTGTTCAAATGGAACAGCAAGACTTCAGTAAAACACATATTTGGTTTCCACACAAAAGGACTGGAACAGGCTAGAGGATTTAAAATGTTAAGCACTTTAACATTTTTTTAAATTATAGGAATTTGTTTAGATGTCTTTTGACAGGTAGCATACAACGGAAATTATAAATAGTATTTATGTCATTTATTACAATGTATTTGTGAATTGCAAGGACTAAACCAACATTGTCACCTCCAAAGCAATATGCATTATAAACCAAAACAAGGAAATGACTTTTCAGACAAATGGCCTCTCTCACCTGGTGACTTAAATTCTGTTAAAGCTCAGTGATGAGTGCTTCAGGGGAAAGCTTAGTCAGTCAAGAAGTGAACCATCAGGCAGCAGCAAGTGTTTGAAGAGATTATCCTCAGCTTGGGGCTGGTAGGGTTTGTCATACTCCCCAAAGAATGAGCTCAGTTTATATCCTTTATTTTTATCCCAGCTCGTGCATCTCCAGTTTTACTCCACACCAGTCTTGGGCATAGGCAAGGACAGGTGGTCACCTAGCCTCACCCACTTTCGCTGCCTGCCCACCAAAACCAGCACTGTGTTCACAACAAACATGGGGAAGCAAGGAGAACTCTTCTCCTTCTTTATCCTGACTGGCCTCCAAAACCACAATGACCTCCCCACCGTCCTTTCTTCCACTGCTACAAAATTCAGTTTACATTGGCCAACAATGAAGGAAGGATAATTTGTTGTGTTCCTGTTACTTAGAACAACAAAATACAATTTTTATCAAGTCCAGATAATCTCTGTATTTCTGCAAGCATTGTGTGGGGTTCACCACTCCTTCAGGAAAAGATCTTGTAGCTAGCAGCACCCTTCCTCTGTTTCTCATCCTCCACCAAAATGCAGTAATATGGCACTCTGTCCACCTCTGGTGTTAATCCAGTCACAGCCCTATGGAGACAAACCATTCCAGTTTTAAAAGAAAATCTGGATTACAGCAACAGGCAGCCTCAACTTCCATTTTGCAGTCACAGTCCAGCAGATATTTAAAATGCAAGCTCCCTCCTTGGCTGAGACTTTGTTCAAGGAAGTATAGTTGAGTGAATTTTTGTCCTTTTTAAAAAAGGCTGTACAGAAACTGCTTGACGAAATGTGTTGTACAGATATACAACAAAATCACTATAGGACCTCTGTTCCAACCTTGTCCTCAAGGTTTTTTTCTTACCTTTCAGAATAATTGTATAGCAAAGGTTGTTAAAGACCAGGAGGCTTCTTTGCAAAATGATTTTGGAAAATGGTGTCATGACAATCTGATAATTCAGTTTCTTCTTTCTGACAAGGCTTTCTGAGATAAGAGAGATTTTCAGATCAGCCAACTGCAACTGAAAAAATAAGAGTATGTTTGGTGTTGAGTATAAAAGCAATTTTATGCAAAAGCCCTTCTTTACACTTCCAAGAGGTATGCAATTCATAGAAGCAAGGAAAAATAAAAGGAAGATACTTTCCCACAGGCTGACCTCAGCTGTCATAATGATCCTAGACCAGCTAACCAGGTAGCACGGTTGCTGCTTTAATTTTGTTAAAAGTGTCACGTGAAGTTATGTATCTGAGTGCACTTCCTGTAAACAGAGCTTTTCACTAGCAGATGTCCCTTTATTGTAAGGACCATTTACAGACATATATATTAAAGGTAATCAAGGTCATCTATACATGAGATATAGCACTCTTTATACTTTTGTAATGGGGCAAAAGAAGTGGAGATCAGTCCGTGATCTTTTGTGGAGTGAACATGCACAGTCCACACTGATGTGCACACTGTAAACCTCAGAAGTACAAAAAAAGAACTTTTAGGGGATTAATTGTCAGTGTTAGGCATGATTCCTCACTGGACAAGCAAACCCAGTATGCACCTCCAAGTGAAGCGAGATGGTTCCCCTTGCTGGGGAGAGGTTGCTGGGGGTGGTTGTTGGTGGTAGCAGAGCTGTGCCTCGATCAGGCTGGGCTGTGAGGGGCCAAATGTCCGCGTCCTGCCTCCCTCTGGGCATCACCTCTCTCCTGGCTTTCCCAAGCTGGACTTCCCAGCACATTGGTGATCCTGGAAATGCTTCTTGGGTCAGGTACAAACCTGCTGAGCACCAGCCGACCCCATGTTTCAGAAGTGAGCTGGACAGCTTGAATGGGTGCACCAGTGAGCTTCATGTGTTGAGGAACCAGCACACCCTGGGCTCCCCAGTCATATGTGTGCTTTTGAAAGTCTCATCTTGCATGTGGAGAACGTCCTTTGGACTTCTTCTGCAGCTTTTTTCCAGTTTGCCATCAGAATTGCCATGTAGATATGAGATTAGAGATAATCTGCTGCATGATACAATGACTGAAGTTTGAAGTGCAGATGAATTATAAGAAGCTTTGCTATTAGCATCACGTTATGGAGCAGTGGAGTTATTTTGGCAAGGTAATTCCTTTTGCAGGGTGAGGGAGGGAGTAAAGCTATGAGAAATGACAATTTCAGAGTCTGTGCAGAAATTAAACTTTTGCAGTCACCATGGTTACTTTCTTCTAAGACAGAAACAGGGAGGGAATACATAATTTATTTCTTGAAACTGGCCTGCCCCACTGAAACTATATTGCATTCCAGGTTGGCCCCACTTCAGTAAAACTGTTCAAAGGAATGGGCCTGCACTAGATGTGAAACACCACTGGCATTAACTAGAGTGTTCCTGCATGTTGCAAACACTAGTCCTAAAAGAGAGGAACTGATAGCAGGGGCAAACAAAAATGAACTGACCAAGTCAAGGCTTTTTTTTTTTTTTTAAGGTGGCACAAAAATAGATTTTATTTTTTTTAGAAGGTGAAATTAGATTCCAGTTGATTGTCTGCACAAGGCCAAGACGACTATTTACACTTTTAAATCAAGTTGTTTGTCATGCATGGAATGTTTCCTAGGCCTTCTGTATCGATGTGATGTTCTTGTAGCTGTCTTCTGTATCAGAAAAAAAATTGCTAGTAAGGAAGTTAGTGTCTGAAAATTAAAATTAAGATAATATTAATGAAAACAGTTCTGTTTTTGTTAATTTTTAGCTACTAGCCAAAAGAAGGACTTTCTTTCTGTCTTCTTGGCCACTTGCTTAAATTCTCATCAACTCACTTCTAATTAGGAAGGAAAAGAGCTGGTAGTTCTGGGAGAGGATTTTTCTTCCACCTTTATTCTGCTTGAATGTAGGAAATTCTTCAACTCTGATTCTTCAATAGCTGCTTAATTAACTGGGAAATACCTATCTAAAAATTAAATCTTCACTGAAAGTTTCAGCCAACTCATGCAAGCAGCAGTAACTCCATATTGTAGTTGCATCATCAGCCTATGTATGTGCCGTTTGGGTACCTTGCCATTATAAATGTGGCACGCACTTAATACTAAACAACGTTGTCACCTTGCTATGTATTTTCTTACTTAACTAAGAAACAATCTAGAGAGAGGAACACAGTTTTCTTTTACTATTTCCTATCTGATCAACTATGTTAGACAAGCAATTTAATGCTAGACCATGTTGGCAATAGGCAGGGTCTGGCTGCACAAAATGACACAAGGCTAAAAATGTAAGTCCAGGTCTGTAGAGAGACATATTATCTTTTATTAGAAATTTTTATTAAAATTCATCAAATGACCAATACAAATGTCTGTCATTTGATACAAAGTCCTCCTGTTACATCTTATTTTATGTAAACCAGCAAGAGCTTGCAGAGAGAAATGATTTTCCTATGTTACATTCAATTCATAATGCATCTCTTTACAAAACACAACTTGCTCTATCTTCATGCACTTAAGGTAACAACATTTTGTTCCATATGCAGTTTACTTATGTGATGGCCTGTGCCCTTTACTGCAGTGCCATTTGCAACACAAGAAAAACTGTGGATCAATTTCAAATATTCCTTGAAAAAAATCTGCTTTCAACATTTAATAGAGACCTTGCCACTGCCTTATCCATTTTAAAAAGCACTAGGAATATGCCTACTTAGAATATCTGATAGGACACTATTAGATTTATTCTGTGATAACAAATATTATTTTTACATCATTTCATTATTAATAATTTTATTAGTACATTTGATATTAATACTAGCACTAAATCAGAACTGCATTGTGAAAGCTGTAGCTTTCATGTGAATTTTCATTTCATGCTTTTGATTTGGCCTTTAATTATAAATGCTTGCATCATAATTCATGGTACAAACATGATGACATCATCAGTTATGATTGGGACGGAACACCTGATTTTGACACTTTTATGATTTCCATTAAGTAAAGGAAGAGCTCTTGACAGCTGAGCATTGCTGGTGTAACTAATGCAGTCACCACATTTACTGCAGTCAAGGCAAGTGATTCATGAGCTGAATTGTGAACAAAAATGAACTTTTTGCCTGCTATATCTCCCCTACAAAGTCAAACAATAAAAAAATGTAACATTTGTTTTAAGCAAGTCTTAGACTTTACCTATAATAGTTCAACTGTAAATACTTTTCAACAGAGAACAGCACTGATGCCCACCTCCACTGTGATGTTATAAATATAGAAATACTGTTCTGCTGTTACCATAGAAATTGTTTAAGATCACAACAAAAGATTATTGGTGAATGTAGGGAAGATTTAACTGATGCTGTTAAATTTCATCTATGCTGCTCTCAGTGCACAAAATACCTTCAGAAGCAAAAAAAAAGTCAAGCCTCTGTCCATAGAGAGTGTCCTAACAGGGGACCTAGGGATTGTCATGACAATGTAAAGTTGTGTAGACTGTGGCCATTGGATAGCACATGGGGGTGTGAGGAAGTCTGGTCAGCAACAGGAGGGATGTCCTCCCTTTTGGAAATCTTTGGTGCTGCCACTCCCCGAGAAAGGGCTAGAAAAGCAAAAGCATAGCTGGAAAGGGCTAGAAAAACAGAAGCATGGCTGATAGCCACCTCATCCACAAGTCTTACACCATTGGAAGATGGGTCCTTCAGCTCAACTTCCCTGACATTTGGGTCAGAGAATTTGCTTCAGGGATGAACAGGAATTACATTAGTTTGTTGGGTTGGGAAGAGTTTTACCTCAAAATCTACCTCATTTGAGAGTTGAGACCTCCTCTAGAACAATAACCTTTCCACCGAGAAAACTTCACATCAGATATATATACTGATATAACAGCTTTTCAAAGTAGTTTCTGTGTGACCAGTTTGGATAAACAAGGTTGTTACTATTTGTGAGCAAATACCCTTGTGAATCATCACATTATAGTAAGACTCCACCTGCCCATGAGGTCTTCTCAGCAGAAGCAAGTTTTGTTCTAAGTATCTACAACTGCATAAGGCTTCATAGTCAAAATCACCATTAGAACAATAGAAATTTAAAAATGCCAGCTCCAGAGACCGCTAGATTTAGTAGCAAAACTCCTATTGATTTTTATACAGTCTGGGTTTGACCCAAGATAAACAATTCCATAATTCTCAGAAAACCCTTCAGTACTTCCAGAACAAAAATCTTATGCAGTGCTGCTCTGTGAAGTACTATGCAGACCTTTAATACTAACTAAAACAATATGCTGGTGTGGATTTGAATGCTCTTTTGCACGTGGCTAACTGCCAGAGACCACCGCTCAGAGTAAGAAATGAATTGTGAAAGGAATAAAAAAGGAGCCCTGTTTTCAGCAGTGGCCAGTAAGTAGTTTCCAGATTTCTATTCCCAAGTACTTATGATTCTAATTTGTCCTGCTCATGACCACCCTCATATTTGAACTTCTCCAGAGCACACACATACGTGAAGTGATCCAGGAACCTCCAAAAGAGGAAAAGACAAACTACCTGCTCTCCACAAACTCAGATGTCACTCTTTTATTCCAAATAACCAAATCCTAAACATCTAGCACCTTATAGGTACTTTTTTCCAGAGTCTTCAAATACCTGACTAATGAAGAAGACATTGATTTTTTTTTAAATACAGGTTAAGATCTTTCTTTCAAGAAAAGAGTTGCTTATCATACATTTTACCCTTTAGTGAATACGGCAACTAACTTCTAGTGAAAGGCTAACATTTTGTCAGAGTGATGCATATGGATCTCAATGTGTATGCTCATAAATTTTCTTACAAATTTGTTCAGTCTGTGCCTAAAAAGGTCTGTATTAACAATTTTACAATAATTTACATTTTTGGCACTCAGACCTGGGATTGCTGTAACACTGAGACAATTCAGAAGGCAAACTCAGTATATAAATGTACTGGGTCTGGCTGGGACGGGGTTGACTTTCTCCACAGCAGCCCATACGGTGCCACGCTTTTCAGTTGTGACCAAAACTGTGTTGACAGCACACCCGTGTTTTGGCTGTTGCTGGACAGTGTGCTCACACAGAGTACACGCTCTTTCTCTTTCACACTCTGCCCCCATCAAGAAGTAAGCCAGGGGTGGGCAAAAGGCTGGGAGGGGACACAGCCAGGACAGCTGACCCGAACTGTCCAAAGGGATACCCCATACCATATGGTGTCAAGCTCAGCAATAAAAGCTGAGGGAAAGGAGAAGGGGGGACGTTTGACGGCATTTGTCTTCTCAAGTAACTGTTACACATGACAAAGCCCTGCTCTCCAAGGAGCAGCTAAACATCTGCCTGCCCATGGGAAGTGGTGAGTGATTTCCTCTTTCTGCTTTGCTTGCGTGTGCAGATTTTACTGTCTCTGTTAAGCTGTCATTATCTCGATCCACAAGTCTCGTTGCCTTCCTTCTGCCTTCTGCCATGCTGCTGAGGAGGGGAGCAAGCTAGCAGCTGTGGGCTCTTAGCCAAGGCTGGCCCACCACGGTAAATGAGTGGGTGCCTGTTGAGGTGGAATTCAACACAGGAAGCCAAACTAACTCTTTTTCATCCGCTCATGTTCTCGGCTAACTGAAGAGTAAAAATTTCATTGGCCCTGACACACACCTACTTTGAGGCCCTGTCAACTAGCAGCTCAGAGGTGCTCCTGAGAAGCTGCTGCTGAAAAAAGTGTTCTGGGTGAAATGTCATTTGGTGGCAACATTTTTCATTTTCAGGCTTCTTTCTCTCTCAGCCACTCTACACCAGTTTTCCAAGACTTCTGAGGAAATTCACAAACTGAGCTTAATGTATCAATGTGTAATTGTTTCTTTGGTGTGATTGATACCTGGTTTGTGCAGTGCTGCGGTTTTTTAATTTGCATGACGTGGGGCCAGAGTACTGAATGAGCATGTTAGCACTGAAAATTCAGTATTTGCCTACTTCTGGTATTGCAGCTGCAGGTGTGGAGGCCAGGCTGGGAAGCACAGCCTTTTAAGCTTTCCCTAAAAGCAGACTCCAGATTAAAAGCAGAATTCCCAGCTCAGGTGTCTGCCATTGATCCCAGCCTCCTCTCCGGAGCAGCTTGCTGGATGTGTGTAGATCACCAGGTCGCAGCTCGCTGGACAGATCAGAGAGAGCCGCATCCCTGTGAGACAAAATCTGCCCAGCCAGCTCCGGGGTGTGAAAGCAAAACACCTTCGAGATACCCAGCCTGGAGGCCTGAGATCGCTGGTGGGTTTTAAAGCCATCATCACCACGCAGTATGAAGCCAACGTCCAAGCCAACTTTTTCACTTTGTTACAGTGACACCTGGTGTCCTAAGGGAGCTCTTTCGAGAGAGAAACGTGAGGACGTCAGTCAAAGCAGCACGAGAAAGGCTGGCATCTTTGCTCAACCATTCGCCGTAAGGCACCGGCAAGCAAATGTGCCGATTTTTGGACACAAGGTTTTTTTCAGCACTGTTTTCTTTGTTCCACATTCTTTAAGTAAAAAAATGAACTAGCGCCCTTTTTTTTTTTTTTTTTTTTGATTCTTAGTCTATATGAGGTTGTATCTTTCATTTGTACATTGTGTGTAGAAGTCAGATGGTGGGCAGCAAAATCAGATGGGTAAGGCACTGGAGTAGGATGTAAGAGTTTTGGGTTCTGCTGCTAGTCTCTTGCTGACCTTCTAGCTCCTGTGACCTCATGCATCTACCCTAATTGATTTATGCAGTATGCTCTGTAACAGCAACTGCTGCACAGATCTGGGGCCCTTCTCTATAATGGAGTAGCAAAGCACTGCTATGAATCAAAACACACAAAAAATCTCCAACCCTCAGTCAAAATAAGTCAAACATGAAGTCCAGTGGACACCCTTGATGTTGCATCTGTTAGGGAAGAGGTATTTAGCCACTGATATAGTTTACTGAAGATCAGTAAATGAAGTTTCCTTGTAACACTACTTACCTTTAGGAAAAAGTACAGCATTCCCAGTTGCAGAATAACACGACTTGGCGGTCTTGTTAAAGCAGTAGCTTTGTGTGGAACAGAGCTATGCGCGATAATGTAACTAATGGTAAACATAGCTTTAATATGAAAAAAACCCTCATCAAAAAGCCCATCAAATTACAGAGGTAAAGTGGTGATAAGTCTGTATTTTGTCACTGAAGATCTAGCTTCAGTTCCAGGAACAGGATTCTTAATCTGAATTATACTTTTTAGGTAACTTCCGTTTAGGCCCCAGGAGAACAAGTACATTACTGAATAGTTACTGTCCATTACTAAGTTTCATTTAAATTACAAGGGGGCAATAGACACTAACTTGTTGTCAGGCTAATTATTGTAAAGTTGTAGCTTTACTATTGGGATTAATTTCCATGCACATTACAGTGACAGCTGGAGACTGTGAAGATGAAGAGAGGCAGTTGCAGGCTGTGTGAACCTCTGTATTTCCATACTCACAAGCTCGGTGCCGTGTTTATTTTGGCTAGAAGCTTTTTCTTCTCCCCCCAAATGGCATTTTGGACAGACCTGGCTTGGGCACCCTGCCTGACACCTTCAGATATTTGGCAGAGACCCTTCTCTCCATTTAAAGACTAGAGGCATATACACTACCCTCCCTTTTGAGCCGCACACTCTGTTCTCATTAATGGCAAGCAGGAACAATGTGCATAACAATGCACACTTTCAGTTCCAGCCTCTATAGTAGAGAGGGGTCTGGACTGCCACATGCACGGAGTGGCAGGCGACAAGAATGCCCAAGGGCATGCACTTCTGCAGTGCGCTGGGTGAGTGCTATTGTGCCTTTTTTGTCACAGCCAGTCAGCCGCTAACGTGATTTTTGGAAGTAACATAGACAGCCATCGTCTTCATTTGACATCCACAGACCTTAGAGAGAAGTTCAGTCATGAGGATGTGAAAGGAGGAACTAGTTGAATGTGGTGATCCAAAACTTCTTTCTTGATGCAGAGAGATCATAATGTCAGGACTACTTACACCCAAATGCGACCCAAGCTAATATAAAAAATGGAAAGAGTAGAAAACTTTCTGCTGAAACACAGTAAAAACAATAGCTCTGAAGTTCCAGTCAATGCATAGTTTTGAGATGGCTTAATCCTTCATGTAACACTTTCCTAAAATAGGAAGATTTTGGCATAACAGGATCAGTCTTTCTAGACATTTATGCCAAATTCCTCATGGTCTTTTCAGAGCATAGGATTACAATTTTATAACATAAAGAATATATGATGTCTTTTCTCCAAATAATGCAGGTACAAGCTTGTTCTGTTCTGGTAAGTTCCGTCACTAACTTATTACAAGAAAGACTGAGCCACTACTGAAGAGTTATTATCATTTGAGCATGAGATATTAGCCATTCCCAGAGAAAGACTTTTAAAATCTCTGTCATGTAAGCAGTAGTAAATCTGCTGTTCCTAAAGGAATAGATGTAGTCTGATTTTATGGGTTTTCTTTTTCCTTGGAAATGGAAGGTTTGGGATTATTCCGCATTTCTGTACTATAATAAAAAATACCCTAGGGCCCTTTTATCCTTTTCCTCAATACCTGCAGCTTCATTTCATTTTATGTACATCTCACAAACATCACCACTTCGAAGCAAGCAGTTTGTTTTATGGTTCTGGTGTCAGAACTGGGAACTCCTACTGGGTGGCTGCTACTGGGAATAACCCAGAGTGATCTATTGTTGCTGTCAGTCAGAGGCTATATCAGCTCTCATTCAAGCTAGCAAATTCTATCATGCAGAACCACACTGTGGCACAAAGATAGAAAATAACCCAAAAAGGAATAAAATAGTCAGGAGGCTGAGTAAGGTCTATGAGAAAAAAAAAAACAAAACTGTTACACATGTAGCTTGCAATTACTGATTTAATAAATGCTACAAGTTTCACTGCTGCTACATATACTAATATGTAAACTATGGATACTCTTTACAGAATTTTTTTACACATTATGTCACCCTTGCTCACACAGGATTTAGGAAACAGCATGCCAAGTGCAAGGACCATAGCTGTGACAAACTTCAGACTCAGAAATGCAAGCTGTCCTAAAGAGAGATTTCAAGTGAGTGCTGCCATTCAGGAACATGCATAATCCATATTTTTTTTGTACAAAAACATGGTCTCCTACGTTGCAGTTTTAAGAAAAATATTACAATATTTGGTACTGCTTTCAAAGCGCTTTTAGTTAGGAGACTACACCAGACCCTTTTAATTTGGGTTTCTAAAGCTGTATCAAAGGCAAATGCAAGTACAAATGCTACACATACCTGAAATTCAGGTCAAATCTTAATGTGTTGGATGTGGTCTTCAGCCTCTGTTTTCAGATCCTCAAATTCAGGCTTCTTATTGATGACTGAATTATGAGTCCTATCCCTATTATTACAAATAGTTGTTTTCTCACTGACTTCAGCAGAAGAAAAGATAACTCCCATATGATTTCATCTTAACTATTTTAGAGGCTCCAACAGGAAAATCTGCTACCTGAAATACGCCAAATATTTCTAGTCTGTTACAGGTGATTTGTCTGAGAATGTGTTAGCAGTCCCTAGACAGAGCTACCTCACTTCAAATACCAGTGTATTTTCAACTGTTTTGAGGTTTAGGAACCCTACTTTATACACGCACTGTATGTGATGAGAGCATGTATGTATGCAGAGCACATACTTTCTTTTTCATATACAGCTCTGTTTTTTAATAGCTTTCAGATAAAAGGTAGGCAGCAGAATGAAGTAAATCAGATGCTGACAGTGTGCATGTCTCTCCATGCTACTTAGAAACCTTTCTACATTTACTCCGTAAGTCAGCCTGATGTTTCCTATAAGCAGGGGTAGTTCTGCATTTTCTACCAGCATCTGTTTACTTGTGAGAACTCCTGAACAAAGAAAACACATATAATTGTAGGGCTAGAGGGTTACAAGGTGGCTCACATTTGATTACCTGCTATATTTTCCTCTCTTTTCCTTACTAATGCTATGATTTGCATCTCAGCATCCAATTACATGCCCATTATAGGGAGAAAACAAGCCACCCTTTTCCTAATTAACCAATAGTCCTGTAAACCTTCAGAGGCTGTTATTATTTTAGTACTTTAGAGGAATATATATTAATCAGTAGCTAAGTCAAGAATGGAAGAGCCCAGCCCATGCAAAACCATAAGTAAATCATTGGGCAATGTTTTTTGTACCGCCTGATACTTCAAAACATTTGATGATAGGATGTCTCAGAGATGCCTGCAAACTTTGACAGAGAAGATCATTATGGAATTATGCTAGAAGGCAGCTCTGTGTCCATACCGGACTCTCCTCATACTGCAATGAATCCAGATTGTCCTAACAAATCCTTATATATAGGAATTCAGTTTTCTGGAAACCTGTACAAGTCAACAATGACAAGTTCTGACAGCTCAAGCCTATGATAAACATTTCCCCTTGTGAAGTAAGAATCATCTTGCGCGCCTGCCTTACACATACTGACAGTCCATTATCTAATTAATTACTGTCAGTGTTGAGTCACAGTAAATGAGAATTGGTAACACTCCTAAGGACAATCAGTTAACAGGAATCCAACTGTGTCAGCAGCATCACTGCATCACCTTTATCCTTCGGATGACTAATTATTAGCATCTACCATTCTCTTCTTCAGTAACGTACTCATTAAAGACCCACAAGGTTCAGTTAAATTCCTGAAACCCCCGATCAGTCACCCTAGGTAGATCGTTTAAACTGCATCTCAATACCCTGCAGGCATGGTGGTACTATTATTTCCCCTCTTCTGAAGTTTAGAAACACAAATTCATTATTCTTTAAAAACTCTAAAGATTCTTCCTCTTATGCAACTACCCTAAAGATTTTCTCAGAAATCTCTTTGATGACTTTTGATCTCCTTCCTTTTTTATTTTCCCATCTATATATGAATTTACTGAGGAGCGGTCCTGCCCCTGCAGAATCTTCTGTTCAACAAGTTCTTCACAAAAAACCCCACCTTAAAATTCAGAACTATTACTTAACTGTCTTAGAAAAATAGTATCTTACTGTAATTCCAAATATGTTCTAACTTCAGTCAAAATTAAACAAAACTAAAATTGTTCCTTTTATTGCTGTTAGAGGTGTCTTCAGTAAAATACAAATTCCTTTTTCCTGTAATAGCAAATGTGCCCAGACTCCAAATTAGCAATTGTGCAAGCTGACTCACAACCACCATCGTACATGGTTTTAGTTGCAGCAATCATTTCAGCAGTGTATGTTTTAACTGCAGTCATGACTAAAGGACAGAACACTTGCCAGAACTAAAAGCTGTCTTCAGAGAGGTTGGACTAACACCAGCCAGCCACCACTGCAGCTGTGCTTGCTCACAGCAGTTTCATCAACTGTAGTATCAACTGCCCACCTGAACTCCAAACAGAGCATTAGTTGTGTGACATGAAGACGCTAACTTCAGAGAACTTTCACTAACATTTGTGTTTTGTTGCTACACGTTGCTCATCTGTGTGGCACTGCTCTTCCCCAGCACTGACAGCTTGTGTCACCACTTTGAGAGCCCTTCCCCTGATTTTCTCATTATACAGCTCCTGCCAGTTCCATGACATGTTTTCCTATCATTTCAGGATTTCCTCTCACCTTTGGGCAAAGGGCTAGGCCATTACCTAATTTTTCCAAGTGGAAGAACATTTCCCATACGTATGTAATTTTCAAAAGCCAAGTTCACTTTTGATGACACTCATGGTTTCCCCTTCAGAGACCCTTCCTGAAGCTAACTCCAGATTACTTATTAACTCTCTCTACCCCACCAACACAGTGTTCTGCAGTGTGTAGGGGGGATATTCCTTGTCCACTCTGTCTTTATCAACGCTAGTGGGCAGGACAACAGGCAATGTCACACTAAGTCAGACATCGCTGCTGTCCTGTTGGGAGGACTTATCTGTCAACGCCAACATGACCTTCAGACCAATTTCCAGTCACTTCTAAACACAGCAGACAACCTCCTTTTCTGTCACTAAGCACCTCTTGGTGCTTTGCAGCTTCACTGACTTTTCCAAGACAAACCATTTCCCTTCTACAATTTTAAACTTCTGAATTTCTTGTTTTGTATTAGTTGCAGTTAAGTGAAAAAAACAGTATGTTTAATCACAAGACTAGTGGTTTAGCTTACAAACAACGTATTTATAGAGTGGGTGGAGAAAGAAGATGGGTTGTTTGGGTCATCAGTCCTAGTCCTTTATGACTGCAAACAACTATGTAATAAGAATATCACCCAAACACTCAGTAAACTTTAGACTTTGTCTCAGTGAAAAGCCACAAAAGTCACAATGCATCATGGGAACAGAGAAGACCAGTAGAATGTTTTTCAATAGTTTACTGCTAGTGGTTATCACAAAATACTTAGCAAAAATCTACCTGTGCAAAAGATGTAGATGGGACAGAAAAATTAAAATAACCTTAGGGAATCAAATTATTCAACAACACAAGGGCAGCACAGAAAAGGAAAAACAAAAAAGAAAAAAAAGAAAAAACAAGCAGATTACTAGTCCTTAAAGACCATTACAAAAGCATGTTTTAGATATTAAGATACAAACTTAGAAATAGTTTAGAAAAGTTGAAAGGGTGTTATAATGTACAATACAAAAGTGAAAGACATATCTAAATAAATGATAGTAAAAGAAAAAGCTCATTCTTAAGGCCTTATGTGTAGTGACAAGCACCTACACAGTTAAGAAAAAACAGTAAGAGCTCACTCTTCCATGACTGATTACAAGAATTTTGCTGTTGCCTGTTACTGTCGATACTAAAGTTGTCCTTTAAATCAGAAGTTTCTAGGCTATTGAGAGCTGCATGTCTTAGTACTCCACATCCTGGTAACTAGATTTTCTTTAAAGTTAAGGTCAAGTACAGCAGCCCCAGGGTAGCTATCTCCACCCAAAGGATAAAGTTTCAGTATTTCCCCCACTGGGGGTAGGGGTGTATCTGTATGTAATAATCCCAGAGCTGAAGTCCCTCACAATTCACTTGAAGAAGGTAGTTCGGGAATCAAATTTTTTGATGCCCACTACTGCAAATCAGGCAGAACACTAAAGCAGATGTGTAGCTGTTATGCAGTTAGTAAAAACGGCATAGTATATTGTCATAGGTTAAACCATTTAATTACTAGGAAGTACTTCTTCAGCTTTATTTATAGAGGTAGCAGACAGTACAGAAGAAATCAAACCATCCTGAGTCCCATAAAAGATAGTTAACTGCAAATTCAGTTAAGTTCTTCCTAGAGCTTAAATCTACATTGAAATAACCCCCAGAAAGAACTGCAAGTAGGAAGAGAGTAACTATATAAGCATCACTACACTACAGAAGTGTTTTCGCATCTGAGCAAACTACATTAGATCTTCAGTCAAAGGAAAAGGAAGTGACACCTGTTACAAGAATCTAAAACGTCTTCAGTTTTTTTCTTTTAAAAACATTGGGAATAACAAGGTCACAAATTTGTAATGTGTAATTCTATATGGTAAATAAGCATTAACTGCTCATGAACTGTATTGGTGATGGCATTTAGGCCCTCTTTTTTCACACAGAAAAGAAACAACAGGCATAAGGGTAATTAACATTTGGTATTTTGTCCCTGTTTGTAAACTCACTGACAGAAGTTGCAAATTCTTCCTTCAGCAAACTGTTGGTTTAGCTCTTCCTTTTTATGACAAGACTCTGTATTTATTCTAGACTTTCATGTAGCTTTCCAAGTGGCAATACAACAGTCGCATAATATTGAATTTGGAACAATTAGAAAAAGGGGCTTTACTCCAGAGAAGCAGGAAGTTGTTACATGTATGCAAGAAGTAACTATGCTTAAAGACTCAATTTCTGAATCTTTCCACAAGCAATTCTGCTCTTAATACAAAAAAATATTTATTTATACAAAACCCCGCAAAAGCTTCATAATACATAGTGCCAACATTTATATGCAAGGACCTTAGGTGTCAAAACACATTTTCAGAGCAGTTTAAGGCAAACATTGGTTCACCACTTTTGAATACGTGTAGTCTCTCATATAAACTCAACCTTTTAGATCTCTGTCCTTTCAAAATTCATACTTTTAAATCGTTCTTCAAGCACATCAGAATCTTCACCACTGTCTGTACTACTGACATTTGTATCAAAATCCAGCCCATCCTCCAATCCACTGCTCTCTTGGCTGTTTTTAGTAGTCACACTCTGAGTTCTGTCTTGTCCTTTATCAATCCTGCAGAAGGAAAGAGGATGTTATCACCACCCACGTTTGGAATTTATTTTGCTTTTAAACAAGAATGCGATGGAAGGTAGAATATTCTACCAGGGATGGAAGGGGGTAGGAGGTGGGGAGGAGGAGGAGATGGACAATAACCTAAAGTTAATTTCATGTTGAATAGGAAAGATATAAAACATAGTAAAGGAAAAAGGGTCTGTGAAGAAAAAAGAAAAAAAAAAATGAACAGTTTGACCAACTAGGCAACTGCTGGCCAGTTGTCACAAACTAGTAAATTAATGCAGGATGCTCGATAAAGAAAGAACTCTAGTAAAAGAATAAAAGACCTAAAAGCCTGCTAAATATATTGCAGTAACTTTGCTCAATATCAGCCCTTGTTTAGTTTTTCTGTTCACTAGTAACTGAATCATCAAATGACAGACAAAATTCAAACAGTAAATTGACTTATGCATATTTTAATGGTGCTCTATACCGAAATCCATTTTGAAGTGCTTTGTTCCTAAGGAAGATATGCAATTTATCCTTCAGTATTAAAATAAAACGTCTTATCCAAGACTTTTTTTGGTCCAGCCCCACTAACATCACCAGGCATTTTACCCCTAGTTTCAGCAGAAGAAAGGGTAATGACTCCTACTGATTTCTGTCAGGATTATTCAGAATATGGCATAAAGTACAGCTTCTTGACAGTTTCCAAACAAGCTCTACTAAAAGGGAAAGAAACAGTGCAGTACTGAAACTATGTAACCTACGAGCTACTTACGGAATTACTATTTCTTCTTCTTTTCCACATTTAGCACAAACTTCTAGTTTACCAGCACATGGTCGACAAATAATATGGTAAGGATCTTTTACAGTCTTCTGGAGACACTTCACACTGTGAAGAGAAAGAAAACATGATTAAAAAAATATTTGTGGACAGGTATTAAACATTCTGTGTTCAAAGACAATATAGACATACTCTTCAAAAGAGGAACAACATGTTATAGGCCAGTTTCATATGAAACAACTGGTGTTTTAACAAGCAGCACTTTCAAAATCATTGCCTGTCTTCCCTCTCCTTTAAGTTTTTCAGGAAGGATTATTAAAACAAGAACTGAAGAAGAAACTTAAACTCATGGATTTTTATATTTGAAGTGACAAAAGAAACTTTTCCATTCATTTCAGTAGGTAGTTTTACTTTAAAAGCTACATAACTTCTTCTGGTTTAATGATAAAAGCAAATAAGAATATGGTATAAAAAGGTGCATGCACTTTACAAATAAAAAACTGTCAATTCAAACACTACAATGTCTTCCTCCTGAACTTCTCAAGAGTACAAACAAAGCCAGTGCTGGACTTTGCTTTCTATGAACACAAACCTGCATGGAACTGTATTCTGAACAAACCCAACCTAATTATGTAGAGGTTTCTGGCTATTCTTTTTCAAGATATGATAAAACTCTGTAGATTAATTCATTTATAAAATGCTATGGCTCAACATTTGGCTGGTATTTCTAAAGCCTTGTACTTTTGGAGAACAGAACCGGAACTATATATCCCACATAATGCAGCTGTCCTAAAAGTCATTCCTTCTTGGTTCCTCAGGCACTCAAAAGTCTGTCAGGAAAGATTTAACATACAGTTCTGAACAGTGGATTTGCAGACTTGGCTAAAACAGGCTGAAGAAAAATACCAGGTGTTTTTGCATGCCTTGTAAGGAGAGATGCACTAACTAGCATCTAGCGAAACAGAATCTTTACTTGCTTTCTCAAATCCCATTCTTAAGCGCTATCACCTTCTCCCTACTCTCTTCATCTAGACTCTGCTGAGCTTTCATTATTAGGATATGCATAGCCAATTCGTTAAGAAGCTGTAATATCACAAAAATTGCTGTAGGACACATTTGACAAAAGCAAAGTCTAAACTGCCTAGTGTTCCTGGTCTTCCCTCTCCCCCAGGAAAAATCTACAGTTAGATGTCACTGGAAATACCCACTTAGTTTTTTGGTTTTTTTTTTTTTTTTTTCTTTCTTCTATGTTCAATTGCATTAGTATTAAAAAAAGTCTACAGCTCTTCCCACCCATGTCACATCAAACAGGGGTACTATCAATGCAAGGTTGATAAGACTTTTTTTTTCTTTAAATAGTTTAATTTGTAATAATTAAGTACTTGAAATAAAAGTAAAGTAGGGATAACTTGTAGTTGTACTAACAATCATAATTTTGAAGATGTTAAAAAACTAGAAATAAGTTCAGGTACAGAGAAGTCCTCCATTCCCATTGTCTGTGACGTGAAGAATTCCTTTTTTTTTCCATATATTCACATTTTTAATGTCTATAATGTGTTTACTTTGCCTGGAAGCTTCACCCATTAAAAATCTTCATAGTCATGTCCCTTCAGAACAGCAGCCCACTCAGCCATTTTACTGCTGTAGGAGGCTGGGCTAGAAACCACCACCTGTAGAGTTAGAACGGTCTGCAGCCCAATTTACTTGTTCAAAAATATGATGAAAAAGATCACATATTCTGTCATAAACAGCTGCCCCACACTGCCACTTTTTCTATTTCCAATGCTCCTCTGATTTACAAGCTTTTTTTCCTTTGTGGGCAGGCAGAGAAGAAGCAAAAGAACCAGATCCACCACATGATTTGTTACAGCTCATTACTTTTAAACAGGATGCACATAGTCATTTGAGAAAGAGTTAAAAAAAGGCAAATCCCAACTTCACCTGTGGTGAACAGAACCCAGAATGTTTACTTTGAGAACCAGTAAGACTTCTACCTAAGCAAATTTTTTTTTTTTTTACATGAAAGGGTGAAATTGTTTACTAAAACCCAAATATTTGTTGCATATGGTTTCATATTAGAAAGTAAAACTTCTCACAAGTGGCGGATATAGTACGAACAAACATTCCTTCCCTTTCAACCTACTGAAAACCAAAATAAAATACACCATCATTCAGGGAACTGCACACATACATTTACATAACCTCTTCAAGCAGTTCATAAGTATTTCAGAAGTATGTAACTGAGAACAACCCAGAGATGCAGAACAAACTACTGTGACAAACGTGGCTATATCATACACCACAGCCCAGCTGTAGTTCTTTGAGTTCAACATTTCACTGTTGAAACACTGGCTGTGTCTGCAGCCATAGAGGTAAGGACCTCTGCAGCTGAGCAAGTAAGAAGGAAGCAGAGAGTATCCACTTCCGAAAATTAACGTATCACAAACCTATAAATATTTTTTACGATATTTAACACCTTTGTTATGTACTTATCCAAAAACACCTAGTACAGAACTGTATGCAAACAATGCTAAACATTTAATATACAAAAAGAGAGAACATGCTAAGAGGTAAGGAAATGCATGTATTGCAAACATTTTGTAGGAATTGAGGCCTCAGTAATGCTGACAGCAGTGTTGCTGGTAAGTTTTGATGTGACACAAAATTAAAGCCTTCCTCTCCTCATTTCTCTAACAACAGATTTTCATAGCAGAAAATCACGTTACAACTGGTTCATGTTTGACTTTTTGTTCAGGAGGACACACTGACAGTTTTGTAAACTTCTAGGTCCACAACTCAAACATTTTAACAGCGAAAAGAGAAGCAGTTGCTTTACCATTGTGTTTTCTTTTCAAAAGTTTAAGATAAAAGACTAATGAATTAGAAAACTAACATTGCATATATATTGCCATTGCAGACTCCACATTTGAAGGA
Organism: Harpia harpyja; assembly: GCF_026419915.1. NCBI lineage: Eukaryota > Metazoa > Chordata > Aves > Accipitriformes > Accipitridae > Harpia > Harpia harpyja. The sequence goes on along the minus strand of NC_068969.1, from coordinate 76,633,932 downwards.
TGTCATATAGCAGCAGCTACTATTTGTGAGTTTCCAAAACTAGAATATTTTCCAAAAAGTTCACAAACTACATTATCACTGAATAACACAAAGTACCTACTCACCATTTTTTAGGTTTTGATAGTAGTTTGTACTTGCTGAATTTTACCCGCCACTCCAAGATACCTTTGCAATGCTGACACACTCCATCATGAAGCTTAGCATTTATTTTCTGGATAAATAAATAAAAATTAAAATAAGTATACACTGAAGATTTGCTACTTTTATGAGCATAATCTTGCTTAGAAAGCATTTCCACCCATCATGTGATTAATACAGTATTTAGAAAGATATTTGTTTGATATTAACATAAGCATTTAATATACATTTATTGCTAGTAATTTTCTTCAGTGGAAAGAGTGCTGAGGTAGTCTTTTACTTCGAGGTAGTCTTCATTCTTATTATAATAATTTTAATATTGTTAGTACTAGTACTTATTTATTATATTTTATTATTTTATCTCTAGACATTTTACAAAACAGATAAGTAGAAATGAACCCTGAAATACACAGGTTTTGTCCAAAAAAGACAACTCGCAAGACTTAACATTTAATTTCTTACTGTTCAAGCTACCATTATACTACATACTTTACGTAAGTAGGTTCAGGATTTTTCCTTAGATCACAGTAAAGTAGAGTCCACACATTATTTGCAGTCAAACCATTCAGAGTCTCTTTCATTGTAAATTTCCTTTATGAAAAAGTAATACATTTTTGCTCCCAAGTATCTAAGATAAAATCCTCAAAATGGTCATTTTAACTACAGCATATTTTCAAGACAATGCAAAGTTTACCTTAAGATCTTCAACAACATTTCGTGTTTAGTTTGCTGAGGAATACGAAATGTCAACTGGCCAGTACTATTTGCACAAGAGAAGTTATTCTGAGATGGGAAGTTGTAGCAAACCACAGTTACCTCAAATAACAAGCAACATACACTTGTACATTCAACCTACTTTTATTTCTTCTCTATCTAAAAATGCCAGCAGTAACTTTATCTATCATATGGTTGTGTGTATTCATTCAGAGCTTTAAAAATAGAAATTTCATGATAAAAAAAATGCATAGCCAAAAAAAAATTCTACTGTGCCTTTTTTAAGGCAGCTTAAAAATGGCTACCATACCAAAATTACATGATTGACCTGCTCTAAACCACATCTGTTTCTTACAATACCTAAAAGTTCATTGGAATAGATTCTGCAGTAATTGGGATTAGAGCTTATGTTACACTTTTATAAATAAACTGAAGTTATGCTATGCATACAGTAGCTTCTGAAGTAATCTCCTGTTTTTATGAGCCACAAGAGATTCTTACTACTCCACAAAGTTCTACTTCAATACACTAGACAAAAGAACAACCCTAGCTTTAAAAATACAGTATTTTACTCTATTCCGAAAAATATATGTGGCAGAGGAAATGCTATTTACGAGTGAGACTATACTATGGGACTTGTCTTCAGTTGTTTCCATTTTTACTAAACTTCAACCATTCAGTATGAGTTTTCCCACGGTGTGGTTTACTGAAGGTGTGGTGCTTTTAGACTGGTTCGGTTAAAAGACAGTAATTTTTTTTAAAAATGAAAGAATACAGACTTGACATGTTGAAACAAACAAACAACCAACGTTTTGCACAATGCTTGGATATTGAATACAGAAAGCGGTGGTTCTCATGTCAGCTATGCATTATGAGTTAAATTTTCCAACACAAACATTTGGCTAATGTGAAGACTTTCTGAGAGAAAATCATTGGTAGATTCTCAGCAGATATCTGTAAAAGGGCTGGCAATTCAAACTGCTGTCAGCACTGACCATGTTCATTCTTTCAAAATTCATGCAATATGAAGATAAGCCTTCTGCTCAGTGCTTGACTAGCACAAAGTAAGGCTCCAAGTAGTATAGCCTGAATAAACTTCTAATAACCTGCAAATTAGCCTCAACTTCCCAGTTCCCCATCTTACTCTCCTGATTTGCATTAATTAGTAATGCAGAACGGGAGAAAGACAAAAACGCTGTAATTTGTATTCCTAGCTGTCCTTTATTGTGATCAACTATTTTTAGTATTGCTAAGGGAGAACCCAATAAACGTCAAAAGATTGCAATAGTTTAAGCTGAACACAGCTGCTTGTCTTTCCAAAGGGAGTTAGCTTCCTCGCTGAAAACTATCTCGTTTCCAATAATATGTCCTGACATCACGGCTGGGGACAGAAGCCCTGTTACTAAGTGATGCAGGGACAGGCTCAGCAATGCATAACATACTTGGAATGCAAAAGGCCATGCTCAGGACTGCATGTGGCATAAAAAGTGCAGAACAAAACAGGAACTACTTTCACCTCTCATGTGAAGGAAATCCAAAGTTTGTCAAACATGCAGCCTATTACAAATTCTGCTAAACATTTGCTATGGAACAAGGAAATATGCATAATTATTATTAATGGAGCTTTATAAAGCTCTTCCCCCTCCCAATATGCTTATCAGCTGGCTCCAGAATACACAACAATCATGCGGTGATGAATTTCTTTTTTTTGTTTTTTTTTATCAGACCAACGAAAACGCAGACCATCCCAAATTCCAAAGATGCCTTTTCATGTTACTCACAGTATAGATCTTTGCATGAAAATACCACTTCATAGCAAGGCCAAGAGACTAGTCATGTGGCATAAAGACTATATTACTCAGCCTTCTTCACCTTTGCTTCGAACAACAAAGCCCTGCATCTTATCTGATGCCCTCATCCCAAAGATTAGTCCTCCCTCTATATTAACACATTGTTTCACCACTGAAAAAGGTATTTAGAAAATAAGTAACACACAAGAAGCTCTAAAGTAAAGTAAAATAAGGTCAATGTAATGCAATTGCATGGCAACAATCACATTATCTGCATAAAGGCAATGAATCTCTATCAGAGCTGGTCTGTGTATTAAGATTACTTCTACACAGTCACCTTTGAACTGTTCCATCTTCTTGGTGTGATCAGTGACACTTCAAATATCCAGTGCAAAGATAAAGATTAAGAACATCGACCAAAATGCTGCCTAAGAGTCTTCTGACACCAAGTTAGATTGTAGCTATGGAGATCACATTTAAGTGTAACTTAAGATTCTGATTGAGGCATAAAGATGCCTGGACTTTTCAACCTAGTCACCTGTAGGACCATAAATCTTAACACAGCAACTCAAAGAAACCACCTGGTATCTGCTCAGAAGGTAACAATTGGAAGAAAGATGACAGCTTTTAAGTTCTCATTTCCTCCTTCTAACAGGCAAACATACAGCACAGTCTCTCCCTCCCCTTCAGCAATTTCCGGTATTTTTTACTCAATGTTGGCACTTCAAGTATGGGGTGGTGCAGTTAATCATTGGCTCAGCACATGTGAATATGAGAGAGACTATGACTCTACAATCCTACCAGGCTGTTGATTTAGAAAGTCAATACAGAATGATGGATTGATGTAAAGCAAGCAAGCAGGGAGATTTACAGAGTTTAACCTTGACTTGTGTTTGCCTTCTAAGTTTATTTTGCTCAGAAAAAATGACCGATATTTAAATGTTACTATCACTAAAACAAGTTGATCATTTACTGTCATTCTATACACTAAATTCAACATTTCCTTTGACCAAAAAAGAGTATCGTATCACTTTCAAAGGCAACACTGACTTCAAGAAGCAAAGCAAGCTGCCCCTAATTAAAGATTTGGATAAGCAGTTTTTTTCAGATTTTTGAAATCACCAAAGAACATGTGAAAGTAAGTTCTGCTAACAAACTGGAAGAGAAACTTTCCTGGTATTTCAGTTCCCAGTCAGAATGGGGAAGTTATTAGTTAAATCAAAGAAATCCCTCTGCTGCTTACTTTTCCTATTAATATAAATTTTTTAATATATTTCGTACATTGTTTAAACTTTCACATATTTGTACTTTTTTTCCTTTTGCCCACTTAATAGCTTGCTTTCCTTTAAGGGTACAAAAAAACCAACCACCCACACAAAGACCTGAACAAGGCTTGTCAACTTCATTATTCCCTTCCAACTTTTCTAACCAGCTTTTATGCAGGTAGTTAGCTCTCACACACAAAAAGGTGGTAGTGCTTACAGTCTGAAATTGATTTCTTGGTGTGAGAACTATTCTGACAGGTTAGTTTCTGTTTCTGTCACAGCAGCTTCTCTCTCTATTTTTTTTTTAACGCTCATTTCCCTGTTTTATTCAATAGCTCTTTCCTCTTTTCTTTTGCCATTCTTCCCTCCAAGGACAAGTGCAACTCATCCAGTGCTTACAGTATCTCTATATATTCTCCAAAGAAAATACAGTTATGCAATACAGACATACATAAACAGTCTTAAAGTATACAGTCACAAAATATTCCATGTGCATATTATATACACAGTCAGGTCAACTGCATTAATGAAACAGCATCCTCTGTACGCTCACGTAACCCAATATTAAATCATTTAACAACCCACCAAAAGCAGTTCAGAATGTATTAAACACATGCACCTACACCTACTAACTTGGCACACAAAATAATCCCTAGCTTAAGCTAGCATTAAAGCACTCAGAAGTAAGATGTAATGATGGGGTTTCAAAGAAGCCTCACTGTCTGTTTGGAAGTTTCTAATTATGTGTGAACCTATGGGTATTTTGATTTACTCTACTGAAAGCAGACTCCTACTACCAAGCACACATCAGTGGTCTACTCTGCTGTAAATTAATGCAATGTCAATGCCATGCATAATCTTCCTTGTCAGGAGCACAGGTGATACTGCCTCCAATCAACAAGGCTGAATGCAGCATTTCTGAATGACTACACTTGTCAGAAAAACAAAATTCCACAGGATCTCCAGCACATGACTACAAAGCAGTTAAGAGTAGGTCAGTGCAGACTAACAAATGTGAAACTGTGATACAAGACATCAGCTTTTCAGGGTTCTAATACACATTTCACAGCCTGAAATCAAGTCCACCAAAGAGCTTCACCTGCTCACATACTATATCAGTATTACTTCAAATTCCATTTTCTGCACAGATATTTTCTCATCTCTTTCTAAAGAGACGCACTTTTAACATTTTAACCAAAGCCTTAAAGTCTTCCTTACATCCATTTTCGTTACATATGGATGGCTACCTAAGCTAGCATTTAAGGCCCTGCCGTGTTTTATTGCTATGGACTTTAAAACACATGAAATCACAAGCTTTCTCTAAGCCCAATTCCAAATGGCCCTCCTGGAGATCAAGATGTATAGCTTCTTTCAGGTGAGTGACCATAGATTTGAAAACATGCAAGTAACCTGCAAGAGAACGTACACACTTGGAAGGACTGACAGTCAGCTCCCACCCTCTTCCCCACAAAGAACTGAACACACACGCTTGCTCTCTCCCCTCCACTGGGGTTAGGTTAGAGTCCATAATAGATGTTATGCTTGCTCCTCTTCTCCCTACGTGAAAGGTTATAACCCAGGCCTGAATGCAGTTCTGAATCCAGAATAACAGGGGTGGCTAGAGAGTAGACTTTAGCCTACCAAGCTACTCTATGTTGCCGCAAGAACAGAAACTAACCAAACTCCAACACTGTTACCTGACAATTCTAGTTGGCTACTGGTTTATCTGCATCTCCCCTCTGAGCTTGAAGTCACAACCATGTGACTCAGCATTTAAGTTCTGTATTCACCTGTTCTGTTCCTACTGCCTTCGCATAGTCTTGACCAGTGTATCCACCAAAACAAGTTATTTATCCATACAGACAGCTGAAGAAGCAGCTGACATAAACACTATGGTAAAGCTGAGGTTCAGAGTTAATAACCTCTGAAATTTAGGGAAATGTGGATTATCATCTGGGGCGTACTTAATGAGAGGAAAGAAATGGAGAAACAGATCAGTCATTTGGGTGTAAATATGAATCACTTTGTGGTTTACCATCTTATTACAATGGAGTCCTAAATGTTCTCATTGAATGTTATTTACTTTCATCTCTAGAACTACTCCAGTTTCCATGTTGACTTATGTAATATACTTTACATAAAATGTATATTCATATAACATAATGTATATTCATCAGCTCAGTGCCACAAACAGCTGTTCTGGAATATACTATGTAAAGCAAGCACCCATAAACAAATTCCAGGATTCAATAACTAACAGCACAGTGCGTCTTACCCTGTCCGGCTCTTCCTTCTTCAGTTCATCCTAGGATGCAAGCTTTCCCAGCACTGTTGTAGGCAGTTACCCAAATACAGTAAAGAGGCAGTGTATTTTGCCGCAACCAGCCTATCCCAGAGTAATGCTCTAGTAAAGACTGATCATTAGAGGAAAGACGGATCTTTCAGCATGTTCTGCAAGTAATCAGATCTATGGTCTTTAAGATTGGAAAATGGATGTTAAGGTCCCTGTCAGACAGAGAGCACAAAAACTTTCAAAAAAACACAGAACAATTGGATAATGACTGCCAGCAGGGAAAAGTCAAAAGATTATTAGATCAATTTTTTCTGCAGATACTGTTTCACTGAAAGAAGCAACAATAACACTGCAAGTAACACCTCAACTCCACCCACAGTACAACCCAAAGCTACAGTAGTTAATATTCAACATTGCTAATGCAGTGTGCAAATGCAGCAGGATAAAAACTTTAAGCTAAAAAGCATTCTGCAGCCTTTCAAGATAATATTGCATTGGACAGTGTGTAACAGTAGTCAAAGATAGGCCGAATACCTAAAAAAAAAAATAAAAAAAATTAGCAGTGATTTACAGGAGATCCACCCTCTTTCAAGCAGTGCTGTGCAGTCTTCTGATCTCCTGAGCCAGTGATCAGAAAAGGCGTTCTTCCTTTCCACCTCACTCCTGTATCAGTCCCTGCGGTCAAATTGCTACTGTTTCTTCAGTTCCCCCATCACACCTTGAACGTCTGTAGCACATCTGATCATTCAGGACTACACAGAACAGATGCAAGACTGTCATCACTGAGCATAGTCTGTATCTGAACTATGACGTTAATCACTACTTAATCTTTGTTAGTCTAACTTCTTTTCAAATTTCTCAAATAGCAGAATCAGGCCTAGTCATCATTATAAAGACACCTGTGTATCCCTTAGCACTAGAATTTGTACATGACAATATGCCAAAAGAAAAATGCATCCTTTCCGTTTACCGTGCATTATCTAATCCTGTAATAGGAAGCACCTTCTTCAAGCTTCTTCCCTGTGTTCAACCATCTCCATGAACTGGCAGGCACAGAGAGAAAAGAAATCATTAGCTTGAAACAGAAAGGAAAAAGACAGGGTCCCATATCACAGTTCATGCCCACAGTGAATCTTGGCTACATTCAAAAGCTTTTAAAAAAAAATTATTTATTTGAGTGCATGGTACTGTGTAGCCAGTTCTATATGATATAAAATATTAAAAAAGGGAAGAAAAACAGCCACGAGAGTATTAAAGTGACTACTTTACACTTTACAGTTACAAAACTGAAGTCAGAATTCAGTTTCTCTTCAAAGACTTTTATGGTAGACAAACTCTCTAGGATATTTTTGTGTGTCTGTACGTGTAGAGGCCAGACAGGAAAATACTCTCCTATCAGGGATCATGCAGTGACTCACACAATAAATAACAGTGGCGCTACCTAGAGCCCCAGGAAAGCAGCCTGTTCAACTTGCAGAACCAGTCCTACAATATCTTAAAAAAAACCAAAAAACCCACCAAACTCAAAAAAAACCCACAAAAAAACCCCCAGACCTCCCTCTTTGGTGCCATTCTTTAACTTACTACTTTCTTCTCCTCCTCTCAGTTCTTTTTGACAACCCACTCAGGTTCAGCTAGATATTGACATAACAGCAACAGCACCAGATAAGCCTCTTCTAGAATGCTCATCTTGTGTTTTGTTTTACTCAACTCTTCCAGTTTAGCTTGTAAGAGAAAACATCCCACTTTTGTGTTGATACTGCTCAGGTACGCTGCTTGGTCTTCATGCTCTCCAGCGCTGCTATTATGTTACCACAACTACAAGTATAGAGCACGTTCCAAGAATACATGGTAAACCATTATCTTTTCCTTGCTTAGAAACAAAAAGGGACAACAATGGTCTTTTGTAACAAGTGTGAAAATATCAAACCATGATAACGTGTGTAGCAAAGGCATTGATAAAACAGCTGAAGACACCTTTCTATGTAACTACTCGGAAGGGCCCTCCAAGATTTTTTTTTTTAAAGCCTTAAAGCAAACACGAGTCTTTTTTAAGTCGTCTAAAAAGTATGTAAAGTGAAACTTGATATTTATATGGCTGACGAGGGGAGTTGTTCAAAATTAATTCTCAAAACGTGAAGATGTCTGAAGGAAGTCATAGTCACAAACTGAGTAGACCAAACACCTTTCAAGAAGGCACACGGAAACACTGCAGGGAAGGTTTACTTACTGCACAAAAGTAAATGCTTTATTTCAGTCTTCCTCTTAATAATTCTTTGGCTTAACGAGGGCCTTTCGTGTCATAAATACGACTCGGGTGTCACACACCGTGTTTGCTTACGCAGCCGCCTAAGACGGGCCGGGTGACAGCTGACTGAAGCGGCTCGTTACGGATTACTCCCTTGACACCGCCGGGAACCTTTTGGACAGACCCGCGCTGTCCAGAACGGGCTAAAAACGAGGAGGTTTCTCGGCTCCCACTGCCGCAGGGCTTTGCGATCCCGCAGCTCTCCAAGACCGCCCGGCAGAAGACCGCCCCGGGACAGGCCGTCCCCTCCCAGGCGTCCGTGCGCCCAGCAGGCCGCACGGCCTCCTCTTCACGCTTTCGGCCCCAAACGCCGCCAAACCCGCTCCGCCGCCGCGTCTCCCCGCCCGCCGGCGACGCACCCGCGCCCACCGGGCAGCGAGCTGCCCTGCGCGGCCCGGCCCGGCCCGGCCCGGCGCTCTGCCGGGAGGGGAAGGCCCGCCCCGCCGCCGGGGTCCGCCCCGCCGCTCACCTTGCGGCGGGCGCTGGTGTCGTACTTGTCGTTCCTGAAGGCGCGCGCGTTCTGGTAGCGCTGGGGCCGCGTGCGCGACACGTTCCCCTTCTCCGAGCTCATCCCCCGGGCAACCGCCGCTGCCGGCGACACTTGCCCCGGAACTGCTCCGCGGCCCCTCTCCTCCCCTCCGCCCCTGCCCCGGCCACGCCGTCTCGCCATTGGCCCGGAGCCGGCGTCCGCATCCGCCCTCCGCGCACGGCGGTTCGCTGCCTCTTCCCTGCTGCCCGCCCACCCGCGTTCAGGCGGAGCCTCAGTGGCCGGAGCGGCTCTGCGGGCTGCGCCCCCATTGGTGCGCTGCGGCCGGCGGCCGGTCCCGCCCCGCCGCTGCTTCGGCCGCTCCGGCAGCCGCTCGATCCGATGCAGTCGCGAGGCGAGGCGAAGCCGCCGCCGCCGCTTCTCCTCCCGTAGGCCGCGCGTTCTCTGCCGCGGAGGGCGGCTGCGGAGCTGCGGGCGCCGACCGGGGGCCGGGGCGCTGACAGCCGCCCGCCGCCGCCGTCGCGCCGTTACTCAGCACAACCGGCACCCCTCCCCCGCCGGCCCGGCGTTCGAGCGGCGGCAGTTGGGGAAGCGCGGGGCCGCGCGCGCCGCCGCGCGGAGCGCCCGGTGCAGGTAGGGGCTCACCTCCCTTCACACACACCCCCCCCCCCCCCCCCCCACGGCAGCGCCGGAGCCGGGGCGGGCGAGTTGCGGTGATGAGGGGGGGTGGTGGGGAAGCAGCCGGGGCGGCCCCGGCTGGGCGCCAGCGGCGGGGTGGCGGCTCGAGGATCCGCCCCGCCGGCTGTGGCGGCGAGCTGACCCCTCGGCAGGCCCGGGCGTTTTCTCTCCCCTCTGCACCTGCCCCCCCGCCGCCCTTCTCCCCCCGCTCCGGGGCTGCGGCGTGGGGCGGGAGGGACGACCGCGGCAGGCACCGGCTTTTCCTCCGCGAGGGAGGCGGCAGTTCGGCTCTCCGACCCGAACCGGGCAAGGGCGGGGGGGGGGGGGGAGGTTGGCGGCGGCCGCCCCCGCCCGCCTGCCTCCCGTCTGCGGGCTCGGGGGCCTCTGCCCCGCCGCCCGGGGTTCTGCGGGCGGGCCGCGGACGCCTTTGTTCGGGAAGCGGGCGCTCCGGCTGTGGAAACGCGTGTGAAGCTCTGGCTTGTAGCGGGTCCAAACGATGCCTCCGCGCCAGTGTTGCTGACTGACTTTTGCGAAGTCCTCTTTAGGTGGGGACACCTGAAGAGTTGACTCAATTCTCGCGAGCCTGATTTAAGGTGGTACTTCAGCTTTTGCTGTTGACGACTGGGGGTGGGAGTGGCGCCGGCCTTAAAATCGCTCTCGGATATTACTAATTTAAAAGCTTAAAGTATTTGGCTAGAAGGCAGCGAGGAAAAAAAACAGAGGACTGCAGAAGCCCAGGCGGTGCCACCGGAACGCAGGCCGGCTTCAAGAGCGTTGCTGCCTGTCAGGGCTCGGCCGAGCGGTGCAGTGAAGCACCGGGCTGGCGCGGCCGCGAAGCGGGAGAGGGGTCTCCAGCGCCGGGCCGGGCTCAGGCGGCTTCAGCGGGGCACCTCCGTGGAGCCGAGTCTTGCTGGGAGCGTGCAAAACATGATGTAATCCGGCTTAATCCCGCAGTTGTCTGCCTGGGACCTTTCGCGGGTCGGTTTGATCTTCGGCCGAGGAGGGAGGGCGAGATGTTTCACTTAGCGTTCCCTGTGTTCCCTTTCTCTTTTCAGCCGTGCCGTTGGGTTTTGAGGTATACAAAGTAACCAGCAGCAGCGGGTCTCGGTGCAAGTTAAGCTTTATAAAACTACTAGAACTCGTGACACGGGTAAAGCTGTTTATTTCTTTAAAAATCGCATTAACCAAAATGAAGTTTTGGTCCCGCTGGGCTTCTCTGTTTTTATGTAGGTTTCTTTGCTCTTTGAAAACTACCTTAAAGAGTTTCTTCACGGTATTTCTTGGTGTGGCTTTTTCATTATTGGACAGACTTCCTCCGTGTTCTTTTCCGGACCTACTGTTTATTCTTTCATAATAATTCTGTTAGTTTAAGCCTTTTATATAATACTTAATCAGACACTGATGATTTTTTTTTTCCCCATTAAACATTTTGTTGCTTTAACTGTTGAAGTAGTTGGAGGATGTTCATACCCTCCTCTTCCATTTTTAATACAATGCAGATGTTGAAATAAATACGAGTGCTTCAGTAGTGGCTTGAACTTGAGTTTTCGTTGCATTGTGCTCAATGAAAAAGGGTGAGGAGAAACTACTTTAGAGTTTCTTATTTCAGCAGTATATAATGAAAAATAATGATTTAAAAAAACAAAACAAAACACCCAAACAACAACCGAACAAAAAAACCCCAACAGTTTGAATATCTTGCCTGTTACAGTTAGAGCACCACTAAAATTTACAAACCAGCAGCTGTATTTACGAGTTTGACTTTGTTCTTGTGATTAGTTCCTATGAAATAGGTAATTTGATTTAAATACACAATTGGAATAATTTATATTTAATGTAAATATAAGATTTCTAGATAAGTGTTTGTAAGTGTTGGGCTTTTGAGGCTAATACATAGTGAAGTACTCAAAGATGTGAATAAAAGGAGCCACTCTCTTGTTATGATTTGCAGAGGGAGGACAGGAATAATTGCTTACATGAAAGAGCTACATTTGTGTTATCCTAGGAATCGCAAGATAAATATTTGAGGTGTTCTTTCAGACTAGATAGACTTTCCCCCCCTCTTCTGTCAGCCTTAATGAAAAGGGTAATTGCCAAAGGCTGGATTGAAATTACTGCCTGTGGGCAGTTTTTCATTTGTCGCTTTCTATGTTACTTTTTTATTCATAAGAGAGTTAAAGAGATAAATATAATAAAATGATCTGGCCTTCCTTTTAAAAGCTATCCCAGAAGGGGTGGGTGATGCCACTTGGGTCTGTTTTATTTTTTAGCCTTTCTTGGTGCAATAGTAGGTTTAGCACTTTTTCCACAGTTTCTTCCGCAGAATTTTCCTACTTAATTTATATGAAAAATGCAGTATAATTTTAAAGGAGACAAATATTTCTCTTATTATGTTCTTTCTCTCGCTAGTAATTTTACTAGCATTAGGAGCTGTGTTTGCAGAACAGCACTGGCTTCTTTTAGTAGTACTGAAATGACATAGAAGGTGAAATAGTCATGTTGTTGGGATGTGTTGATTTCTGTGTCTGATGATGCTACTGTAATGAGCACAGAGATTTACATCATACATGCTCAGAAGGTGTTAGACTATAACTTAGGTATTCACAACATATCTTAGGCGAATGAGTCCCATTAAAGTTATTCATCTGTACTTGTGGAACTGTATGCTTAAGGTAATTTGTGGTCAGTGTTGGTTTTGCTCCAGTTTCAGTAAGAGTCCAGAAAAAGCATACATCAAGCCCATTTGTTATTAGAGTGACTTTTTTAAATGCAACTTCACTTGCGATACCTTGTTCACATTCCATGAATTATATTTTAGACTTAATAAAATAGTTGGTCTCTTAAGACTATTGATCTCTGAATCTTTTACCAAGAGTGGGTGATGCTAAATGAAGGGGGATTTGTGACTTTTCTTTTCACTTTTACCATAATAATTTCTGGCTGGATGAATCATTAGAAAATCATGTTACATGTTTTCTAACATTAAGGACACTAAAAAAACCACTAGTAGAGGGGTAGCATTAAGTTTAATCCCTCAATGAAGTATCTGAGCAGTATACCTTTTGAGGAGAGAGAATGCCTGTTTAGTTGAAGTTAAATTATGACATCTGGTGGATAACTACTAGGCTGAAATGCTGATTCAGTTGAACTTTTAAACAGTGATATCAGAATTACTCTATACACCCTGGGGACACTCTCACATCCTGGTTCCATTCCAGATCCGGAGGTTAAGAACACGCTCATGTGAATACAATGAATGACAAACCAGTTCCAGTATAATGGAAACATTGTTTGCATTTAGTTAAAGGTATCCTCCTGAGGGAGTTCAGTAGGTGTTTTGTCGGATTTGTTCAGTTAGTGATGCTAGGGAGCTGCTGTTTTGCTTGGGTCTTCCGAGTGAAGAAAGTGTTCGTTTTAAAGGAAGGAGTTGTTGCTAGCTGTGATTTAGATGGAGAACAACTATGGAATCAGAATCTTTAGTTTCAGTAGACAGTTTCCATTGGATTAAATGAGCATTATATAAAGTCTAATTACAGTCTAGTATAGGGGAGAAATAATACTTTAGCCATGGTCTTCAGCATAAGTTATTTGCCATATGTGGCAACAGCCCATTTTTAGCACATTTAAGCTATCTTGAGGCACAGTACCACCTCAGCTGATTAACTGTGGTTACTCCAGTACAGCCCTGTGTGTGAATTCCACAGGCCAGCTTCCAGTCTTCTGAAACGACTTTTACAAATAGCAAATATATTCTAAGTGAGATCATACTTGTAGTGTTGCTGGGCTGTTTATAGTTATAAATAATGTAAACTCTTGTTTTAATTCTTTCTGACAAGTGGACTGAGAAGCAAGTAAGAAATTCTGTAGTTATTGTCATATGCTGGAATAGAGTGCAATCTGCTGTTCCTGGGCAGAACAGGCTATTTATACCTCACTTTTGGACGTATGTATTCTTCTAAATTTTTCACATAAAATAATATTCCCCCCCTCCCCCAAATAAGTTGTGGCATCTAGCTTTGGCCTTCAGCTTTACTGAAAAGGTGGGAAAACTTACTCAGAAAAGATCGGTTTAATAGTGCCTGATAGAAGTGTGGTTGAATGCTGGGTCATAAGCACTTCTTGCAAAAAAAGCCTGTTGAGACATCACAGCAGTTTCTCTGAGTTGTGAACGTGAACTAAGCAAGCTGTAAGAGAAGTAAAGAAGGGAAAAAAGTATTGAGTTTTTCCTGTGCATAAAGCAGCCCAAGCCTTTTGCCAATCGCTAGACCTCTTCCATAGAGGTCTTCCACTTCTTATCCTACTTGCAGGTTAAAATTAAAATTAATGGCCAAATAACCTCACCTGACAGGGAACAGATGAGCTACTCCATATTGGAGTGACTACTTGTGCTGATTACATAAATTCATGAGGTTGTTGTTTCGTTCGCTGGCAGAAATATGGTCATTTATTGTGGATCTTCATTTGAGAGACAATCTACCTTTTTATGGGAGGTGACCAGTACACCCCTCCTGCCATCTCCTCTAAATTGGTAGTGTTGGTCACCCATATCTAAAAGCCTGTGATTTCTCTCTATTCTGAAGAAAACCAGAGTCTCAGGGTGAAAGCACTCGGCTGTAGCAGCCTTGGCAAAAAAAAAATGGGGTTTTGCGCCCTACAAAGAGGAGTAGTATTCCAAGAATGCTCATGCTGTTTATGGGACTGTCTTGCTGTGCCTGTGTTTGCTACTCTGCAAGTATACACTGTGTAACATTGTATTCAGTATGCATTCACACTCTACCACAGGGAAGAGACCATTCACGCATCCAAAATACAGGTAGCTGTTCTGTGATGTATATTCAACAGTTCTTACAGCAGTGTCCTTGAAGCTTTTCTGAAGAGAGATTTATACAGGCATGAAAACTATGCTTGTGTTACAAGTTAGAGGACAAACTTTGAAATATGATCTAAATATCACCAAGTATTATAGTTAGCAGTAAGATTTTATTGTTGGATTACCCAAGTATTTCTGAAATAACATGGGACTGTGGACATCAGAAATCAGCTTGTTTTGTTCCCATTTGTAAACTTGGATCTAGCAGTCAAAGCTGGTACATGAAACTGTAGGAGTGTTTCTGTTCGCAGTGACCTGGCAGGAACTGAGCTTGAGACCTGTAGGTAGGTTTGGGATGGAGAAGTTGTTTAAGTTGAGGTGAAATGTCAGATGCCTCAACACAAGGGAAGTAGTGTAAATGCTTATCTTAGGTGTGCTGGTTTCTAGCAGGGCTCTTAGTAGATTTCATCACTCTTCCTACCTCTGAGAAAAAGTATTGTCACAGCAAAGGATTTTTTTCCCCCTCCCTTCTTGCTGCTGTAAATTAAGATGACACAATGCCTGCTTTTCAGGGCAACTATATCTTTACCTAGCTTGCTTTAGGTGTATGTGTGTTTACTTTTTTTTTTTCCTCCCCCACTCTGTTAACCAATGCTTTGAATTGGTAGTATAGATTATATTGATTTGCCAAATATCTGTGACAGAGCATTTGGTTTGGGATGGTTTTGTTAAAGCACAGAATAAAAATAGTCATATCACTAATATAATCCCAATTCCTATGTGCAATACAGGAAACCTTAGCTAATAATTTCTTTGAAAGGTTTCAAAACATTTATGTGGATTTATGTGCTCAGCCAATATGTGGAGCAAGGAAGAGTTTGTGGCTGGATTTTAGTGTACAGATGGTCTACAGTGTTTGCTAAGCCAGCAGAAGCATCTTGGTTTGCCTTCTAAGTTTTGACCTTCATGCACCTTTCATACTGCTGAAACTGCTTGCAGGAGCGCATAACTCATGACTGCAATACATATTCTCCATATTTCGGAAACACTGTAGTGATTTTTGGCTGCAGAGGTCTGCATAGCCTTGGTATCCTGCAAATGCTGCAACATATTTTAATCATTCTTTATAATGTGTACACTTCTTTTAGTGGCTTAAGATGAGGGACTTCATTTCCTCCAAAGAAACTCCAAAACTCGTGCTTGTTCTCTCCTGGGTAATCATATTTTAGTTTTAATATCTGGCAGAGCTTTAGAGCCATCGCTTTTTTTAATAATATGCTCATTCTAAAGTAGCTAATAATATCAAATAAGCTATTATATAGAAATTCACATATATATGTTTAAATCTATGTTTGTTAAATGTTTCCACTAAAATTATGTATCATTTTCTAGAGAGTTATGTTTGTGTTTTCCATGGGTTTCTTTTTTCTTTTTTTGTGTAAGATTGTAACTAGAAACTGATACCATTCTCTCTTCCTGTTTCAGACTAGAAGATGAATAATCTTTCCTTTAGTGAACTGTGTTGCCTGTTCTGTTGTCCACCATGCCCAGGGAAAATTGCCTCCAAACTGGCATTCCTACCTCCTGATCCCACGTACACACTGATGTGCGATGAGAGTGGTAGTCGCTGGACTTTACATCTCTCAGAGCGAGCAGACTGGCAATATTCTTCTAGAGAAAAAGATGCCATTGAGTGCTTCATGACTAGAACAAGTAAAGGTAACAGGATTGCCTGTATGTTTGTGCGTTGCTCGCCTAACGCCAAGTATACTTTGCTCTTCTCACATGGAAATGCTGTTGACCTAGGTCAGATGAGTAGCTTTTACATAGGACTGGGTTCACGGATTAATTGCAACATATTCTCATATGATTATTCTGGATATGGTGCAAGTTCTGGGAAGCCAACAGAGAAGAATCTGTATGCTGACATTGATGCTGCTTGGGTGGCTCTTAGGACAAGGTAAGACATTAGTTGCCAATTTTCTTTTACAGCGTGCTTTTCAAATGGTTGTACTTAATCTGCATTGGTAGTTTAAACAGAAATGCTGTATTTTAGGATTAATTGATTCATATCCAAGCTGACTGGTGGTGCATTATGCTGAAGGCTTTGTCAGTATTGAGCAAGATCAGTATATAGTCCTGATATACTAGAAAAATTGAAATGGGGTGAAATTTAATAAGGTATGTTTCAGTCTTGAATGATTAGAAGATAATCCTTATTGTCACAGTTTGAGATCTTCTAGCTGGAGATCTCAGAAGATAGGAAGAACCTGTAATAATTGATTCCCCAGTAACTGAGCCACTGGTGTGATGTGGGTGAGAAAATGCAGGTTGTTTTTTCAGATAATTTCATCAACTACTTTTTTTGTAGGGAGGGGCAATGGAAAAGCTGCTATAAGAGAACATGGTGAGACTCTGTTTGGACTTCTGTGTGGTGTTCAGACCACCTTTGTTTCAGAATTCAGACCAGCAGATACAGCATTTCCAAAGATAGCTTTCTATATAAAACAAGAAGATGTTTTTATCTTTGCAAAATATGATGTGTGGGAAAGGTTGTAATTGATCTGTGTAAATACATTATGGTGGGAACAAAAACTAGGAATTTGAACCAGTGGTGTTATCTCAAATAGATTAAAACTGGACAAGGGAAAAAAAAAACCAAATTGGAAGGATGTTGTTTCAACAATTTCTGTGTTCTAAGCCTCTGGTTTTAGGGAGATAAAATAGTAAGATGAAAGACTCTGGAGGCATTCTCTGATACAGGTAAGAATCCTAGGCACCAAGTAAACACAGTACTGAATACCCATTTCTTAAATTTGGAAGCATTTTTCACCGTGGTTTGTTCCATTTAGAGCAATATTGTTGTGTTACAAGTACCCAAACTACAAAAGGATTATTTTTTGAAATACTTTGCGATCATAAGAATATATGTTCACCAAAACCCCTCCCATCACATTGTGTATTTTGCACCAAAAATCTGTGAAAAACTGAATTTAATATAGAGCAGCATGTTATGGTTTGATCATTGCAACTTGAGCATACTGTTTAATGATATAATATCAGGGATGTGACTTAGTGTAAGGCCATGTGTAAAGACTCTTTAAATCCTGGAGCCTGGTAGTTGTTGCAGTGAATTTAGAACTTGATCAATGTAATATTAACTATTTTCCTATTTCTTTGGAGTGGATTATCATTTTTTCAGTGTTTTAAATACACATTGTCTTGCGGGTTTTTTTACATTATAACAAAGGTGTGATACTTCTTTTTAAAGCAGCATACTTTATTCATACTAAAGTAGGGGGAACGCTTATTATCATAAACCTCATACAACCGCAGGGGACAGGTATTCAGCCTCACGTGTCCAAAACCATGTGTACCATGTTGTTAGATTAGGTTTTGGCATTTCTTCTGATTACAGTAGAAAGCTGAGATATAACTAGACATCCGTTCTGTAAGCCAAGAGCTGCAACAGGTGCACTGGTGACTGTGATTTGTAGTTGACTGGTGATCTGGAAGATAGCCATTTGGTGAAATACCCAGTGACATTGACCAAAAACATAATATGGTTTGTGAACAAAGTGGAAGACAGCCTCAATTCTTTAAATGTACCAGAAAATGGAAGAGAACTAGATGGTGAAACTTAATCATTTGTTTATGTCAGTTTACAGGCTCAGTTTTATGAACTAATTTGTAATTATTGTCTCTTCCTCCCCCTGATGAATTTCTGATTGAAAACTTAAAAGAAAATGTGACCGCAACTTGAATTCTCACCTCCATTCTTGAACAATGCATGGTTTATCTTCCCTAGTCAAATAGGATTGTTCATTATAATATCATATCTGAACATGCCCTTTGCTGAACAGACATTGTTGGGGGGAACTCTAAATACATACTACATCTATCTGCTTTTCCCTCTTCCATTCACGAATGACCTCAGCTCAGTTCCATTTGCTGTCTGCATTTATTTTTTTTGTGTCAAAAGCTCCTTTAGAAATACATAATTCTGTAGAGCTTGGATTGGTCTGCCCAAATTGTGGATTTCACGAACTGAATTTTTTCCGTTGCTTAAAAAGTGGTTGGTATTACTAGTTTCCACTGTGGTACTTTCAGCAGCTTTCCAATTGGCAGACCTGGTCTTGTCCTTGTATCAGAATGCTGAATGTAGCAGGGAGAAGCTGAGTACATGACTCTGGATATACTGGCTCACACACTTTGGTTACCAGTGTATGGTATTCTCTTGAGCCCTGAGACAGTGCTAAGCTGTGTTTAAATACTTGATGAATATCTGGACCAAAACGGAGCCTTTGAGCAGTTGCTCCAGCATTGATTCACTTTTCTAGCATAGCCTGTTCGTCAGTTTTACACTGGCACCATCATTAACATTTTATAGTGTAAGTATTCTGCAAAAACAAATTCATTCAGTGGATTGTTTGCAGGATAGATGTAAGTATAGCTCTAACTCCTTTGAAATGCATGTTGATGGAAGGAGAGAAGAAAGGGATCCTAGACTTTTAAACTGTGCCTCACGGTTTGTGATGGGACAAAGAGAAGAATGGAGAAATTACCTGTGTTGGAGGTTGATCACAGCCACCCACAGCTCCCTGCATGCCTTGTTCTGAGAAATGGTATCACAGAACCCAGCATTAAAAGGTGTTTCTGGGGTAATTGAAATGCCTATGTGGACTTCATTCTACAGTCAACACAGCTGCTTGTGGTAGAGATGTGTTAGCGTGTTAAGTTTTGTATCTTGGAACGACAGTCCAGATGGTCATCTGCAAATTGGCACAACTGTCCAGTGGGGACTGGACACTTGGGGTGAAATAGTCTGGAACTGGTACTGAGGGTGATGGTGAGGTTGGTCCAACACCACTTTCTTAAAAGTGGTTATTGTAAGGGTGTGTGAATATTATCATTCATGTAAATGAATACAGAAAGCTGATTTGGCAGCAGATGAGAAGAGGTAAACAG
The DNA here is from genome assembly GCF_026419915.1 of Harpia harpyja. Taxonomy (NCBI): domain Eukaryota; kingdom Metazoa; phylum Chordata; class Aves; order Accipitriformes; family Accipitridae; genus Harpia; species Harpia harpyja. The sequence continues at coordinate 76,614,481 of NC_068969.1, read as the reverse complement.
CAGATGCAGATTCTGAATTATGTCCCTATTCTTTAACTGCTTTGAGTATTTTAATAGGAAGCAGTGGCTGTCCATGTGGATGCTGACTGTGGAAGAAGGCAAGGTGATTCGCTGCCATCATGTTTGGGAAAGTTGCACATTATTGCATATTCATGTGCATGGGACTACATAAAAGCTGCAAGTGAGGACATTCTTTTTTCTGTCTGTCATAGCTACAAAGTGTTGAAATGCCAGTAGTCATTTTGGGATACGCCTATTTTCTGCTGCGCTGGTCTCTGAAGGACTTTGATGACACCCTAGCAAGGGTGGAAAGGTTTAACCAGCCCCAGGCAAATGCAGGGCAAGTGGTGCTCATTCAGAAACCTGAAGACTTGTTGGAGTTGCCTCATGACTAGATCTACCTTTAAGAAGCCAAAGAGCCTTTTCATTGTTGCTTATCATGGACTGTATAATAATTGAAAAATTGAAGGGTAGATCTCACCATCAGCCTGGTATGTCAAAGTGGACTGCATGTCCATAATTTGAACATCCAAATATAGGAATAATATCAAATCTATTTGGATATTGGCTGAAAGTGTTCTTTTGAGAATTCACAAATTAGGGGTTTTTTTTTCATTCAAAGCCGGGGGGGGGGGCGGTGCTAGAAGATAAGGTGCCTTAACTTTGAATATTTGGAGAGAAATTGAGCTTTACTTAAATTGGTAGGGAAAAGTAGCTCAATTTATCCATGAAGAGAAATCTTGCCAATAAAACAAATGTACCAGTAGCATTGTAAGGTTTAGAAAATGCTAAACCGTCACGAGAGGCAGAGGAGGTGCAGTTCGTTGATTACGACATTTGTGGTCAATGGACTTGCCTCTCATAAAACATAGTTCCCTTTTATTCTAGTGTGGCAGGTTGACCCTGGCTGGACGCCAGGTGCCCACCAAAGCTGTTCTATCACTCCCCCCTCCTGAGCTGGACAGGGGAGAGAAAATATAACAAAGGGCTTGTAGGTTGAGATAAGGACAGGAGAGATCACTCACCAATCACCGTCATGGACAAAACAGATTCAGCTTGGGGAAAATTAACTCAATTTATTGCCAATCAACCGGAGTAGGGTAATGAGAAATGAAACCAAATCTCAGAACACCTTCCCTCCACCCCTCCCAGGCACAGCTTCACTCCTGGATTCTCTACCTACCCCCCGCAGCGGTGCATGGGCTCAGGGAATGGGGGTTATGGTCAGTTCATCACACATTATCTCTGCTGTTTCATCCTCCTCAGGGGCAGGACTCATCACACTCTTCCCCTGCTCAAGCGTGAGCTCCTCTCTCCACAGATCCGCAGGTCCTGCCAGGACCCTGCTCCAGCACAGTCTTCCCATGGGGTCACAGCCTCCTTCAGGCACCCACGTGCTCCGGCGTGGGGTCCTCCACGGGCTGCAGGTGGATATCTGCTCCACTGTGGACCTCCATGGGCCGCAGGGGGACAGCCTGCCTCACCATGGTCTTCCCCACGGGCTGCAAGGGGAATCTCTGCTCTGGTGCCTGGAGCACCTCCTCCCCTTCCTTCTTCACTGACCTGGGGGTCTGCAGGGCTGTTTCTCTCACGTATTCTCACTCCTCTCTCTGGCTGTGGTTTCTGTGTGCCCTGCAACTTTTTTTCCTTCTTATATATGTTATCACAGAGGCACTACCACTATCGCTGATGGGCTCGGCCTTGGCCAGCAGCGGGTCCATCTGAGAGCCGGCTGGCATTGGCTCTGTCGGACACAGGGGAAGCTTCCAGCAGCTTCTCACAGAAGCCACCCTTGTAACCCCCCCACCCCAAACCTTGCCACACAAAGCCAATACATCTAGCAATGATACATGTTGTATACACAAGAAGGGGAATGTGCATCTGAGTTGAGGAAGAGCTGTACGCTCATGAATTTTATTCATGGCCTGGAATGTTGATAGTTAAAGGTGTGGAGGATGTTCATGCCCTTCATGTTCTGCAATTTGCAGCTGTAATTTCATGTGTTATGTGCATGGTGACAAAAGGTTCTGAAATGTGCATTGAAAATTCCCTCAGGATGTTCCCCCTTGTTCCATGTGCCTCAAGCACTGCTGTCAGTTAAATGCGTGTGTTGCAACAGCTTCACAAACAGCAGCCTCACTAGAGCATCTATTGCACCTCTTCATTAGTGTGAGCCTGAGAGATACTATTGAAAATGTACCCTTATAAGGTTTATCTTACTGATACTTTATTTTATTATTGTAAAGTGAGCAAGTCTTCTAGATTAACAGCAGTAGTTCAGAAGGAAAAAGATAAATTGCTTTCTGTCTCCCTTAGGTATATCAAGGGCAAAATGGCAGGTACTCACTCGTAAGAGCCTGGAAGTATAGTATGGTAATTTCAGCTGGTATTTGATTGTTAAAGGGAACTGAAGCTTAAAAAAAAAAACCAAACCAAAACCCACTCGTTACAGCCAGACATGCATTTTGTACTTTGCATATTGCACATCATGGTAATGTGATGTATATCCAATGAAAGTATATAATATGATGAATATCCAATGTAAGTGATGTATATCCAATTAAAGTGTTCAAGGTAAGGTCAGACAGGGCTCTGAGCAACCTGGTGAGTGAAAGAGGTCCCTGCCTGTGGCAGGGGCTGGACTAGATCATCTTCCAACCCAGACTGTTCTATGATTCTATGAAAAGAAAAAAAAGGAGGGAGGGGCGGAAAAGAGGTGGACTGCCACTAAGATAAGCGTTTAGTAAAGGTCTTGTTACAGAGACAGAAATATAAAGGAAACAGTGAAAGAGTTTGTGCTACAGCACATTGTAAAAGTTTGTCACAAAGGGAAAAAAATATTTCATTGCTGTTTAGCAGTTCTTCTTTTCCTGCCAGAAGCTGAGAAGATCAGGCAGGAGTGTTCAGGGTTGCGTCTTTGACAAGAGAACAGCTATCATCTGATCAGCATATGTAGGCTCACAGAAGAGCATACTGGCTTTGCTAATCGCCCTGTGTTAGCTTGGGCCCTGATTCTAGGGAGTGGGCTGATGTTACAGTTACAACAATTTATTGGCTTGCTCCTTCCTTTAACCCACCAGTGGCACGTCATTTCTTGCCTGGCCCTGAAGACAGCCAGCACAAAGGAGCAGAAAAGTAGTTGCTCCCCTTCTCCCAGAAGAGATTAGTTTAGTTTCCTAAACTAGTTGGTGAAGCCCAATGAAGGGCAACATGTCACTGAAGATGCAAACAGGAAAGTGGTTCTCTCCTGTTCTGTAATAGCTTAGCTTTGTAGTGACATTAACCTGTACCTTTAGTGTGGTGATAGGGCAGAAGTTTGTGAGTGCTCAGGCACTCTGTGTGGATGCTAGCAAGCTTATGTCAACAGACGTATGTTTAGTTCTAAGTAAAAACTGCTCTTCAAGTTCCATGTGCTTTCCAGGCATGTAGCCCTTAGGTGCATGAACATAAAGGATGAATCAGCTGTTAAAAAGAATTGAAATCTCAGTTGCTGTGGGAAGGTGAAAAATGTTGTGGGCAGCCTTTGAACTCCGGAAAGTATCTATCTAAATTTCATGCCAGATTCAGTCCAGAATAACTTGTCCCTGAGGAAGAGCGCTTTCTCTGAGAAGGTACATCTATGCACAGCTACTTTTAAGATTTTTGTACCAAGGTCCTTTCTGGTGATTATGGCTTAAAAAAACCAAAACAAAACACATAAACCTCCCCCATTACCAGGACCAACAAACTGAAGGCCTGTGTATTCTGATACAAGTTATCTAAGATTACTTGTGTAGACAGTAGTGTTTACATTACTCCTATAATCAACATAATGAGCTTTCAAAGATATCAACAGTTTTTACAGCATGTCTTTGAGCTCTTGTCACCAGAACAGCTACTTACTGCACATGGCTCTGTCACATTCCCTTTCCTCAGGATGGCCTGTAATTCTAAGGGACTAATTAAGAGAACAATATTACTGCCACTTTTTCTTGATCTGACACTTCCTCATTTGGGAGACCAGGTGTGTAGTCAACTAATGATTTTCTACCAAACTTCTTGGCTTTTACCTGGAGTTTACAGGACTGTCAAAAGGAGGAGTAGACACATTTTATGACTATGGAACTTACCAAAAGTTATCTTTTCAAGAATTCTTCCATTATAGATTGGGAAGTGATACTTCTGGGAGAGAGGCACTGAGGGACAGTTGGGCTCTTCCTTTTTCCCAAACTTCTCAGAAGCCTGTTAAAGAGGAGAGGGGAGACTGGAGACAGACACAGCAGATGCTATTCTTTGGTTTGCAAGCTTCTTGTTTTGGGGTTTTGGTTTTTGCCTTTTTTTTTTTTCCTTTGTCCAAGCCAGAATATTCAAAAGTCTGCTTTGAATCACCATTTCTGGTGATTGGCCTCGCTATTTCAGTTTCCAGACTGCAAAACAAATAGTTTCTGGTGAGTGCTGTGAAGGCAATCTGTTTGGCTGTGGTGGAGAAAGGATTACTTTAATCCAAATATAGTAAATGCTTTTCTTGGATTGCTTCTTTTAGCCAATCTTTAGCTATCTTTAGGCTGAAGGATTTGGATTAAAAAAAAGGGGGAAGAATAATGAGAAGAGGAGAATATATGCTCCAAAATGTACTTCTAAGTTTTGCTTTAAATTTCTGTGCAATGGCCTGCATCTTGTAAAACTCAATACCTGAGGAAATGTGAATGTGATAATTTGCTAGGTTTTTTATTTGAAAACTATGTTATGTCATAATTTGCTGTGCAAACTCCATGCCATACTAATGATGCAAAGTGTCGGGTATTAATTTAAACTTTGTTCAAATTATATGAAAGGGATAGAAGGCCATACTGTACTTTCAGAATGGATAAATGTGATTTGACTTATTCTGAATTGGGAGATTAGTTGTAAAAGGATAGGTGCTGGGCTGCTGTCAGGTGTTTCAGAAGAGATACAGAAATAGTGAAGACCTTACATTTGTTTCAGTTTCAAAGCTTTAATTCGTAGTATTTTTGTGTGTTGGAATTTTGAGAAAATCTTTGTTAATCAGAATGTTTGAATTTTTTTATTCTCTGAGAACCGTTGTGAGGTGGAGGGCTTGCCTGTAGTTCCAGGCTGATGATTGAGTCTTAGTGTTTTAGAACTCTTAATTTGATTATGATCCTAGAAACTTCCTAGGAAATGCTGATAGTAATTAAGTAGTGATGATACAGATAGATTCTATGAATGTATCTGTGCTGATACTTTTACTGCTTTTATGTTTCACTCTAGCAGAACACAATTTAAAATAAATAGATGAATAGTTAAATAGACAATGTTAGCTGTGTATAGTGGACTTTAGCCCCAATTTAGAGAGCTTATTGGGGTGTCTAATGAGGTCTGCTAGTGATACTTACATTTCAGTAATACTTAAATGTGATTTTGTTTTTCTTGCCATCTTCCTAGATTTTTTTTTTTAAGTTAACTGTTTATTATGTACCGATGTTACACACAGGACATATTTTCTGGCTTATTGAAAATTACTTGTGAGTTTTGGGGTTTTGTTGGTTGGTAATTTAAATGTCTTGGTACATGTGAAACATCTTTTTTCCTAATGTTCCTGATTTTGAGGCTTTTGGACTTTACTGATTTTAGTATATAGTGACCTATACAGTTATTTAGCCATATTTATAAAATACTGGACAATTTTTCATTACTGCTGTTTCGCTGGCTTTACTGGAGGTATGCAAAATGTACTAATTTGGTAACTCCTTTGTGGGTATGGGTGTTGTTACCTAGCTTTGACAGGAAAGATGCATTCATTTATTGTTGAAGAGGTAATGGTTGCACTTTACTTTAACTGTAAATAGTTGATTGTCAGTCCTTTTAGGATTATAGTCATAGTCAGTTGGCAAACATTACACTTGCCTCATGCTGTTCCATATTGGTGTTAGGCTAGTCTGCTCTAACTTGGAAAGCTGAACAAGTTTCTGATAATACATGAGAACAATGTTTGATTTCTTTTTTTTTTTGGTTTTTTGTAATGCAATGCAGTATCTCCTCCTATGTAAGGTACTTCCTTTCCCACATAAGTTAAACAAAGGTACTCAGATAAATATAATTTGCAGTCTGAACCTGTACTAAGAGTACTTTGTTGGTATAGATCAGTGTATCAGCAGCTCACTTCTGCCATGGGCACAGTTCTTGCCAGCATAACATTCTGTTTAGAGGCTTTTCCACTGTTACTTGGGAGCCAGCTGCTCTTTGTATCCACAGTAATGCAAAAACATGTTAGATCTGACTTGTGTAAGTGTTAACTAGATGTTTCATGACTCTTTTGTTTACCTCAGTTAATTACAGGAAAAAAAATGAGTGTTTTCAACTTACTAGGAGGGAGACTTAATTTTGTAATGCTTATTGGGCTGTCTTAATTGTGGGTTAGGCTGGGTATTCCCTGTGCTAGCTTGCATGTCAAACCAACCATGATAAGAAAGAAGAATCTTAGCTACTACATAGAGTGCATAATATTCAGACCACTGTCTGTGTGGGCATGCTTTAGGTCCCACTAAATTGCTGAGCAATGTTACCAGCTTGCAGTTTTTATCAGGTATCAGAAGAGTGAAGCCAACCAAATTTTTGCAGATTTGACTATGCTCTACTTGATAACCGTAGAGCTAGGAAGGGTCTAATCAGTGTTCTGTTGTAGGTCCACTAGAGCTACCAGTAAAGGCGTTCAGCCAGTATACAAGTCACAACTGCATTCACAAATCCATATTTTAAAAAAACCAAACATATTTCAGTATCATTCAGGCTTAAGGCAAAAAAATTACTGCAAATACAGAGTAAATAATTGTCCCTTTAAGTCAGGTGTGTTATAGAATATACTTGCTTGTTCTTCTAACAGCTCCTGTTTCATAGTTTATACTCTTCAGGAAATTTTTGTCTTCAGAAATGCTTTTTTTGCCTTGCTGTGTAGTTGCAGTTTTGTCTGGTTCTCTTTATATACCAGTTTTGTTAACATATTTAATTTTCTAGGTACGGAATCCGCCCTGAAAATGTGATTATATATGGCCAGAGTATAGGAACAGTACCATCTGTGGATCTTGCTGCTAGGTATGAAAGTGCTGCTGTAATTCTTCATTCTCCACTGACCTCAGGAATGCGAGTAGCTTTTCCTGATACAAAGAAGACCTATTGCTTTGATGCATTCCCAAAGTAAGTTGTAGGATTTTTTTATTCTACATACATTTTTCTCTATTACAGAAGTTTTAGACAAGGGAAACAAGTAATACAGCAAATTCTCTAAAATTTCTTTCAAAGGTTTAAAAAAACAGTTGGAGAAAAATCAGAGTGAATAACAACAATGAGGAACATTTGATTTGAAGGAGTTTATAGAACTTTGTAAATCTAGGTTTTTCACATCTCTAATCATTTCAGTGGGTCTGGAATGTTAATGTGAAATCTATTAAAGAAGTGATTAGTTTTCCTATATGTAACCCCTAATACCACTAATTCTAACAAGCAGTTCTAGTCCAATGACTTGTTAATCTGGGTAACTGAACAAAGTCTTTTGTGTATTTCTGAAAGTAGCAAAGGCTGGAAAACTAAGTAGACCTTTAACTGAAGAAAATTTGTCATGTATTTCAGAACTGTGCCACTAGTTGGCCCTTACAAACTGGTACACTTGTCTCAAAGAATTGTATTTTGAGCATCTAACTTCAAAGACTTTTTTTCCTCAAAGATGGTCAAACTTTAAATGCTAAAATTCTTTCACTTCTGACAAGCACTTTTTTACTGAAAAACTCTGAAGTAATATTTTCATCACTCCAGTGACTTTGATTTTTTTTTTTTTAAGTGAATGTGGTAATGAATACCACTTTTAGATGGATTGCTTTGTTATCCAATCCTAATAGTTTCCAGTAGTTTTTTTTCCTTTCTGTGTGGCTTTACATGCACTACTGTAATGGCTTCCAGGGTGTTGATAAGATCTAATTTTCTAATGATTTAAACAACTTCAGAGTTAAATTGTTAAAACTACAATGTGTAATTAAAAAGTGAAATTAACAGTCTGGTCCTTGAAAAAGATTTAATAAAGCTCACTGTGTTCATAGATACAATCTTTTTCTTACAGCATTGACAAAATTTCTAAAATAACATCTCCTGTGTTAATAATCCATGGGACTGAAGATGAAGTAATTGACTTTTCACATGGCCTAGCATTATTTGAGCGTTGCCAGAGACCTGTAGAACCACTGTGGGTAGAAGGAGCAGGCCATAATGATGTGGAACTCTATGGACAGTACCTTGAAAGGTTAAAACAGTTTGTGTCACAGGAACTGGTGAACTTGTAATTTTCTTTGTATATTTACATGCTTTTGCATTTCACTGCGGAACTGCACACCTTGATAAATACATAACATAAAACCTGAAAGTTGTGTTTTCAAATCATCCTGGTTGCCTTCATTAAATGTACAGGTAATGATTTGTCAACATAATTAATGAAGGTTTTAATGCCAGTATTATAAACTGGAATTACATGATCATGCAGTCAAGCTTGGAAGTTCATATTACTTTGTGTGAGGTTTTTCTTTTCTTAGATGTACAAAAAAAAAATCACAAGGAGTACTGTATGAAATTTTAATTATATAAAGTCAAATGCTGTAAAAGTTGCCAAATGCTTTAGCATATCAAAAACAAGTTTATAAATATTTTTTAAACATCTCAAAATGTACTGTGACTTACTCTGTTGCACAGGTGTAAATTAAAAACCAGACTTCTAAGCAGTTGTTCTGTAAAAATGTAATAGCCATGAAATCTGAGCAAATACTAACGTATCTAATAAGAATAGACAGTCACTGGAAATGACCCATGCCCTGTTATAGGGGGATGGAGTCAAAATAGATCTGTTTTTCCATATTTTTCATATCTTTTGTGCTTAGTTTACTTTAGTTCTTTTGTTCTTGTGTTGCCCCTTACCTTTCAGGTCAAACAAATTTACCCACTCATCTTCTCAGCAGTCCTAATCTTGCCAAAATAATGCCACAAGTTATCATTGTTGTAACGTAAATATCACTCACATGATTACTACTTAGGCCACTAAGTACTTCTTTGAAATCGGTAAGACTTTTAGAACCTAGACGGCTTTGTGGACAACCTAGTTATAAGCATTGATTGCATAGAGATGCAATATTTCATCAAAAGAACCTGGAAGTTCATCCAACTCTGTAATAAACAATTTGCAAGTTTGCAGTTATCTGATCAGGCTCTACTTTTGGATGTTTAGTGTAAAAGCTTGTTGGTTTTTTTGAGTATTGTATGGAAATTTTATTACTCACGCCTGGGTGGGGTGGGGGGAGGGGCAAGAAAAGAATGTTGACATTTTTCTATTAACTCATAGTAAAATAAACTTTGTAAGCTGCCTTTCCCTTGAATGCATTTTGCGTGAATAAAACTGAAAAATAAACTTAATTATATGTAGCCTATTTGTAAACAAAGTAATATTCCAACAATACACACTGTGCTTCTAATTTAAAGGCCTTATGTAGTTTAATTGTTCTGCTTGTTTTTTGTGATTGAGACTATTGTATACTTAAATGTAACTTCAAGTATTGTGAAAACTTTGATTAAGATGTGTTGATTAACAGTAAACAATATTCCATAAACTTGCTGTTCTTCCTTTGTTTTTTTAAAAGAAATAGCAACGGTTGCTTGCGATATCAAAAAATAAGCAACTCCCCATTTACTCTATGAAATCTGAGAACTAAAGCAGTAACCCATTGTTACCAATTGTTGGCACATTTCTTTATCAGCAGCTAAGCTACTGTTCTGATCACCCTTCCATCCCCATGCCTTATCTTACTTCTTTCTGCTGTTCAGCATACAGGTTTTCTGCTGCAGAGCTACTTATAAACATTCTTCTGTAATGAATTCAAATTTAGCTTTCTTTGAAATCATCAGTGACATCTTGCCTTGTGCTCTTTGGTTTGGTAAATGAATAGAAAGAAATTTGAATTTGTTCTCCAGCAATTGGGTTCTTGTTTGTCTTTGTGATCAAGTATGCTTCAGTGTGTTCTGAACTTCAGAGTAGTATTCAGGCACAATAATATTAGACTTGAAGATTTTCATCCTAATCCAAGATTTTGCAACTGGAAGTGTGCTTAAATAGATATGTAACTCAGCTTTATTACATCATACTGTATACACAGTTTGATTTAATTTTCTTACTACCTTCCAGCCACTATCTCTGATTTAGATGGAAATTGTTACCATTAGGTATTTAAGTGCTTTCTTTGTGATGAATGAAGTCCGTTTTGAGTGTCCTCTTCAGAAATTCACAAATAAAGAATGCAGAACTGCAGCGGTAAGTGATACAGACTGGCTGATAGTACTGCACATGGCAGGCAAATGATCAACTGTCATCACAAGAACTATCAGATTGTGCTAGGGAATATTATGGCACCCTGTAATTGAAAAGACAGAAAAGGTGGCATAGCGGTTTTGCTGCTTTTGTTTGTGTTTTGTTGAAGCAGAACAAAAGGCCTGACTAACAGAGTTTTGTCTTCAGCAGATGCAGCTGTGCTGGATTACACTGGTGAGTAAGGGTTCTGATCTCTTTGGGACCACTTATGCATGGTTAATTATTGCCAGTTTGTTCTGATTTGTATTTTACACCTAGATTTTTCAGATTAGTTGTTTGTTGAAGGAATTAAAATTGGTTTTAGGAACAGCCTAACTTGTGTTAAGAATCATATTATGGCAACAGACTTGTTACTGACATAAAGCAACTCTGAACTATTGGAGCTGGGAGGAAAACATTTGACGTGGTTGTCTTGTCCTTAAATCATCATTTTGGTGAATTTGACAATGGGCTGTTGTTTTATGTTATAAATGCAATTGTCTCATGATAAATAAGAGTTGATTCAGCATTCATTAACAAGACAATATCTGTATTTTAGGGAAAAAGAAAAGAGCATTTTATGAACCACGTGGTCTGATTCCTTCTTTTTTTTTTTCTTTGAGACAAATATTTGATAGTAAACTGTCTTTTTCAGTTCTGGAAACCTTGGCAAATCAACTTTAAAATGAACTTCATTTATGTAAAATATGAGATCACCTTCTGAAGGTGGGGTCTTTTGGAACATGTTTTGCTGTCTTACATTCCTACACACATTAATGTGTACATTAAAAAAAAAAAAACCACCACCTCCCTCCTCTCTACTGTCTGCTTGTGGCAGCAAAGAATTCTAGTGTATGTTCAATTACCTACTCTTATTGACTGATTTCAAACTTGCTTTTCTTTTTCAAGCTTTTTTTTTAGTGAAAAAAAATTTGCATGTTTACTCTTGGGCTCTTTTAATTGGATGACATTGTGCAGCAGGGCTAGCTACTTGGTACCTTTTACTATGGAATATTCCAGGTCCTACAGATACAAATTCTTCTCACTATACAGTAGGCATTGTTAATATATTAAAGAAAAAAATGACAAAAATAGCATTTCTGAACCAGTGGAAAAAGCATCCTGTGTAAGTAGGGGTCTGATCACTTGAAAGCAGCTTTGCAGAAAAAGAGTTGGGCACCCTGCTGGACAAAAAGCCAACCATGAGCCAGCAGTGCAACCTTACGGCAAAGACAACCAACAGCATCCTGGGCTGCATTAAGCAGAGACTTGCCAGCAGGTCAAGGGAGGTGGTCGTTCCCATCCACTCACCACTGCGAGCGGAGGCACATCTGGAGTGCTGAGTCCAGTTCTGGGCTCTCCAGTCTAAGGAAGACATGGATGTACTGGAGCAAGTCCAGTGCAGGGCCACTGCTACGATTGAAGGACTGGAGCATCTGTCATAGGAAGAGAGATTGAGAGAGCTGGGGCTGTTCAGCCTGGAGAAGAAAAGGTTTGGGAGGATCTTTCACCATGTGTGTGAGTATCTGATGGAAGAAGGGAGTGGAGAGAGCTAGACTTTCCCCAGTAGTGCCCACTGAGAGGACAAGAGGCAATGTGCACACACTGAAAGACAGGAAATCTAATCTGAATACCAGAAAACAACTTTTTTTTTTCTGTGAGGGTGGTCAAACACTGGAACCAACTGTGGAGGTGCCATCTTTACAGATATTCAGAACCCAGCTGAGCACAGCCCTGAGGAACCTGCTGTAGCTGACCCTGCTCTGAGTACAAGAGTTGGACTAGATGATCTCAAGGGGTCCCTTTCAACCTCAGCCATTCTGTGGTTTTGTGAATTATGGCATGCAAATCCTTTAGATGGTTACCACTACACATATTTTTGTGCCATCACTGTACACCAGCTCAGAAGTGGAGACTATTGAGTTACAAGAATTATCTTAATTTAGTGCTCCCTACTTTTGATGGGTTATTTTTCAGCAACAGAAAGCAACAAAAAGTCTGCTACGGAAAAAGCTCTTTATCTCTTCATCCTGAGACTATCACTGTTCGATGTGCTGTTGCTGAGACTGACTGTAATACCAAAATTTATACCTCAGGCAGTGTCATCAGAGAACATATTGCTACCCTACTACAAAAGGAAGATTGAAAAGCTAGATGTAAAGTATAGGTATGTTATCCTGAAAAGAGAAAAAGTACCTGAAAGATGTCTTAAACATTCTCAAAAGTGGGAATGTTGCATTCACAACTATTATCCTATGTGCTTGGCAAGCAGCAGAGGAGACTGAATGGAGATAGGGTTAGTTTGGGTTGTTTTAATAAAATTAGTTAATAAAGCTTGTTCTACTTCACTTGAATAGTGTTTGTAAAACAAAAATGAGATGTTGTTTATATTGTCATTGGGCAGGGGGGTTCATGAGCTACTAACTGTGCATCAGGCTTGCTCCCCTTCACTTAAACAGTTCACATAACATTTGACTGTTTCCAATTGTTAAAAGTTAGTGTGAAAACCCATTGAGCTTAAGTAGCACCAGATTGAAATTTCAGCATGAAATAGTCTTAGAATGCTAACATATGGAACTTCTTAACCAATTTGTGTTGAGAGAATACTAATTGTAAAACAGCCATAGAAAGAAACAATGTTTCCCTGTGAAGAAATTCCATTGTATAATGATAATAATAAATACTATAGTATACTTTCTTCCTTTTTTTTTTTTTTTTTTTTTATTTTTCATGTAAGACCTCTTGATCTTTCTGTGAAAGGAGGTAAAATTCTGGTGTATTTCTAATAAAATGGCAAGGAAAATGCTTGAGGACTAAGAGGATAGTGTAAAAGAAATGTTCTTAAAAACTGATTATTCTGCCACCGAGGAAGGGGACAACCTTAAAAAAAGTATCTCAGCATCAACTTTTCCCTAGAGGTATTAGTAAGGTATCTTAGTCTGATAATATATTTCAAAATAAATAGAAAACCTCAAAAGGGTTTTGTCGCCTAGAAGAGGTTTTGTGGTTGGTACATGAGGCATTATACAAATGGTTGTAACTTTAATGTTTCATTTTCAAATTTTTTTTGCTTACAGAGGGCACATAGTTTTCTAAGCTTCAGCACTGAAGAGAAGACATGGAGGAGATATTACTGAAAATGAAATAGTCAATTTACCTTCCTATTATGCTAGAAGCTATGCGCATCTCAAGTAGGTAGCTGTGCCTTGTCTCCTCCTAGAGCATAGGGTATACCTGTATGAATGGCATCAGGCTTTCATACTGGGACATTTTTTTCTTTCAATACCACAAAGCCACAAATGTTTTTGCCCTAAGTTTTCTTCTGGAGTCAGGTAAGTAGTGGATTTACTGTGTTGTTCTAAAACAGAATTATACCAGGTATCCAAATAAGACTGAAGCTAGAACAGCATTTTAAGTAATCTGATCAGTAACTCATCTAGTACCTCGAAGACATGTGACGGCAGTGCAAATCTTTCTCAAGCATATTAAGCATTGCAAAGGTCCTTGGTTGGGCAAGTCACCTCCTTTTAAAGATCACAGTCTAAGTACACTTTAAATGTAAAAGAGTTGTAGGCCATCCTAAGGAGAGCAAGGAGATTGTGGACTCAAAATCACCAGCAGCTTTGTTAGAGCATTACTGATTTGGAGTTACATATGTTGCATTGTGATTTTGCCCCAGATCTTGATTAAAATAAGTTTGCTAGGTCCATTTGCTAGATGCTGCACAGTACTTGGAACAGAACTGCGCTGGTCACTGGTTTGAAATGGCTTCCCAGGATGGTGCTATTTTGTTATGTTAATGGCAATGTTTTTATTCCTTAGAAGCATACTGACAAAAGATTTGGGTAATAAAACCTAAGTGCTGACAAGAGGCATTGTGGTTTTCAGACCTTTCTGCTACCCAAGATGACATGTGATGGTGCTAAATATATAGTTTACTTCTTTATTTAGTATTTGGCCAACTCTTGTAGTATGCTGTACAAAGAAGGGCAAAGTATTGCATGGTTTACTTACCAGAATTTCGTTTGCATTGTAATATCAGTTATAGTTAGCAACAAGCTTGAATAAAAGCCGCTACTTGTCAGAGGTTTTGTGGCCACTCAAGTGGTGTAACACAGACCTTATGCTTGTAGCCAGAACAGGAGGATAGACGAAGAATACAGTCTTGAAAAGTTGTATGAATTCCTGTTCTGCTGTAGTGGTAGAACCCAGCACTCCCAGTTTGCCCATCATAGCATGTGTGTAATAGATAACCTGTTATTTATGATTCCTAAACAAAAAGAATTGGAGTCATTCTAAAAGTTAGGATGGTATGTAGGCTGTATTTTATGTGTTTCTCTGTAGTCACAAAGGCTAATGGGTTCTGTTTTAAGTGAAAGTTGAGATTCACTTGTCAGTAGGTAGAGCTCATCAGAGACATGAAATATCATAAGGCGTGATAAAAGCATGAGGACTGGCAAATCTGAATGTGCAGTCCTGGAGGCATCTCCAGAATAATGCAGATAAGGTAAATGTTAAATCTAAGCCATGATAATTTCAGATTGTGCTGTTACAATGCATTATTGTTATGCTAGGTTTTCACTTAGTAACAGCAAGGAGATGCATTTTACATAAGGCATTGTTCATGAATAACAAAAGCACATTGTATTTGTCCATGACACTCTGATCTGTGACATTTATGCTTGCTTTCTACAGAAATTTTCATGAACAGATTTGTTTATATGGATGTTTGGGGAATAGTTACTCTAAAAAAAACCAATCATATATGAACAAGAGTGTTCATATGTGAACAAAGTATTGTGATTCATTTCTGGTGATTTTCTTCATCAGTGTTCAACAGCTGTTCTGGGTCAATTTGTCTCTCCCTTTCTGTGTGGTATGTGAGGACTTGGCCACCCATGAGAATGTATGTGTTTACCTGTAATTTTGTTGTTCTTTTATTTAAAATTTATCACTTGTTCTGAACTGTAATTAGTACTGTGTGACTTCAGTGAACAATTGGATTTTATAAATAACCAGGAATCATTAAGGTATAGGTGTGTGTTTAAGTATTTGATTAATATTTTTAAATATACACATTTTCATATATCACTGTCAGTGCACAGAAGACTCTGTTAGATATAAAGCTGTTGTATAATTGTATAGTTTCTTTGGAATCAATTGTGTGATCATTTATGGTAGCCAAGGATTTGATTCTTATTCATAGTGAATGATTTAACTGGCTGCAGTGCTTTTCTGTGCTTCCTTTTTATAGTTCATACGGTTGTTTTCCTGTTACATAGGTCTAATTAAAGAAGCAATGTAGTTATGATAATGGGAGCTGATCCACTCCATTAGGTTTCCATGAAACATACAGATGTCTGTTTCCACATCTAAATTTTACATTATTGCGGCTTTCTGCACTATGTAGACTGCATGTAGAGCAACAGCATATGGGTGCACAATAAAGTTTTTACTTAAGCAAACGAATGAATTTCTTATATGTCAGTTTTTCTGCAATAACCCTGTGACCTTACTCACAATAAATGCAGGATTACTTATGCTTCTTTCCTTGAATTGTATCTCACTTACACATGGGTCAGAACATGCAAACAAATTAGCAACTAATGCACAGTAAATGCTTTCCTTGCAGTAAATTCTCTTAAAAAGTGCCCAAGTGTGTCAGATAAGTTGTCCATCTGTCCCAGTATTCTGTCTGCAACAGTGATAGTTGGAGATGCTATTTAGGAAGAGCTTGCAGACCTGGGTACTCTCAGTTGTCAGATCTTCTCATATTCCACTGGCATCCTAAATTACAGAACTAGAAATGTTAAAGGGTACATCTAAACCTATGCCCTGTAATACCTGTTTATCTTTTGTATGCAAATTTGTTTATCCCCTTTTTGAACTTCTTGATACTGTTGTTCCATGGCTACAAATCCAAGAATTTAATTACTCACGCTAAAAGAATTATTTTCTTTTTTCTGTTTTAAATCCGTCTCCTAAAAATTTCACTCCTATATGAGTGTCCTCCATTTTGTGTTTGCAGCATTTGGTGAACAGTTCTGCCATCATCTTATGTGTCTTATCCATCTTACCCCTAGCGGATTTCACTCCATTTTTCTTTGTAAAGCAGGTGCTCCATCTCCTTAATCATATTAGTTCTCCTCTGCTATGTCCTGTTCGAGAAGCACTAATAAGAGTGCACTGGAACTCTGCACAAAGGAACTGCATTACTGAAACCATGTGCACATGCTTTCAAATAATCTGATAAAGAAGGAAGACCCAAAGCATATAAATACACAATTTTAGCACGTTATACATTTAGGATCAATACTTCTATAGACATATTTTTATTTACTTTTGAGACCATTAGAAAAGGAGATGACATTTATGGAATGTGGGTGCTGATACAGTTCTGCAATAGAATCATTCAGAAAAAACGTTGGAAGGAAGTATGTCAGAAAAGGAAAACATTCTCTCCAAAGCACCTAGATTTTTTTAACACAGTTAAAGCAGTAGAACCATGTATCGGCATATATTTTGAGGACTAATTTAAATATTAATCTTTAACTTGTTAGTAAAGGTATCTGATATGTACTGTAATACTTTCACATGATATTTTTGACCAAAGGTGTGCATATACATTGATAATTCCTGTAGTGACCCTTTCTTTTAATTCTACGAATTTTTCTAAGAAAAAAAAGAACATTAAGTGCCTTAGTATCTACATTAATATTTTTTGGCTTATGCTTCACTGTAACTGATAACTTCTTATGCCATTGTGTATGTTGAAACATGTAGGGTAATTACTTTCTGAAAATTGCAGCAGCAGGGAAACAACTCAATAAATAGTCTCAGAGTTCAAAGGCTTTTGAACACAAAGTTGCATGTTGCCAGGCATCGTATTGTAATGACTGCTGCTGTTAACAATACTGGAATTGAAGTAATGTGCTCTGGTGTGTAAACGCCACCTGCGAATAGAGGAAGTCTTTCCTTGAGTTTAGATTGTCTTGTTCTTTAGCTATGGCTCTCAGATGCACACACGCCCCTTTCTCGCTGCAGATTCTTACCTGCTCCCTTTTTTCACCATTGCACGCTGTCTAGCTGTCCCTGCGCTAGTCTCAGTGCTTCACAAGCCAGTACATCCTGCCAGAAATCTTCCAACCGGCTGCCAGAAGCGGATGAGGCTCCACTCACTGCATGCCGTATTCTGCATTTCAGTGGCGTAGAGGACCTCAGACAGGAAGGGACTTGTTGCAGCAAATGGTCAGCTATTCCTGCTTTCATAAGGGAAGGTTTGTTGCCAAGGGAAGCGGTAGCCGGAAGGCTAGAGGAAGCAGAACACTACAAAGGCATGTCTGTACTCCCAAGTATTTCTCTTCCGTCTTGTTACAGGAAAAGAAAATAACAGGAAAGAGAGGATGTAGAAAATATAAAGTCCCACTGGGTAAAAAGAAAAAAGATTAAGGTTGGGGGTGGGGGGGAAGGAAATAGGCAATGGGAAGGCCCAAAGATGGGTCTGCAAATCAGATAAAAGGGGCTTGTGGTTATGAAGAGGAGGGCAAAAAAAGTAGAATGATACAGAAAAAGGGGATATGCTGGGAGGATGGAGAGATTATGACAGAACTAAGCAAAATGAGAAAAAGGAAAAATGAGAAGAAAAAGACAAAAGGAGCTAAGAGCTTTTGGCTTTATAAAATAAAACATTTTGAAACAAAAATGTAACTAATCCAGATGGGAGTGGAGAACTTAATAGATGGAGAAGTGCCAAATATAATGAAAAACAGAGGGGAAGAAGAAAAATGGAAAAATAAAAGGAAGTGGAAGGGGGGGGTGTGGGAAACACCCTACAAATTTACTTCTTTTTTTCCAATTCCTGTGTTTTGCCATATGTCCTTGGAGAATCAGTTTTTCTGATAAAAGAATTTTA
Source organism: Harpia harpyja (assembly GCF_026419915.1). Lineage (NCBI taxonomy): Eukaryota > Metazoa > Chordata > Aves > Accipitriformes > Accipitridae > Harpia > Harpia harpyja. Next base: position 76,596,215 of record NC_068969.1, on the reverse strand, counting down.
AGTGTAATGATGGCACATCCTCTACTTTTATTTGTTGATACCATTTACTGTACCAGTGGGCTAGGCCAGGGGTTTCCAAATGTTTTTTGATCACACACCTCTATCAGTAAAACATTTTTGAGCACACACCCCTAATAGATTTATATTTATTTATTTATAAATTATATATATGTACTATTGTACTAATATATTATGTACATTATAAAACATATACAAAAATAGAAATTTAAAAAAGGATGAGATAAAGATGAAACAAACACTATTTAAAAAATATTTTATTTATTAATGGTAAAAAACATATTCCTGCACCCCAGTGGATTGTCTTGCACACACCCTGGGGTGTACTACCCCCCCCCCCCCCCCAACCACACACACTGGGTTAGACCCTGGCGCAATGTCTAAAGCTTCGTCATGAGCTCTCTCCAAAACTATTGCTGACATTTCTGATGGCCTTGGTGATATCACAAGGTGCAGAGCTGTCTTGGCTCTTTGTAGCAGTGGAATCTAAGTGTTTCCAGTACTGCACAGGAACAAGTCCTGATATAGCTAGTTAGTACAGTAAAAATCAAATAGATGGTTATTCAGTCTCGCCACAGTTGAATTTTCTAGGTTCTTGTCACCTTATTTTTACCAGCTACAAGGACGAAAATTACAGTTTTCAAAAAAATTCACATCTTACTGAAGGCAGTGGCCATGTCTTTAGAAGTTTCTTGTCCTGCTGTAACCAAATTAGAACTAAAAGTGTTTGCTAAAGACATTGAGAATTTTATTCTCTTCAAAGTCTTTTTTTTTTTCCCCTAAGCTTCTTCTCAAAGTAGGATCAGTAAACTAAAGTGAGTTGTGTAAGTCTGACTTAGACCTGCAATCATGCTTTCAGCTGCACAGATAAGATTAGACTAACTGTGTCAGGGGTAACTTTATTTACATGTGTTGACTCTTAATTTTCGAATGTATTTAATGTACCGTATTAATGTGACATTCAAAACTTCAGTAATAAATCATACCGGGCATTCTTGAGAAGGGTAAGTCTGCAAACACCTGCCTTCGTTTTGTCATCTTCCCATGTGCTTTCCTGTGGAAATTCATATAACAAAGGTTATGGGAAGGTAACAGCTGTAAGAAGATAAGCAGAGACTTCTATTTAAATAATATTTCTTTATTTCTGTTTAACAACATATACATTTAATGTTTATAAAATTCATTTTCGTAGGCCTCGAAACAGCAATTTCAAGCGGTAACAAAAGGCAAATGTTGATAGTGAAACAAAAGCATGCTACAACAATGGATTATTTGAAGGTATTTTTAGATTAGATTACAACTGAACGTTTTCTACCTTTCTTTATGCCCTCTGCTAACATATACCTGAATTACCAGATGTTAATATATTTAACATGCTAGGCTGAAGAATCTTTGTTACAGGCAGATTAGCTGATACAGTCTTCAGCTCAATGGAAAGACTCTCTGAGTGCTGTAAGAATGTAGGAATTTACGCCAGCAAGAAAATTGGCAAATGATTACCCTCTTTAGATGAATTTATACTTATGTTTCAAATATATACTTGCAGTATAGTGTTTTTTTCTGACTTCCTTGTCATTTTACATGTTTTCTTGAAAGAGTCCATCAATACTATTGACCTTCCTTGTTAATGACTTAAGGACCAGAATGGGTAGATCCCCAAAAGATGTGTTTAATCTTTCTGGGCTTGGCCTTTCTGCTTAGAATATTGAATAAGACAGTAATTGTTACAAAACAGACATCAGTTTGCATAGAAATGGACTGAGAAGATTGCTTGTCTTCAGCATGCTTCCCCACAATGGCATCAGGCAATTCCTCTGAGCTTTGTTTTTAACTCACTTTATAAACACAAATCCATCATTATTTTCATCTGCTGGGGTACGGGTTGAAGTTGACTCAAAGATAAAAGGGTCTGTATCCTGTTAGCTGTCTGCTCCCCTTTAAGTACTATTTAATGACTGTACTGTTTGTGAGACAATACTGGCAGAATGATAGGAAGACAATAGTGCATTGTGAAATAGCAATGATATTATCAATAAGATAATTTAAAAAAAAAAAATCCTATAGAGCTGTGTGTAGATAGTGTGTCTGGGATTTAGTTCCAAATAGAATGCATTCTGTAAAGTTTTATAAGAGATCTGTTTCCCTGAGGATGTTTATGAGTCTTTTCAACAAGGAAGAACTAGTGAACTCAAGCCCAGCCCAATCCGGTATATTAAAAACATATGTTGGACCACAACAAGTCCTGAGTTCATCCCTCTGCCTCAAGACAAACTAACCCAAGCCTGGTCCTTTTGATTTACCTCCTGCGTTTTGAACCTGCAAAGGGCAAACAAGAGATATTGCCAAGCTCTAGCTTCAAAACAGAAGCTAAAAATACTTCATTTTTAAAAGAAAGCTTAGATTCTGATGTAACCATAGCATTCTAGAGAGAATAGAGAGTCTAGAGACTGAAAGGCAAATATTTAATTAAACTTCAAGCTAATGAAAGAGGCATGGGAGCTGACAACACCAGAAATGCTTGTTTGCACTTTTCTTTATGTGCTGCTACTTGCAGGACCAATTCTGAGATTCTGCATGCTGGGCCTTGAGGGGCCAAGGACAGGTGCCTAAGGTTGTAACTGATGGGTACCTTGGGGTGTGTGACAGGGGAGATAACAGCTTTGGCCTCTGTAGTTCTACGACTTCTCCAAGTTAAGGCCATTTGTAATCCAGAGGGGATTTCAGTGCTGCCACTGGAAGACCAAATATGTTGCTAAGTGTCAGCCAGACATCAGATGTAGTGGTCTCATGCTTTAGATTTGCCTGGTCCATAGTAAGATGCAGCTTTTCCATTTCTAGTATTATCTGAATGTTTAAAAGAGCCTTAAGCTATGAGGAACTTCGTCCTAAGCTTCTGTTCCTTCCAGTTCCTGTGCAAAGTCTAGGAATCATCATCTTTTCCAGGGCTGTCTTATTCTTTGGCCATGTTCAAGTCCAAGGGAAACAAAAATGGCCTTCACCTGACAGTTCTGTTCAGATGTTAAATATTTCTCTAACTTAAGTTCTAGCTTAAGAGTAGTCCAAAGAAAGGAACAGGCTTCCTGTGAAATTTCAGGTGTTGTCAACTGCATATGAAAAAGTCAGCATTTTACTGACAAAGTAAGAAAGAGAAAGCTTGTAGCTGTCTGCCTTCCTCATTGAGGAAACATTTGAAAATTTGGCTAGTGAAAGGGACATCGTTTATACCAGGATGGAAGTAAAATTCTTTTAAAGGGAGGAAGAAACTTCGTTCTCCAGGCAAGCAATTTCAGATAGCAACTATCTGTTCCACTCCAGGTTTGAATTGGAATATGGCACTAACCAACAGTGATGGGGAGTTATCAGCCATACTAACATTTTTTTTCCAATCCCAAGTATAGCAATTACTAATATTTCCCTTTAAAATGTGATTACTGAGCTTCAGGATTAGCACCCATGAGACATATGGGAGCCATTCACATCTCATGCCTTTTGTTGTACCAATCAGCAATCTCTGTCATTAAGTTCATACGCAGTCCGTATTTTGAAACTTAATTGTAGAGCTGCAGGATTTCCAAGGCAGATATTAAGATTGCCTGAATATATTTGTGTAGTATCTCACAAGAAACTCAAAGACACTGAATTGTAAATTCATCAAATAAAATAACATCCCTACTAGTCATTCGCTAGTCATTACTAGCGAATAATCCTTTAGACTTGTATCTAGTAACTTGTCACTGAGTATTTGCTATACAGGATACATGGATCAGGTAGTGTTGCTTCAAATTTAACGATATTCTATGAGAAAAGATCTGAAATAACAGTATGCAAAGACATTTGTGTCCATTATCTCATTTTAATTCATTATCTCTACATCAAGTCAATGTTTTGCATTGAGGAGGATGTTTTAAAAGTGATTTCTGTACTGTCTGGCTTTCAGACAATTTATGATTTATTGTCACATTTCTGTGATACTGAAAATGTGTTCTCTTTCCCTGGTTACTTGTGACAGATAATACAAATAGTGAAGCCGACTAGAGGTAAGCTGTTATCAAAAGTGCAAAATAAACAGGGAAAAGCCTTTTTAAAATTCTTTGAATTCAAATGACACACCACAAAGATGAAGCTACTATATAATTGTGGTGGGTTGATCTTGGCTGGCCGGCAGTGCCCACCCAGCCACTCTCTCACTCCCCCTCCTTAACAGGATGGATGAGAAAAAATATGATGAAAGGCTCGTGGGTCAAGAAAAGGACAGGGAGATCACCCAGCAATTAACCATCACTGGCAAAACAGACTCAGCTTGGGGAAACAAATTTGATTTATTGCCAATGAAATCGGAGTAGGATATTGAGAAATAAAACCAAATCTTAAAAACACCTTCCCCTCACCAATCCCTTCTTCCCAGGCTCAACTTCACTCCCGAATTCTCTACCCCCTCCTCCCTAGCAGTGCAGAGGGACAGGGAATGGGGGTTGTGGTCAGTTCATCACATGTTGTTTTTGCTGCTCCTTCCTCCTCACACTCTTCCTCTGCTCCAGCATGGGGTCCCTCCCATGGGAGACAGTTCTCCATGAACTTCTCCAACATGAGTCCTTCCCATGGGCTGCAGTTCTTCACAAACTGCTCCAGCATGGGTCCCTTCCGTGGGCTGCAGTCCTTCAGGCCCAGACTGCTCCAGCGTGGGTCCCCTGCGGGGTCACAAGTCCTGCCAGCAAACCTGCTCCAGCATGGGCTTCTCTCTCCACGGGTCCACAGGTCCTGCCAGAAGCCTGCTCCAGCATGGGCTTCCCACAGGGTCACAGCCTCCTTCGGGCATCCACCTGCTCTGTCGTGGGGTCCTCCACGGGCTGCAGGTGGATATCTGCTCCACCGTGGACCTCCACGGGCTGCAGGGGGACAGCCTGCCTCACTATGGTCTTCATTACCACGGGCTGCAGGGGAATCTCTGCTCTGGTGCCTGGAGCACCTCCTCCCCCTCCTTCTTCACTGACCTGGGGGTCTGCAGGGCTGTTTCTCTTAACATGTTATCATTCCTCTCTGTGGCTGCAGTTTCTGTGCCGCCACAACTTTTTTTCCTTCTTAAATCTGTTCTCCCAGAGGCACTACCACTGTCACTGATGGGCTCGGCCTTGGCCAGCGGCGGTTACAACTTGGAGCTGGGTGGCCTTGGCTCTGTTGGACATGGGGGAAGCTTCCGGCAGCTTCTCACAGAAGCCACACCTGCAGCCCCCACCCCCTAAATAAAACCCTTGCCACACAAAGCCAATACAATAATTTACACATAGGATTTGTTTTATATCTCCTGAAAGGTGTATGAGTTGAAACAGTAATGTCAAAAGTGTTAGATGTTGGATAACTGAAATTAAGTAAAATAACAAATGTCCCGATAATCTCTATAACTGTGTAATAAACAATTCTTTGTGCATAGCAAAAGATTGGATCTAAAAGCATCTGTAGCTTTGGGAAACAACACTATCCCACTCCTTGCCTTTTTGGTTAGCAGGACTGTGAATGTCTAAGGGTTTTTGTTCCAATTGCTGAACACTTCAAGGAGAGTACACAAATTTTCCCAATCTCAGACAGCTTCTTGTTCTGACCACTCCTGCTCAAGAACACCTCCTTTTCTGAAACTGTAAGTAGCTCTCATCATATGCATTTAACTATTTGTTTACCAAGTTCAACTCTTGACTCCTTTGTTCTTAATACCTTATGATTAGAGCATGAATCTTATTCATGTACAGGTGGAGGTTTAGTCCAAAGCCTGCATGAAGCTCATCTCTGCAGCAGAGGCCAATGGGAAGTTGCTGCATTGCTTAGGCCTCGCCTGAGTTTTAGTCTGAACCCATGGAAAGCTTTAATCATTGTATTAGCTCAGCACCATTGGTGATTCCTTATGCTTGTAAACAATGTAAATATATGGTAGGAAACACCATGCTTCATGGAAAATGTTGGCCAAATGAGTCTTGTAGACAGGCTGTGTGCTACATAAAGCCAGCAGGACCCTTTCTGTTCAATGTCTGTTCCTGTGCAGTAAAGGCTTGGTTGTGTCGGGGTTTTTGTAGACCTCCAACCGTAGCATTGTTTTTCCCAGGGCTTGGTTTAAATTACAGCGAAGTTTTTCATCTCCGTAAAGTCTGTGCCCTGTCTAATTCAGACATGGAGAAAATGACTTTGATAGATCTTATGCTATCTGTATGCTCAGCTTGACGTTTCAGCTGAGAATTCATTGTCTAAGAAAACTTTGCTGTCTGAGTTTTGGACATATTACATACAAACATGAAGTACGTTCCTCGCTGTAGTCTTTTTTTTTTTTTTTTTGGTCCTCTTGCTCCATGCAGCTTGCTCCATGGAATTTTGTGGAGGTAGGACTTAACAATAAGATGTTGGTGTCAGTCCAACACGTACATCTGGCTTGCTTAGTAAATGTGCTTCTACTGCAATAAAATAGGCAATAGGGGAAGGGAGTGGAACGAAAAAGCAAAAGAGAAACAATAGGCTGGTAGCAAGAGAACTTGAAGGAAATTTAAGGGGTCAGCAGAAAACTTTCCTGATCTAGTGGTATCTAGCCTTGAGCGTATAAAGAATGGCAAGCTTACACCGAGAACACTGTCTTGCCTTGAGCATGTTATATACTTTATTAGGTATTTTTCCTGTTTTTTTCCCCCCTCATTGTTTATCTAAAATTAAATGACAGCATTTGAGAAGACAACAGGGAAGTGATGTTCTATTTTCTTAAAAGATCTGTTGTGTTTTAAAGGTTATCATTTTTGTATTGTTCATATTTTGTAACTGACACAGAACAGGAGCATGCAATTAATCTGAAGGGCAGTTCCTCCTTAAAAACTTCTTGATCTGATTGTGGTAGCATATGGCACTTACAAGTTGTTGGGAAATCTTAAGTAAAGTTTATGAACAAGTTTATAAAGTTTATGGGCTCTGAACAGTTACTGCTCAGAAATAAGGTCTTGGCATTACAATTAATACTACTAAGCAAATATTGGCTCAATATTCAGTGGTGGCTGACAAAGAAAGAAGGCTTTAGAGATGGTTTGGGAGAGAAGAGAAGAGAAGAGAAGAGAAGAGAAGAGAAGAGAAGAGAAGAGAAGAGAAGAGAGAAGAGAAAGCAGATTTTTTAATCCAGGGTGCCCATATTCTGGAGCCTACTGCAATTCTGGTTCTGTCATCTTTAAAAAACGGTGCAGCAAAATTGGCAAAAGAACAGTAAAGATGGCGAGATATGAAACAGCTTCCATGTAAGGGACAAAGAAATATATTTTGTTAATATGTTTAGATTGGAAAAGAGAAGATTGGAAGAATGTGATGGAGTGGCATGGAGAAGGTGAATAAGGAATGACTGTTTCTTTCAACTTAAGAACTAGGGGTATTGTATGAAATGAGTAAGTGGAAGCTCCAAACCCAACAGAAAGAGGTACTTCTTCTTACAAGAAGCAGTTATGCTGCAAAACTCGTCACAGGATGCCATGGATGCTAGGAACTTATGTGAGTTCAGAAAGCAACAGATTATTTTAACAGAAGCTGGTAAAAAGAAGTATATCAATGGTGACACAGAGCTGCAAATCGTTGGAAGATGGGGAAGTAGTCCACCAAGTGCTGATGTATGTTTACTTAACATTTTTTTTTATACTCGTGTCATCTCTTGTCATCAGCTACTGATGGAAACAGGCTACTTTAATAGATGAATGTCTGCTCTGGTATAAGGATTCCTATTTTAATACCACTTTATGTTTTTTTAAAGAAACAGATCTGCAAAGCCAGTAATGGTCACTGTGCTTTCACCTCAAGCTCTTGTTTTAGGAACTCACTTTGAAAAAGTGACATGATTTTTAGGATTATTAAGTATCTCAACCTGAACTTCCAGTTGTTTAAGGTGATACATGTTCTGCAGCACTGCAAATGCACCTCTGAGAATCAAAGGATTCATTTCTGATGGGCAAACAAATACTTCTTGTTTTTACATTTGGCTGTCATTCATATGAGACACTTCAATTCCTGTTTTTGTAAAAAACAAAAGGTCAGGATGATATCCTATGCAGGGAACCCAGCAGATAACTTTTCCTGTAACAGTGATTAGCCTTTGTATTTGTTCTTTCCCAAAAGGAAGAAGGTTCAGTCAGCCATTTGGTGACACACTGTGTTGACAGAGAACTGAAAATTTACTGGAAACAACCCCCTTCAGTTTAACGTATGCATATGATTGCTTTGGTACAAAACAAGGTAAGCAACATAACTGCCTTATTCTACACTATTACTTAAAAGTGTGTCATATGTTTTTTCACTGAATTTTAGAGAAGTTTTTAAAAGAGTATGATTTTGAGGACGATGGTCTGAATGTGTCTCAGAGTTGAGAGCCCAAAGTTTTGTACAAAGATTTGCATTAGCAAATCATCTTGTGCAAGAAATGTGTCTTGCAGTGTTTGATGGAAAGTTCTGTTCCAAACTTGGATTTAATGCCACAGAAATAAATGTTACCTTGGAGTCCTAAGGTTGTAATTTACCTGTTACATTTTCAAAAAGACATAAAAAGTATTCCTACCTGTGTATGTTCTTGGAAGAAGTGAGTTACCAGCAAATACAGGTTTTCAGCACTTTTCACATCTGTTTTTGGCAACAATCTAGAAGCATTATAGCTTTGTTCTTTTTCCAGAGGTATTTATTAATGCTTTTTAATTATGTAATATTCCTGAACAGTTCTACTTGTGAAAATATTTATATTGTCTCTTCAATCAGATATGTAATAAATAACCATAAAAGCAAAGCACTTAAAATGCATTTCTCTACAGTGGAAGTCAGACTCCCTGTCTTTTTCCAAGATTAAAACAACACAATTTTGTAATGTATCTGGCTTACTTGTATATATCTGCTAATGTGAATACAGATCAGAAATCTGTGGTTTAAGCTCCGCTCTTCTTGTAAATTTCATAGAGTCTTAACCAAAATCATGCTCTGTTAAGATAAAAATAAAGAGCAAAAAATTCAGGACATAAATTTGTTGCATAGAACTATTATGTGCATAATTTTAAAGCAATTGCACCAAGCACATGAGGTGAAACACAAATGATCATAGCTATTTCAAATAGTCTCAACTAAAGTCTGGCAAGCAATTTGTAGGAAATTATGTTTTTAACAATTTTTAGTCTGCCTTATGGATTGTGGGATGTCTCACAATCTGTTGTATATCAAAAATTTCTGACAGATGTGTAAAGGTCTGTAGACTGTGGCTTTTCACTTACGAGCACAGCACTCCAAACTCAACTCTCACGGGATTGACTAGCCTAATAGTTTATGTGGTTACATATTGTTTATGTTTCTTAACCAAACAAGCAAATAGGACCAATAGTCCTTATGGTTATGCTTCTGGTAACTCATTTAGCAGTTTCCATCAATATTTCCATTAAATGCAAGCCAAATTTACTATTACAGTTTGCTAGTAAAATTGGCATAAATGTCAATCCAATTCATATTAAAATAAATGTTGAAGTGACTTGGAAGGTGGACACCACTCAAGGGAAGCCTTCCCAAGGAAAAAGTATTTAAATACAGAGGACAATCACAATCACATGTTTTTAATAATATTGAACTAAAATGTAAACACAGTGAGGAAATATCTGTGTTTCTTAATGTGAGTGGATGGATTGGTTTGGTAGGGAATTGTGACTTTTATTCCGATGATATTAAAAATTAATGCAATATGAATTTGTTGCGTTTTGTCTTTCATCGAACTGCACTTTAGGAGAAGTATAAAAGGCAAAACACAGCTTCCTTGTACCCATATTTGCAGGGGATGGGGGGTGTTCTTTTTTTTCTTTTTCCTTTTGTCTCAGTTATCTGCTCCCCTTCATGCTTTCCATCTATGTATATCTGGTTCCTCACAGTTACCCCATTCTCATTTGCTCATTGTATTTATTTTCAACTATTCTTTTAGAAACCAAATTTATGAATCCTCCTTTCAACCTTCAGTGCAGCATATACTCCCTTTATTAACAGGAATTTTGAAATTATTTTGCTGATTCACTGTCAGTGACTAATTACAGAGGAGAAAATCTAAAAGGCACTAAAAATTTATCAGTTTTTGGTGTTGGGTTTCAGCGATTTCTCATCTTTATATGACTAGAATCTTGAAATTCTGACATGTTTCTCTGCTGTAAAATTTTTGGTAACAGCCAAAGTGAGGGGGGAGAATGAAAGGTAGGATTTGGGCAGAACTCAGTAACGGGTCATTAGAGGAAGCTTTAGGGAAGTTGGTGAAATCCTTGAAGCACCCAGAGCAGTCTTGAGGCCACATGTCTCCTGTCAGCATCGCTGATTTAAAAGACTTTTTGTGTAAGATAGGTAAGGACTGAACCCAGACTTCTGAACTCTTGAGTGAATGCATTTGCCACATAACACAGGGTTTTGTTGTTTGCTTTTAATGTTTTTAATTTCAGTAATAATAAATTAATTCTCTAACAACTTTTTTCACACTTTTTCGTAGACTCACAAAAAGCAAATGAGTTGTATGTGGTTTTGTTTTGACATGCATAAAGAAAAAGGCATGATCCTTTAATGGGCAAGGGAAGACAGTACACTGAAACTGTTCCCTACTAAAACCTGGTTACAAGTTCTCTCCACACTTCCCCCGTATGCATTTCAAACTCTTGTCTTCTGCCTTAAACTGTTCTTATATTTTGTTAACTGCTGTTAACTTTGGTTGAAGCACAGTATGTCAAAGTAGGAACAGGCTTTTACCAAGAGCAAATCTCCCCTCAGCCTAGGCAGCCTTTGCATTATTTCAGGAATTTAACTTTTTTTTGCCACTTGGTGTGTTAGACTCCCAGAGAGGTAACTAAAAATCCATGTGTGTAGTATGATAATTTAAAACACAGCTACTATATGGAAAAGGTATTACCACAGACTACCTGGGACATATGCCAGAAAGGCTTAAATAAGGAAAGAAATAGACCAACAGTAAGATTTTCTAAATTGCAAGGATCTGGATGGGAATTCAGAGAATAGGACATAATGATATACTTACCACTGTCCCCCCTGTCTCCTAGTACCTCTTTTTGTTAAGAACGACAAAAGTTGGCTTCCTTCTCACTTATTTTGAAATAATCATCAGCCCATAGTGACTGCATCAATGACCTCTTTCAAACCTATCTTTTGCTATTTTTAAATTTTGGGTTATACATTCAGCCAAGGTTTTGTCTGCTTAAACCTGAAGCAGTATGACGAAAGAAGTCATACCAGATGGAGATGTGATGCTTTAGTGCACCATTTGGGTTTGATTCAGAGATTTCAAATACTCAGGTAATCGTAAAGTCCAATCTTTCTCATACTTACTGGGTTTAGGGATTGTTTTATTCAAATGTATCCATCACTTTAAAAAATTATAGTTGTTGGGTGATAATTCCATTCTATAAGAGATCTAGTGTTTATACAGCTGCCAGGTACTTGTGATTTGCCTAAGACTGACAAATGTGCATTGTGTGTGTTGTCTAAAACACACACACACACGCACACACACACACACATATGCATACCTTTATAATACAATATATTTAGCTTCAGACTACTTAAAGTATGTAGAAGTGTTTCTACTTTATGCCCCCATACAGTAGTACCAGCAAGCAAACATCTAGCAAGGTATCACTGAAATGAGGTCTTTGCAGGCTTGCGACTGGGAATGTTGATAAGCAGCCTGTGTTTCTTCATTCTGTATACAAGTATATAAAAAGAAAATACTTTCTGTTCCTGGACTCCTATCTTTCCAGAGCGTAAGCAGTGCTTTGTGTTAATGAAAAACAAAAGAGTAACACAAGAGTAAAATTTCAAGAGTTACACATTTGAAGAGTTTAGTTCTATTACTTAATGAGAACAGAAAACATATCCATCTGGCAAAATCACCTTTACAGATATTTCTTGTGGAAGTGCTGCATTAAGTGAAAATAATTTCTCAAAGGAGAGGAAAGGCTTAACCCTGAATAATTTACGGAGTACAGGGATTTCCACAAATTAAACTGCATGAACGTTTTGTTACAATTGGCATTCCTGAGGAATAATTCAGCATTATTTTTTATACGGGATTATATGATGTAGGATCATTGAAAGAGTGTTTTGATGTTAAAAAAACAACTTTCAGAAGGTCAGACGCATACTAAAAACAGTGCATACAGTAAAAACAGTACACCTACTACTTATCTGCTACAGTTTCACTGTACATGAATACAATTTGCCCATCCAGACAACTGAATTAATAATTGGGCATGCGTGTTCCATGGACAAACATAATATTACTAGTGTAAAATGGATGTCCAGTGCCATGCTGATTTTTTTTTTTTTTAAACTGGGCATTTTTTTCAGCTGAAAAGTTTGAATTTCACATTCAACAACGGTAAACTACCTTCAATTTGATTTCAGCCAAAGTCATTGGCAAATGTAAATATTCAGTTTGCATGTGCATTTGTCAAAATGAGGCAAAGATTTACAATCACACGTGTTAGAAGGATTGTGCTCCTGGGCATTCAAAAAAAATTAAGCTAAAGAAGGAATAGAAACACAGAGCCGTGATCAAAGTGAAGACGAAACAGCCTTATTCATACACCTAAGGGCTTCCTTCACTGTGGTTTAGTGAGAAGGGCAAGTTAGGAACTGTCTCAACCCCTTTTGTGTCTATACAGACAAATCTCTGTCTTAAGTATTACTCTAAATCTCAGTCCTGAAAACTATGGCCTGAAGCTCAAGTTGTGCAGTGGAGCTGCAGTCACAGTCACTGCTTGAGTTAGCGCAGCTGCTCATTCCATCATGGTCCCTGCATTCGGAAACTGCTGTTTTGCAGTGTGGTGGTTTGCAGTTGTACCACCCTGAACGCTGCAGTCCTACTGATACAGTGCAAGCGAAGGATCCTCGTGTAATCTCCAAGATTTCAGACTAATTGAAATTGATTTGCAGTTTATTATTTAGTCACTAGATGTCTCCATGTGCTGTAAGCAAACAGAGTCTACGCTTACCGGTAAACAAAGAAGAAATCCCTAGAACTAAAGTTACGTGGGGCAGTGTTTATAGGAATATAAATGAGTTATCACTTCGTTTCCAGCTGTCTGGAATTTTCCCAAAGAAATAATTCTGTTGGAAAACTGGCTGTATTTCCCGAACCATTTCACTGAAAGCATCTCGAATCTGATAAGGGCGCTTTTTTTTTTTTTTTGCAATGAGTTTGGCCCAACCTCGATGCACTGGAAACGGTGGGAGGTCCCAAACTTAAGAGAAGCCCGTTGTCAGATCTACATCAAAGCTGACAGCCTGGGAGGGTGAGGTGCCCTGGAGCTGTGTGTCCCCAGCAAAGGTAAGTCCTGGAACTTCACAGTCCCGCTGAGTTTCTAAACCAGATCGACGTACTTTGCTGTGGAACAGCTGCAGGGTCTGGCTCCTTAAAATTCAGAACATTTTTGGGTTTAGTTTGATTTTACTGGAAATCAGACTTTAAAAAAAATCCCAGAAAGCGGAATCAGATTTTCCTCCCAGGTCAGAGGCTGCCCGGGCTACGACTCTGGTAAGTAACCGTATTCTCTATTCCCTTTCAGCCCAGTGAGCCTCGATGTAATGATAATCGCCTCGTACCTTTCTGCTTTTTACTCGTGTTGCCTCTGACGCAGTTTGCTTGTCTGTCCCCGCTGCCGTTGCGGAGACGGCACGTTGTGTCCGTCTCCCCGGGGGCTCCGTTACCTGCTCCCCCACGTACACGCGGACCTCTTGTACCTCCCCTGGCAGCAGCCGTGCGCTTCTGTTGTGGATTTTTTATTTATTTTTTATTTTTAAATCGGACACGGGCATCTAACGCTGTCTTTGGTATTTCAGCGGTAATTCAGCTTTTTTCCACCTCGCCCGGAAGAGAGCCGTGGGTCAGGGCCGGGGTGCAAAGTGCCCCCACGCCTCCTCCCTCCCCCAGCCCCAGCCCCGGGTGCTGCAGGAGGCGGCGCCCGGTCCCTTCCCTGTGGGCAGAAGGGCCGGGGCTGCTGCCGTCCCGCCGGGCCGGGCCGGGCCGGGCCGGGCCGGGCCGGGCCGGGCCGGGCCGGGCCGGGCCGGGCCGGGCCGGGCCGGGCCGGACCATGCAGCTCCACGTCCGGGCCGGGCAGCGCGGCGCCAGCCGGAGCAAGGAGCGGAGCGGAGCGAGGCGGGGCGGTCCCGGCTGGGGGCGGGGCGGGCGGTCCCGCTCCTCCTCCGGCGCGGGGGCGTGGGGTGGCGGCGGGGCGCAGCCGCCTCCTTTCGGGGCCGGGGATCGTCGCCCCGGGGCGGGGGGGGGGGGGTGGGTGTGTGTGGGCTGCGGCCGCTGCCAATTGCGTAAGGGCGGCAGCCGGGGCGGGGAGCGGCGGGAGGTGGCGAGAAGCCGGGTGGCTTCCCGCCGTGTCCGGGGCGGGGAACGCCATGCCGCCGCCCTGAGCGCGCCGCCGCGCCGGGCCCAGGTGAGTGCGCGCCCGGCCGGGGACGGCGGCGGGGCGGGACGGGACGGGGCTGCCGGCGCGGGCGAGCCGCCGGGGAGCGGGCCGGCCTGCCGCGGCTGCCCGGCCGGCCGCTGCGGCACCGGCCTCTTTTGTTCCCGGGGCCGGAGGGAGGGGAGGGGAGGAGGAGGGGAGGAGGAGAGGAGAGGAGAGGAGGGAGCGGGGACGGCGGCGGCGGCCGCAGGCGGCGGGGCGGGGAGGGCCGGGCCGGCGGCGGGCGCAGCCGCGGCTGCTCGGAGCCGCCTGCTCCGCCCGGGGCCGTGCGAGCGCGTCCGGGGGCTGGGCGCGGAAGCGCCGTGTGTCTGTCCGTGTGTCCCCGGCGTGTGTCCGTCCCCGGTGCCTCCCGCCTGGCCGGCAGGTGCGGGCTCCGCGCCCCTCCGCGGGGTCCGGTGGCAGGTGCCGCGGCGGGGTCGTGCTGGCAGGGTTTCGTCGCTTTTGTGAGCGCTCCTGGCCAGATGCTCCCGGAATCACGCTGGGGAGCGAGGCTAGGCTCAGACCGTTGCCCCGGCAGTGACTCCGCTAGTCCGGACCTGTCCTGGTAGGCACCCCCGCGTGCCTGGGTTATTAGGGATTGCCTTTCCTGTGCCTGATAACCAGCAGCCTACTTTACTTGCCCAGAGGCATGGAAAAAACAGAGTGGGAGCTGCGTATCTCGACCCTTCTAATAAAAGAGAGTGTGTGGTGAAGAATGCGCTACCTTTGTGCTACATTGCAGCTTGGATGAGGGGTGTGTGCTGAAGATACTGCCCTTGTTTGTATTTTAAAAGTGAATTAGCGGCACGGATTCTTTAAAGGGGAAGAGATTTTTGTATTCCCGAGTAGCTATAAAAATGAAGTAGTGCCTGGGGCTCCACAAAGACGGTGCAATAAGAAGATGAAGCAGTACTTCACATTTTTTGAGTGGCATCAGTCAAGTTTTGATGAATCACAGAACAAGATTTGTAACAGCTTATCTACATTACTGATGTGAAATGGCCCATGGGTAGCAGTAGGGAGGAGGGGAGGTTCATCTTTGTTCTTAGGAGTCAGTAGCTCTCGGAGGTGCTTTGTCTACGTGGATCCTGTGCAGTGCCTGCACGAATGTGAAGTCTTCTGCCAGATCACGTTTGTTGGGCCTGCTCCTCTTGCTCTCTCCCTACTAATACAGCATCCAGCGGAGTATATGCCAGGGGCTGGAGCTGGGCAAAGTGTCCAGAAGAATAACAGTTTTATGTAAAGCGCAAGTAATGCTTGCAGCTACAAAAGAATTCAGGATGAAAAAGAAGAAAAAGGGGGGAGGGAGACAAGAGGACTGCTGTGAGGTCCTTGGTAAAGTGAGATTGCAGAAGTGACCTCTGAAATTTAGCATCTGATCTGAATGGTAGGCGTGGTGTATGCTGTTTTGAGATGCGGATAGATATGTTTTTCAGTGCCGAATTGTAGGGTTTTTTAAGTATGAACATTAACACTTTAGCCCCACAGTATTTTGTGGGGAAAGTGGTGGTGAGGGTTGGCTGGAAGCTTTTAACCTGTTCATCAGACTTCCTGCTTAATTGGTGGAGACACTAAGCAGTAGAGGATGGTGACCCCTGTGTGGAAAAACTGTTGTTTTCAGCAGGCCCTGTAAAATCTACTAAAGGTTTCCCAGCTGTAACTGATCCCATGACTGGAAGAGTTACCATTTGGTGGCACAGTTCACGTTTCTTCCCAGTTGACAAATGAGGGGGTCGGGCAGGGGAACAAAAAGGTTGTTTTTCCTCTAAGGCGTGAATATAAAGATAGGTATGGGACAAGGAGATCTACTAGTCCTAGAAGCCTGAAGAACAAACTGTGGGACTTCCTCAGTTATTTTACAGCTTCATTTTTTTTTTTAATTTTTTTTTTTTAATTCTCAGTTGATACATATTTGAATAACTTGGACTTGAAGGGAGGTTAGGGGGTTTTATTTCCTTGAGTAATGATAGGGTGCAGTGGGACAGGTGCTTTTCAGTCTGATTTAAATACTTGAAAACAACATTCTTATTGCCAAATAGATGCCTACATACCTCGGACAATCTGGACTAGAAACATTGTTTAATTACAGATAACTTATTAATTTGCTTTTAATACCAAGCACAGTCATTAACTTCCTTTATCATGTGTCCAGTACATGCAGAAAAATCTTTAATAAACAGTTTTAGCATACTATTTTTGTGCATTTTCAGGTAAGCCAGTTCAGCTTCTTGCTGTGGAAGTCTTGTTTGCAGAAAATGAGCAGTGTTCTGCAGGTCGTTATTTTTCCTCCATGTGAGGAAAGAAAGATGGGTATTAGAAATGTCAAGGATGTTACTCAGTGACTCATTTATGTTCATGTTACCTGTTGAGTATGAGGAGCCCTTTGCTTTTTTCCCCCTGGGAAGGCACTGACCTGCCTCTCTGCTAGAGTCAGAGCTCCACGTCCTGTTTGTTCTGCCTTGCACAGGAGCTGGGGCGGAGGGGGAACCTGTTCCCCAGTGTTTGCTGGTGCCTGATGCTACACTACAGCCTCCACAGCTGTAGAGGAACACCCCTGTTACCCCCACCCACAGCTAAAGGTGCTCCTCAGCTGACGGGCCACATCATGCATCTCTGCAAGGAAGCTTGTTCCACAGTGCTTGCGGCGACTCTGTTCTTCACCTTCTGCGTGCTTGCACCAGTGATTTAAACACTGCTGATGGAAATTAGTGGGGAAAATATAGTCCAGTAAATCTCACTTTCTGTAGGAGCATAGTCTGAAGTACACCGGTAAAGTTCATTCTTTGCATTAGCAAGGCAGTTCTATAAAATCACCTGAAGTATACATCAAAACATGATTAAAATCTGTATTGTAAATTACACTTTCTTGTTTGGAATCCAATCATGATTAGACTTGATCCATTCTCAGCTTATTTTAACTAAAAAGTATTTAACTACTGACTTAACGGAGATGTTTTTGGCAAGACAAATGGGAGTGAATTGTTTGTAGATGTGGGTGTAGAAACGTACAGAAATATTTTCTTGGAATAGTAATACTGAGAAAGGAAGTGGTAAGGGAGTAGAAAACTACATACCTTGAAGAAAGATGTGAGGGAGAGAAGTGATGTATTTGCCAATTTGGAAAGGAAATACTGAAGACATTAAAGAGTGCATACTTTAGAACTTGTAACTGATTTTATTCCTTTGTTGTGAAGTAGGTTAACAAAAGAGAATGTACAAGTAGCTTTTCTATCTTTTTGGTGCATGGGATTAAGGAAAAAAAAACCAACAACCTAACAACACGAAAGAGTAGTGCAGTCATGCAAAATGACTAGCTATACCTGGCAGGATATTGCAGGGCTTGGCTGTTGGGTGCAAAGTTCTTGGAGTTTCCTAGAAAGGAATTTACCACAGTAATCCAAAATATGAATGGAGCCACTAGCTCAGCAGAATGCATTACTTAATGGTGGATTAGAAGGTTTTGTTTTGCTTTTTGAAGACTTGCTTCTGTTTTGAGATATCCCAAATATGCTGTTTGTGATTTTTATAAAAGGGAAATGATGGAAGATGTTTTTTTCTTTTCTAAAATTGTGCAAGAGTTTTATGCCGTGTAAGTTAAATCACTGTATGTTATTCACCAGGCTTTCGACTCGCATAGTTCTGTGATTCCTGTGATACCTTAGGGCCATTGGGGATGTTGGCATTCATACAGTCAAGTTATCCTGCGTTAGCTTAGCTGTAGAAACTTTTCACAAGACTCTTACTTTTAAGGCTTTCTGCTCTCACTGTTTTTGCTGGTATGTGCCCTGCCGTTCTGCTGGAGGCTACCGATCCTACAGCAAAATGAAAACTGCTCCTATGTTTCAGCTACTGTGTGTTGGTCCAGCACGTTAATTTAGGCCATCAGGTAAAGGTGTATTTTGTGCTGATAATGTCAACAGACAATTGCAGTGGCTGAGCTGAGGGGGGATTTGGCCCTTAAAGGAGGTGGTGATTTTTGGAAAAGTGGCAGCAGAAGACAACAGCTAAAAGAGATCTTAAAGCACAGTAGAAGAATGGCCACATCCTATCAGACAAAGTGTCCATCCAGACCATTACCCAGTGTCTGACAGTGATGAGTAATAGATGTCTGGTAAAGAGACTACATAGTGATACTTCTGCTTCCAGCCTCCAACAGCCTACAGTTCAAGGACTTCCTAAGCTGGAGGCAGTATTATTTATGCAACAATCCTCTACTGACTTCTGTTCTGTGACCTTGTTGCTGTTTGAACCTACATAAATTCTTGAAGTCCATAGCATCCAGCACTGAGTCAAGTTCAGAAACCTCTTTATGTCTGCTTTTTTTTTTTTTTCCCTTGGAAGAGACATGAACAGTCATTTGCATTCTCAGCACTACTTCTGACTGTATGGACCTGTGTCATATATCCTCTCTGTTAGAAATCCTTATCCAGGATGAAGAATCCTTTAGGGGTTCAAACACCTAAGAGTTGCTGATGTCACAGCTGTTTGCTCAGTGGATATGAATTGGAGCCCTTAGCTTAATTATCTTTTAATGCAAACTCATTTAACTTGGCTCATGCAAATGAAAGACAACTCTAAAAGAATGTAGGTGTGCAGCTAGCAACTCAGCTTCTCAGGCAGCATTGCTTTCTTTGTGGCTGATTGACAGCTAAAAACTGTAGAGACAATCCTTCAAGTAAGCAGAATAAGGGGTGGCGTATTATTTACTGAAATTTGAGTTGGACTGAAAAAAGTTATAAGGATTTGAGGGCTTTACCTGAGAGGAAAACCAGGATAGGTAAAAAGAACCACGATGAAGAAGAAAGAAATGCATATACTGATATGGAAGAGAGTATGTTATGCTACTGATTTGTGCTTTAAATATAATTTAAATATGACAAACTACTGATTATTACGTGATTCTATCAATACACTCAGGAGTTTCTTGGAGTATTTATGCTTATGCCTGTTGACTAAAGCTAAATATGGGATCTGACTCTTGCCCACTGTCTGTTACATTCTGTACTGTCATATATGCTTATAATCTATGAGATCTCTTCTTATTTAGTAAGAAGAAAAGAGGTATCTAATCTCGCCTTCCTCCTCTTGAATGGATTGCAGGCCAGATCTCTGTTTCATCAGTGATTCAAGGTAGTGCCAGAACTGAACTTCAGTTCTCCGAAGTGTGTTACCATTAAGTGAGTCCTAAGCTGTAGCTGTTTTGGATGGGATTTGTGTTCTTCTAGGGACTGCATCTGTAGGTACCACTTCTTCTTATCATCAATATGAGAAGTAGTTTAAAAAATTTTTTTTCCTGTTTTTATTCTTTTTTTTCCCTACCATCTTCTTCAGCTTCTCTAAGATGAATGCTGCAAATCCGTTATTTTCACGTGGAAGCTGTTGACTTAAACAGAGCTATTTATTTGGTTAAAAGTAGGCTTGTACTCAGATGCACTGCTGATCTGAGGGAGACCACAGTGTTCTGTAAACTAACCCTCACAATGTCCCTGTGAGGCTAGTGACCATTTTTTTTCTCATGTTACAGGCTTGGGGCCCAAACAAGCTGTGACTCATGCAGCAAACTAATGGCAGATGCGTGATGAAAATGCAAGTTTCCACTCTTGATCTCTTATGCAAGTTATTAAATCTTTCGTTTCTGCAAATGAGAGAAACAGTAAAAATTATTCCATTTGTGTTGCCTATTTCAGCACACGTGCTGCATTTCCTGGTGTGCTCTCTTGGATCCTCTGTACTTAAGTCATTGGTCACTTCACCTGTATGCAAAGAAACAAATGGTGTCTGAATAATTTCCTCAAGCAGAACATGCTATTGTTTTAACAATGAATGAAAACCAGAATAGAGTTCCACAATTTCTTAAGTGACTTATAAAGAATAACTGTGTCAAAAAGAAACAAAGGGGAAAAAATTTGAAGTCACGGAAAGTGTCAGGCATCATTGTAGATACACAGACAACAGTTGGATACTGTGGCTTCTGGCTTATGTTTCTTTATTTCAATGGGCAAGATCCAAAGATGTTACAAACATATTAGAGCAGACTGAAAATAGCAGTGTCTTGAGGTCAGTTCAGAACACTTGAATGCTTGCAGGATAATGTTTGGTGTCCAGGAATTGGAAAAGACCAACATGTCCCTGCAGTTTCTGCAGTAAGCCACATCTCTGCAGAAGAACTATGAAAATACCTAAATTTTGTACATGAACTTTCTGAAAAGTTGGATTTTTTCATCTGCTGCATCAAATGCTTTCCTGACAATTATGTAAGTGAAACCAAGGGACCACTGCAGAGCTCATTCACACAAACTGTGGGTGAAGGACAAAAGCCCAGTTGTCACTGGAGAGGGGAAACATGTTCCTTGTGGAAAACCCCACTTTGCTTGTGATCTTTCAGCCTCATCCTTAATGGAGATCTACCAAATGCCTTCAGAAGAGGCTAGGAACTAAATTCATGGCTCTCCAGTATGCTGGAAGCCATGAACCCGAGAGTGGGTTTGCTTGACGTGCTGTTATTTCATACTTGTTCCCACAGACAAACTTATATTACACAGACTACAAATTACCCATCTTCTCTTGGGAAGCAATCTTCTCACCATCTTCTCCCCTCCCACCCCAGTGTCCTTTCTAATCCATAGATAATAACTATATTGTTTCATATATTGCCTAAACATATGTAATTAAACTTCCCCTACTTCTATATAAGTTTGAAATTTGCTTCTGACCTGGAGAGAGACTTGTGTGCTCAAAAGATTTCATTAGACCAGCTGATGAAGATTACTTCTACCTACAGACCTTGTTTTATACTGTAAATATTATGCATGCTTGCGCTTCTGTCTCTTGATCTGTGGTACTTTGCAAAGACTTGTTTTAGGAAATGTGGTCCTCAGCTCAAGTAGTTTCCACTGGTTGTGTATCATGCAATTTCATGCGTTTTCTGTGTGCCAAAAAATTCAGTAAAAATTAATAGTTGCTACACAGGAAATTCAGAAAATCTGGTGCAGTATAACTTATTTTGGACAAAGTTTTATAATTCTCACTGTGTTTGTATCTCTCTCACTGACTGTTGCTGTTTGTCCTCTGATTTTCTTCTGAAACTGCTGGGCAAGGTGGTGGCATGCACCAAACAGCATATGTGATGGAATATGTCTAGAGTTTTTACACTTTTTTTAAGTCAGCTGGGATTTTTTAGGCTGTTATAAACATTGTTGTGATTTCCAACAGTTATTTAACGGTGTTAATGTGGTTTACTGTGCACATATTCTTTCCAACTTTTGCACGCGTGGGTGGAAAAGTAGGTTCCTACAAACATGCTGTCTATTATCATAGTGAATAGGTATAATTTCGAAACAAGGTAGTGGAAGAAAATGTAGAACCAGACAGGAAAGCATGTGGGCACCCCATGTGTCCACTGGGAACCATTAATTTTCTTAATGGTGAGGTTAAGATTTGTTGAACTGGGGACTTCTAAGGCACTTTAAACGTTGTCCTGAAGTTAGTATCTCCGCTGTAGTTGACCAGCTTGGAGGCTTGTGAAGGTGTGCATGTCATACTTAAGGAGTTTGCTTTACACTACTTTCTGCTCAGTAACTGTAGCTACTTAGGAGCTTTTAATACTGACTTCTTGTCCCTTTCCCTTGTCTTTTGGGTTTCTCACTGCCCTTTGATCTCATACCAGACAAGTGCCTGTGCCAGGAAAGCAGCAGTAGCCAATGTGGTGCTGTATTGCATGGGGAAATATTTTTCTTGATGTGTGTGGTTTTCCCCCACCCTTCCTCAGTCTTTTCCTTACTGGCAATTATGTACTCTGAGATTAAATGGTGTGGTAATAGGTCAGCACTACGGCTGGTGGTGTTTGATAACCCAGAGCAACAGAAGTAGGGTTTCTTCTAGTATCTCTTGTTTTATTTTTAAGACCTCTGAACTATGCATCCTTAAAATATGCTTTAAGGGAAGCATTAATTTCTTTGCACTGTATGGAAGTAAGCATATTTTGTTTACAAAGTTTTGAGAAGGTGCAAGGGTGCAGGAATTTTCTGGTGCATTTGACATGTTTTGTTATACTAAGCATTTGACAGGGGAAAAATGTGAAAGATCTTGGTATATTTCTCGTGTTTTGGGTGGTGTCAGGTGATGTTTTGAATTGCCTCATGAAAGAATCTGATTCCTTTCCAGGAAACCAGCCCCAAACTGAGTAACAGATAAGCATGCTGCTTGCTTATGAGCACACGCTTGCATCTCAGGAGGTTCAGGTGTTATCCCTTGGTTGTACAGTGCATGTGTGTTTTTAGTTTCTGCCAGTATGGAACAATGTGGGCTTGTATGAGTGGGTAGTAGTGGCGCAAGTTAAAAGTGATGAAGGAGTACGTGAGGAGACTGGAGATGTTCAGCTTGTTAGTGACTCATTGCTGTCTGCCTGCTGGGGTTTGCTGTCCACGCAGCTCAGATGCTCTGTTGGCAGAGGCAGACTTGCAGGTAATCACTGTTTTTACTTAGATGCTGTGCAAAATAAACTTTGTTTTTTTAAGGTGGTTTAAGCTGAGTTGGCTGATGTGATGAGTATGAGAAGTACTTGCTTGCTTATGTTGCAGGAAGGGGTGCATAAGCAGAAATCTGAATTGTGTGGAGTAGCCCTGCTCTTGCAAAAGAGTAAGATGCAAGTAGTGTAGCCTTCCCAGACAGGTGGTAACAAGTACATAGTGGGCTGAAGCATCTGAGGTGCTCTAGCTGAATCCATGTGTTGGAAGCATCCCTGGTGCTGGTGGGCTGGAAGCACATACTTACATGTGGCCCTGACTAAAAGCTGTGGTGAATAATGGATTTGAAAATACTGCATAATATCCTGTTGAAGGCTGAAGGGCGAGAAATTAGGGAATACTCACATAGCAGCCTGCCTGAATGACATGGTAAATAACAGATTTGTACAGATTGAATGCTGTATGACTCTGTTAGGTAAGGTAATTGGTTGTATATTGTGCAAGAACTTGACTTTTACTGAAATTACTCTGAAGAAATCTGCAAAGTAAAGTACAATTATAAAAGTGGTGGTGTTCTTGTCTAGCACTGCACCATCAGGAGGAAGAGATGCCCAGATCATGAGCTCTTTTAGGAGACCTCATACTTCTGTGGGTTTAGGAGATCCTGGTGACTGGAGCCAGTCTTCTCTGTTGTTTTTAGCTGCAAATGTTCTCTTGGGGTCTTTGATCTCAGCTTTTTTGCCTTTTTAAAGGAACACAGTATAGGCACAGGTCAAAGGGAAATGGCAAACCTTGGGTGGAGAAAGAAAAAGCGTTACATGGAAAAATTCAGGTGCATGGGAACTTACAAGGAAATGTGGTACTTAAATAGTTAAACAGATTTCCACCCCACCCCCCCACCTCCCGCATGTTACTCAAACTATATTTGTGCAACCAAATAACCGCACTCTCTAGGGCATAACTGGCCATATAGCCAATTACTACACTTACATTTGCATGGTGCTATCTGAAGACTTACACAGAGTGGAAATAAACAAGTCAATAATTTCAATCAGATTAGCAATGTGTCTTAATTTTAAAGAAAAGCCAGTGGTTGCTCCACAGGATAGAAAAAATCCTTCTTTCAGCCAGAGAATTTCAAATAACACAGGAGGAGGGAAGGAAGTATTGAAATTGTTACTCCTGTTGTAATGGAAAACTATATAGTAAATCTTTTGAATGTGCTAAGTATCTCCGTATGGCTTTGTTTCATTATTTTTATTTTGTAATGGGTAAGACAGTGGTTCTGCAGTCTCTTTTCCACCTGTCCTTGGGGTGACTTGTGTTTGTGCTTGAGTGGGACAGTTGGAAAACTTTTACAGTTTGCAAAACAAGGCTTGCAAACAATGCTTTGTACAAAACAAAATATGCCTCAAATATGACACAAGTGTTTTTGATGTCTGTTGTAATGAATGACTTTTTTCTTTAAAGGTCTAACAGTACTTTGAGGCCTTAGTAGGCAAAATTGTGGTAAAATTATTTTGTAAAAGAAAGTTAACTTTTGCTTAACCATTGTGGATTTAGTTGATGTAGCTGAGCAATTAACAAACTTACTAACTCTTCATATCACATTACAATGAACACTCTGTAGTCATTTTGTCAGTGTGATAGATCAATGCCGTATCTAAAAACTTTTTAACCAAGTTTAAGGAGTTGGGGGTCCAAACCATAAAAAAAAGTCAATGCTGGATCAGATTTCTTTGAATTTTCAGTCAAAAAGATACTGAAGTATTTGTTTCAGCTAGACAAACTGCCTTTGGATTAGTTGAAAAGCTTCTCTACTCAGCTTTTAACACCACTTCTAAAACATAGAAATGATTGAGTTTTCACTGCTGAAAGATGACTAGTTGATTGTAAAAGCACATGTGGTGAAATCAAGCTGTTGTGCAGTGCTCATAACACATTGGGCAGTTAAGTCTGAGAGCAGAGGATTAGATTTGGGAAATAGTTTTTTAAAGAACAGAAAGGAGAATGGTGAAAATCAGTTTGCTACAACGAACAGGTGCGAGAAACTGCTGGAGGACTTGGCATAATTTTTGCACTCTGGGATGGCTACTCCAGTTAATATTTCAGTGCCTTTATCGTCATTGTGCATACATCTGGAGATGCATTGTCTCCCATGAAACGGTAATCCAGCCTGTTCAATAATAGCAACTCTTGCCTTGAAACAGTGGAGTATCAGATTTTGCGGCGTGCAAGACAAAAGGCTCCTTTGCTACTTCTCAGAATAAGATTACAGTTGTCACGTTTCTCCTTCACCAGTGTGCCTGGCACTTCAGAGTATAGCTCAGACTTCCCTTTGTTAATGGAAGAGAAAGAGGATCTTTATGCTATTCTGTTATGGGTAGTTTTTTATTTTAGTAATTCATCTGCTATTTAATACACATGACTTCTGCCTAAATCCCCTTCAGGATTTAGTTTAGAAAGTTAGGTTTCAGTTAACTGAAACTTGAGCAGCCTTCTCAAAAAATCCATCCCAAAGAAATTTTAATAAAAAAAAAAATAAATAAAATCATGCCAGCTTGGTGAATACTCCATACGATACAACACAGTTGACCAGAAAGCCTGAGAAAATGGTCAAATGCAGTTTTGCATCTCTTAAAGGAAACCAGAAAAGCATGGTGGGTTAGAACTGTTGGTGAGGACAGGCCAGGCAGTAATGTTTTTGGTAAGCTTTCCTCATTGGTTGCTTCAGAAAAAGGTGGAAACAATACTAATAACTGAAATAAAAGTAGCACTCGCTTCTGGGTGATAGGTGCAGAGATCTGGAGCAGTCATGTTGCTTCCAGGCTTTGTGTCCAAACCCAGGCATCTCAGCAACAAGAAAAAACATGAGGTTTGCTGAACAAGATGCAGATGACTTTCTTACAGGACCATTCCTGATGCATCTTTACTAGCAACCAAATCTTGCTGTGAGTAAATTGAGAGTTTGTGGGTTCTATATGCCTCAGCTAATTAAAAGTGTTGACTAAGTTGCATCAGTGTGAACGTAAATAAAGTAGTGTTTGGTAGTTTACATATTAAATTTAAATGCTTTTTACTGCTTCCAGTGTGGGAGGAAGTCTTGTCTCTTTCAGCTTCTTTTCCATATAGGAAAACAATGAGGAGTTTGTTCAGCCTCTGCAGTGCAGAAGAAATACATTTAGGCATTCTTTGCATAACTGTGGGGAAGAAGGGGTTGCTAGCTTTCTCATTGTTCAGGTCGTTTCTTAATCACATAATAGAAGTTAACTGTGAAAACACTCTGTGAAAAATACCTAGTGGAACTGCAAAGAAATAGTCTGTGCTGTACTGTGTTCCCGTACCAGATGCTTTTGAGTTTAATTTTGTTGAAGATATATATACAGTATTGTTTCAAGCTGTTACACCATGGCAAATGACCAGTAGCAACTGAGTGACTGATACTTTGTACATAGCCACAGTTTCAGTGGCTCTTCTTCTTAAGAAGGCATGTGGCTTAAAATTGCATTTTCGTTTGTTTGTTTCTTTTTTTCTTTTATGCATTGTACTCTGTATTCTGAAAGCCTGTTATTTTTTCCCTGTCTGTGTCCGTGTTCCAGTGACTTTATAACATGCAAGACACTGATGCCAGGGGGAGCTCCCCTGCTTTCCTCCGGCCTCAGAACGGGAGCAGTCACAGGTCTTCTGGGTACATCCCGGGGAGAATTGCCCCTCTCCGTCCCCCGCCACCTTTGCAGAGCCATGCTGCAGCTGAATTTACCTCTGCGAGACAAGAAGCCCGGACAAGACTCCCATCCTTACCAGTGGATCAGCACCGCCGCCAGGCAGAAGCCAACAGGCACAAAAATACTCTCATTTGCTTTGCCATTTCTAGCCTTTCACTTTTTGTTGCACTGGGGATTTTTTTGGGAATAGCTTCAAAATATGCTCCAGATGGTAAGTTCTTTTGCAAACAAGATCATCCTAGAGTTACGGTCCCTGGGAACCCAATTGAATAATTCAGCATCAGGATTTGTGTTAAAAGTTAAATGCAAAAATAGAACGCTTACTGCAGTTTTAACATGGAGGCAAGCAGTGTGTGGGCACTAAGATTGGCTCTTTTTTCTGTTATCAGTGTCATTTTTATGTTTTTACTGTGAATGATTTGATTTACTTACATGAAGCAAAAAGGCATAGCAGTAAATAAAGACTACTGGTGAGAGGGAAAGAAGCATGAATGTTGTATAAGTGTAATTATTTTTGTCTGCAGAAGAAGCTGTCTGGTATGCTCACAAATTGCAGACAAAATTAAATCCTGTCTGTTTAAGCAGTAACTAAGGAAAGTAGTAGAACAATGTTCGAGTAAAATAATTTTAAAATTTGCAAGAATTTATACCGACAGTATGTGTTTGCTTTGTTTCTACACAAATTGGGCAGGGACCTTTTCGATCTATTAGCGCTGATTTTTTTTAGCTCATCTTAGAAAACTGGGCAACTTTCATGGAATTTGGAAAATGTCTCAAATGTGTCCGTGGTTATAAAGCATAAACAGGTGATGTGATTAACTGCTGATTGCTGAGTATACATCCCTCTGGCCAAATACTGCTAGGAGTTGCTGTAAGGTGCAGTTGCTAAAGGTTGTTAGTATAGTTTGGAGCATGGGTTGGTGTTTTGTTTTGGTTTTTTTGAGGCAGAAGTCAGGTTTCTAAAAGCTAAACAGGGTTTTGAATTGAAACTGTTGGCTGTTGTAACACAGCAGACTTAGACTCCTCAGTGGCTTTTGGCAGTAAGTCAAAAGATTCAGTTTCCAAAGTCAGTGCAACACAGGCTAAATAAACTAGATAATCAACTGAAGATTTCAGATGACAGTGCAAAATGAATGCACACATCTGACCGGAGCACTCTTGGTGGTGGCTTGCTGAGATTTCTTCTTGGGTGATGTCACTGAGTTTTCCTAATAATAATGAAGGAAAACAAATAAACAAAAAAAACCTGAGGGAGTAATAAATGGAAAGTTACTGCTATGTTGCGATCCAGATCACTGGTAACGGGTACATATCTGCAGTAAGTACTTTGGTTACAGCCAAGTTCAAGAGAAGGCTGAACGGTGACTGAGGGAGTTGACTCTGAGAAGTACTTTGCAGGGGGGAAAAACCTTTCTGCTTTGATACCAAGATTTTAACTTCTAATTAACTAAAAGTTGTAGATTTTGATGATGGTTTTAGTAGAAGTATGGTGTTATCGTGTGCTGTGGGATACATAAAATAATATGCTTTATGCTTTAAAAGCCAGTAATGTGAAGGAGATGGCCTGCCTTTTTTAAAAATGTTAAGTGGTTTTGGAATGGTTTTGCTTCATCTGCCGTAGCTCATTCCAGAGGCATTCAGTTGTGTGGATTTATTGCACTGAATGCATGGTCAGCACGTGGTTGATGGATCACTGCGGATACTGAGGATGTTGCAGGAAGAGTTGCTGTGATTTAGTAGACAGGCTTTTTTTTTGTCTACAGTAATGACTTACATAAGGGCTAAGGAGTAACCTAAGGTTGTGACTGCTTTCCTTCAACATCCCACTGCTTCTCGATGGAAGTCCAGGCCAGTTTTCAGTACTAATTGTTGCATTGTGTCTTTCTGAAGTTCCCTTCCATTATCCTTTAAAAAAATGAACATGCACCCATAGAATCCTTTGGAAACCCTCTGTGGTGGTTTAAGCCCAGCTGGCAACAAAACACCATGAGGCCACTTGCTCACTCCCTCCTCCCCCCTGGTGGGTTGGGAAGGAGAAAATATAAAGAAAAGCTCGTGAGTTGGCACAAGGACAGGGAGGGATCACTCACCACTTATGGTCACAGGCAAAAGACAGGCTCAACTTGAGGAAAAAACAAAATCAATTTAACTTACTACCAATCAAATCAAAAGAAGGATAATGAGAAGTAAAACCAAATCTTAAAACACCTGCCCCCACCTCTCCTTCCTTCCCAGCTCAGCTTCACTCCCTGTTTTCTATAAACCCCCCCTTCCCCCCCCCCAGCAGTGCAGGTGGACGGGGAATGGGGGTTGGGGTCAGTTCATCACATGTTGTCTCTGCTGCTCCTTCCTCCTCAGGGGGAGGACTCATCACTCTTCCCCTGCTCCAGTGTGGGTCCCTTCCCATAGGAGACAGTCCTTCACAAACTTCTCCAACACTGAGTCCTTCCCATGGGCTGCAGTCCTTCAGGCACAGACTGCTCCAGCGCGGGCTTTCCCATGAAGTCATGGCCATCTTGGGGGCATCCCCCTGCTCCGGTGTGGGGTCCTCCCCGGGCTGCAGGTGGGCACCTGCTCCCCCGCTCACCTCCATGGGCTGGGGGGGACAGCCTGCCGTCTCACCACGGGCTGCAGGGGCATCCCCTCCGCCGGTGCTCCTCCTCCCCTCCTTCTGCACTGGCCTCGGTGTCTGCAGAGGGGTTCCTCTCACATTCTGATCCCCCTACTCACTGCAGGTTCCCTGTCTTAAATCTGTTCTACCAGAGGCGCTGCCACCGTCGCTGATGGGCTCGGCCTGGGCCAGAGGTGGGTCTGACTTGGAGCTGGGGAAGCTTCTAGCAGCTTCTCACAGGAGCCACCCCTGCAGCCCCTCCCTCACTACCAAAACCCCACCACACAAACCCGGTACACCCTGATGCAAGAGAAACTCCTACAGGCACCAAGGAAAGTCTGGCCGAAATTTTAATCTTGCAGTATTGTTGCAGCAACTCCCCCAAAGTTTCCTGACAGGCTGGAAGGTTAATATGCTCAGCTCCAACCTAGCACATGTGGTACTGCAGCCAAGGATACCAGTTCCAGCTAGGTGTGTTCTTCTTAAGGGCTAATTGGAAATCCATATTGTCAGTACTTGTAATGGCTGTTTAAAAGGCAGTGAAGGGAATGTGAGACTTAGTAGTAATTGTGTGTAAATCCTAAACCTCCAGCATACCTTCCCCAAAGGGAAAATGATACTTGTCTGCATTTCTGTTCCTGCCTGTCAGCTGGTTTCTTTTTTCCTCCTTGCTTTTATCTTCCTGTCATCATCTTTTTTTCTAAGGAGTCCTGAACACTGGAGTGCAGGGAGAGCACTGGAAATGTGATTTCCTTCCCCATTTCCAGGGGCTTGTGCTGCAGGGACAGGATGACAAGTTGGGGAGGTTTTCAGGGAAAAGTTCTGCTTGGCCTTTGCAGCTCTTGGCTGGAGCTTGCCCAGGGTAAACAGGATCCTCAGAAAATTCAGCTGCCAAACTGTGATAAACTTCTGCTGAGCATGATATAACACTGATAACTTTTTCCCAGAGGCCTTAAAAAAACTCTAGACTTGGTGGCTAAGCAGGTAGAAAGCAAGTATTTAACTACATATTGAGAACTGTTTCCTGCCTTTTCTCCTGCCAAATTTCATATCCTTGCTCCAGCACATGGAAGGTTCTAGAATTATTTTTTTTTTTTGGCAGGGTGGGTTTTTGTGAGGTGGTTCCCCCCACACACCACCATTTGCAAAAACATCACTTCCTCCCCCCTTCTCAATTAGAAGCAACTAAACCTGAAGGAGAGCTGACCCATTTTTATAAAAATGCTCTGAAGCAGAGGCTTGACTTGAAAAATTTTCAACATGGGTGGTTAAATTTGGCAAGGCCATAGCTACCTAACGTTTTCTAGTCTGTGTTTCTGTTTTCATTTAACCTTAACTGTAGAGGCAATGACTGGTCTGTAAAATCTAATCGGTAATTTTGGAGGTAACATATGGTGCAGTACTAAATATTTGATGTTTCCCTGCACCCCACTGCAATTGCTAAGGGAGAATTTCAAAATACTTTTGCTGGGCACATCTGATCTGCTTGCCAAAAAGTTGATTCACTGTGCTTCAGAAGCATGATTGCAATACAGGAGTGTCTGCTTCTGATGCTGATGGCTTCCTTGCTGGATTGTAATGTACAATAGATTTAATTTTTTTTTTTGAGTTATTGTGCTATCCCTCTTCTTTCTGACTCAACATTAAAGCTTACAGTTATTAGATCTTCTGTGAATCATGCTAAGCAGAAATCATCAGGTTGCTGACTCATGATTTCCTCACATTGCCCTTTGCTACCAGCCAGGAAATATGTGTTTCTTCACACAGTGCTTTTGTGTGTGTGGTGTCTGCAGGAAGGGGTTTAGTGACTCTGCATGAGTCAGGCAATAGGCTTGCATTTATCTGGTGAGTGCTCAGCAGTCTTGCTGATCGCAATGCTTCTTGCTTTTTGGCTTTCCCTCAGGTGTTGAATTTCATTTCCTAAATGCTGTCTTCTTAGGATCGCTCCAAAATATTTTCTTTTGTTTTCATTTTTATATTACTACTTGGATGCCTTTTGCCCTTATGCAGTTCTGCTGTTTTTTTCCCACTGGTAGTCAAATCTTGGTTTATGTGGGTTTCCTGAGTTGGAAAGGATTTGAATTGTGGAGAGTAACACCAAAGGAAAAACACTTCTGTCAGCAAAACTAAGGCTGGCTTGTGTTAAACTTCTGGATAGGTTTTAACTTTCTTTAGGTTTTGCAAGAATGGGTTATTGCTAATAGCTTTTTAGCCCCAAAGTTGCATTGCAGATGTGTGGGTGTTTTTCTCCAGAAGGTAAGATGTGAAAAGGCTATTTGGACTGTTACTCTCAGTTGGGCTGCTAACCTGTTTATTTTGGCATCTTTCTGGTTGTCTTTTGCTTAAGAAAAATATTTTCAGTCTGACTTTACTTTTGGTAAGAAAATCCAAGGAATATACTTCCCTTTTCTGTTTTTGTAGCATGTCTATGCTGCTGCATTACTCAGCTGCTTGATGTGCTGAAGATGTGTGTGTTGTAAATACTACATTGCTGTAACTTCATCTGAAATCACACAACCCTGTCACTTCTTGCTGGTGTTTCTCCTTTTCTGGCCTCGTAGTATGGTGTTATTGCCTGTGTAGAGCCTGACCTTCAGCAGGGTTTCAGCAAGGATTGCATCTGTCTCTGCTCTTGTGTGGTTTGTAGCCTGATATATAAGCTGACTTCCTAAGGAGTACAAACTGTGAATTTAGACCCAGATATCTTGTCTCCCAGGAAACTGCTCAAACCAGTAAGGCTTTATACTAAATATACTAAGGATGTCTTGTCCCTCTTTATTCCTTACCTGCAAACCTACACTGAAAGAAGTGATTTGAATGCTTAAAAGCAAGAAAGGATCAGCCTTTCTCACCCAGGGAGAGACCTTGAGGGCGGTGAGATATTTAGATGCTTTACAACCATGTTAGTTGGCCTAGGTAGCTGGCCTAGGACATCCAGTGCTCGGTGTGACTGCTGTGGATCTGAGTGCTTCCCACTTACCTTTCCTCATCTACTGCAGTTGATACAGAAAATCTCAAAAAAATCAGATGGGGTTTGAAAGTATGTATTGTCAACAGTGTATGTTGACAGTTCAGTCTGTGATCATCAGTAGTTTAATTCAGTATAAGAATGCCTTCCTGCCCTTGAGAGTTTAGCCACCTTTCAGGTATCTTTTTGGCTGCTTGAATGAATACAAACAGTAGAATCAGTGGCTGCAGTATTGTAATTACAGATGAAGGTGGGAATCCTTTGTGGGTGACTGACTCTGCCTTGCTCGTGTTCATCCTAATGCTGCCTTGATTGATGATGCTTGTTTTTTTAAAAGCTGAATTTCACATTGTATTGCAGAGAATTGTCCCGATCAGAATCCTCGTCTTAAAAACTGGAGCCCTGGAAAAGATCCTGAAAAGAGAGTTTTTGTCAAAAAAGGGGATTTGTTTCGTCTGAACTCAGACGCTACAGTACACTCTATAGTTATACAGGATGGAGGTATGAAATGGCAAGATGAACATCATGCTTCAGTTTACTGTATAGTTTTTACTTCTGTGATTGCATGAAAAATGTGTTGGAATTTTATGTTGCAGCTTATTGACCAGTTCCCCTGCTTTTGCTTTTCAGCCTGCTACCAGGCCAGGAATATCATTAAAAAGATGAATGAACACTGCAGAGTCTTTTCAGTGGAGCATTAATGTGGTTTTCTGTAGGATATAGTAAAACAAGACTTGTGTAGTAGCCTTCCTTGTACAAGATCTGATTGTCTTCTGATAATGGCAGAAAAAATTAGGAATAAACCGACCACAGTCTTAGAAAGAGAAATCACAATTGGTAGGAATTACTTTCCCAAATATTCTTAAACATATATGACAGCATAACAGCTTAATTAATGGGTGTGGAAAATAAATCCGTAATTCATCTGTTGTTCTTATTTAAGAACTTGAGTCTTTGAGTCTATCTGAATTCTGCTTTGATGTACAGAAATATATTTTTTCCTTTAGGGTTACTTGTTTTTGGTGATGATAAAGAAGGTTCTAAAAATATTACCTTGAGAACTCGATTTATCCTGATAAAGGATGGTGGAATGCTTCATGTTGGAGCAGAGAAATGCCGCTATAAATCCAAAGCAACTATTATTTTGTATGGAAAGTCAAACGAAGGTGCTGATATGCCAGAATTTGGCAAAAAATTTATTGGCGTGGGCCCTGAAGGAACGCTGGAGTTGCATGGGCACCAGAAGTTATCATGGACTCTTCTGTCAAAGACTATGTATTTCTCAGGGCTGGCCTATGGTCATTATACATTTAAAAAGAATTTTTCCCGAGGACTAAATGTGAGAGTGATCGATCAGGACACAGCAGAGATTTTGGAAGTGCTGAAGTTTGATACACATGAATTTTCAGAAGAAAGCTTGAAGCTCCAGAACTTACTGAAAAATGGAAGTCCTGGTCGCATTGTTGCTATTGCTGTAGGAGATTCAGCTGCTAAAAATCTACTGGAGGAAACCAGAGTGACTATTCAAAATCTTCTGGGAAGTAAGTTTGTCAGAGGATTGAGTTACAGGTAAATAATTTATTTTCCCTTTTATGCTGAGTAAAGATTATATACAGATTCTGCTGCCTTTGGAGAATTCATTAAACTTTGACAGTGTCTGTTCTTAAAGTCTTCAGAGGATTCTCGGTGTTGTATGTAGTACTGCAGTAGTAGTATTCAGTGCGCAGTATTTTGATAGTGCAGAGACTGATAGTTACAGGTATCAGTGTGGTAGACTTTATTACGTACTTGTAATTGCCCTCTTCACTGTTCTTTACAGAAGTTAAAACTGGGTGCAGTGAGGAATTTTTTTTCTCATTCAAACACACAGATAGAAACCAGTTGCTAGGTGAGGCTTTTAATGCATATGACTTTGTCTGGAGGAGCAAGGAATGCCAAGCTAGAAACTTGAGTACAGGGAAGGGATGCTAATCCTGTATATCAAGCAATGTCTTATTCATACCTGTGCATTGTTGAGATGAAAGTACATTACCCCTCCACTGATTTTGCAAGGGAACTGGCCTTTAAAAATATTTTGTTACTGAAGTACACTTGCAAGGTGTTTCTGTATCTTTTGACCATTCTTTTCAGTTGGTCAGAGTTTGGATGGTGGACAGTAGAAGAGGTATAATAGGAATTACTAAAGCAGGAAACTTCAACTGCTGAGCCATGCATTTAGTAGTGGCAAATGACTTTTTGCAGTGCATGTTCTGAACTTGGCTTTGTGCTGCACAGGGTTAGCAATACAAGTGAAAGGGATACCAAGTCTCCTAACCTGTTTCTATTTTCCAAGAAATCGGTCGTTTAGTTTTTCCATTCTATTCTTACCCCTCGCTATCCCCCCAGCATCTGGATTCCAGTTAGTTTCCTCCCTCTGCTTTGGCAGGGGCGGGCTGGGGCGTCAGTCAGGATGGCATGTTCTGACCTCAGTTCCCATCAGGAGCACATTTGTGTCAGAGGCTGTGTAAGCATGTGGTCATGGGATGGCAAGTGCTTGCAGCACTCCCTCTGAAGCAGTTCGGTCAGGAGTGCTGAGAACTGGATGTCCTGTAATAGGTACCGCCTCCTGAAAGCAGGGAAGCCCATGTGGTGGTTGTTCAGGTCATTGGCCTGGCCTGGAGGTGTGGATTTCTCGTGTTCGTCTCTGCCCATGACCTCCATGCCGGTTTGTCTGAAATGAAGAACTTCTTCAGCTTGCGGCTGGGAAGAAGCAGCCTTTCTTCCTTCTCTGCTGAACTGATTCTTGTCTGTTTACATTAGTCGGTAGAGGCCCTGTAAGCACATAAAATTGTCTTGTTCTGCTGTGGAAGGCAGGCAAGAAGCTCTCCCTGAGGGCTTACTGAGGAAAAGCAGGGTTGTTTTGTTAAACCTGTAAAGCTAGTGAAGGAGACTTCAGCATGGAGGTGAATAACTCCGTTACATCCCTCTCCCCTTCTGCGTCTTTCTGCAAAACAGCATGCATTAAAGTACCTTGATATTTATTTTAAATGTTCGTCTGTGAAATGTTCAGCTTGTTTGCTGCTGCTGCTGAAAAGCTGGCCCACTATGTACTATTCCTATGAACAGACTAACACTAAACAGTTTCATTTGGCCTTTTAATCCCAATCAGTAAGAACATCGTGAGGGGACTGAAATAAAGGCAACTGGATTGAAGGTGGTTTTAATATCTGCCTTTGAACCAATCATTAGCAACAGACTACAGTCCAGCTAGCTGACACTGTTTTCATTTGGTGTGAATGATTCAACTCTAATGATGCAAAGTTGTTCGGCTTTTTAATAGATGATCTCGACTGCTTCCTTTGCACACGTAATTATGGCATTACAGAGCAGTACAGGGCAGCAAAATAGTCTTGTTTTTTGAACTTGGTGGTAGCTTTCTGTGGCATGTGGTTTGTTTTTCATTTCCAAAAACTTGGATGCATTGAGCAGAACTGTAGGAAGGGGGAAGTACATCCAGGACAGTTTCCTGCTCTACTCCGGTGCTCAGCCAAGTAGGTGTCCAGCTGAGGGACAGCACTAGCAAGGGGGAAAAGCAAAAATCCTTGGTCTCAGCCTTCAAAAACATTGGTGATCCCTCGTGCAAAGG
The DNA here is from genome assembly GCF_026419915.1 of Harpia harpyja. Lineage (NCBI taxonomy): Eukaryota > Metazoa > Chordata > Aves > Accipitriformes > Accipitridae > Harpia > Harpia harpyja. Next base: position 76,560,335 of record NC_068969.1, on the reverse strand, counting down.
TTGTGTAGCAGTATGCCATTCCTTTTCTGGGCCTGAGCATCTTGAAAGATTCAAAAGGTATTGCCCGTCCAGTACAGTGATCACCAGCGGCTGGTGCCGGCAGTGTCCATCCCTCCCGGCCCGATGCACACGCGGTCTCCTGGGACTCCTGACCACCGCTCCGGGACGCTGCTTGCCGCGGTGCCGTGATGGCAGCGGGCTGCGGCAGGAATGCTGGCACTGGCTCCTAGTCGTCCTGTGCCCTGGTAAAGCTGCTTGGAAGTAGGATCCTGTATCGCGTCTGTTGCTCATCTCTTGCGATTTGCCTTTGGAAAAAGTGTATCTTGTTGGATGTTGCACCAAAAATGTATCTGAAAGTCTTCTCTATTAAGAGGTCTTGTATTTGCCAGTTTGTATATAGGACATCCAATTATTTTAAACTATGTTTCGTTTCAATGAGGTATGCCCATTTTTCTTCTGCATTTTGAAGCTGCATTTTAAAATTAATTTCGAAGATCAGGCAAAAGAATTATTTATGACTTCTGTGCTCCTTGTCTTGTCCTTTACCTGTTTGTGAAGAATTTGTTAAGGACCATTATATTTAAACATTTACTTTTGTTTTTCACAGGCAAGCCTGGGCTTTCGTTGGTGTCATAGGTGGTGGAAATTCTTCCTGTAACGAATCAGTGAGAAACTATGAAAATCACAGCACTGGTGGGAAAGCTCTTGCTCAGAAAGAGTTTTTCACAGTGGATGGTCAGAAGTTTGTTGTGAGAGCTTACAGTGAATGGAATGATGGTAGGGAAGCATTTTGTGAAACGTGCAGTTGGGGAAGAAGTAAAAAATATTGTATATGCTTTTTTTCACTAGAACTGTTGGTTGCAATTTAGATTTCTGAGTGCTGCTCCAAGTTTTTTGTTTTTTCTATGGATGAAGTATGAGGACACAGTTCTCTAGTACAACCTGTTTTCTCAGTCTGTTTGTATACAGTATGTGAACAGCATAACCCTGACAGTCTTCATTTTTAGTATATTTAGATAGAGATAAGGGGTCTTACAAAAGGCTGAAACAGACTTTTTCCTTTTCTATTAGTAATTTGTCAGTCATGTGTATTTTAAATGTAAGCATCCAAGCTGGTGATTATGATCCTAAAAAGAAAGCTTGGTAGAAGCTAAGAGAAATGTCTTATTCTTGTTACAATCTTCTGTTGCTGTTTGATGCCAAACTTTAGGCAGCTTTTCTCATACCAAGTTGAATCTGTGGTATAAAGAGCCTGGAAGACCTACCACTTATTTGCTTTTATCCTTTATTTGTTTTTATATTTAAGGTATCTTTGATCTGAGTTTTGCTTTTTATGCCCAGTCAACTTTTTCTGTTTGTAGAATTACTAAGCAATATTGTATTTGCCTCGGAAGAATTTTTTTAAGGTAGCTGGATATTTATTTATTAATTGAGCTATTTGATACTACTCCTTTACTGTTCATTACAGCCCATGAAAGTGTATAGACTTATTTAAAAAAAAAAATTCCACCAGAATCATCTTTTACTTGCTGGTACTGTAGAGTTAGGGTCAAGAGTAAGCAAGAGTTGCTGAACTTGTGCAAATCCATCACAAGGCAGTGAAATAGCATGTGTGTGTAATTTAGCCTGCCAAATTGTTTTATTAGTTGTGAATAAAAAGGAAAGTCCCCCTGCTTTGTTTTGCCAGGTCCTTGATTACATCTGTAGAGTTTTAAATGGTGGAAAAATGTCACTTGAAACAAGTAGAGGTAGCTGGACCTACAAATTGTTGCCATATGATATTAGTTTAAAAAAAAAAAAAAAAGCATACATTTTTTTTTTTCCTGTCACTGTTAGTTCCATCTTTTCTGTTTGTTTTATTTGAGATCCACCAAATAAGCAAGCCGTAATGGTATCTCACACTGGCAAGTTTCAGAGCAGAATTGTACTTTAGAGGGCTTTGGAGCTTGTGAAATCTCATACATTTCTTATTTGTATCGTCTTGGAGATAGTTTCATATAAAGGTGAATATAATCTTATATTGTGTTTACTTTTTTTTTTGTTTAAATTAGGTGTCCCAATTTCAGGCTTCCAGGTGGAAGCAATAGGTGGAGTCATACTGAATCTTCTGGACGATGTTAGTAGTTGGGAGCCTGGAGACCGGATTGTGGTCGCAAGCACAGACTATTCAATGTATCAGACAGAGGAATTCACCCTCCTTCCCTGCCCAGAGTGTACCAAGCATCAGGTCAAAGTCAGAGGTATGAGAGCAGTCAACACGTGAAGAATTTGTGTGAAATATGTATACATGGTAGTACACCCTGGACAGTCCCTTTCAGTGGGAGCAGTAAAGAACAGCCTGTTCACCCATCTCTGTATTGCTTTGTTGCTGTATACAGGAATGTGTGCTTATCTTTGCTATAAAATTGCTCTGTGTCATGTCAGGTCTGCCTCACAGCTTACCATCCTGACTTTCCTTTCTCCTTTCTTCCCAGGCTTATTGAATGCTTTTGGTTTTTTCCAAGAGGATTATGCTTGTTCTCCTTTCTTGGCTCCTTTCTGTCTTTTCACTAGTTCTCTTTATACGTGCTTGAATGGCTGTTGTGGTGATTACCATTTCCTTTTCCTTTAGTGCCCTTTCCATCTTTTGAAGTGTTATCATTATACCTTTTTCTGTTGTTATTAAAAAAAGGAGAAAGGAAAAAAAAAAGCGCGATGAAAAAAGAAAATGGCAATCTTCGAACCTGTCTCTTCTTTTTTTTTTTTTTTTTTCCTTTTCCTCAGTTCCCCCTCCACCCCCCACCAGCAAAATGATTATGAAATAAGTGGCACTTTCAAGCATCTGCTCACACAGGATATCCCTGAGTAGTTGCAATCTGTTTTTCCTTTGGGCGTGATGTGCGCAAAATGGTCATGCGTGTTGTTGTCCGTTTCCTTTTTTTATTATCTGAGTCATTCTGCTCGACTTCAGAAGAGCCTCCTGTGGGACTGGCTCCCTGGTTCTGCCGGCGTCTGTGTTTTCTTTCTGCCGCTCTGTGCCAGCACCCTCCTGCCTGGTGGTTCACCAGCCTCAGACCTTGAGCTTCCCCTCTTGCTCCCTTCTGGTGGGCTGCAGTGTCCATTTGTAGCACAACCTAACTAGTGTTATTTTGCAGTGTTTGCAGCAGCTGATTGGTGCTCTTGAGGATCTGGTTTTGTGCCATTCACCTCTGTACTCTGTATGAGACTTCCTCTTCTTCAAACCACTCTTCTCTTTCTCCGTTCTCAGAAGTTTTCTGTGAACGCCCTCAAACTTTCCTGTTCCCCCGTTTCTTGACTGCCAGTTTGTACGTCCACTTTGCAGTGCAGTTTGCATCCCACAGCATTCGTTAGCATGGGTCAGATATGTTTTACTGCATTGTGAAGTCCCAGTTACGGAAAAAGTGTATCTAAGTTCACCTTATTATACATCAGAGAATACCAAGGTGGGTGAAGCTGCAGAGATGACTTAGTGCCGTTGAGCATGACACTTCCTGGGCTTTGTTCTTAAATGTCTCACGCTATGTATGTTACTGAGCACAGTATTTCAAAGAGCAAGCTTAATGTGAAGGCTGCAGTATGAAGTTTAAGAAGGTTTTTGTCACCACTGAATAGTGTATGTGCAAGCTCTGTTTCATCTCGGAAATCATGTACTGTGAAAAAGCAGCTCTTTTTAAAGGATTAAAAAAAAAAATTTATTTATTTACAATATGGCGTAGAATAAAAAATCTTGGCTTTTTTTTTTGGAAAATAAATGCCATCTGAACTATATATATATATATATATACACATACCTTCTAAAGATGTTGAAGGAGATGAACTGGCCCATTTTGTTGTTGTTTTTTTCCACCCCCAGTATCAAGTTTCCTTTGTCATAGTAACAGGTACTGTTTAAAAAATCCCCAAACCACCCTATATATTTGTTCCACAAAGAATGAATTTTCTGTGGAATGGCAAACTTGACATGCTGAAGAACTCACCATCTTTTGAAATTATTTCTTGTATTTTTTGCTAGGTTTTTAGCTATTTTGGCCCCTTGTAGTAGGAAAACTAAAAAGTATTGTTTTGTAGGAGGCCTAGTTGCTCTTCTTCACTTGATCTATGCATGCTAGTCAAATATAGGGAAAAACTATAAGTAAGCCTTCAAGCAGAGGAGCCCAGTCCCATTTACAGATATCTGTTGTCTTTTTAAATCCTCAACAGCAGGTACAGAGTTAATACCAGTCTTGGTTCTGCTTCATATTGCGGTAATGACCAGTTTAGGCTTGTATCCTTTTGTAAGCTTTGAAGGGACAGTCACAGTCTGTATTCAGGGAATCAATAAGTTGGGGGGGGGATATTTTTAAAAAATAAATGCATAAATACATTTTTTTGAGGCTTACAGGACCAGATAATTTTCTCAGTTTGTACAGACAAATAAATTGATTGTTTCTTTGAAGAACTGTGTAAAAACAGAGTATCTTGTTTTCCCTAATTTTAGTTTGTGTCTTCAGAATAGCTATCTGGGAAACAGCAAATTTAGTTAGGAAAGCAAATCCTTTTTTCTTTCAGAGGGGGATGAATACAGTATTTTCTAAAGGTGTTTTGGCCTCATTTTCAGTTCTAATTTTTCTTCAGAACAGATCAAGCAGTCAGCGTCTTTTTGCTTTTAAAGGAAATCTGCATCTATGTTTCATTAAAAGTTTTCTACATACATTGGATTAATTTAAACTTTTCTTTCTTCTTTACCCATTCTGTTCACAGACTATTGGACTGAAATAAGATGCACTTGCAAATAAAATGTTGGGGTTTGTTTAGGACTAGTTGTCTTACAAAAATGATAAATACGTAGACAGCACTTTGTTTTAGAAGGAAACGTGGAGTAGCATGCTTGACTTACCATCCTGCAAGATGCTTAGCTATCACTTGAGTCATCCGCAGTCTGGAAGGGGGGAATTTTCTTGGTGTTAGCTGGGTTAATGTTTATTGTCTAACAATTGCCTGCTTTTTGTGTGCCTTGGCATAAGAAAAGCTAAGAGCTTACAGCATGTTAAGGTATCAGAATGCATGGGTTTTGTTGCTACAATTAGTTTGCTTCTATAAAATAAGTTGAGTTTGTTTTTAATCAATAAAAACTCTTTTTTTTTTTTTAATTTTTTTTCCTCCTCCCCTTCAAAACTGGACAGAAAATCCTCAGTTTCCTCATGTAGGAGAAGTTATTGATGGAGTGGACATGAGGGCAGAAGTCGGAGTTCTTACGAGGAACATCTTAATCAAGGGGGAGACAGAAAATAGCTGCTATCGTGAAAAGGAGTGTCAGTTCTTCAATTATGATACATTTGGTGGACATATCAAGGTCTGAAAAACATTTTAAAGTAGCTTTCTGTCATGTAGAGGCATATTGAGGACAAAACAATTAATGCTAAACTTGGAGGGATTTGAAAACTTAAAGAATGTCAATTCATACAGTTGCTTTGCGTAGAAATGACTTCGTTCTCGTCTTTCCCGCAATTAGATTTAACTCATCAAGACTTAGTCTGCAGAATTGGAGGAAGGGATATCAATGCCTGAAATGTATAGAAGTATCCAGCACACATTGCAATGTTGTATGGCAGAGATTAAACCTTACAAGTGACGTCCATGTATGTGCACCCTGTAATATTACAGAATAAAGTTTGATCTCCCTTTTCTCTGTCTTCCCTCCTTTCACTGCCTTTCTCCCTTCCCAAGTGATAAGTATTGAATCCTAGAGATCTGCCTCATCTGAAATTGGGCACTAGAGAGGCATGGAGAGGAAAGAAACTGAGTTGGACCATGGTGGTTTTTTATTTATATTTTTTTAAAATTTGAAAGCACTAAGGTGATGTAGAGGAAACTGCTTCTAATTTCTTGTATTACCGTAAATATAAAGAAAACTGAGGGAAAGTAATATTATAGAAACTAATAATTAAACTCGTATTCACTTACGTTTTTACATGAAAGGATTGAACAGCAGTGTATCAGCTCTTCACTGATGCTGCAGAAGTTTGAGGCCTTGTATTTTAAATGCAAATGTATTTGTGCTCATTATGTGCTGGTCACAGTTTAAGTCTCTCTAGTATATTTGGATGCAGATTTTAATTTTACAGTAGTGAACATAATGGTGGGAAAGAAAAGATGCCCTTTCCCTACTGTGTGGCAGCTTTTGTTTTGTGGAAGAGAAGTAGGTGGGCTCAAGATACTCTTTTGTGTTTAAGATAATGTAATGAAAGAAGATAATGACAAGCTGTGCATCTTGCAAAGCGTGACCTTGATTGCCACAATAGCGCAAATACAGCAGACCCCTCAGATGTCTGGAAGATATAACAGAAAACAAACATTTTGAGTCATCAAAGTTGTTAAACGGTTCCCAGGAGACTGTTCAGAGTAGCTGTGTCTGCTGCCAAACCTAGACTTCAGCACTAAAACCATTTTCAGCTTATGTTAATCTTGCGTGCTCAAGCAGAGGGAGCCTAGGCACTAGCAAATGTTAATGGCCTCAGGGGTTTTGATCATCCTGGATTTTCTACTGGTCACTGGGACAGTAGCATAAAGGAGGCTTAGTGGCAGTGAGGAGAGGTGTTAGTTTGTATTTTTATGACTGCATTAGTGCTTTCAAATGTTAAGAGTTGGAGATCTCAGGGATGCCTGGTTTTGACCATCCCTCTGTATTTTAGGCATACAAATCTTAGGAGTGCAATTAGAGGAGGGGAAAAAAAAGTTCATATTACTAATTTCCCTAGAGGACAAAGTACATAATGAAAAAGGTTATTGATAAATACACAGTACAGATAAGTTAATGAAATAACAAAAAAGGTTTTTTTCTCAGCTTAGCTCCTTACAGTTTAGGTGTTGCAGTTGCTTTCCGTTTTCATAGCAGGTTAGGTGGAAGAAAATGCTTCTGCTTTTGTGTGATACTGGTACAGCCCCATGATGTTTTTACTTTGTATTAAGTAGTGTTACTGTGAAGTTACATGATTCTGAAGGCAGTTTCCTATCTTCCTAAATAAAGAAGCTCCTCTGGAGTGCTGTGTCCCGTTTTGTATTCCCATTGCAAAGATGTAGATGCACTGGGGTGTGCCCAGTGGAGGTGGTGTGTGGGAGTATGTGATGATGAGTGAGGAGCAGCTGAGAGAAGAAGGCTTGTTTGGTGTGGGGAAGGTGAAGAGGCAAGATTTTGTTGCTGTCTTCAGGCACTGGGGAGGGTTCAGAGAAGCCAGAGCAGTTCTTGGATGTGCATGGTGATAGGACAAGAGGCAATGGGACCAAGCTTCAACAAGGCAAATTCTGCTTAGATGCCAGGAAAATGAAAGGAAAGAACCAATAGACATTACATGAGCATCTCTGTGGCTGGAGATATTCCTTGGGCAACATGCTGAGCAGCTGTCTTTAAGCTGACCCTGTGCTGAGCTGGCAATTGGACCAGCTATCTCAACAGGTTACTTTGAATCTGTATTATTCTGTGATTTTTATTCAACTAAGCCTGTCCCAGGTGGGCTGCACTGGTACATCTTCAGTATAGATGGGCCGTGACATAGGTGACTTCTGTTTATTTGGACAGTACATGGTTATATGTAAAGAATATTTAATGTGCCAGCTGGTAAAGACCAAACAGTAAAGTGTGGGAACGTGTCTGGTGAAAATTACTTTGGTTTAGCCACATGGAGATTTAGCTTTTACACTTACTTATGAATACTGTTTTGTAAGGCGGGATATAGAGCAAAACATTATCAATTGTTCTAACTTTTACTGTGTTGGCCTATGGTAACTGTACATCTAACTTCTGTACCTCTGGTATAGATGATGTATTAACTTAGATTTCCATTGGTTAAAAAACAAATAGTTCATTATTCATTCTGAACTTCTCATAATATTTTTTAGATTTTGAAGAATTTTACATCTGTTCATCTCTCCTATGTGGAATTGAAGCAAATGGGCCAGCAGCAGATTGGAAGTTACCCTGTTCACTTTCACCTTTGTGGGGATGTGGATGAAAAAGGAGGTTATAGTTTTAAGACTTACCTGGAAGGGCTTTCCATTCATCACTGTTTTTCCAGATGTGTGACTGTTCATGCAACTAATGGCTTGCTGGTAGGTGCAAGGAGAGTAAAACATACCGTGTTGAAATAAATGTTATAAAGAGCATTTAGGGCAAAAATAGTCTCCTCCCTTCTTCAAGTTTAATGCTCAGCAGTGTTTTTTCATTGCAAGAAATAAATGAACAAGTGCAAACACTAACTTGTTTTTAACAGATCTCACCATTCTGTTTTTGCAGAATCTTCCAGGCAGCTAAGCTCTCCAGACATAGTAGTGTGTTTGTAAGGGATAAATAAAACTGTATGCTTGAATCAACTAAACTGCTGATACTGAAGCTTCACTCTGCAGCTGTGCCAAGACAGTAAAACTAGATGGTACTTGTCAAATAAATCTCAGTTAATGCTATTGCTACTGACATAATGAACTTGTATTTCTGCAGATAAAGGACACTATTGGCTATGACACACTAGGTCACTGTTTCTTCACAGAAGATGGCATCGAGCAGAGGAATACTTTGTTCCACAACCTTGGGCTAGTCACGAAACCAGGCACTCTTCTTCCTACAGATAGAAACAGCACCATGTGTATTGGTATTAGGGATAAAGTGTATGGAAGTTATGTCCCAGTGCCAGCAACAGACTGCATGTGAGTATTTCATGGTGAAAAAGTAAAACCAAACCAGCTGCAGCAGTTAAACTGCTGATGTTCTCTTGACAATACACAGATGGGAACATTTTTATGTATAATTTAATAAATGCAGACACCTTAAATGTACTTCCCATAGTATTGGCATTAAAAAAAAAAAAAGAGTTAGTGTTTAGTCTTTTACTAAAGAGAAAAAATAAGTTGTTTTGTAGGAAGATTGTTGTTTCTTGTGGTACTTTTTTTAAGGCCGCATCTTTACTTCTCTGTAAAGGCATGCACATTCTCAGATTGTCACTGCTAGTTTTTCTGCATACTACTAATCTTTTGTAGAAGCTTATTAAAACAGTTTATTATTGCATGGAGTATCTGAACAACATTAAATAAAATACTGTGCATTGAACTAAAAGAAGAAGCATTTTTGACTTCTAAATGTGGAAAGGGTTGTGATTTTTATTTCATATGTGAAGTAGTGACTTCAGACATCAACTTAGCTTTTTCTCATGTGCTTGTTGTGAAGGGGAGATATTTCTGTAGGTGCTAGCGCTTTTCCATAACAACTTCTTTCTGAATAATGTTTCAGGGCAGTTTCGACATTCTGGATTTCTCATCCCAACAATCATCTTATAAATAATGCAGCAGCAGGTTCACAGGTGAGGTGTATGGATGTAATTCAACACAAACCATTCATGCCACTGGTATTTGTAAAATCTGTAACATTTACACTGCCAAAAATACATACTTTTTTCTTTGTTATATATGAATATGTTCTTTTGGCAGCATGTTGGCATTACAAGTGCAGGGTTTGTCTAGGTGTGCATTTAAGAGATGCCAAAAATCTTTGTTCTGGCTGGAACAGAGGAGATCTCTTCCTCTTTATAGTTAATAGACCTGACAACAGTGTCAATGTGTGTATGTAGAAATAAATCCTTTTATTTCCAAAGAACTAGTGCATTTCATATTAAAGCTTTTGTATTTTCTGTAGGTTGTCATGAGCTTACTGTGTACTGCTTTGCAAAATTTGTCTTCATAGCTATAGTCATAGGAATGAAAAATTACTACAAAAAAATGTTCGTTGTATAAGAAACAACTAAAACACTTTTATTGTCAGTAGTTAGTCATTTGCTTCCTATCAGTTACTGCTGATATTTTTTTTACTTGATGTGAACCTTGTATTAGTGCAAATCTCTTGTCAAACAGCTGCTTGTGAAGTAAAGCTGAACTACTCAGTACGTGTTGTGGAGGAGGGGGCTGGAGTCTGTTCTACATTGGATGAGAGGCTGAGATGTGCATGGTTTTGAGTGGATTTTTCCGAAGAGATCAGTGGGAATGGGAAACAGGAAAGATTTTTGTTGTTGTTGCAAAGGCTCCAGTGCTGGAAGTAGAATATGAGTGTGTGTCAGTGTATTCTTAGGCACATAATAAACTGTTATTAATAGAACAGGATTCAAAATATTTAAATGGGTTGAAATATCTAGAGTATAAAAAAAATTTAGAAAATTTTGTTCTGCCTTTTGTGTGGTCTGACTTTTTTTTTTTTTTTTTTTTGATGAAGTTTTCTAGGTGACTGTCTACTGCTAGGAAGGGTCTGGACACAGTTATCGAACCAATTCTTCTCTTCCCAATGCAATGTCTTTCCATTTTGCCTGCTTTATATAATACTCCTTTACCTTGTTTTAGCATTGCAGGCTAAGTTAAAGGAAGCGGATTCCTTGATCTGGTGTTTAAAACCTGCAAGGTCTCTTTCTGCCTCTGTAGTGTATCCCAGTAAATGACACTTCATTCTGTTACTGGAATGTGTATGGTCAGAGCAAGCATTTGTGCATGTTATGAAGTTTTGCCACTCTGATATACCTCCCTTGCATGCATGTAAACACATCAGTATAAAGGGACTACAGCTTACTATGTTTCAGAAGGAGAATACTTCAACTTTGTTGATACAAACTCTGCACTGTAGAGCTTTTGCTGGTATAAACTATAACAATTCATAAACAAATAAAATAATTCCACTGCCCCTCCCCCCCAGCTCCTTCATTACACAATGAAGCCTTTTGTAAGGGTGTATCAAGCAATAGATGTTTCTTTTGTTTGAGCTGTATATGAGAAGGGGGAAAAAAAACCTTTTTCATTTTTCTGAATGCTTGCAAGTGCTTAAGGAGCTTTTAAGTTTATTAAACTTTTTTCCATGCATCAGGATGTGTTTTGGCTAAAAATTACTTGAGTCTGCCAAGCAGAGAGCTGTATTTAATTATATGTGAAGTAAGATTTTGGCATTTTTATTAATGGAACATCCACATTTGCTTTGGAATTGTTAATCACCAGAAATGTCAAAGTGTGTCATCATTACGGATGGGAATATGTTACTGAGAAGCAGAATTTCCAGGACTGTTTGGAAAATGAGTATGTTCTCAGAATGAAATGCATGAAATCTTTTAAGCCAGAGTGAACTGGCTTTATCCACATTTCTTGAACAGGAGGATGATGGCTATTTTTCATGAGATGGAACACTCAGTGTGCAGTTGTTTCTTTAGCTACTGTTTAACCCTTTAATATGCCTTATGCAATAATTTTTTTTTTTATTTTACAGACCCACAGAGCGTGTGGTCAGGCAAAATTTTTCACATTTGTAGGTATCTGGTATGCAGGTGCTGTCATAGTGCCACCTCTTGTGAACCCAGATGTGGTTGAAAGGGGAACTTTTGGGGGTCTCATTTAGCAGATAAATCCAGCTTCTTTAAGAGGAGCGATGTTGAAGAAGTGGAGAAAATGAACAGATGCTGAAATTATTACTGCATATTATTGGCACAGTGCTCTGAACTGGCCAGACTTCTTGGTGTGCTTTTTTCCCTTCTGAAAGCTCTTGTGGGTTTTTTGGCTGTGTCATTAAATTCTGATGTGAGCAGAGATGAACAAACCTTAGTCGGACTGTAAGAGTAAGGAGGAGAGGAAGGATTTTGAGTATTTTACTGTAAATGACATGATTTAGTAGTAAACAAAGGAAAATCCAGTGTGTGTGATGAAATATAACTGAAATGCGAAAATTATATTAACTCTGACACTTTTCTGGTTTGAAATATTAGAGGATCTTAAATGTGTAGTGTTTCATGGCTTCACTGAGAAGGAAAACACTTTTTAGTGTATATTATTAACTACATTATAGCCTTATTTGCAAACTTCTACTTTCTCACTGGGCAGTTATTTGGAGACTTTATTTTGAAAAATGTATTCCATTGTGCACGGTTGGTTTGGGCTGTGTTCTTACTCACTTTCTTACTTAAAATATCCAAGTTCAACTTAGCATACACTTACTTTGTGATTAGATACATGAGCACTGATGGTAGTATCAGACTCACTTATAAGTAATGTCATTCTCTCCTTACTTGCAGGATGCTGGAATATGGTATTTGTTCCACAGGGTTGCTACAGGAGATTCTCATAGTTTAGCCATTGAAACCAAGTCAGAGCTTACACCCCTAGGAATCTTCTATAATAACAGGGTTCATTCTAATTTTAAGGTAAGGTATTATCTGAGTAAAAGAAAGTGAAGTTCTTTATTTGTAACTACTCTATTTTAGGACTTGTCTGTTTACATTTTAAGCTGGTTGGGTGATGGATTCATGCTGTGTTCAAACTGCGTGATTCTATCTAGTATTGTAGAATGGTCTATAATCAGCGTGTGTATAGTTTCTTGCTACATTTTGAGTATTCACTGTGTTCAATATCCTCATAAGGCATAAACAACTAAAATCAATTAATACCTCTAGTGAAATACATTTTCTCAGAAGTAGCATTTCACATGCTACTCTTTTACTGCTGGCATTGTTTTATACTCTGAAGAAAGCTGAGCCTTGAAGCATCAAGTTTATTACAGTTGTGATTCATGTAATAGCTTCCTCGAATAGCTGTGACTTGTTTTCCTGAGTCTCTAAGGTGCAGTAACTCAGGTGTTTGCACATGGTGGCACAGTCTCTGCTAGAGATTAAGCTTCCAGGTTGCCTTCAGGAGCCCAGCCGTTGGCAGCAGGTTTTTTTGTTAGAGGCTTCTCACCCTAGATGCAGGCATTCAGTATTGTTTTATTAATGTGACTTTATCTTTTCCACATTCAGCTAAGTGAAATTAAGTCCTTAAATTAATGATTTCATTTGAAATCTAGCTGCTTTGTGTCTCTCTGTATGCATGTGTATGTATGTGTGTGTGTATATATGTGTGTGTGTGTGTGTATATAAAATACAATGACATTTACAAAGCCACTTAATAGTTATTTGTGTTTGAAATTTACCTAATAAAGTTCAGGATCACTATTGCATTGTTTTTTACCATGTGAAACTGATTTTACTTGACAGTTGGGTGTCTGGGGTACCAAGAAATGATGCACTGTTTTATAGAAATTGTGTTAGTGGTGTGTTTGGAACTCTAGGGCATTTGTTCAGATTGGGATTAAAACATACTGAATACAAAAGCACATTGTAAAGAAAAAAGTGTTTCAGCTGGGTGGCTTGTATTACCTTTAAACAAGGGTAGCAGTTTGTGTGCTAAAATTCCGTGTTAAAAGAGCAAATTCCAGTAGCAGGTCTGAGGATCTGCTCATGTAGGAGCACTCAATTGTAATCATAATTTGGATCGGAGGTGAAAGTAGCTGCAGGTATTTGTGTATGTAATTCAGACTAAATAACACAAATGCTTCCTTCTGCTTGTATTTTCTCAAATAAATTATTTCATACTGCATTATTGAGTTTCAAGTTGATAATTGCTTGGGCAAAAATCAGCTTCAATGGTGAAGGTCATTTAGTTTTAAAGTGAAATACACAGCATTTTTCACAGTGGTATTTATTTCTTTTAATTTTTTTCCATTTGTGAGAATATTTTGAATTCAACACAAGATTGGCTTGCAGATTTTCCAGAACAGCATCTGGAAATAAGTGTAAAACCTCAAATAGTTAGATGTTGTGAAAGAAATCTGAAATTACTTTAATGATTTTCCATTACTTTTTTTTTTTAAACCCAGGCAATTCTTTTCCTCTGCCCAAATTATCATAGACAGATGCTATTTTTCCCTTAGACAATATGTCAATTAAGGCCAAACTGGAAGTTCTTACAGTTTCTAATACATATGCTGATTGCAGTGTAAAGTTTAACTTTTAGAAATTTAATGTTTACTCTATCTTTAGGTTTGGATGGTATGAATTTTCTTTCCTTGCTTGTTTCAGGCTGGTTTGTTCATTGATAAGGGTGTTAAAACAACTAATGCTAGCGTTGATGATCCCAGAGAATATCTTTGTTTGGACAACAATGCAAGGTAAAGGATATTGTCTTTCAAGTGAGTGAAAAATGTCAAAGTTTTGAGATAGCTCTTACATTCACGTGAGGAAAAACATTTTTAAAACAATGTAATTGTTTATAAATAATAACTAAACAATAAGTACATATATATTCTTTTCTCTCATTTGTTCATCCGTTTTGGGAAAAACAGCATGGTGTGCCTTAAAAGAGTTGTCTGTTTCTTCTGAGCCCTTACTTAGGGTAGTTTTCAGCCTCTTAGAAGACATCATTTTAAACATGCTCTACTGTCATGCTTGAAGCTTCTGGAATTGCTGCTAAAAGTAGAGTCTTACTTTAAAATCTGCTCCTCTGATTTATGACTTGGTTTTAAATAGTTTTTAGAAAAAGGCTTTTAGCAGAGCTAAGTAATACTTCCACTTGCCTTTCTTACTGCTGAGTGCTTCCTGCTGTACCTTCTAGACTTGGAGATCATAGCTCAGTGGTACAGTTTTACTGAAGGCTATTTGCAGAGATAGTACAATCAAACACATTTTCTTTAGTTTACAAAGTGAGAGAAAATAACAGAGAGTCTAGGAAAATTCCAGGTTATACTGTGCCTGGTTAGTCTTGTCCTGAACTTCAAATAAAATAGCCTGAGATAGTGGTCAAATGTCAATATTGGATAACTGTATCTGTCAACATTTTATTGTGACAAATAATTATTAAGACAGAAATATAGTTTGTAATATTATCTTTATTTCTGATTGACCTGTGTTTAGGATGAGGATAGTTAAGTGATAGTTGCAGATGCAGAGAGGAAGTTCCCAGTTTTGGTGATACTTTGGTGATACTTGATACTTCATGATTTGGAAATGAACTTGCTAGTTTGAACTTTTGACAGAAAGCCCATATAACCCTTGTGGATTACCTCAGTGATAAGAGGTAGTCAAGAGGAACATATGAGGGAGTAGAACATATCCTGTAGTGTGTTGACAGGGCATCAACACAGGATGCAAGAAACTCAGTGCATGAGACGGGGTTCCTGTTTCACAGCAGCCAAAGAAGTAACAAGGCACTCTGTAACTACATGAAGCCACTAATCATTGTACATGGAACCAAACTGGAGGGGTTTAAATGTTAATTGAGGAGCCTGAGACTGTCAAAAACAAACATTCACCCATTCTCCCCTTCCTCCCCTGGGGTAGGTAGGGCAGATCCAAATTAGAGAACAAGGTCATCAGTTTAAGGGGCATATATATCTTCACCTGCTCAAGATGCATTTTTGTAATATTTTTTTAATCTACTATTTTTTCTTTGCGATCTTGGGGATAATCAAGTGAAAGCTTCCACTAGTCTTTAATTAGGCTGTCTAAAATAGATTCCAGCCATAACTTATCATACGAGACCATCTTGGTAGCAATGCAGAGTGTCTGGGTTGGAATAGAAAAATATCTCAGGTGTGCTCAAAGAAGGAGCACCCCGCAACATCAGAAGAGTTTGAAAGATTTGAAGGAGCAGGTAGACAAACCTCCAGCCTTTTTTGTATAGTGCACATCCACCCTGTGTATCCTTCCAAGGAGCTTTAATTCCCTCCATCAAACTTTCACATTAATGCTGCAATACAAGTGGGGAGGGAATACTTTGGGGAGGGCAAAAAGAAAAAGCAAGGGGATAAAAGGAGGTGAGATGCAGCTAAAGAAACTCAGGGAGATTGAGCAAAAAGCCTGTGAGAGTTACTGGAAAAGAGAAGTTTTATGTTCCTGCTTCATCATACCCTGAAAACAGTTTTCTAGAAATGGAGAGCTAGAGATGCACCTGGTTTTGGCTTCTGTCATTCCAAACATGAAGCAGAGTGGATTTTGCCCATCAGGTTTGACCATGAGCATTTATCTTTCAGCCTCTCTTAGCCCAACATATATGATACATGTAAAACAAACAGTATTCTTATATTGAGTGTTTGGGTTTTTGTCTGTCCCAGGTTTCGACCTCATCAAGATGCAGACCCTGAAAAGCCCCGAGTTGCTGCCCTGATTGACAGATTAATCTCTTTCAAAAACAATGATCATGGGGCCTGGGTCAGGGGAGGGGATATCCTCATTCAAAACTCTGGGTAGGTATCCAGAAGCAAACAGCTGCATGTTGTTAAGAATTTTCCCATGAAGCTTTGTTTATGAAAGTGCATTACAACAGGGTTATAAAAGAAGATTGTTGCCTAACTCGGGGAACTTCTCGATAGCTTGAACTGTTTTCACACCATCCTACTACTTTAAATGAAACAAGTTTATATGTGATTAGATGAGAACCTGCCTTAAATAGCAAAAAGAAACTATGTAATAAAAAGAAGTCTAAAAGTTGGTAGAGACAGTAAATTTGTACTGAGGTATCTATGGTTTCCCTGAAGTTCTCATGTTCCTGCTTAAAATACATAGAAAATTACTTGATTTTTTTTTTTAACAGCAACATTTTAATAAGAGTTAAGTGTGTGGTGGTTCTAAATTCCATTAATAGAAAAATTCAGGCTTTCTTCAGTGCATAGCAGGATGTGCTCTTACAGTAGCTCATTGTAGGATAATCCAGAAAACATGTCTGAAGCTTTGAACTTTCTTTTAGGTTTGCAGACAATGGAATAGGTTTGACATTTGCTAGGTGAGTACTTTATGTTAATCACTTCTGGGTTTTTTTTCTTGCCTAGAAGCTTAGAAAATAATATCCAACTATTAAATTAATAGGTATACTTTCATAAGGCTTTAGTTTCATTTTTGGGCCCCTTTCTATTTCCAGTGGTGCGGATAATATTATAAAGGCTCTAGACTGACACAGCTGCCAAACCTTGCACTTTAATTCAACCTGTGCTTGGTTTACACCACGATTTGCTGCCTTTTCACCAGAAGGGTTATGTTTATCCAGGTATTTTTGGCATTGTATGATTCCTTAGGCAGTTTCAATTTTCTACCTGAACAGCTGAAAGTAAATAATGGAAAAGAAACGGTATGAACATTTAGAGGGGGCAGAGTTTCTTTCTACTAAGAAAGAATCAAGTAACTTTAGTAAGCCAAATTGCTGCCATTTATGTTATGACAGACTGGTTCTAGGATTGCAAAAGTGGGCTGTAAAAGAAAGAGTGCTGCACTACAAAGAGAGGGAGAAAATTTAATGCTCAGCTCTTTGCTGGCATTTCGAACAGCCTATAATACTGTTAATGGTTAAACTTATTGTTCTATATATTGTAAATGAAGTATAGACTGCTCTGCTTTAGGAGGACTGTTACAGAAGTAAAAGTAGGACTATGCCTCGGTGGGTTCATCTGCTGGAGAGTCTTGGCTAAAAGCTTATCTCTGACATTGTTTTGATAGTGATGGGAGCTTCCCAAATGATGAAGGTGCCAGCCAGGAAGTATCTGAGTCGCTGTTCATAGGTGAGAGCAAGAATTATGGGTTTCCAGGTGGCCAAAATAAATACGCGGGAACTGGAGGAATAGACAGCAAGGCACGCACTCTGCCTAGAAATCGGTAAGTATGTTATGAGTGAAGGAAGTAGAAATGATACAAGAAAAACGTTCTCTGTATCAGATGTAAACACTCTTCTTGCTTGAGCTGTGAGAGATTAGGACTCTATTGAAGGTGATACTCTTTTTAACACTGTGTGTGAAGCTGTGTCACTCACCTTTTGGTGCATCAGTTTTCATCTGATGCTACCACAGGTCACTTTTCTGTAGAGGTTTAAGTTATCCTACTTTAATGAAACCTTAGTCTTCAACATTTGGGCCTGAAGGAAAAAGAAAAAGCTTTCAGGTGAAGGATTTCAGGGGTCAGTTTAGGACTAGAGACTAGAGTCTGTGACAAATCCCAATCTATGACCATGATCCTTTTCTTTTCGCTCTGGCTTGCTGTGATGCTAGTTTAACATAGTGCTAAGTCCTAGTCTTGCCACGGAATAGGAAAGAAGGGTGAGGTAGGTCTAAGCCACCCTGGTTTTTTGCTGCTTAGCCATTTAGAGGGAAGAAGTTAATGTGGCAGTGATATATGAGGTATTCAGTCTAGTTGAGCAGAATCACAGAACAGTTGAAGTTGGAAGGGACCTCTGGAGGTCATCTTGTCCAACTCCCCTGCTCAAGCAGGGCCACCTAAAGCTGGTTGTGCAGGACTATGTTCAGGCAGCTTTAGAATATCTCCAAGGATGGAGACTCCACAACGTCCCTGGGTAACCTGTCCCAGTGCTCAGTCACCTTCACAGTGAAAAGGTTTCTCCTTACGTTTAGGAGGAACCTCCTCTTTTTCAACTTGTGCCCATTGCCTCTGGTCCTGTCACTGGGCACCGCTGGAAACAGCCTGGCTCCATCTTCTTTGCACCCTCCCTTCAGAGATCCCTGTACATTGATGAGATTCCTGCCTGAGCCTTCTCTGCTCTAGGCTGAACAGTCTGAGGTCTCCCAATGTTTCCTCCTATGGGAGGTGGTCCAGTCACTCAGTCATCTTTGTGGCCTGTCACTGGACTCTCGCCAATAGCTTCACGTCTGTCTTGTATGGGGGACAAGCACTCTAGGTGTGGCTTCACGGGTGCTGAATACATGGGATGAATACACCTCGATCTGTTGGCATCACTTCTCCCAGTGCAGCCCAGGATACCATTTGCCTCTCTGCGGCAAGGGCACATTGTTGGCTTATGCTCAACTTGGTTTCCACCAGGACCCATATGTCCTTTTTACTGGCACTTAGGGTTGTTCCTCCCTAGGTACATGACTTTGCAGTCCACCATGTTGAACTTCATGAGGTTCCCATCTGCCTTTTTCTCCAGTCTGTTGAGGTCTATCTGGATGGCAGCACAACCCTTTGGTATATCAGCTATTCCTTGCAGTTTTATGGCCTCTGTAAACTTACTGAGAGTATACTCAGACCCATCGTCCAGCTCACTAATAAGGATGTTGAACAAGACTGGGCCCAGTGTTGACCCTTGGGGTGTACCACTAGTTACTGGTCTCCAAGCAGATTTCATGCCACCACCCTCTGGGCCCAGCCATTCAGCTACTTTTCAGTCCACCTCACTGTCCTTTCATCCAACCCATACTTCATGAGGATGCTACAGGGGACAGTGTCAAAAACCTTACTGAAGTTTAGATAGACCATGTTCACTGTTCTCTCCTCAGCTACCAGGCCAGTTGTTTCATCACAGAAGTTTATCAAGTTGGTCAAACTTGACTGCTCCTTGGTGAATCCATGCTGATTACTCCTGATGACTTTCTTGTTCTTCATGTGCCTTGAAATGGTTTTCAGGATTAGCTGCTCCATCACCTTCCAGGAGATCAATCTGAGGCTTGAGGTTCCTTCTTGAAGTGACATTTGTTTTCTTCCAGTCTACGGGCATTTCTTCAGTTGCCATGATCAATCAAAGAGCAAGTGGTATTATTCTCCTGCTGTATTTCTCATATTGGGAACGGGGCACATTTGTGAATGAACAGTGAAACAGGAAAATTCTAACAGGAAAACTCAGAAGAGTGAGGGATTTTTTGACTCATTAGATAAGTGCAGAAAAAAGATTTCCTTTACTAGGATCTAACGTGCAAGTCATTCTCTTAATGTTGCTTTCGTGATTCCTCTGAGAGAAGATGTATTTATGACACAGATTCAGGCTTATCATGGGTTTTGTTACAGGATGCTACAAATATTTGCTTGCATTAACAGGACATTTCCGATCAGAGGCTTTCAAATTTATGATGGACCAATTCACCTTACCAAGTGCACCTTCAAAAACTTTGTGCCAACTCCAGACAGATTTACCAGTGCAGTTGGATTCTTGATGAAAAATCCATGGCAGATGACACCAAAAAACAACATTTCTCTTGTGAAGTTTGGTCCAAACGTAAGTTTATTACAAGTTTTCTGTTATTCTTGCAAATGCCTTTCTTTTCTTCTTGCTGTATTTAAAATAAACATCCAAGGGCCCTAGGTCATCTTTTCCACACATCCCTATTCCAGAGTTTCTGTCTTGGTTGGAAGTCACCCAAGGTCTATCCTTTGTCTCCCAAGCAAAAAAAAAATACCAAAGGAGATGTAGGATATATTGCAATAATGATCTATTTCATGGCTAATGGTAAAACTGAAAGGAGATTTTTATAAGGTTCAGTATATCTTTAGTAATGAATTTTCAGTTGCAAATACTAACACTGTTCAGAAGCAAGAGCTGGCCTCAGCCTATTACTAAAAATCACAATGTCTCTTTTGCAAGATTCCACAATCCTTGCCATAAGTTTTTTAATCAACTTTGTCTAATTCCTGTGTTTCTGCAGGTGTGCAAGTGTTAGTCTGTGCTTTGCCTGGGGAAAAAAAATAAATATTTTAATTGTTGTTGCCAGGTTTCTTTGAAGGCCTTCTTTGGAAAACCTGGTCCCTGGTTTGATGAAGGGGATCTGGATGGTGACAAGAACTCAATATTCCATGATCTGGATGGTTCAGTGACTGACTACAAGGATACCTACGTGGGCAGAATGGATAACTACTTGATTCAACACCCCAAATGCATTAATATTACAGAATGGAGTGGAGTGGTTTGCAGTGGGACCTATGCGCAGGCTAGTACTCTTGTAGCTTTCTGTTTGGGGCACGTCTATAATATGAACAATTTATGAGGGCAGGGGGAGTGTAAGAACTACAAAGTTACCTATCTTTGGATTTAAAAATTCTTTGACATTTTAGAAAATAGTTCTATGCATATTACACTTTTCAGCCAGTTGTGTGTATTGTGTTCCCTTCAGCATACACACTGGGAGTACAGTATTAGGTGCTGCAAGGTAAAACCAAATGTGCATGCATGCCAGGAGTTCCATGTTGCAGCCCCACCTGCTAGAAAATTTTTGTGTTGGAGATGTTTTCTTCCATTGGAGTGCTCTCTGTCTTTTTTTCACAGAGTGGGTTTTAGGAGGCGCTTTTTTTTTTTTTCAGTGGAGATGTTAAATACCAACTCCTGAATACAAGTCTCATACAGGTCTGATTCCCATTCTGGTTCCTGTTCAAAATGAGTTTGGCCAAGTACCATAGCTGATTCTATATATATTTTTTTCCCCTCCCTCCCCTTTTTTTGTCTGTAAAATGGGCAAAATCTACAATAAGTTTCTCAAATAGGGCTCTTCTTCAGGAGATATTTGTGTATTGCTTAACTCAGAACATCAAGTTGCAGTGTTTTCACTAATAATGTACTGATTATTCTTCACTATTTCATTTCCTTTTGTACAGTGTCCAAATCTTTCCTCTTTCTTTTCGTCCTCCTTAATATCATATAGGTTTATGTCCAAACCTGGAATGGACAGAATCTTTCCATGACTATTGTACGAGATGAGTACCCAGCCAATCCCATGGTTCTTCGAGGTATTAATCAGAGAGCTGTCTTTCAACAATACCAGCCAGTAGTGATGCTCCAAAAGGGCTACACAATACATTGGAATGGAAAAGCTCCAAATGTCACCTACCTTTATCTCATTAACTTCAACAAGTATGTTTACTTTCTTTGATGTCATTGATCCATAAGGCAATACTGAAGTAATGTCCTGCAGAATTAGCATGCATGAGAGTTTGCAACCATCAGTAAGATGAGATCTTGGGTTGGTTTTTTTCATAATTACAAATAATAA
Source organism: Harpia harpyja (assembly GCF_026419915.1). Taxonomy (NCBI): domain Eukaryota; kingdom Metazoa; phylum Chordata; class Aves; order Accipitriformes; family Accipitridae; genus Harpia; species Harpia harpyja. Next base: position 76,538,782 of record NC_068969.1, on the reverse strand, counting down.
AGTAGGAAAAACAAGAGATTATGCAATAGACCTGCACCTAAAGTAAGCTTGTGTCCAGTAGTGTCTTTAAGGAAGATCCTTCAGAGAAGAAAATTTACAAGTAGTGAAGTTGAGCAGAATTGGAGTTGAGTAGTTCAGCATACTTGATTTTGTTGTCGGATAAACTTAGTAAATATAGTATAAAAAGTATAAAATCAAACATATCCTGAGAGTATCAAAGTTACTATAACATTTAATGAAACACTTTGTGAAGGGAAGAAAGATCTTCTGGTTGAGGGTTTGGGAGCTTTTTGTGTTCCTGTTAATTGTTTTTTGAGTGATCTGTTTGCTGTGTATTGTCATCTAAACTGTTCCTACAGCAAATCATACGCTTTATTTTTTTTTTCAGGAATGACTGGATTCGTGTTGGTCTTTGTTATCAACCAAATACAGATTTTGCTATAGTACTGGAAACCTTTCAAAGGCGGTCATCTGCTCTGTCCAGCAAGGTAGAGCGCTACATGCCTGTATCTTCAATGATGGAGCTTGAAAAGAATCGATCAGACAAGAAGTTCTACTTTGACAACAGTACCGGGTAACTCCTTGTAACTTGACCCTATTGGAAGGTGTTTAATCTTAAAATGTCCAGTTCGATAGTGTTAAAAACTGATTGAGACACCTGCATAAGAGGAAATCTGTTGTGAAGGAGCCCAAAGCCTATTTGAAAGAATACTTGGTGTGACTTTGAATCTCCAAAATACAGTGGTTGTCATTGAAATACTTTTCCAAGAGCGTCACAGTTGCCACAGATATTTCCTACCCCATGCCTGGGGAAAATGTGGTACAGAATCATAGCATCATAGAATTGTTTAGGTTGGAAAAAGCCTTTGAGATCATCAAGTCCAACCATCAACCCAACACCACCATGCCCACTAAACCATGTACTGAAGTGCCCTGTCTATGTGTTTTCTGAACACCTCCAGGGATGGTGACACCACCACTTCCCTGGACAGCCTGTTCCAATGCCTGACAACCCTTTCAGTAAAGAAATTTTTCCTAATATCCAATCGAAACCTCCCCTGGCGCAACCTGAGGCCATTTCCTCTCATCCTATCACTAGTTACTTGATAGAAGAGACCAGCACCCACCTCACTACAACCTCCTTTCAGGTAGCTGTAGAGAGCGATAAGGTCTCCCCTCAGCTTCCTTTTCTCCAGGCTGAACAACCCCAATTCCCTCGGCTGTTCCTCATCAGACTTGTGCTCCAGGCCCCTCACCAGCTTCGTTGCCCTTCTCTGGACATGCTCCAGCACCTCAGTGTCTTTCCTGTAGTGAGGGGCCCAAAACTGAACACAGTATTTGAGATGCGGCCTCACCAGTGCCGAGTACAGGGTGATGATCACCCGCCCGCTCCTGCTGGCCACACTGTTTCTGATACAGGCCGGGGTGCTATTGGCCTTCTTGGCCACCTGGGCACTCTGGTGGCTCATGTTCAGCCAGCTGTTGACAAATACCACCAGGTCTTTTTCTGGCGGACAGCTTTCCAGCCACTCTTCCCCAAGCTTGTAGCATTGCATGGAGTTGTTGTGACCCAAGTGCAGGACACTTGGCTGTGTTGAACCTTGTACAACTGGCCTTGGCCCATCGATCCAGCCTGTCTGGATCCCTCTGTAAAGCCTTCCTACCCTCGAGCAGATCAACCCTCCCTCCCAACTTGGTGTCATCCGCAAGCTTGCAGGAAGTAACCTCTAAGTCCTCAAACAAAATTTAAACTGAAATTTAACTGAAATGTTAAACTGAAAATCCTAGAAATTTCCAAGAAGTTGTCTGTTCCAAGAACATTTTAAGAATATATTTCTGAAAATCCTAATCTGTTTTCAGCCTTCTTGAAAGTACTTAAAAGACCTAGTCTGTCTTTCTTTCAAAAGTACTTCTGACAGAGGCCACTGAGATCCTTCTGAGAGGTTTAAGATACGGTCAACTTTGAGTAAAACAAGTCCTACATACATCACTTGTGTGTACTGCAAATGTTGATCTTTAATTTATAGTTTTTTCTCTTACTTATGTTGTTCTCTTATCAGCTACTTTGTAATACTGTCTGCAGGTGAATGTAGCTTTTGAAAAGATTTATGTTTCTTTTGTCTAAGAGCTACAGTGATAACAGTCAAATATATAACAGAAGAATTACCAATCTCTGTGTGCTGTGAACATTAATGACCACTACCCCCTAAATTGCATTTCCAGGCATTTGCAACAGTGCAACTGCAGTGCCCTGTGCTGGTGGCCGAAGCTGAATATCAGTTACTGCTGGGTATCTGCAAAGATCTGTGATCAAAGAAAACATTTATGCTCTGCAGTTTGGGTTTTGTTTCCTGCAAGCCGCTGATTTGAGGAGTGGCTCTTCTTTTCAAAGCATATGCATTCATAATGATGTCCCCTTTAATTGTTGGGAATTTCAGATATGCCAGTAGATACTTCCTAACTCTAGTAAACTCTAAATATTTTGAAAAAGTTTGAACAATAGTGCAGAAGTGAATACTGTAGTTTCTCTGCTTCTGAAAATCATGAAATACAGCTGTTTTTAAGGTTTAACATAAATATCTATCTTTCCAGCAATTGATCTAGATTCTTTTTCCCCCCCTTTTGTGTAGATTACTGTTTTTATTTCTTCAAGCCAAATATAATAGGGATGGTCACAGTTATTGCTCATCTCAGGGATGTGAAAGGATCAAGATTGTGACCAAAGATTCAGCAAAAGGCATCAGTAACTGCATGGCAAAAGCTTACCCAAAGTACTACCAAGGACCAACCGTCATAAAGCGGATGCCAGTAAAAACTACTGTACCATGTACAAAATGCGGCACAACTCAGGTAAAATAAAATAAGCAAAAACGTTCATGAACTGTATACTCGGGGTTGCTGTCTCCTAGCTTTCAAGTAGAATTTCAGTCTTTCTGTCCAGAATGCTGCACCTACCAGTTTGCAATAGTCACATTGTTAATCTCCTGTACGCTAGAAGGCAGGGAGTCCCTTGTAGCACAAAGGTTTCAGGTTTTGTTCTTTGAAAAATACTGCTTCACCTCTGACTCGTGAGTGCTACAGAAAAGGGACATAGTTAGATCTGATGTCTTCTGCTACGGTATTATCTGTACTCCATGTAGGATCACTTTGCTGCAGAGATCTATATGCTATTGGCCAAACTTCTCTCTTCTTTTTTGGGTCTTTGCTTATTAGCATGAACTTGAAATTGCATTATCCATTTTAGCTATACAAGCTGAGAAAAATTCTGAAAGCAAGGAGGAAAATAAAAGGAATATACTTCATGATATTTATTAGCATTGCTAGTACCGTAAATAATGCCACTGACAAATGGATGCATTTGCTATGGAGCATGGGCGACCTCTTGTAAATTGACTGGCATGATAGAGTGTTTAAGATGCATGGATATGTGTATTTAACATGTTTCATTTGATATCCAGATGGTATTCACCAGTGATCCTCACAAAAACTACCTCCTTGTGCAGATTAATTCAACTGGTAAAAAAGAGTTAAGCAGAGGTCAGCAAGCATTTATTTCTGTAAGTATTCTTTAGGGTTTTCTTCTATCTTTCTCTTTAGCAGTTTGTATTACACCAGTTATACAACTCTACACAATGCTGACCTCACTTTTCTTTACTTGAATGAAAAGAGTTGGTTTATAGTTTAAAAACCAAACAGTCAAAAAGCTGATGTTTTAACCACAGAAAACGAGGCTTCAAAGCTCCATTTTGTTTTTAAATCCTTCCCTTCTGGAGAGAAAATTGTACTAGTAAGGGAGAGTGTGAAATCTTCAGATCTGGATGGATATACATTTACTGATGGCTGCTTTTGGAAAAAAAAAAATACAAACCAAGAAAAACCCCAACCAAACAACCTGTTAGTTAAATCCATGTTGTTGAAACTGGTTTTGTGCTAACAGATTGGTGAGTTAATGGTATGAGTTATTCAAGCCATTAAGCTTTACTAAACTCCTTCAAAATAGCAATTACTTGAGAATCCATAGAGATTTTTGTATTTGTTCTGATGCAGGCCTGATAAGCCTAGTGATGTGATACTGTATAAAAAAGTAGTTTACTTCAACTTTTCTGTTTGGATGCTGAAGGAGACTTGCACATGCTGCTGAAATAGCATTTGCAGACAACCTCATACCACAAAGCTTAAAGTCTGTATGTGGCTTACATTCTGCAATGTCAGTGCGTTAGCTTGGTTGAAATAATAAAACTGTTGAGTTATTTGAACAAATGGTACAAGAGCAGTGTAACCTAGCAGCTGCAAACTTCTATGGGAATGTGTGTGCCACATCAAAAGCAGTAAGAGTGCTCTGCAGGAAGAAACTGGGCTGGAACTGGGCTGCTGCAGAGACAGATTAACTGTATTATTGCCAAAAAGTGCAGGTGGTTCAGTATCTGTGTTTTACCTTCCCAAAGCAGGAGCAATGAGGTAGTAAGTCACCTGAAATGTATGATCTCCCCGTAGAAGCCAGGGACTGGAGGCTCCCATGCAATTTCAGAAGTCCCACTGAACGCCTCCCCTCAAGGCAGAAAATAAAAAGGTGCTAGGGAGAAGCAAGTATTTGTAAGGAAATTAATACACCACTGTGTCTAAACTAGGTGAAGATTAACACTGAGTGGAGCAGAATCGCTGTTGGATTCATACTAACTTTAAGAAAGAAAAAGTTCTTTTCTCTTTTTCTGCTCCCATTTAGGTCAATGACACTATGTTTTCCTTCAAGGATAATGGTATACTTATTGTTGTAGTTGATGCCTGCATCGGCACAGTGTCGGGAAACAGATTATTTTCTGGAGTAGACATTAAGCATGTAGATGGGTATTTAACATCTGGAATTCCACAAAGGTACGTGTAATGACCATTTATTTCCAGTATGTTGTGTGAGCTGTAGCTCTGCTCTCTAACAAGGATTTAAACGGTACCTATACATGAGCACTGAAAGTGAGCAAAACATACATCTAAGTTGAGGGGAAAGGAGAAACATAGGAGCATTTTAACAGACAATTTAGCCTTATTTGAGAAAACAAAGCAACTCAAATTTTGAACACTTAAAATTTTCCACTGTTGCCTTTCACCTCAAAAAGATACTTTTTTTTTTAACTAAACTTCATGTAATAACACTTCTTTGTTTAAAACAAGAATAACTTTTTGTTTAATAAGGTCACTTAAGGACACTGACAAGAACTATGTGACAAGGTACCATACTGTTCTTCCCCCTATCTAGGGAGAAAATTTATCATTAAAGAAAGATTAAAAGTTACTGTTAGAAAAATCAGCATTCTAACATTATAATTTTGGATCAATATCTAAACTTGATTTTTTGATACAAAATATTAAACTATATTTAAATAACACTTTCCAATGATTTTGAAGTTAAATTTAAAAAAATTTAAAAGAAAAATTCTAGGTGGGTGCTTTTCCAGGTACTGCTTTCAGAGAGGGTTAACTGCTTCCATGTCATGAAATGACATGCCAAGAGTACTCTTAAGCAAGTGGACTGTGAGGCCAACTAGCTGAAAAAGCATGTAGCAGAATATTAAGAAAACTTTGTGTTTATAACAGCTGCTGTCTCTGCACCATTTCTGCTGCAGGTCTATTGTTCTACTGAGCACAAGAGGTGATGTAGCAATTCCTAATAATTTATCAGAAGCCTTAATGTCCCTGGGGACAGCCAAACCGCCTTATCTTCAGAGCAACGGTTGGTGGAATTTTTGCACATTTCTTTGACACCGCCTTGGTCTGTGTGTTTATGTTGGCATGATGGGTTTCTCATGGGGTGTGTGAAAAGGATGCAGCTGGCGGAGGATGGTTGCCAGTTTGCACTGGTGTGGGCTGCTGCGTTTCAGCCCTTGCTGAGACGAGGGGTAGGCGGCCCTTCAGCAGCTGGGGCAGAAAACCCTTCCTGTTGCCCCAAAGGGTGTTGTGTGAAGCTTGTTGCAAGCAGAGAAGTGACTAGCAGTTCTTCGTGCTTGTGGATTACAGAAAAAGAGCCCCGGGCTTTTTTCCCCAAAGCCTGTATTTTGTGACTTACCCAGCGAATCTATTTTTAAACAATGTCCTGTGTAAGGCTACTATTTCTTGTTCTAACCAAATTTGAAGGTAGAGATGAGAAGCTGTCAGTGTTTTGAGGGATGATCACTTTATAGTCCACATGGGGTAGCTCTAGTCCGTTCAGGGCCTTGGCACAAGTTCTGTCTGAGAAAGCAGGTTTTGTAACTGTCCGGATAGCTGTGTTCTCAAATTAAGATTTTAGAGTATTTAATACCGAATATTGAAAAAAGAAATTGCAAATCAGTATTTCCTTGCGAGGTGCATGTGAAGCTGAGAGTGGATTAATGTCCTGAATAATCTGGGGGGAGAATTTCAGAGAGGCGTGCCATTCCCTTCCCAACCAGTCCTGTGTTGTGCTTGGACGGGCTTGGCTGGTTTGGTAACACTGAGCTGTTTTTGTCACAGGAAGCCTGGCCTTTCTGGGCTTCAGAGGAAGCTTTAAGCCATCCTGGATTAAGCTGTTTACTGGTCCTGCTGGGCATGGGCTTGTTCAGATAGAAAAGTATATCCCTTTACAACTGGAAGAGTATGGCTGTGCCAGAGCAATCAAAAGCCGACGGAAAGACTTCGAGCTTCTGAAGAAGGCTACACAATCTCATTAAAGACTAAGATGTACATAAAAGCTGGGGCAAAAAAAATGTGAACTAACTTATTTTTTAATTTATGGCATTTTAAACTATATTGTTATCCAAGTAAATCATGTTATTGTCTGACAGATGTTTGCCAGCATTGACCGCTTGAATGCCAATCTGTGCACCTTCTAGTTGTACAAAATATTAAAGAATTTATTAGTATTTGTATAAACAGGTTTCAGAGATTTTTCAGATGTTGGTATTTACTGTAAACAAGTTCCTTCTGTTTAATACTCCTTTTGTATGTAAGAGGGTGTTCATAAAAGCCTTAAATTTTTGGTAGCAGGTGTTGGGGTGCATCTTGGATTACTTGAAAGATTAACATTAAAGTCTCCATAAACAGCTTGAATTGGTCATAACTTATGCATTTTCCCTCAGCTGTTAGGTGTTTTCCTGAGGGTTTATTTAGCAGTCAGCTCAGTAACATTCTCAATCTGCTTTCTAATGTGTTAAAAACCAGTTTCCCTACACATGCAGCAGACTCAAGCGGTTTTAACTGCAGTAAAATTTTTGCTTTGCTGTATGAAAGGTGGAGAGATGGGATTCAAAGAACCAGCCCGGGGCTGGGTAAGGATTGTGTACCATCTAATAGAGTTTAACAAGGCTATGTGTACCAGCATGGCATACAGAGCAGAAAATTACCACCGTTCTTTGGCGTCACTGTTTACTATTCACCCCTAAATATACAGGTGTCTGTAAGAGTTACTTCAGTTAACAGTCTGGGTGTTGAGGCTGCAGTCTTGTGTACAGCTTGACTTCAGCTTTTTCTTTTAAAGCTTTTAGCCAGAAAGGCAAAGCTGAGATTGTTATTTTCAATCTGTAATGAAATTAGGCTTCTACTGTTGCAGTGATTTTTTTTTTTTTTAATGTTTGTTTTTTTTTTTTTCTTAAGGCTATCCCAGCTTTAAGTGAATGGAAAGTGCTCTCAGTTCATTCAGGCATGTTGTATCTTTTGCCTTAACTTTGATTCTTTTAATATACTCATGTTGCTAGTTCTTATTGATTTTATGTTGGGTCTGTTTGATTTCTTTTGGTTTTGTTGTAAGTATCTTTTGCACACTTTCTGCAGATGGCGTGAAAATAATTTAGAAGAACTGAGGCACACCAGCCCTTTTTCAGGATCCTAGTCTTTGAAATTAAATTTCAGAGACTGTAAAGATGCATTTCATAATAGGGAACAATAGGTGCCATAGAGCTAAAATGTAACCATAGTTCTAATAAAACTGACATAGTTCCTTCTTCTTGTATATGTTCTCATTCATTCTAGCTGGTATAATATGTCTATCATTCAGAGATGCATTGTGCTTTGAATTCAAAATGGAGTGGCTGTTGGAAATGAACTATATGCCTGTCTTCTCCAAAGAAGTTGAAAAACTGTGGGGATTTTTTTTGTGCTTTAAAGGAGAGGCGGCACAGTAGCAGACCTATTATTCTGTTCAAATAAATATGCTACCTCAGTGCTACAATTAAACTGCCTGGTCTAGTGTAGTTTCCTAAGTGGGAGGGGAAAGGAGCACAACACAAGAGATGAAGTTAACAAATAGATAACTGATGTTAATTTTATGTAAAACCAAGCCAAATGGATGATTGTGTATTTTGCAGTTGTTTTTATGCACAGTTCTCTTATAATGTTAAAAAAAAAAAAAAAGGCATTTTGTTAGGGGGAAATGTGGTAAATCTTTAAGACTAGCTATGATGTTGGTGTTGCTAATGCAGGGCAATGTGATTTAAATGCTCTGAGTGCAGTAGTGATAGTGTTTGGGGATTAAAGTGGTTTTAAGACTTCCTCTGTTCTGTGGGTCATGCTCAGCAGAGAAATACCAATGAGGTAGTGACCTACAGGCTTGTGAAGTTGGCCATTATTTATGAGGTTCTGCTGTTCTAAGCCATCTTGTAAAAATTGTACTTGGAAGTGTAAAGGGTATTCTGATGTGGGGCTTACTGATGGACAATTGGATGTGAAGTTGAAGTGTTGTCTTTTGTGTAAATTTAAACACTTGATAAATAGCATAAATAAATTTTTACATCTGACAAGGCAATAAAATCTTGGGTCTCTTCTGTTCTTGTATCGAGTAATTTTGTAATGTGTGTTATGTGAATGCTAGAAACTATTTTATTTCAAACACCAATAGACTTGTGAAGTTTATGGAGCATATCCTACCCTCCATTCAGAGACAAGTTAGGAAAGGAAAGGAGACACTAATGGTGACTGAAGTTATGGGCCCGTCTCCAACGTCTGTCATCTTAAAGTCTGTCTGAGCTGCTGAGTGTAGAGTCATTTCAGCTTGGTGGGGGCCAGTGCAGTGTTGTTACCTACTCAGGGGCATCTTACCCACATCTGTAACTACTTGGTGGGGGAGTAAAGAAGATAGAGGCTGGCTATTCTCAATAGTGCCCAGTGGCACAGGGCAAGAGGCAGTGGGCACGCATTGAAATGCAGGCAATTCCACATAAACAGAAGAAAAACTTAGGTCAAGCACTGGAACTGATTGCCAGAGAGGCTGCAGAGTCTTCTTCTGTGGAGGAGCATCTGTAGCTGACCCTGTTTTGAGACACATCGTGTCCTGGGGCCATCTCCAGAGGTGGCTGCCAGCCTGGGTGCCACTGTGGTTGTGTGCAGTTAAAATTA